>NW_023597054.1:6921068-6938123 GCF_011947565.3 Pollicipes pollicipes
CACACAGTCTGCATGTATACCTCTCACGGACTTCAGGGCGGACCCCACAGACCACGGGCTCAGAACATACCACACAGACTGCACGAACAGCTCTCACAGACTTCAGGGCGCACCATACAGACCGCGGGCTTAGACGCAGCTCGCTCGCCAACTGTGGGTGCATGGCGCACGTCACAGACTGCAGGTGGGTGTACAGCGCGCGCGTGGGCCCCGCCGACGCCGCGGCCGCCGTGAATCATACGCTATGCAGATGTGTCGGCGGCGGGGCCGCGCGTCGGCCGCCGCGCCTAATACAGCGGGCGGCCGCTGTCGTCACGGCTGGCCGGCTCCGGAAGCCTCTGGACGGAACCAGTGAAGCCGGGCCGGTACGCCGGCGGGCCATGTGGTCCGACCGCGCAAACAACGCTTGTCGACGCATGGCGTCGAGCGTGCCGGGGCCCGCCGCTGAACTGGACCTGGGGATGGAGTGCTGGGGGCTGCAGACGAAGATACATTGCTGACGTCCTGGTTTTGCAAGGTCTCGCCTTCGTGGGAGACGAAGGTGTCACCTGTCGCCTTGCGACGGTGGTTGTCCAGTGCCAGGCGTTCCAGGACTGCTAGACGGCGACAAAAAGTTGGAGCCGACTTATGAATTAACCTGTATCACCACTCGGCTTCCAACAACGTCGATGTGATCACCCTCACATGAACTCCTTGGACGCGCTAACTGAGCGACATGTGTCGGCCTTATCGTACGTACACCAAGACGGCACAGCTTGGCACGAAACGACGCAACGGCATGGCGTGCGTCGACCCCACACGCCGCCAACTGGCAATACTGCAAAGCGCAGCACAGCACAGTGTATAGCGAGCGGTGCAGTGTCACACGGAACTACATAGTGCAGCGCAGCATGGCACGGCGACAGCACAACACGGCACGGCACGACACGGCGACAGCACAACACGGCACGACACGACACGGCGACAGCACAACACGGCACGACACGACACGGCGACAGCACAACACGGCACGACACGACACGGCGACAGCACAACACGGCACGACACGACACGGCGACAGCACAACACGGCACGACACGACACGGCGACAGCACAACACGGCACGACACGACACGGCGACAGCACAACACGGCACGACACGACACGGCGACAGCACAACACGGCACGACACGACACGGCGACAGCACAACACGGCACGACACGACACGGCGACAGCACAACACGGCACGACACGACACGGCGACAGCACAACACGGCACGACACGACACGGCACGACACGACACGGCACGACACGACACGGCGCATCGGCGTGACAGCGCTGATGAGGCGCAGCCGCGCGTTCTCCGCTGGCTGGACCTAGACCTGCAACGTGGGGTTGTTTTCTTGAACGTTGCCTCGGTCTGCCCGGGAGTGAACATAATCGATTGCGGCTGAAACGACGTAGTGTCAGGCACCTGAATCCAACAGTTAACATGGATAAAGGGTCCATGCTTGCAGTGAACGACAAGGCCACTTTCCTCGGTTAAGACAACGAAATCAGAGATCAGTTTGGTCCGCTGCTCGGCGTTCAGGAGGCAGAGCAACGGACCTTGTTGATTTCAAGAACCAGTGGATCGATCAAGAAGTACAGCCAGCGAAAGAGTGCAGCAAAATCAGTGAATTAACTTCAGTGGATGCAAACAAAGCAAATGATTACCTCAACAAAACACGACATACAAACTATTTACTTTATCTTTGTAGGTGAGCAAACCCCAATCACAGCAGAGCGCACAGATCTTGGTCTAACGGTTCCAAATGAGTTACCTTTCGACAAGCACATCCGTGGCGTTTTGGCAAAAGCAAATACAACGATCGATCTGGGTCTGCCGTACCCTGTCGATCTGGGTCTGCTGTACCCTGTCGTGATCGATCTGGGTCTGCCGTGCCCTGTCGTGATCGATCTGGGTCTGCCGTACCCTGTCGTGATCGATCTGGGTCTGTCGTACCCTGTCGCAGGATTCCGCCAAGATAAGTATTATCAATGAAATATATGTGGTCAGCATCTGACCACTCTAGACCACCGTGCCGCGGTATAAGATGGACCGCTTGCTGTCTCGGATACTCGCCCACATGCAAAATGAAGTGGGAAGACTTGTGAATGACTCCCTGCGCTGATTTTCGAACGGCAGCTACAAGAGCAGGCCTGGGTGGGCAAACGCCAGAGTTAGCTCAATCCATTGGCTGACGTTTTGCCACGCGCTTTGTTATCCATTACATTCATGCCTAGATCTGAGTACGCCTCACAACTAGGATATCGTGGCAAGGCACCCAACGCATTTTTTGCAACCTATCATGCCTTTTGTTTCCAGAATTAGTAAACTCGCTTTGATGGGCCTGTTATTCCGAACATTACAAGAGCATGGAGACCCCTCACCCGCACAGCAGCTGGGTTAATTCTCGCATATCTTCCCCAAAAACGTTAGTAGGCAACATTTTGCCCGAAAATCATCGCGTTGCCTACCCTTGGGTTCTAAACTTAGCAATATTCGTTACATTAGACTGTACTTACCGATGTCAACTTTGCCAGCCTATGCCCATGTCCCTCTACCCATATTCAGAATATGCTAAGCCCGGTGCACAAATTTCTCAGAAGACGCAGCCTACTGCGTCTCTGCTGTTCATAGTACTGAGACGCGCGGGCGCGTGCGGCCCACCGACTGGGCGGCTGGAGCAATGCCGTCGGTGCCTTCCACCGGGTACGGATGTGTCGGGCTGCGATAGGCCCCTAGGTGCAAACGCAGGATGCTCTTGCGACGATCCGTGTATTATAGTGTTTGAGAAGGTGTTACGCGATAGAATATCTGTAAACCAGTTAGTTAATCTATCATGCACAGCTGCTGGGTGACAGAGTGGATGCAGGCACCTTGAAACGCGGGGGATGGCGAGGCAAGTGATGGTAACTGTTGACCGACATTCCTGAAAGCTGAACGCGCTTTGGATCATGATGCGAGGAATGATCCGGACTTCCTGCAATAATCGCATTGCAGTGGTTGGCGGCCTGTTGTATGTACAATTCCACACAAGGCAGCATGGCAGTCTGCACACTGAACTGGAAGGTTGTTCAAGTTGCGCAATCGTGCAAGTGCGCTGTGGTTACACACGCGTAGCCAGATGATTGGGGAACCCTATCCGCTTCCGTAATAGGAGCTTTGCAAGGAGCATAAGGCGTTGCAAAGACATAATCTGTACCCTTGTGATGCCCATCCCTGTCTGAAGCAGTTTTCGGCTAAGCTGCGCCTTGTTCGCCCGTACTGAATGCAGATAATGGCGGGTCGAGAACAAAACTGCAGGTTAGCCCTGGCTTGTCGTATGTTTCTCTGCACTGCAGACTGGAAATCACCCCCTGACCCTCGTGACCTGGAGGCTCCGTCAGGCGGGTGACTGCCCTCTGGGGGCGGCTCATGGGGATGTGGTTGTCACCAACGCCTTGATGAAGGGCGGCGGCGGGCCGGGGGTAGTACGCTGGCGTACGGGGCGGCGCGGCGGCACGACGGCGTGGAGCGGGCGGAGCTACTGGTGAGGCCAGGAGGCGCGGCACAGGAGTACGCCTAGCGTCCCAGGCTCGCGCCGCCGCCAGCTGGCTGAGGCAGAGCTGCTGATGCGGCCAAGAGGCGCGGCACAGGAGTACGCCTAGCGTCGCAGGCTCGCGCCGCCGCCAGCTGGCTGAGGCAGAGCTGCTGATGCGGCCAGGAGGCGCGGCACAGGAGTACGCCTAGCGTCCCAGGCTCGCGCCGCCGCCAGCTGGCTGAGGCAGAGCTGCTGATGCGGCCAGGAGGCGCGGCACAGGAGTACGCCTAGCGTCCCAGGCTCGCGCCGCCGCCAGCTGGCTGAGGCAGAGCTGCTGATGCGGCCAGGAGGCGCGGCACAGGAGTACGCCTAGCGTCCCAGGCTCGCGCTGCCGCCAGCCGGCTGAGGTATGCGCCGGCGTAACAGACATGCGTCTAAGCTGAGAGGAAAGAAGCGCTTGGCGTGATGATGGGTTCTTCCTCCGGTTTCTCGGCATGTCGGGCCGCAAACAACAGAGTAGATCTGCAGCGCATGCAAGGCCATTGCAATATTGCAAAGCATGCCAAAGAAACAGCGATATCAAAGCAACTGAGTTTTCCACTAAACAGATTAAATGGTGATTATCAAAGGTCTTTTTCAACGCCCGTTTCTACTAAAGCATCCTTTTCCTCTTTCTCTTCGAACGTGAACATAGCTTTTGGACTCTTCGTTGCAGATGGAACCAGTTTTATCCAGGTTACAAGGCGGGATAATTTGGTTTTAGTCCTGTTCCACTCATGACCAATGTATTTTTGTGTCCACCGGCATTCTTAGCATTGAACACACTATCAAAAAAACATAGCACGAACCCAGCTGGTTGCTAAGCCTGCACATTGTTTTTATTTCCTTTGTTTTGTTCCTTTAATCGTGTTTTTCATTTGGCGCGATCAGACAACACGCGTACTATGCAACGCAATCCGATAGCGCGCATGCGACACAGCAACGTCGGGAAGATACGTAGGCAGAGGTTTGAAGAGGGTTGACGGTCGTTGCAGAGCATTGTGCCACAGGGCAGATCCAGTAAATCTTAGGAGGTCCGACGATCTGTCGAGCAAAGTCTCAAATATGCCACCATCTGCATTAAAACAAGCAAAACTAGTGCAAGTTTGAGTGTCTTCAGCCGTTTGGCAGGGGTTTGGCGGCCGCTCTGGCCTCGCCCAGTCCCTGCCTTCGGAATCCCACTTGTCACACAAAATGAAGCTACAGATGCGCCATGGGTGACCAGTCAGAGCGGGCGGGAGGAGTTATATGTGACTGTTCGATGGCGTTTGGTGAGCAAGTGACCGCGCTGCGTGACCGACCAACGAGCAGTTGGCGTGGGTGGGATGAGTCGTGGGCGGAGACAGCTGAGTGACAAACGGCTGCCACGGTGGCGTTATGTCCGCCTGCAGATCTGGCAGCGAGAAATCACGTAGTGGCTATATTTAGAAAGCGGCGAATGGAATTCCGGGCTGCGTCCAATCTTGCATATTGGTGATTCATTGCAGTTCCCTGTGGATAAGAAGCTTTCAAAGCTCCTTCCGTGGCACGCGCCGACGTAGCCGGCCAAACGCAACCTGGGACAACGTCCAACACTGCTCCTTTATCACCAGCTGTTATCAACCTGTGCGCTCTCGCGGGCGCAGTCCAGTCCGCCTCCTCCCATGACCTCCACCATCTCAGCGTGCTCGACTTCGACCTGTTCCGGCCGGCTTTGCCTGGCACCGTCCACGAGTCAGCCTCGCCCCTGACCTTGGCGCGGCCGGGCCTCCCCTGGACCTGTTTACCCTGCCCGGCGGTCGCTCTGTTTGAGCCGGCGGCACGCCGACAGAGCCCCATGGGCCGGCCGCGAACCAGCGTCGTCGGCCGCGGCCGCCGCGACGAGAATAGCGGCCGTACGCCGGCCCGCCTGCAGCCGGCTGGTCGGCGCCTGGCGCGCGCCGCCGCCGGCACTCGGAGCCCCGACCCGCTCCGACCCGCCGGCCCGATGGGCGTCTGCTGGAGCGGGGCAGGTGCGCGGCGCCGGCGTTGGCCGCCCCGCCGGATGTGTCCGTCTATGTGCCACGGTCGGCGCCACCCCGCCGTCACGGCCTCGTTGTCGTCGGCTAATGCCAGCCGCTGTCGGTTGCGGGTGTCGGTTGCACGATGTTGCCTCAGCTGCTGTTGTTTGCGGCGTGTCGGCTGCTGCAGGCCGGCTGTTGTGACAGTGATGGTCCCGTGTTTCAGTGGCCGGTCCGTCGGCGCAGACAACACAAGCTCCTGGCGGCGCTGACCCGCCACCAGCGCCAGTCGCCACCGGCGCCGGCCGCCTTGCAGAGACGAAGGGTGCTAGCGAAAGTCTGAAGGCCCACAGCACCGCCAGCGAAACCCACAGCGGTGACACCAGTGAGAGCAAGTGCGGCAGTGAGATACCCAATCCTAGCGAGGCAAGCGATCTTAGTGAAACGAGGTATACCTGTGAGACAAGCGGTCTCAGTGAGACGAGAGGCAAACTCCGTGAGACGAGCTGCGGCGTACCGACGGCTGCCGAGGTCCTGCCCACGTCGTCGAGCTCCGCCCGCGGCTCGCTCACAATGCCCGCCAAGGAGCGCAAGCGCGATGACAGCAAGAAGCTGCTCAAGGGCCTGCAGATCTTCAAGCGCTCCAAGAGCAAGCAGTCGCTCACCTCCACGCCGTCGATGACGGCGGCCAGCCCGACGGCCGAGACAGCGCCGACACCCGGAGACCAGACGCCTGTGTTCGCGCCGGCTGACGAGGCAGGCCGGAGGTCGTCGACACCGACGGCCAGCCTGGGGCCGGCGTCGGAGACGTCGTCAGAGCCGGCGCCACGCGGCATCTCGCTATCGCGCATCACCGGTGACGTGGCCGAGTCGGCGCCGGCCGGTGGCGAGGCCGAGTCGCTCGGCGGCTCAGCCACGCCCACCTCCGACGCCGAGCTCAACGGCTTCGATGGCATTAACGGCGAACTGGCCGAGAAACTACGCAAAGTGGAGGAGCTGGAGCGCAAGATCAAGAAGGTGAAGGAGGATGTGGATCGCGCCACCGAGCGCAAGCGCCGTCAGGAGGAGCTCGACAGCAAGATCATCGAGGCGCTCATCCTGGAGAAGATGCAGGGCATGGGGCTGCTCAAGGGCCAGGTGAGTAAGCAGATGGTGACGTGAGTCCATGTTACTGTCGCAGCTCTCAGCATTTGTGCCCCCGGGCCACGAACATCAGGATCGGAAACGCCAAGCTCCGACGAAGCGAGGTAGAGTTATATAAGAGCCTGCCGGTAGACACATACACATAATTAAATGACCTTGTGATCGTGAACAATTCATGTAGGTTAAAAACGGTTAAGTAGATTCCCACGAGCACCTTCGTTTGCGGCGTGGCTTGGCGTAGATTTAGACAAGCTATCCATGCTGCCACGCATGCGCCGGAGTTGCGGTGCCTGCCGAATGCAACAACAGCCCTGCACCACACCATTGTCTGTCAAGAAACCAGGGCGTGTGGGCCCACTGGAAGTCCAGGTGTCGACAGTCGGCGGCGAGGGCAGCGGCCGGGCGCGTTGCATCACCGCACTGCCAACGGCCGGGGCCAGCGACAGCGCCCGCGGCAGCGCCAGCTCAGCTCGGCCGAGGGGAAGTTTGGGTGCGGCAGGGTCAGGTGCCGCCTGGCTGGCAGCGGTGCCCGGTCTCACGCAGGGCGCTCAGTGAGGCCCGGTGAGCCATGCGGTGTGCGTGGCTGGCGCTCCTAATCCAGGCCCTGGTCGCCATGGTGGAGCGGTGCCGGGTCGGGGTGCACGGCTATGCCGTGCGCCTCTCGTGGCTGGTCGTGGACGTGCAGACGCGGTTGGAGCGGCACGTGAGTGGTGCACCGCCGATTGTGGTGACGGCGCCGCAGTGGATGAAAGCGCGTTGCTGGAACGCGGTTAAAAGATTCATTTGGTTGTTGTCCTGCGCTTTTCACGAATCATTCTTATTACTGAACTGTTTTGACGACCGGATGAATTTAAACTCAGTTGTTGTCAAATTCTGCACAATTTCATCAGACAATGCTGGTAGCGTATCCACCAAAGCTTACACCCGTCCCAGCTTTATTTCAATATGTGCACCATTTTTTTTCACCATAGCAATGCAACGTTCTCGCCCACATCGATGCCAACCATCGCGATACGGCCCCAGCCGCTCGTGTTGAATTCCACAACGTTGACCGGCTTTAAAAACCAGACGTCTTGCTGTAGCCGTTCCACAAAATACGAAAAGATCGCACTTTCCCTTGTGGCTTTGGAAGTTAGTATCTAAATTCTAGTTAGGACACCCGTGTTAGGCGGCTTTTTCTCTTCCACACAAGGAACAAATGTGAGGTCGTGAACAAACGCTGGCAACATGCAGATTCCATTTCCGTGAAAGGTTTTCTCTTCATGGAGTGACAGCGCCTCGTAGTTTCGGAGCCTGACGGACAGTACAAACTCCTCAAACATTATGGCTGCCGTTTACGCCGCAGTGCTTTGTTCAGGCAGCAGATGGACGGGCCAAACTCCTCCGCTCTGTCAGAGTGTTTATCCGCGCGGGCTTCGGAGCTCTGGGTCGGAGGTCGGCGGCTGGACGGTCTGCGGCCGGTCTGGCGGCGCAGCGCCGACGCCAGGTCGCCGACCCGCCCCCGCCCGGCGCGGCGGCGGCCCGTGACTCAGGCCCGCACCGGCCTCCGGTATCGGCTGATCGGCGCCCCGCCGCCGCCACCGCCACAGACGTGACTGGCAACGGAGTCTGCTGTGGCCGCCCAGCCTGGACTAGGAATTTCCGGCACGCCACGAGCCGGGCCTGCCTCTCTGTGTCTCGCAGTCGGAGGTGGCGGCGGCCGCGCCCGCTTCGGACCGCCACATCGGCCCTGGAACGGTTGACCGCACTGGTTTCGACCTAAGAGGATGAGATGAAGCGCGCCCAATGATGCTCAACGGGGCTTGGCTAGGCTAAGCTGTTTTTCATTGCAATGCACCGCATGCGACATGCCATTACATTTCGCACGATGCAGCAGACGATTGTGCTTCTCCTTAATCCACATTCGGGTCTTCAAACCTGGAAGCGCAGAGCCATTCTCACATCGTACTGCTCAAAATAGCCGACCACGTTTGAGCAAACTTAGTTAGCTTTCTGGTGCTTACGCCATGCATCGTTCACCCTCGCAAAACCTGTTCGCGAAAACACTGAAAAGGCTTTCAGCTCTATTGGTGGGGCATGCACCCAGCACCGTATACTCAAAGTCACTAGTTCGAGCCTGGCTACCAGATTGGAGATCCGTTGTCCCCTGAGACAGTTCGCTTCGGAGAGTGCAACGGTAAGTGGCTTAAGATGCTTTGATGCGTCGTTAGCCCCCCTACGCTTCTGTCGCAAAACATGTGCTTTTGTCGGCGACTCTCCTGCCGTACCGAGGCTGGCTAACAATGCCAAAGAGTTGGAACCTGACGAGTCCCTCGGCCTGTGTCTACGGCATGGAGCAAAGGTCGGCCACCGATGCCTGAGCGCAGGGTCCTGTGGAGGGTGCCGGCCGGTGTCCACCGGACCGGAGCCATCCCACCCCGAAGCCCGCAGGAGGTCGCGGCCTGGACCAGCGTCAAGAACCCAACGGTGCGCCAGCGGACGGCCTTCCCGCCTTGCTCGGGCGTGCTCGGCGGTGCCCAGGCTGTGGCGGTGCGTCAGCGGCGGCCCCGCCCGGCCGGTTCAGCTGAAGGTCGGCTGAGCGCAGCCGCAGCGCTCCGGCGTGCCAGCCTGAATCACCGAAGCACTGACCGGCGCATCCGGATAACAGCGGCTGCTGCTCAGCCCGCCGCAGTGCAAAGCGCCACGGAAAACACAGGACTTTTAAGTTGGCATCGCTGCTAAAGTGGCGCGTTTTGGTACGCTTCTTGAGATCCTTTAAGGCACTATTTTTTGCGTTAGCTAGCTGGGATGTTCTTTTGCTTTAAGTGTGCGGTGTGAACATATTTTGGCGATTCTGGTGCGTTTATGGGTTAAGGGAAATGCGGTAAGAGAAACGGCCAAGTCTGGTTCTGAGGCGATGCAGGTTGTGATTTCAGGCATCATCTCTTAGTCATTTTCCGCAGCAACACTGATCGATTACTTGTTTAGGTAGGTGTCTATCTACATAATTATTCGGGAAACAGTGATGATTCGTGGCTTGAAATGTAATTTTGTGATTAAGCAAGAGATTTGCATACGTCTTAGATGCATTTTTTTATGCGGATGAAAGTGCGGCTTTGTGTGGCTCTAATCAGGAGATGGATTAACTTCATATGATGTATTTTGAATGTGGATGAGCCATGTAAGTGGTAGATAATGAGTGTAGTTTCTCACACTCATCTGCTTCTTATCGTGACAGCTCCTATTTTAGCCCAGTATATTAGAGATATAGCAATGCAGTACCTATCCGTTTGGGTATATTGAGAAAAAGTATGACTGTGAACCTATGCGGGCTTTTTACTGATATTGCTGTTTGTGGACGGGATGCATTTTTATATGTGGGCGAGTTGAAAGCCCAACTCGCGTTGCGAGTTGGGCTTTCAAAGCCTCCAAAAAGCAGTAATTCCATTCCGTTCCCAAAGGACATCCGACTAAAACGTCACGCATGTAGCCCTGCAGTCAGGATTATACGTTTGGTGGCCGGTGCATCGTCCGTGCGATCTGTGGTTGCAGTCATGGTTAATTTAGCGCTGTGGTTGGATCGGGAGTTTAAGGTCGTCGAGCACTGCCGCACAGTGTGGCACCGCCCGGCGGACTCGGCGCTAGTTAATGTCGATAAAGATAATGTTGGTGAGCAGACAGCTGTGGTATGCGGGAGATTAGTGAACTGCGGTCTGAGCCCCTTGCCGAGGCATCTCTGATCTCAGCGCTTATGCAGACTGGTTTCCCTCCATGCCGAAGCGATGTGATGCGCTGCGTGCCTGGGCGGGCGGCAACGCCATATCGTCCGGCTGACGGCATCGGCTCCCCCAGCCGGGCCACGTGACTCCGTCTCACCTGGTCAGGTCACGTGACTCCGCCTCACCTGGCCAGGTCACGTAACTCCGTCTCACCTGGCCAGGTCACGTGACTCTGCTTCATCTGGTCGGGCCGAGTCTCTATGTAAGCAGAATTAGGCGAGATGCCTCCTCGATTGCATGTGATGACAATACAGGTAGCCTCGGGCCAATACCTGTTTGTCTGCGACAGACACACGCAAATTTTGGCTATCTAGTACTTAATAAGCCGGCGTAAAATAGAGAGCAAACTTTCATTACCACGTGCGACAATGATGGACTAGCCACAGACGATGATCGGAGCTGATCGGGACGCTGCATGTGGTGGTGATGTCCACGCTCTTATCGTCACACATCATCTAAGCTATGCTATCATACCAGTTTCCAATATCCCCGGATTCGTTGTGATTTGCTAGCTGTTTAGTTTCCTTGAAAATGAGAATGAGGAAATGCAGCCGATATCCATCTAACGGTGGCCATTGGCCAGGCTCGTTTTTCACAAAGCGCGATAGATTTTCCTCGCTGCTGAGCGAGGGAAGACTGTCTTCACTTACGTCAGTCATGATGTGCCACCTCACAGGTCACGCATGAGCCCGGTTTGCTGATGTTTCGTGTCGTTTCGTACTGTCACAAGTACCGCCAGTCACATCGCAAGATCGACCCAACCGGGAGGAAAATATATTCACTGTCACTTGTCGCTTCAAACAATGCTGCTATGTCGCCGTGCCAATCACCTTTTTACACCCAGCCATCTTGATAGCATCAGCCGATTTAACAAGCAGTGCTCTACGACACGGCTCATAGTTGACTGGTTTTCTTCGGCCTAAAGCCTACATATCCCACGCAAGGGCTGCGCGCAGGCGTTATTGAAAATTGCAGCACCATATGTCCGTCTCAATCATGACAAGTATATGCTGAGATGACGCATCGTTTTTGCCCTTGTGTGGGATATGTGATATCATGAGCTGGATATGGGTATGTCATATTATTTTATGTAGGATAGTATAAGCTCGAAGCAGAGGATGCATTTTTGAAATGATGTTGTTTCACCCCACTTCTATGAACTAAAGACTTGAAGGGAGTGTTCCACATTTATATTGGGTTTTGAACTGAGTCATCTTGAAGATCTTTCGGAGCTGTTCACAATCCTGCCCTTCTGAATGCCCAAGCCCCTCTAGTTTCTGAGCTACACGCCCGCAAAATGGGGAAAGATATATCGGGGAGAGTATTTCAGTCACCTTGGCATTCATGACGTCATAAAACATCATTGAAATCCTGCTATTCCATAAGCCATGTGACGACCGAGGCTAAGACAAAAATTGTTGAGGCGTCCATATCTGGCGTTCGTGAGCGCGATTTCCAGATGTAACGGCCGTCAACTGGCTGTCAATCAATGTTGTGCGAGGTACGATGACGTCATCAAACTATGACGTATTGAGGAGCACATTTACTAAACAGAGAATGGTGGTTTCTACAGAAGTCCTCTCCACTTAAAAAAAAATATATAACAATGGTAACGAGTGAACTTGTTTCATCGTATCTGATGCTTGCTTCAATATCTTAAAATGTGAAGCATTCCATATAAGGGATCATGCGTGCGTATTTGACATACATCAATCGCCCAATGACGCGGTGAGGCTCAAAGTTTTCCATCACCTGCGCTGCCGTGTGCCAAAGGTTTTGCTCATGCTAGGGAGGTTACTCCATGACATATTTCTTTTCAGGGCCCAGCCAACCCAGCGGCCGGCTTCCAGCCGGACAATCGTCCAGGAAGTCCATAAGCGATATAGCCATGTCTGCCGTGCACATTTGAACTCCTGAGGAGCCTGCCTCGGTGTTCAGAGTCTGCCAAACACAATCCCCTGGAATGTTGGACGACCGTTATTCAGACCTGTGTGCATGACGGCCGTTGAAGCGCTGGCTGCTTCATTATTGCACATACCGCTCCTCTGCAACACTGTCCGCACGCCGCCCTCCCCCCCCCCCCCCACAGGTTGTCTGACCTTCCCTCGGCCGCTGCCTAACTACCGCCCATAAGTCGCGCTTCAAGTATGTAAAAGATGAAACGGTCCGGCGCCGAGCTGCCCGTCTGCGACTGATCGTCACTGGAGGCGTGGCTGTATCTCGCGCTGAGCACCGGATGGCGGCGCGGTGTTCGCTCAGCTCTCACATGTTACACAGCGCCGACACGGAAAGACAATCATGTTGCGTGGGGTTTATCGCCTGCCTTACGTTGCATAACCGCATATGCCCCAAATCTACTTTCCAACGGGCATACGAATCCTGCGAGCATAATGCACCGCGTCTCGAGCCTCCGCGTTTTGTGTTGGTTGGATAATATGCCACATGGGTGCGGATGGCCCCATCAATGAAGACTTCCGTTGATGATTGGCTACAATTTCAAGTCATCATTTAAAAGAATCGGGTTGCCGTCAAAAAACTTTCATCAAGGAACAAATGCTGTGGTACGGAAGTGCGGGTCTTGAGCCCCAAGAAGCCGGTACACATCAGTGTGATGCATTCGCCCCCCATCTTATAAGATTCATAAGATTTGTGGCTTTTTGCAGCGCAAAGATAACACGCCTGGTGGAAAGCGAGACACCGAATAAATGAGGAGAGTATGCTGCAACCTTGTATCTATTTAACTCGGAAACTGTTATTTCAGTGGACCCAATTCCTGTTACAGTAAATGACAACAAACGAATATTATCACAACGGTTCTCGCACTAGTGTTTGGAGCAAATCACTGCAATTTTTTTCGCACGTAATAGCGTTTAGTCACCAGGGCATTGACTTTAACATTGAAAGCAGTTTAATTTAGGCCAATGTTTCACAGAATTCGGCCGTTAATTATGCAAAAACCTTGACTTTACCGGTCAGAGACTTCACAAAACTCAACCAACTCTTCAATGGCTTTGTGAGAAATCTGTCGGGCACTTCTGCGACTCACACAGTATGAAGAGGGTCTGATCTCATTAAGTCATTCAAAGCGGAAGAATTACCAGTGGCCCATTTGTGGTCGAGCTTTCAAAGAGCGGGATATTTGTATACATATTAAAGAAAAAATCAGTGCCTATTTATTGAAACAATTTTATACGAATCAAACTAATTTGCGGGTAGCACGGAATAGTAGTAGATTTTGGAGGGACCTACGGAAGAGTAGTAAATTTCGGAGGACCCACGGAAAGGGCAGGCTGAGCTTCTGGAAATCACCGATGGTTGTCCCGGCTAACAGGGTTTGGCGTGCCAACATACGTTTTGTAGAGTTTTAGAGGCTTTGGTTCTCCAACAACTTAAAAAGGATAGCTCTTCCGAAATTCAAATTGGTAGTGGCGGACAGGTTTGTAGTCCCCGTTACAACGATGCGCGCAGGAAAGCTTGCATCGGTACCGATTTAGCATACTCACGTGTAACACTTGAAGCGCCGTCAAACGTCTCATCCCGCGCCCGGTCAGGGGAGAAGTTGCGGTTTTTCGAGCACAAGTAAAAAACAAGAACTTGTGGCGACACGAAATTTGCATTACTTGTTCGTGTATTAATTTGGCATCATTTGTGCAGATTTAAAGCTTTGACCTACCAGGATCAGTAGCCTGGATGAGGACAGAGGACAACCTGTAAAATACTTTAATCACACATTGCTTTCTGTGGGTTATGCGCGTATGCTCAAACTGTGTATAGTAACAGAAAATGATAGTACCCACAGTCTCTACACTTATATTTTTTTGGAAATGCGAGGTAGTTGGCTTAAACTGGCCCGTGAATAATGCAAGTTTTATTTTCGTATAATTTTATGATGTAAATGAGGAATATAGTACTATTGTACATACGCAGCCATCATGTGACCACAGGAAACATGATTTTGGCCCGGGTCATGACCCATCTCTATGGGTACCCTCCGCAAAACACATGCAGAGCTCAAAATAGACAATTGTTTTAGGTAATTTTGGACGCAGGAATAGAATACCCCTCTACAGAAATGTTGAGATAAATTTATGATACATTTTGAGGTCACCATAGGTCATGCAAGATCATATGAGGCTATCCAATGCCAATGACCTTTGTTGCCAGTAGTGGAGAGATTGCATGAACGAGCGCGATGCGTGTTTGTAAAGTCGGTGACGTTTAATTTCTGTACCTGTTTTCAGTTTGTCATAAATACGTTGCCGAGCGTCGAAGGGACTGCGTGTAATGCAGACCACTATGTGATCTTGAGTGCCTGTACATGTATAACATGTTGTTCTAACCACGAAAAGTATTGCACTGGTCACATAGACCCGGTTGGCATTTAATTTTGTCAGTTGATTTGTGTATGAATTTGACACAAGTTGACCTCAGATGACCTTTACGTCACCCTTAAATGGTAGTTTTGTGCCTGGAATACTTTTGTCCCACAGCTGCACTTATCACGCGCTCGGGTGGGGGTCAAATTGACCACCCGAAGGTTTTTCCAGAATGGTTTCCGAACGACGCGGCGTAGCCGCGCCAAATTGTGCATAGTTATAGACAATTGAATAGCGGATCGTTTGGCATCAACAATTTAGATGTAGCTTGTAAGGTCTGACCTATGGCAGGTCAAAGTTAGGCCATGATTTCAGCGAAGGCAATTCCTAGGGAATTCTTCAATCTGATCCAACAATGAAGTGTTAGGTGAAACCATACATCTCTGAGATGCTTTCTTAGACAACGCAACAGTTGAATGAGCAAATTGCACTGACCTAAGGTCAGGTATGAAGGTTACACCCAGGTCAAAACCAACCCGTTTTGTTACTTTAGGGCTTGCTGTATGGGATAGTTTCGGTGCTCATTTCGAATTTATTGATAGCAGGAACCACATTACACATCATCCATGGACTAGCAGGAAGCACATTATACGTCATCCATGGAATTTTTAGAGGTCAGAATAGGTAGTTGACCTTATATGACCCAGGTCAATATTTTGTTTTAGGAACATACCGTCTAGCGTAATCTTTGTCGCTTAGTCAAATGCAAAACTCAAAACAATCTTGAATGATTTTGGTCACCTGGGCCTTCAAAAGGTCAAGCAAGGGCCACTGACCTTATATGAGCGTGTGACCCTTTGCTTAGAACGGTTATGTGCGTTATGGTGGCACTTATGAGACCAACCTGGAATTTGAACTTGTTTGACCTTTTTTGACCCAAATTGTATGACCTAGGAACCTGAAACTTTGACCTAAGTGAGTTCACATACAGGTTAAAATACCCTGTAAATTTAGTGTCTCTAGCTCTCTAGTTCTTGAGATCTTAGGGGGTCAAATTGCCCCTTACCTCCACCCGAGCGAAGGGTATCTAACCGGCCACACGGGTGCGTGTTAATAAGATAAACCTAGAAACACATTGTGAAGAAAAGTATGGCTCTTGTGGGCTACTGGTGGACCATTCCTGGACGGTGGGGTGATCTGACCTGACCTACGGGGAGACGAAATGGTCGAAATGGACTCACGACAGTCCACAGGTCAGATTTTCTTCGGTGCATTCTTCGTGATTTGGCAAGACTTCAAGACGCTATCTTTGTTTTTCTCATACGGTGTCTGCGAGTTGGAGATCCTGGGGAGCCGACTCCCCCCCCCCCCCCTCTTCCGCCCGGCGAGTGTCTCAGACTCCGCCGAATGCGGGCTAAAAATGTGTGTTATAAAGTGTTAAAAAGCAACGGCAGATTTACGACTGACTAACATGCACGATAGGCTATCGGTACACCTAGACTGGAGAAATCCAGATGCGCGTGAGTCAAGAAGTGCGGAAGTCACATACAAGGTATGTGAGATGCCCGCGTGCCGGGCTGCGGGACTGAACGCACCTTTTGCGGCTGAGAGCCACACACGGCCTGCTAACATCTGCTCTACCTGACTCCCCCAACATACCTGACTCCCCGCATCGGGATCTTTCAAGTCATATACCGATGCCGAAAGGTCTTTAAACAAACCGGACCTAACTTACCGCACGCGCCCGGGTGGATCGCTGATCACATCTTCACGGTTAGGAACGGATTAATTTCGTCAAAACAGTTCTCACTGCCATCTTGCAGGTCAGCTTGGGACAATTAGCTTCTTATCATCTGGGTAAGCGGTCCTCTAGCGGTGTCTTGAGCTACTGCAGTGTAGTATCTGGGCCTTTGGGTTGCGCTGCTGTTATCGGCGGCGTTATCAGACCGGACAGGCGAGATGGATCAATCAAACCTGCCACGTGCAGGAACGGGAGTGCATTCCATGTTTTTTCCAGAGCTCCTTAGCGATGCGTGGCAAGTTCCGACTTTTAAACAAGTATTTGGGCCACGTCTGTTAAGGACATTCCCTGCTTGCAAACCGCTGGGAACGCTGATGCCTACCACCTCCGTCAGTCGCAGTCCGTGACATTTGGCGCGGTCCGCACATCTGGCGCGTCCGAGCCGGTCGCTGCTGCCGCGAGCCGCTGCCAGCCAGCCCGTCCATCCAGCCCACAGCCGGGCCGGCCGGTCGCCGCGCCGTCGCGCCGGCCT
>NW_023597054.1:6938223-6951584 GCF_011947565.3 Pollicipes pollicipes
TATTTCTCCATGCGGTGAAGTAATGCGCATGGCTGTGACGTGCCAGCATTCGGCTACGACTCAGTCCCATCCGCCCCCAGGCTTGATCTGCTCGGCTGCAGAGCACCACTTCTCGTCCCGCGCAGCGTTCGTGACTTTGCACTCACCTAGACTGCATGACTTCAATGAACTCAGTGCGGTCAGCGGGAGCTCTTTTGTCATTTCGAGCTTTATCGCATACCGCGCCAGTGTCCAGCGCTCACGCGCTCACCGCGGCGCGACTCTGGCAGCAACACGTGATTGGCTGCCCAGCCCGCAACGCTCAGCTGACGCGCGGCAGCTGGGCAGCCCGACTTCCGCGGATATTGTTTGTGGTCCGCTGATCGGTGCCCCGCCAGCTTCGGCTATCAACGCCGACCTTACAGCCAGCTGCACGCGGCTATCAGCGCCGACCTCACAACCAGCTGCACACGCCCACGCGGCGTGTCTCCTGAAGGGTTGACCCCCACGGCTATTGTTTGTGGTCCGCTGATCGGTGTCCCGCCAGCTTCGGCTATCAGCGTTGACCTCGCAACCAGATGCACACGCCCACGCGGCGTGGCGCCTGAAGGGTTGAGTCCCACGGGTATGGCGTTATGGAGTCTGCAGCAGCCGTTTCCAGTACGGAACTGCTTCACGCGGCCCAACATCCGGGGCTAAAAATGTGGGCATGAAGTCATCGTCTGAGGATTTCGGAGCTCATCGTGGGGAGGGGATCGCAGCTCTTTATGAATGATCTTCCAGTGAGTGTACCGTATGGTTCGCGGAATCAGGGGCTGGGGGATAAATGAATGGATCATTGTAGCGACAGCAGCTTTTAAGGTTTGCTGGAGCTGGGTCGTCATCCCCACAAACATTCGTTTTTTTCTTTATCGTTTGGACATTGTAGGAACGTTCATCATGCGTAACCAGCTCTATTGCTGGAGGCGTGGGCACTGGGCAGTTAGTGACGAACACTGTGTCGGGCTCTAGCGACGTTTGTGTGCGCCGAGAGATCGTCAGTGTTACCGGGGCGTGGCGGCGTATCGGTGCAACCAACAACTCGCTGTCATCGGAATCGATTCGACCCACTGCGGTCTTATAGCTGTAGGTTTGTTGCGATTTCTCTCTCTCCCTTGTCGTTTTTTTTTTTTTGCAGTTCCATTTAATTTACCCATCGCAGAACCTTACCTGTACCGTCTGTCCAGCGTCGCGTTTCTTTGCTCTCGTCTCGTTGTAGAGCAACCTTCCTGCGTCTCTCCGCAGCAGCATCACCAAGCGCTGCACGTTCGCGGGTGAGCGACCTGGACGTGGGCCGCTCTCGGACGCGGCACTCGACACCAGCGCGCTGTTGGGCGAGCTGTGTGCGCTAATCGTGTGCAGCTGTCCGATAAATATTGACACCTCCGCACCAAGCTCCATGATCACAAGGCGGAGTGGCGGCCTTGTCGTGCGAGCTGACTGTGGCCGGAGCTCCATGATCAGCGCGGAGTGGCGGCCTTGTCGTGCGAGCTGACTGTGGCCGGAGCTCCATGATCACAAGGCGGAGTGGCGGCCTTGTCGTGCGAGCTGACTGTGGCCGGAGCTCCATGATCACAAGGCGGAGTGGCGGCCTTGTCGTGCGAGCTGACTGTGGCCGGAGCTCCATGATCAGCGCGGAGTGGCGGCCTTGTCGTGCGAGCTGACTGTGGCCGGAGCTCCATGATCACAAGGCGGAGTGGCGGCCTTGTCGTGCGAGCTGACTGTGGCCGGCCGGCGGTTGGGCTTCCAGGGGCCTGGCAGTGCCGGCGAGCGGGGCGGCAACACGCAGCTCCGCCCGCCGAGGCCCGTGTTTACGTTGTCCGGTTCGCGGCGCCAGCGAAACAGGTCCGGCACACGGCGCGCTGTCCAAGCCCATAAACAACGTGTGTAGCGTGCTCTGTTGGTAACGGAACGCGGCGACAGGCGCCGCCAGTGAAAGGGGTCCTCGTGAAGAGCCGGCCCCGCCTCATCCGTCAGGAGGACCTGACCTTGGATGGGATGCGGGCGGCCAGCGCTGGCCCGCCGCGGCTCGAGCAACTAGCCGCAGTTGAAGCCGAAGAAGCCGAAGAAAGAGATTGGCTCGTGGTTGGGCCGACCACTGGTGGTTCGGCCCGTCAGCTCGCTGGACCCGTGACGCTCTCCCCGCCCTCCAACGGTGGCGCACTGTCCCCTGGCGAATTCGGGATGTGCGTGACATGTCACAGGCGGCTGGGGCTCGGGCCCGAGCCCGGAGCGTCATGTCAGCACGACCGCCTACTCCAGCGGGCTGCCCACCCCATGCTGACCTCTGGTGACGTCGGCAGGAGGAGCGCCACCTGAAGACGGGTGACGTGACCCACGACGAGTCGAGGTCAGCGGCCGTAGCCGGCGCCAAGCTCTCCACCGACGCCTTCAGCACGGAGAAGGTGACCATGGCTGAGGACCAGCAGCGCCAGACCAAGACATCTGTGGGCGTGGTCAACAAAAGCAGCACAGTCACGCCGCCACCCACTCCAAGGTCACCATCAGCAAGCAGCAGGTCGGTAATTGTTAAAACACGGCCGGTGTTTTTATTGGTGGGTGCTCACCCCATTTCCATCAGCGCAGGATATCGCTAATGCCCTTGGCTGTGGTGTGCGGCGGAATGAAGGTCACCATTCAAGTGGTGGGTCGAGGAGAGTTTTAGCAAAACTGCAATTATTGCGATAGCCGATAGGGCTGGCTGGAGTTAGAGTCACGGCCAGCTGCCATATGTCACGCCGTCGCTAGACGTCACTACCAGCCAGAGGACCAAGCCAATCATATCCTGGTTGTCCTTCGCTCGTTGCCAAGGCCCTCAATTTGGCGCGTGTTTGTGATGGCCGCTGGCACCGGTCGACGCCTATGTGCCAAGCGCCGCCCCGCACTGGTGACTGCGTGGGGTCTCTGTCTGGAGAGGCAGTAGCGCCGCGCCGCACTGGTGACGGTGTGGGGTCTCTGTCTGGAGAGGCAGTAGCGCCGCGCCGCACTGGTGACGGTGTGGGGTCTCTGTCTGGAGAGGCAGTAGCGCCGCGCCGCACTGGTGACGGTGTGGGGTCTCTGTCTGGAGAGGCAGTAGCGCCGCCCCGCACTAGTGACGGCGTGGGGTCTCTGTCTGGAGAGGCAGTAGCGCCGCCGGCGCGGCAATCTCACGACCTGACCCAGCCGAACCACCCGCAGGGCGTCACCACACCGACCAGTCCGGCTGTGGCGCTGGCGGTGGAGGAGCTGGGGCGACTGCAGCGCACCACCAACCCGCTGGACGTCAGCCGAGCCGTCAACCGATGCTCGCAACAGGTGTCGCAGCTGCTGCGCGGCCTCGACCACCAGCAGCGGCCGCAGCGGGCGTCTATGCTCGACCAGATGGACATCATGATGCGCAGCGCCTGGACCGTGCCCACATACGGCCACGAGATCGGCAGCTCACTCTGCGACGTCATCAGGGACAACGGCGGCCTGGACGTGCTCATCAGCTCGTGCAACACGGGCAGTAAGGAGATGGACCTTAAAAGTGCGCGCGTGCTCGGCCAGTGTCTGACGACGACAAATCGTCATTACGTGGTGGAGCGCGGGTTGGACAACGTAGTGCAGACGGCTTGCCGCACGTGCTCTGACAATTCGGACGAGCAGGAGTCGCGCGTCGGCACCGGCCTCCTCGAGAACCTCTTCAAGCACAGCGAGGACACGTGCAGTGACGTGGTGCGCATGGGCGGACTGGACGCCCTCCTTACCCAGTGCAAAACCAAAGACGTGGAGACGCTGAGGCACTGCGCCTCAGCGCTGGCCAACCTTTCACTTTACGGCGGCCCCCGACAACCAGCAGACCATGATGGAGCGCAAAGTGCCCAGTTGGCTCTTCCCGCTCGCCTTCCACAACGACGCCAACATTAAGTATTACGCGTGCTTGGCCATCGCCACTATGGTGGCCAACAAGCAGATCGAGGCAGCCGTGCTCAGGTCTGGCACGCTTGAGCTGGTCGAGCCGTTCGTGACCTCGCACGACCCGGACGAGCTGTCCAAGTCGGCCATGACGGGCCTCACCGGCCTGACTGGGCAGTCCAAGAACTGGCTGCGCCGGCTCGTACCCGTGCTCTTCTCCAAGCGCGAGGAGGCACGCAAGCTGGCCGCCTTTCACTTCTGCATGGAGGCCGGCATCAAAGTGCGCCAAGGCTGCCCGGAGGTTTTCGAGGAGATCGGCGCCATCAAGCCTCTGAAGCAGGTGGCGAGCTCGCCGAATGCGGTGGCGTCCAAGTATGCGGCGCAGGCGCTCCACCTGATCGGCCAGGAGGTGCCGCACAAGCTGAGCCAGCAGGTGCCGCTCTGGAGCGTCCGCGACGTCTGCGAGTGGGTCAAACAGGTGAGCTGGGGAGACGGGCGGGGCTGTCTCGGCCGGGCACGCCGACTTACTGGATACGTATTCGTAAGCTTTGGTGGAGTGTTCTTCCCTTGTGGTGGTGGTTTTAGATGAAGTGATTTGGTCATGCTGAGAGGACACGTGTTGTCAACCTCACTCAAATGCTCACTAAGCTCAACAATGGTGCAATAGCGTGACGCTCGGGGACGGACGCTGGTGTGAATGAAAGGGGGATTGGGTTATGTGCAGTGCCGAGGCTCCGGTGATTGGGTTATGTGCAGCGCCGAGGCTCCGGTGATTGGGTTATGTGCAGCGCCGAGGCTCCGGGTGATTGGGTTATGTGCAGTGCCGAGAGTCCGGTGAATTGGAATTGCCGCCGTCGTATCGGTGGATGCAAAGGACCATTCACGCTGCTGTGGCGCTTATGACTTCATGCCCTTAGTGTATTCGATCGGACAAGATGTGTATGTAGCGTGCACAGGTATGTTGTAAATTACCCGCGGTGAAACATTCGCGTACTTAGTGCATACACTGCGCAACACTGTGGAATGTTAAGCAAAGCGAAACAATTTTGCAAGCCGATGAACACAAGTGTGTTTGTAGGTTTCACATGTTGATTGTCCATCTAAAAGGAAAGCATTCGGATAAGGACGTCTCTACAACCGAAGCATGAAGCCTTCTGACAGCTGACCCAGTCTGCTGTGTAGGTTAATTCCAGCAACGGCATGCGATGCAGATCGACTTCTCCTCGTTTCGGAAGCCTTCGAGACCCTCGCGTGTCGACGGAGACCTGCTCCTGCGCATATCGGAAGACATGCGGAGGACGACATCGGCATCACCAACGGCATCCCAGGACCCGTTTCATGCGTGAGCTCAACTGCCTGAAGAAGATGGCCGACTACGCCAGCTGCGACCCGCCAGCGGGGCTCAACGCTTCCTGCAGGCCATCAGCCCAGAGCTCAGTGTGTACACGTACCTGATGCTGACGTCAGGCGTCGACAAGGACTACTCATGTGAGTAACATCCGCCGCGCCGCCCCAACCGATCCACCCCCGGTGCCGGCTGCCGCAGTGTGTGTGTTTGTGTGTGTTGTGTGTGTGTGTGGTGTGTGTGTGTGTGTGTGTGTGTGTTGATGTTGGTGTTGTGTGTGTGTTGGGTGTGTGTGGTGTGTGTGGTGTGTGGTGTGTGTGTGTGGTTGGGGTGTGTGTAGGGGTGGGTTGTGTGTGTGTGCGTGTGCGCGGCGCGTGGCGCGTGCGCGTGTGCGTGTGTGGTGAAACCGGCCGCGCTGGCCCCTAACGACCCCGCCCCGGTGCCGTGTGTGTGTGTAGTACCAGAGCCGCGCCGCCTCAACCGACCCCCGCCCTTGGTGCCTGGCTGCCGCAGTGACTCCGCCGCGCCGCCTCAACCGACCCCGCTCGTTGCCGTGTAGCGTGTGTGACCCGACCGCGCCGCCTCAACCGACGGCCCCGCCCCGTTGACCGGCGTGCCAAGCATATGATGCCGCCGTGCCGTCTAAACCGGACCCCGCCCCAGTGCAGTGGCGTGTGTGGTGACCCGCCGCGGCCGCCTCAAACCGACCCCGCCCCAGGCCGGCTGCGCAGAAGTGACACCGCCGCCGCCGGCCTCAACCGACCCCGCCCCAGTTGCCGTGTGTGTGTGGACCCGCCCGCGCCGCCTCAACCAACCCCGCCCCAGTGCCGTGTGTGTGTGTGTGTGACCCGCCGCCGCCGCCTCAACCGACCCCGCCCAGTGCCGTTGTTGCTGTGACCCGCCGCGCCGCCTCAACCGACCCCGCCCAGTGCCGTGTGTGTTGTTGACCCGCCGCGCCGCCTCAACCGACCCCGCCCCCCAGTGCCGTGTGTTGTGTGTGTGGCCAGCCAACGCCGCCTCAACCGACCCCGCCCCGGTGCCGGCTGCCGCAGTGATCCGCCGCGCCGCCTCAACCGACCCCCGCCCCGGTGCCGTGTGTATGTGTGTGTGACGACACTTCCGGCCCGCCAAGCCTGGGACGCGCGTGGACACACCTTATGGTATTGCCGCGGTCACCTTGCCGCCTCCCCCCGACCCTCTCTCTCAGCTGCACAGTCAGGGCCTCTGAATGGTGAATGTGCATCAGGTTCGATCCGCGAAAAATTCAAGTTAAAAGCAGGTGTCTCCATGTGCCATTTGTTCCTGCCGCTCCTCTCGTCAGATTTCAGGCGGCCAAGTAAGAGTGTGATTGTGTCATGCAGACTTGCCTTCATTGCACTATTCTTTGCTGACATCGAGTTACCTTACTTACATCTCGAATCACACCTTTGATAATTTACCAAAGCCGCTTGCAAAGGCTGCATCCGGGATGTTTCTGGTTGGGTCGCGTCCATAAGGACACGCTATTGCAACACTTTTCTCCGTGTGACTCACAGAGGCCAACCAAGCCTCGAACAAGCAGCCCGACCAGATTCACGTTAGGCTGTTATCAGCCGTGACCGTGGCATCTGGACTGTCCGTGTTGGCGCAGGTATCTGAATAACGAACAGCTGTTATACGAGTGTTAATGTCCCCAACTCCATACACCGACTGCAAAATACAGCAAGCCATCAAAAGTGAGTCCTTTGACTATTGGTCCATGTTGTGTATCATGTGTTTAAATGATATATTTTTTAACTCTGACTGAATTAGTGTTGACGTTGTTATTATCCTGAAATCGGAGAGGAGAGCCATTTTGATATTCAGTTGCCTGAACCTGCATGAGCCATTAACGGAAGCTGTGTCCAGGCCTGGGGGATCGCATCGGGGCTCGGCCAGGCCGGTACCATGACGAGCAGGACGCGTCGTGGTGCCGGCCGCCGCTCAGTCGCCTCAGCCCACGCGTCCGCCTGCCGCAGCGAGTCGGCGCCGCCGGAGCCGGAGGACGACCTCAGCAAGACGCTCGACTGTTTCATCTCGTACCGGCGCTCCAACGGCTCTCAGCTGGCGTCGCTGCTCAAGGTGCACCTGGAGCTGCGCGGCTTCTCCGTTTCATCGACGTCGAGCGGCTGGAGGCGGGCAAGTTCGACAACAACCTGCTCAACTCGATCCGACAGGCGAGAACTTCATCCTGGTGCTGACACCGTCGGCGCTCGACCGGTGCATCGAGGACGTCGACCAGAAGGACTGGATACACAAGGTGCGGCCGGCTACGGTCGACGCACAGGTCGAAGCGCAGATCGACGCGCAGGTCGACGCGCAGGTCGACGCGCAGGTTGACGCGAGGGCCACTCGGGAGAGAGACGGCGGACACGCGGGATGTGACGTGTTGTGCATTGGTTGTGCTTGATTAGAAGCTGTTACTTTTGTATGGTGTTTGAGATATTTTGGAACTCTCTAGTAGGCAGAACAACGTTCGGACAGTTTTTACCAAACTTGATGGATTGCCGTGCAGAAAAAGGGATCTGCGTACTCCTCACAACTAAATCAACTGAATGGCAGTGCGCATACACACCATGTCAAATGTCATGGGCATGAGGACGAGGCTTCGAAGTGCCAAAGGCCACCCATAATGCCCAGATTACGGTGAAAATGTAGATATGTGTCCGAATGCAAATTGGTCATCTGGCGCACTATAAGGAAAATCCATTATCTGTATGCTACTGTCACGCGAAGTGTTGCAATCAAGGTTTCTCGAGCGCTACGCAAGGCAGTAGGACATACTCCTTTTAGAGGCTAGACCGTGTGCGGTTGTCCATGCTTTGGTACAGCACACGTGCTCCCACAGAAAGGAGAACGCAGCTTGGGCTGGTGCAAGCACACTTGCCCCAAGAGATAGAGCACGCACTTGGCAACTGCGACATTGGCCCAAAGCAACGTCCCGCCGAATCTGTGCGAAGCAATGCTGACGTGAGGGGTACTGGCTTAAGTTGCTGGCCCCGCAGCTACGCCACCAACTGTTTCCGCATTCTCCATCTGCGTGAGGCATGCTTATTATTCTTAAACGCGACTAGGCCCGAGCTGTGCGTGCCAGTGTGACCTTGCCATATGTGACCTGAATGTGACGCCATCTTATTCTCGGAGGGTGTACGCCCGCCCTGCAGTCCAAGTGCAATATCATTCAGTCATCGACAAACTTCCAATGGCCGGAGGCGGAGGAACTGCCGGAGGACATGCGGGCCATCTGTACCTTCAAGGATCAGGTGGGGAAGCAGACACCGGTCCGATCCGGCGGGCTGGAGAGGATGCACTGCTTTTTTCGTCGTTGTTGTTGATTGGGGGTTTACAGCGCATTAAATACTCGGTTATCCAGCGCCCCCCGTTCGGCGTTTTCAGGCAAGGCCGAAGTGTGTTGCTTGACTGTGAGCACTGCCGCGGTGCTCGGCACGTCAGGACGTCCGGTCTGTGGTAGGCGGTGTCAGTGTTGATCGGTGTCACGCCGGCGGCTGGCGGCGGTGTCAGTGTTGATCGGTGTCACGCCGGCGGCTGGCGGCGGTGTCGGTGTTGATCGGTGTCACGCCGGCGGCTGGCGGCGGTGTCGGTGTTGATCGGTGTCACGCCGGCGGCTGGCGGCGGTGTCGGTGTTGATCGGTGTCACGCCGGCGGCCCCGTCGCGCCTTCCCAGGTTGGGCGCTGAGTGGCCTGCTGTTGGCCATCGGACAAACACTTTGTCCCAATGGCGCCGGGGCAGATCAACATGTGGACCAATACTGCACAGCTCTGGGTCGACCGAATAAACAACAACAAATCCAACACCAATGTGGTGGACACTGAACGATTGGGAGGACCCCGGCGGGGCTTAATGGATGGTCCTCGCATGGGGTGAAGCAAACGGGAATGCCCCACGATCGATCTTGAGGGCCGCAATAAGATGGACAGTGCCTTGCAAGTGAACGTTTTGCCCCCCCCCCCCTCCCGGGCGGCGCCTCTTGGAAAGCATGAAAGGCTCTCGACTTCTGCAACCACGACCCTCTCAATCAGCTTCTGTTTTTGTTTGTTCATGGACCTTTCACCTTTGTTATGTTTCCCCCCTGTTTTCTGTGAGTCCCAATTTTATCTCAATTAGTTAATAAAGAAAGATAATGTTCTTTGTTTGTCTCCCCATATGCATTAGCATATATATATATATTATATATATATATATATATATATATATATATATTACACCACTGTTGAATTATAAAAGTGACTGTATGCACTTTGTGGTAAAAAAAACCTGTGCCAGTACCGCCTGTCTTAGTCTGCTGGGAAGCATTTGGATCGCAGCCCGTCGTAGTGCTCGTCTACGTTTCCAGCGGTATCTATCCGCTCTCATTTAACTCTTATTTCTCCGCGCTTCCGCTAGCTGGATCCACGACTACCAGGACGCGTGCGTGGACAAGTTGGAGCGGTTCATCCGCGGCGAGGTGGAGCGCCCCGACGGCCGGTACGTGGGCCGGTGGCGGGCCCGGCCACGCCGTCCACCCGCCCCCTGGCGCACGCGCTTCCAGCGCACGCAGAGCTCCGAGTCGGCGCGAGACGTGTAACAGGTATGCCGCGTGCATGCCACCGGCTTGGGGTGGACGGTGTGGCCCGGCAAGGCTCTTGTTGGCGTCTGACGCTCCGCACTCGTCACGGTTTGTTCTTGGAAGCACTCGCCGGCATGCGGCTCTAGGTGGTTTGTTTTTGTTTTGTTTTTCGTTTTGTTGGCCACGTGCGTTAGTGAATGGCCAAGCATCCGCGGGGGGTCACGCCGCCCTCGAGGATGCTTTGGAGACGAACCACTTGCATGCGGCAGAGTTTCGTGTTTTTTCGCCGTGTTCGCACGAACGTGCATAGAGCACGCGCGCCGTCTGCCCGGCGGCTAACGCGCGCTGACCGTATCCATCCTGTACAGACTGGCGGACTAACAGGGCGCTGATGCCGCGGAGAGCGGCAGCACGTAGCGCTGGTGTGGAGCCGGCTCGCGGCCGTGACCTGTTGGGCGTCGCGCTCAGGCCGACGCCGCTGCTCGGGCCGTGACCTGCTGGCCCTGACGCACGCGGGGCCGCATGGGCACGGGCGGTGCGACGCCTTGCATCACGTGGTGGTCTGGGCGACGGCTGGATGTTGCCGAGAGTAACAACACAGCAACACTTTCCGGCATGTTGGGTGCGGTAGCTTGGCTAATGGAAGATGTGTAGGACGGCCCGGTTCATGAAACTGACCTGATCTGAGTCGTGGTGGAATGATATAGTGGCTCGTTGTTCCTTCTGCTGAATGTACTACATCCAATGAGACGCTGCATTAATGCTGGGATGGTGGTGGCGCTAATGACTCCGCGTTAGCTGTGGTGGCGGAACTCAATACCACTTCTGGTTGGTCCTCGACGGCCCTGCCGCCCGACTGTCGCTGCCGCCGTCGGCTGACTGCTGTGTCGCCCAGACGCGAGCGGCGTGTGGCTGATGCCGCGTCCGCTCGGCAGGTCCGTGCACCCGGGTCGATTCAGCCCGCTGGCCGGCGGCCGCTGCCAGACGCCTGCCTCGCGCGGCCAGAGCCCGTGTCGGTTGGCGCCGGCCAGCACCGCTTCGCCGCGCGTGCTGCGGCCGCGCCGCTACCAGCAGCGGCTGTGCCCAGACGGCTCCATGGCACGCAGCCGCAGCATGGACGCCATCCTGGATGGCGGCACGGGCCGGCGGCGGGCCGCGGGGGCTCGCGACGTATCGGAGAGTCGTCAGGGGAGTCGCCAGGGGAGTCCCATCGCCGGCCATGCAAAAGAGCTTGTGTTGGAGACAGAGCAGCGTGTCGTGCCTGATGCTGAAGACGGCCCGCCTTCTGAAGAGAGGACGTCGGACGAGACGGATCAGAGTGTCGATGGGCAGCGGGACTCGCCGCGACTCGGTCTGCCTGAGGCGGTCGAGTCGAAGGAGGCCGCTCGTCCAGCGGGGCTCTCGCGGCAGCCGACGGAACTAGCGGCCAGGAGGCACAGCAAGCCGCTTCCGACGCTGGTGCTGAGTGCACCATCCTTTGAGGCTCCGCAATCGCTGTCACCGGGCTCGGAGCGAGAGCCATCTGTTGACAGCAGAACAAGTAAACGTTCCAACTTGACCCGCCAGCCGGCTGCGCAAGTCCAACTTGGTGGGACGTGCACTCACTAAGGTTCGGTCCGCCATTACCAAAGAACAAGTAATTAGCTCACGGATGATTACACCGCAAGATGAACGCATGATGACTACCACGTATTCTGATCCCCAACTTATATGTTTTGTTTTGTGTACTCAGTACGTCAAAGGCAAGTGTGAAGCAATCACGCTCATGAATGCTCGTCGTGGCAAGGGCTTGCATGTACACTGCTAAATAATGGACTGGATTCGATGAAATTATTTTACTCGAATGCTTACTGTGCAAACGTTTACTACAGAGGCATGTTCTGCATGTGATTGAGTGGTATTTGCCGTGAAACAAAACCTGTTCGCAACATGACTGCAGCTCGCGGTGCGACACACTTGGCCGATGGCTGCAGCTCGCGGTGCGACACACTTGGCCGATGGCTGCAGCTCGTGATGCGACACACTTGGCCGATGACCCGTGAATGCACTCCTGTTTCAGCTATTCTCACCCATGTTTGTTTATGTGACACTGCTCCGTATAGTTTTATCACATGACCTGTCATCATCATCATCAGTCGGTCTCTATCATTACGTGATTAATATTGCCATGTACGAATAAATTGTGAAAAGCCCCATGGCTTCGTGTACGTTGTGTCCTTTCCTTTCTTCAACAACGGCGCCATCATTTACACTGAAAATGGCCTCTTCGTGCACGGTTCTGGCAGCACGCCTATAAAGCTTGATCTCCAATGCCTTTTTCAGGTAACGCAGGTTCATTAGATTTTGTCCCATAATAGCACTACAGGTATGTATGCCAGCTGGTTCAACAATTGTATATTTTTGAATTTGTGACGGGCGTTATGACAGGTCATATTTTTGACGCTCTGGCGGGCCATGAATTTGATGAGTCGACTGAAAAAACATATATTTCAGTCGAAGCGTGTTGTAATAGCTAGATTGCCAACCTTGTGTAAACTAGTGCGGTACAATCATAAATTTGTCTGCGACGTCGCCTATGCAAATGCACGTGCACCATCCGAGGTCGGCAGGTCAGGTAAGTTCTATGCGTTAGGTATATTACCTTACTGCTACCATGGTAAACACTAGAAGTGCACATATCTGCAAACACAAAAATTCCTGAGATGGATGTAACTCGGGTGTACAAAGCGGATGTAATTCTGGAAGGAGCTGAGCCGCCAAGTAATGCACCGTACAAAATAATGCAATACAATACTGGGCAACATGTTCACAAAAATGATATTAGCATAATCCTAATAACAAGACGTATGCACAAAAACTGATATGAATCAATTAGACGAATAAGGATATGCATGTAATACAGCCCTGTCCTGCAAGACGTGGTTTATTATGTCGTTTTTGGCGCGACATTTTCCAAGTTTCATGCGGTAATGCATGCTAAATGTCAAAGGTGATCCAATCAGCGGTGGTGTGGAAAGTATAACTATAAGAATGTTTTGAATTCCGTCGGTCACAACCGACAGTCCCACGAGAGCTTTGTGATATTTAAAGGAAAAGCCGACATGGACGGTGGTTTAGATATCTTTAGTGGCATAGACTCTCCAATACGTCTTTCGTCCCTCATTGCTAGCCCAATTACAAACAAGGCCCTCAAAAAGGCTAGAAATAGCGTCAAAATCGCCTTAAAGTCGTGGGTGGCAAAGCAGCTACGGGGCTTCATAAATATCTGTATATTTATCCGGGCCTCTTCTCATATTTGTAACCCTCTTCCAAAAAACAGTATTTGCTTGCGCAAGACAATCAACGTAGGGCTGGTCCCAAATACAAAATGAAATCCTAATGTATTTTGTTGCTGTAGTTGTTATGAGCAACATTTCAATATTTGAACACTTTCCATGCTTACTTCAATTTTGTTCATGGATCGTTGTTCTTTTGGAAAAGTGAGATTTTGATAGTTTTGAACTTTTGAGAGAGAAGAGAGAGAGAGAGAGAGAGCG
>NW_023597054.1:6952584-7022584 GCF_011947565.3 Pollicipes pollicipes
AGAGAGAGAGAGAGAGAAGAGAGAGAGGAGCGAGAGAGAGAGAGAGAGAGAGAGAGAGAGAGAGAGAGAGAGAGGGAAGAGAGGGAGAGAGAGAGAGAGAGAGAGAGAGAGAGAGAGAGAGAGAGAGAGAGAAGAGAGAGAGAGAGAGAGAGAGAGAGACAGAGAAGACAGAGACAGAGACCTAGAGAGCCAGAGACAGAGACATAGACAGACAGAGACAAGACAGACGATGACAGAGACGAGACAGGACAGAGGACAGAGGACCGAGACAGATACAGAGACAGAGACAGAGACAGAGACAGAGACAGAGACAGAGACAGAGACAGAGACAGAGACAGAGACAGAGACAGAGACAGAGACAGAGACAGAGACAGAGACAGAGACAGAGACAGAGACAGAGACAGAGACGGGCACGGGCACGGGCACGGGCACGGGGACAGGGACAGGGACAGGGACAGGGACAGGGAGAGAGGGAGATATATCTATATCTATATATATATATATATATATATATATATATATATATATATATATATATATATATATACATACATACATACATATATATATATATATATATATATATATATATATATCGATAGATTGATGGACAGGTAGACAGTATAAGTTATAATACAGTATAGTATAAAGAATATGACATGCCATTTTGATATACTATAAGATAGATGAAAAGGGAATGCACATTAGCGATAGGTTGACAGATAGATAGGTAAATGCATCGTGGCTATATTATAGAGATAGATAGATAGATAGATAGATAGATAGATAGATAGATAGATAGATAGATAGATAGATAGATAGATAGATAGATAGATAGATAGATAGATAGATAGATAGAGAGAGAGAGAGAGAGAGAGAGAGAGAGAGAGAGAGAGAGAGAGAGAGAGAGAGAGAGAGAGAGAGAGAGAGAGAGAGAGAGAGAGAGAGAGATATCTCTCTCTCTCTCTCTCTCTCTCTCTCTCTCTCTTTCTCTTTCTCTCTCTCCCTATATATGAGTGTGTGCATGTGATTTAGTCTATATAGTGATTTCTGGGCCGATGTGCGACTGAAATGAAAGACTGACCATTTAACCACACAGTTTTGTGACGTTTATTACCACTGCGTCGGTGGCTATTGACGCTCAGGCAGGGAAGCAATGTTTTTATTTTTTAAAGCACACGACGCAAGACATTGCTCCAGAGGATCCTCTCGGTAAACGCGTCTTCATCCACGACCAAGCATAAATGACGTGAGCCGCGGCGCTTGTTCGTTCGATCCGTTTTCATCGACACGCTAAGTCGAATTTATAATTTACAAGATTGTCGTGGATGCGTGCATTTTGCACATGTGTAATACGTCGTTACACCTGCGGAGATCATGGGGCTGCGGAAGAGAGCTCACTTAACCAGATAATTCAAAACCACTCGTCTGGGATTAGGTACAGAAAAGACCGGGATTTTGGTGGCAAGCCATTTCAATGGAGAGAATCACAGCATTAATTATGTTAAGGTTTGTGGCTGAGAAAGGTGTGGACTAACTGGGTTTCGTATAACGAGTGATGGAGCTAAGATGGATTCTTTTGTTTATCACGGGTTAGCGCACCTTTCATTGAAGTGTTACGGTTTCCACTACTGGTTCGAAGAACGACACTATGAAAAGGACGTATGCGAAAGGGAGCCTGTTTATTGGTGGACGCCTCGGACGGACAGTGGACACGTGGGCACGCCTTTAGGCGTCTCTGCGTCTCGGGTCCAACTGTCAGCCGGCCGACGACACGTCACCTACCAGGCAGGGCTTAAGACGAAGACTGCGTAGGTAGCGTGGTCTCCACAGGTGTTGTGGCGTACAACGACACAGCACATCTTAGGCACACGCAAGCACTGCCATCTAGTGCGTAAAAATGTCACTAGATATGTTGAAAACAAGCTCAGCGAATGAAGGGGCGAGTTACGTCAGTTTTGATCACTTGCGGACGAAGATGTGTGTACCGAGAGGGTCTTTTGGGGCAACGTTACACGCCATGTTGTATAAACATGGTCTTACTTCCCTGTCTAAGTGTTTTCAACCGCTAATGCAGTGCCAATGAACATTATAAGCCTGTTCGGAAAAGTGTTCATTTTTCTTTTTACATTCATAGCTCCGCAGTTTTGAAGTTTTAAGTTATATATATATATATATATATAGTATATGTTTAATTTATATAGTGATGTAGCATGTATAAATATATATATATATATATATATATATATATATATATATATATATATATATATATATATATATATATATATATATATATATATCGCACATAGTCGATGGTTTGACTGAAGGAAAAAACTATATTTTGTGAAATCAGTTTGGTATGCCTCAGTTAAACACGTTAAGTTAAGCACCCTTCAATACACATGTAGACGTAAAGAACATTTCCACACTTAGGAACACCCACTACTAGCTATCTCCAAAGTTATATATATAGTTATATATATAGTAAAGCAAGAATGAAGCTGTGTTTTGAGTGCTGGGGCATGAGCAGATAAGAACGGCTTTTAATACCACTAGTAGTCCCTTGTGTATTGTGTTTTGATGATGGTGGCGTTTTCGGTGAGATGCTTGCGTGTCATTTTTTGTAGGACTGTCATGTCATCGTGTCTTCATTGACTGTGCCGTCGAAATGTGTAGACGCGTCAGCAGGCTGGTGCAATAATTACGTACAATAACCAGGTCCAGAATTTCTCCTCTCTTCGGTGCGTACGGAACGGGATTTGTCGGTTGGAATAGAATGCGGACAGAGTAAACGGAATTGAACCCAGACCAGTCTTGAGTGCCTTGCAATGAGATGATTGCATCCGGCGCATTGTTGGAAGTAAGCAAGCCCGACTGGTCTCCTCCCCAGCCCTGGTCAGCTCCGACCTGTTTCCGTGATGCCCCAATACCGGCCGAGCCGACAAGACTGAACTGTCCCTAACCAAAGAAGGGACCGTTACGGTACGGACCAGCAACATCAGCGATGAGACGTCCAGAACTGGTTATGAGAACAGGTTCGCCAAGCTCGATGTGTGAGGTTAAGGACGTGGTCCGCGCACCTGAATGGGTTCTAGCGCTCGTGTCGTCGCCAGTTTCGTCGTCATCCACAGCCACGTCAACCTTGTCGCTGTGGGGCTGGCCAGACGCGTTTCGCTCTCGAACCCGCCTGATTGGTCCCTGGCTTTCACCGGCGAGCGGCTGACGGTGATGCGCGGGGACGGAGGCAGGGCGCGCTCAGATGGCGTCACTGATTACGTCACCGGCGGATGCCGTCGCCGACCCCGGCGGGCTCGTGCCTCCACCTCCACACGAGTTGCTGACTCATAGGAGCCCTGGCACGGGCGGCAGCGGCAGCCGTCCCGGTCACAGCCGCAGCGGTCGACGTCCAACCGCGCCGTAACAGGCGCAAACCGCGCAGAAACACGGCCACCCGATCTTCCGATCACAATGTCGGCGGCGGCGGCACCAGGCCGCATGACTCTCCGACGCTGACGGCCGGCGCCGGCGCGCGCGTCGCGCCGCCTGACGGCCGGCGGCGGCCGCGCCGGCCCGATAGCGCGCCGCCGCCGCCGGCCGGTCAGTTGCGGCCGCTCCGCCGCCGGGGGGAGTGTGGCCGCGGACGGCGCAGGTGAGCGATGGAGGTGACACGTAGGCCGAAGCTACCGCTGGGCAAGCGACTGAGCGGCTCGCTGGACTCGATCCTGACGCTGGGAGCGGTGAACTTCAGCATGTGCCTCACCACCAGCACCGCCTGCACGATGAGGCTCGGACGCAGCTCGAACTCCCTGGCAACGGTACTTGTCTCCGCTCTGTCTATTTGCCGGGGTTTGAGCGTGCCATCTCGAGCTCGTGTGCATGATTTACGTAGCATGACTGCTGTTTTTTCATCGAGGTCGTCTGGTTCCTGGTGCACGCATCGGAGTCATTCCGTGTCCAGTTGGTGATTGGTTTGACACCTGAATTCATGGGGTGTTCAATGGCTTTAAAGCCGGAGCCCTCAACGAGTCGTGGGCTTTTTGTTCTTTTATGCGCATCTTAAACCTCTTCCGTGTCCTTTGTGTCACTAGCCGGACTAACACCAACTCTCTTAGCCACCACAGTATCTCGCTTCATGGTTGCGGACCCAACCCGAATCCGTGCCATTCTGAGCTCGTGTCTGACGTGGATACACCCCTAGGTCAAATAGCGACCTGCACCTCCAAACCGAACGCCATCGCCTCCGTGGAGTCGTTCGCGCGCCATGTTGATGCTAGTCGGCTATATTCTGGTCTCTGCCGATACCGCTGCTGCTGCGGTCAGCACTGAGAAGTGCGCTTCCCCAGCGGCTGGTCGGCGGGCGTCGGGCCGCCGCTGCCGCCGAAGGTCACATTCGCGCGTGCGCCGGTGCGCCGGCCGATGCCGGTGCCGACCACCGGCAGGCCTGGCTGCTGCGCGACCGTCCCCAGCCGGTCCCAGTGTTTGTCCTTCATCGTTTATGGACGGAAGCGACTGCCGCTGGACGGCGGCTGACCCGCTCTTCAGGCTGGTGGCTGAACGGTCCGTGGTACCGGCCGGCCGGTCTGATGCGCGAGCTCGCCGTCCCTGTGCCCTCTGCAGAGCCGTAGCGGGCGGCAGCGCCACAGTTCTGCCGGCCCACAGCCCTATCTGAGGCCCAGGCCCGAGATGGGGCTGTGTCCCACCTCGAGGCACAGCCCGTCGGCGGCCTGGCTGCTCCTGTCGGAGAGCGTCTCTCCTTGGGCGGCACGCGAAACCTAGCCACAGCTGTCTGTCACACCTGGTGCCGTATACCTGTCACACCAGGAGCCGCCGACTTTGCCTCCGATTCAATCTGGTCAGGTCCGCATTGTGTGCCGCGGCAGGTGACAGGAAACTGGGCGCGCAGTTGGAGCCGTGGGAAGCCGGCCCTGCTCCGCACCTGGGAGCGTTCCAGCCGCGGCCCGGTCGCACCCTCTGCAGCCGCCGCCGCCTGAGACGGCGGCTGCGCTGAAGCGGTCATGGGCCGCCTGGGACGGCGGCTGCGCTGAAGCGGCCATGGGCCGCCTGGGACGGCGGCTGCGCTGAAGCGGCCATGGGCCGCCGGTGACGGCGGCTGCGCTGAAGCGGCCATGGGCCGCCGGTGACGGCGCGGCCCGGCTCAGTTGTACGGCCGTGATAGGTCCGGTATCGCGCTGTCTGTGGCACTCTCTGCCCCACACGCCGATAGTGCCCCGGCTGCGCTTATTCATAACAGCTGGTGGCTATAGGACGACGGCGACTCAATACGGGCTCGTCGGAGTGGAGGTGCGGGGCGCTCGGTCCCGGTCATGCTCGCGAGTCATCGATCGTGGCTTGGCGCATGGGATGCTGATCTTGTTGATCTACGGTGACCCACGACATGAGATGCTAGCCCGTACGCTGTGCCTTGTGCCTTGCCGCGGAGAGCGGCGGTTTTCCTACCGTGTGTGCCGCACCGCTCTGGCCTACCGTCCGTGACCGGGCGGTCAGATGTGGTCCTGTATGATGCGGTCTCGAGATGAACGCTAATCTGTGCTCTGCGAGCGATCGTGGCACAATGCGTGTAAGTACAGCGTGGTGCGCCAGGTGGAACTGGGCGGACGCCAAATCCAGGCCAGACGGACATGGCGCCGGACGTGAGCGTAATCGGCGGCGGCGGCGCGGCCGGCCACCTACCTCTCTGGCCGCACGTGTCGTGGCATGCCACGGCGCCGTGTCACCGCGCAGGTATGCCAGGAATGTCTGGCGATGTCGCTCTGGCCGACGATGGCCTGACCTGGTGTGAGGGTGCCTCGGCGATGATGTCAGTGGCGAGAAGTCCCGTCTTATCGCGCCGCGGCCGGACAGCGGGCGGATAGCGATAGCCGCCGTGCTGGGCGCTCCTATCAGTCTGCCGCCAACCTGCTGCGGTGCACCATCAGCGGTGAGGGGAGCGAGGTTGAGTCAGGCAGGCTTGGCGTGGTAAATCGGGACGAAGATCTGCGGAAACCCCGTTCACCAACAAACACGACATGCAGGCCGGCCGGAAGGGAGGGCGCGGGCGCCATTGTGCCTGTTCCGCTGCAGCTCTTGCGAGTCTCTGCCAGCTGGGTTGCTAAGTCCTGGTGGGGATCACAAAGATTCACTCACTCACAGCACCACCTGGAGCCACACACGCGAGGTACCGCAGCGCCAGCGACGCCGGCCACGCCGCCGAAGGGCAAAATGCACGCCTGTGGGGTCACTGAGCGCCCGCCGAGGCCACGCGGCCGCCGCCGGCGCCGATTTCCCGGCCGTGTTTTCCCGTGACAGGTCGGTTTGTTTGCACGTCGCCCGGCAGAGGGACGCGGCGACGGGGCATGTCACAGCGCACGTCACCCGGGTCCGGCGGATGCCGGGAGCGCCGGCCCGCCATGGTGGCGGGGCGCGCCGGCGTCCCATGCAGTCCCTGCTGAGTCACGAGTCAAGCCGATAAAGCCGTTCCGGGCAGACTTTGTCCTCGGACAGCGTCTGCAGTTGAGGTGTTCCCGCTGGCCGGTTGCCTGTCGTGAGGGAACGATTTATGATAAGGCAGGAAGGGTGTCATTCCTATCTGCGCATCAACATCAAGAGGTGATGTAGGTCATGATGTTGGCCGTGAATGCGTGCAAACGGAGCAGTTCGATTTGTGTCAACTTGCTGGCCTGCGGGAAAGGTAAGGTGGACATCATAATATATGATCATGTCATCTCTCAGTATTTGCTTTTGTTAAAAGTTCTTCTACAATTTCGCGATGCCACGGCAAGTGAAAGTTCAGCGATGCAGCGCCCGCTGCCATCGTTGAGCACGCCTTAGCCACGCTTTGCAGCTGACTGCCAGATGCGTTGTGTGACGTGTGACGATAGCCTCTCCCGCACAGCAGGTGACCGACCCGAGCGGGGAGCCGGAAATCACCCTTCCAGACTCGCCACCCAACGGCCTGACCACCACCGACTCCAAGATGGGGCCTCTCGCCAAGTTCGCCAGCCTCTCCCAGGCGTCTGACGCGCTCGGCGGAAATTCGCAGGTCAGTGGACGGAGCACGACAGATGGCGAGGGTGCCGTGCAGAACTCAGGTCCAGGGTGCCCTTCTTAGGTAAGGTAAGGTGCCGTGCAGAACTCAGGTCCAGGGTGCCGTTCTGAGGTAAGGTCCAGGGTGTCGTGCAGAACTCAGGTCCAGGGTGCCGTTCTGAGGTAAGGTACAGGGTGCCGTGCAGAACTCAGGTCCAGGGTGCCGTTCTGAGGTAAGGTCCAGGGTGCCGTGCAGAACTCAGGTCCAGGGTGCCGTTCTGAGGTAAGGTCCAGGGTGTCGTTCAGAGCTCAGGTCCAGGGTGCCGTTCAGAGGTCAGGTCCAAGGTGCAAACAATGCGCAACATGCCAACATCACCAGCAAGGTCGCCGAGCCTATTTAACCGTGGTGCCCCTGCTTCGCTAGAAGTTTCAACACGCTCCCAGTGCCAACAACTGCAGCCTGCCCCAGTGATACCATCGGCGACAGCTCACCGGTGTCCGCGCACTCGGCGAACCCCGGGACGAGGGTGGGCGGACCCCTGCACGGCGCTGTGCCGGTCGCGGCCTGCTGGGTTGAGCGGCCGCCCGCACCCAGCGCCGGCGGCCGGGCGCAGGGCGCCACCTGTCCGCGTTCTTACCTGGTTCTGATTCAGCGCTAGTTCCGGTGGGAAGCGGCTCTCGGTTTTCCGATGCGAGTGGGGTATGCCATGTGGTGTATCCGCGTCACAAACACTCACGTGGCAGTGCCCCAGTGCTCTTGCGCACAGGAAGCGGTGGTTCGGCCGTTGTTAACAGCTGCGAGTCGCCTGGCGTGCGTGGTTTTTGCATGACTGCGAAAGGCTCCTGTGAAAATCTCTCTTTAAGTTACCTGTTCGCATGTTAACATCGCATATTAAGATCTTGCCAGTTAGTCATTATTTTCGTGTGCGTTAATCCTATGCTAGAACAAAGCGCCAGGTAAGAAAAGTACGACCGGAGCCGTGGGCCCTGATCCCATCCGTCTAGATGGCTCAATTGGTCAGAGCGCCTGCCTTCCGATCCAGCTACCCGTGGCGGGGTGGGTCAGAGCCGCTTTAGCGCCTGCCTTTCCATCCAGCTGCCCGTGGCGGGGTGGGTCAGAGCCGCTCAAGGCCCTCGCTATTTGCTCTTGACTGAGATGGCCCGCGTCCGGTGGTAGCGGCCGCGCTAGGTGACGTCAGCGCGCAGGGCGGATCGCGCCGAGCCTTGTGGCACGTGAAACGTTATTTCGTCGTCAAATCGTGTCATTGACCTGGCATTGCACGGTCGGACGGTCGAGGGCAGGGTTCGCGCAGCAAGTATGCCTAATCGTGGCCTGCCATCCCAGAAATCGATCCATTCAAAAAGTTTGCACTAAATCCCCCAAAAACGACCAATGAGCTCTTTAATATCTCGAACACCTGTGGAATCAGGCTGCTTCAGTACTTTGGCGCATCGCCTCCAAGACTTCAGAGGCTCTTGTGATTTCCCTACTGGCCATGCCCGCTGCGTCTTTGCCCCGGCTATCGTCAGCAATGGCACAACATCCCGTGACCCCTAACGCCGCTTCTCTCCGCAGATGACGTCCAACACGACCAACACAGCGACGCGGATGGCCAAGCGGTCACAGGTGCTGTCGAGCCGCGCCACGGCCAGCTCGGCGTCCGAGCTGACGGCCTCGCTTGGCGGCCAGATCAGCTCGGCGCTCAATAGCGCCCAGAGCGAGCAGCAGAGCTTCGGACGAAAGGTCACGCAGGCGCAGGTCGGCATGACCAACGGCCTGTCGGCGGATGTTGCGCGCTTGGCCAACTCCTCCTCCTCCGCCTCCAAGGCAGCGGGCACACAGGCGGGCGCGGCCTCTGCCGGCGTGCTGGAGGCACAGGCGCAGGCGGTTAAGGCGCTGCAGACGAAGAACTCTGTTCCGTCTCTGGCATCGACGACAGACGCGCGCCAGTTGGCAGAGAGCTTCGACTCGCTCAAGAAGCTCTCGATGGACCGCATGCCCGACTCGCTGTCCATGGAGAACCTGGACGACCGTGACCTACTCAACATCAATCTGGGCGGCGGCGGCGACGGTGCTGGCCGCGACCCTAACGTCAAGGTGTTTGAACAGAAGCAGTCGTACTCAACATCCAACAAGAAGCTTGTGACCAACGACTTCAGCACAGAAGAGGCCACCGCCAATCGCGAGGAGATGACTCGCCTGGAGGAGGGCGATAACTCCTACCGCGAGAACAAGGCCAGCTCGGACATGCGCGCCCGGCTCGAGCTGAACGGCGTCACGGCCGAGAAAGGCCTGTCGACCCGCCAGGTGAGTGGCCGGCCGGGCAGCTCCCGCAGGCCGCCGCGGACTGTTGGTGCGCCGTCCCCCCCCCCCCCCCCCCCCCGATCTGGTCCCAGTCCGGTAGCTATGTGTGTCTGGCGTTAGTCCTGACGCTGGTACTCCCATCCCGGGTCTGGTGTTGATGCCGCTGACCGCGTTGCGTGTTAATGTAGTTGCCGTTCTGCCAGTGTTAATGTAGTTGCCGTTCTGCCAGTGTTAATGTAGTTGCCGTTCTGCCAGTGTTAATGTAGTTGCCGTTCTACCAGTGGGCCGGGAAAGGCATGTCATTGGCTCATGGTATGTGTATGAGATTGATCCGTTTCATGGCTGGATTTCACATGGAGCTGTTCATGGCTCTCAGAAGCGCGCGTGGCGTGGACCCCGTGTGAACTACCGGACGGAACTTGAGCGCGAGCGGGCCGCGTAGACATTCGCCTGACATTTGTTTTTGGAAGGCCTTCCACAACGATGACATCATGAGCTCGTCGGAATACAGCCAGTTTTGCCGATGAGATACCAAGCATCGCCCGAACGGCAGGCCTGGTGTGAGCACTGCAAGTGACGTAATGACGAGGCCACGGTCTGTCCGGCGAGCCGCCTTCCTTCCGCCGCGAGCGATTCCGATAACGAACCGTAGTCACGAGTAATCGGAACCAGGGTCTCGCAGATGTCGGTTACCAACCGCCTGGTACGATCATTGGGATGTACTTAGGGGTCTACTAATGAATGAGGCTCGCGCCTGCACGCTGTTGCCAAGTGACGGCAATGAATTGAGCTATTGCTGTACGACTGAAGGTCATTTAGTTGTATTTGGTATCAATGATGTAGGCTATTGAAGCCTTGAACAGGTGAAAATCGCAGGCGACATCGCTACCGGACCAAGCTCTGCCCCAACGCCGTTTCATATGCCATCTTAAGCGCAATTGCGACTGCGGTCGTCGCCGTCGGTAGCAGTGCCGGGACGCGGCGTTGATAAGGACACAGCGGTCACCGGGGTGAGCAGAGATTGTCCACTGTTCCAGGCTATAGCGAAGTTTTCGGTGGCATTTTCTCGCAAACCAAACGACTGCTCAGGAAGAATTTGCTCACAGCTATCTGCATCCGTTAATATCCCATGTGCCGCAATAGGCGGTCAACCTGTAGCCGTTTCCAGTGGTGGTCACGGCTGGTGCCTGCCGCGCTGCTGCTGGCCGTTGTCAGTGCGGGGACATGCCGCGCCAGGCATACCCGGCGAACGTGGGTCCATAACTGGGCGCCGTCTCCCCGTCGCGTACGCGAAATGTGAACTAAAATTGTCTGATGCCGATAATATAGCGACATTGTCAGTTGCTAACGGTAAGGCATATATTTGAACCATAAATGATCATATCTGAGTATGACAAAAAAGATGCTCATAATTGAACAATCTCTCTTGGTCGTGCAAGCAGCCTCAAGTTTTGCAAGTTTCCGAATTGTAAACCAAAGAAAACATGAACAGTGTTTTCTTGCAGCATTGTATTCCATCATGGCTATTCGGAAGCTCACAAGGATCAGTGCCCAGTACGCAGCGACAACGGCTCCGCAGTCCGCAGGGGCAGCCAGTGGCCTCGCGTTGGTGTTGTTGGGATCGTGAATCGATCGGGCACGTTCGAGGCCGTCTGGTGCCGTCGACATGAATCCTTCAAGCTCATTAACGCTTGCTTGTGGGGCTGGGTGCTGTCGACTTCCAATCGACCAGTTCGAACAGGCAGACCTGTGCTACTCAGAACGAATGTGTTACTAGAGGCGCCGCTACCATTTTTTTGGAGGGTGGGTAGGCCAGTGCTTACAATAAGCCACCGCTGTAAAGCGGGCCCCTTAGACTGGGAAGAAGAACAGAGCCCTCCCTTGATCTAGAACAGGCGCCATAAATATGTGGACTGGTAAGGCAGACATACTTTATGGTATTATAGACGTATTGAACGGTGTAACGGACGTATTGGATGATGTGACAAGCGCATTGGATGGTATTACAGACGTAATGGTTGGTATTACAAACGTATTGGATGATATTGCAGGTGTATTGGATGGCGCTGCAGAAGCACTGAACGATATTTCAGACACATAACATGACAGTATTTACGCCATTGACGCTACACAGACTGTTGGATGGTATCACAGGCTATTGAATGATATTACAGACGCATTGGGTAGTAACACAGACTTATTGGATGATATTATGAAGGATGATATTATAGACGTATTGGAGGGTATTACTAACGTACTGAATTTTCGACTTCCAATTTGTAGCGGTTCATACTAGGAAGCGACGCGGACGCTGGTGTTACTCTTAAATGTGAACTCTGGCCCCTGCTTGCAAGTGTTTGGCATTTTATTCCAAAACGTTGGCCCCGCTCTGCTTTGTGCTTTAGAGATGCTACAAATGGTTTGTGACCGTGTGAGTGCATGACAAATGACCGTGACAGTGTGTCCAAGTAGCCCCCACCCAAAAAAATGAAGGCTAGCTGCATCCTTGCCTGTGTTACCAGGGAACAGACAACGATTAAATTGCATTGGAAGCTTTACTTATCTTGTGCGGCTTCCGTTACTGTGGAGGCTTGTGATCAACTCCGCATATGATTATTGTCGGTGTGTCGGTAATGGCCGACACTTCTCACCTTACCTCGGGTACCCACCTGGCAAGAGGCTCACGCTTCTCTCGTTCGTGACGGAACTCTCCCTTTGGAAATACATGGGACAGCCCCTGAGTCAGAGAAGCGGCCTTCCGTTTCGCAGCGGATGGAAATCACTCAACCCATCTGTATGACTAATCGGTCCATAGCCTTTGGTTCGTAAAGCCTCTGGGCTTCCTGAGTTGTAGAGAGAACGTACTCCTCTGAAGTACGCCCCACCACTCCGCCTGATGACATGGCAGTCGCCCCCCCCCCCCCCCCCCCCCCTCCTGCCCTCACCCCACTTACTCAGTGGGGCTGCTCCTTTGCACTGCCAGCCGGATACGGGCTACAGCCGTACTCCTCCAGTGTTGGGACGAAGTACATCACTCTCGCCTGGACCTTGGTTACATGAAGGGAGTGATGAGGTGGTGAGTGTTACGCGCTTTCTGCCAAACCTCCTCGTCCCTAATTATTTGCACACCAGACGCTCACAAGAATTCTCAAGTTAGGATCGTTTACGCCGCGCCTGCATGTGGGAATTGTAGCTCTCCGGTTCCTCCTAATTCTGGGGCTCATGGCACTGAATGTTCTCGGAAGTAAACACGCATTCCACAAATATTTCTATGTTCTATTTCTCCATGCGGTGAAGTAATGCGCATGGCTGTGACGTGCCAGCATTCGGCTACGACTCAGTCCCATCCGCCCCCAGGCTTGATCTGCTCGGCTGCAGAGCACCACTTCTCGTCCCGCGCAGCGTTCGTGACTTTGCACTCACCTAGACTGCATGACTTCAATGAACTCAGTGCGGTCAGCGGGAGCTCTTTTGTCATTTCGAGCTTTATCGCATACCGCGCCAGTGTCCAGCGCTCACGCGCTCACCGCGGCGCGACTCTGGCAGCAACACGTGATTGGCTGCCCAGCCCGCAACGCTCAGCTGACGCGCGGCAGCTGGGCAGCCCGACTTCCGCGGATATTGTTTGTGGTCCGCTGATCGGTGCCCCGCCAGCTTCGGCTATCAACGCCGACCTTACAGCCAGCTGCACGCGGCTATCAGCGCCGACCTCACAACCAGCTGCACACGCCCACGCGGCGTGTCTCCTGAAGGGTTGACCCCCACGGCTATTGTTTGTGGTCCGCTGATCGGTGTCCCGCCAGCTTCGGCTATCAGCGTTGACCTCGCAACCAGATGCACACGCCCACGCGGCGTGGCGCCTGAAGGGTTGAGTCCCACGGGTATGGCGTTATGGAGTCTGCAGCAGCCGTTTCCAGTACGGAACTGCTTCACGCGGCCCAACATCCGGGGCTAAAAATGTGGGCATGAAGTCATCGTCTGAGGATTTCGGAGCTCATCGTGGGGAGGGGATCGCAGCTCTTTATGAATGATCTTCCAGTGAGTGTACCGTATGGTTCGCGGAATCAGGGGCTGGGGGATAAATGAATGGATCATTGTAGCGACAGCAGCTTTTAAGGTTTGCTGGAGCTGGGGTCGTCATCCCCACAAACATTCGTTTTTTTCTTTATCGTTTGGACATTGTAGGAACGTTCATCATGCGTAACCAGCTCTATTGCTGGAGGCGTGGGCACTGGGCAGTTAGTGACGAACACTGTGTCGGGCTCTAGCGACGTTTGTGTGCGCCGAGAGATCGTCAGTGTTACCGGGGCGTGGCGGCGTATCGGTGCAACCAACAACTCGCTGTCATCGGAATCGATTCGACCCACTGCGGTCTTATAGCTGTAGGTTTGTTGCGATTTCTCTCTCTCCCTTGTCGTTTTTTTTTTTTGCAGTTCCATTTAATTTACCCATCGCAGAACCTTACCTGTACCGTCTGTCCAGCGTCGCGTTTCTTTGCTCTCGTCTCGTTGTAGAGCAACCTTCCTGCGTCTCTCCGCAGCAGCATCACCAAGCGCTGCACGTTCGCGGGTGAGCGACCTGGACGTGGGCCGCTCTCGGACGCGGCACTCGACACCAGCGCGCTGTTGGGCGAGCTGTGTGCGCTAATCGTGTGCAGCTGTCCGATAAATATTGACACCTCCGCACCAAGCTCCATGATCACAAGGCGGAGTGGCGGCCTTGTCGTGCGAGCTGACTGTGGCCGGAGCTCCATGATCAGCGCGGAGTGGCGGCCTTGTCGTGCGAGCTGACTGTGGCCGGAGCTCCATGATCACAAGGCGGAGTGGCGGCCTTGTCGTGCGAGCTGACTGTGGCCGGAGCTCCATGATCACAAGGCGGAGTGGCGGCCTTGTCGTGCGAGCTGACTGTGGCCGGCCGCTGGTTGGGCTTCCAGGGGCCTGGCAGTGCCGGCGAGCGGGGCGGCAACACGCAGCTCCGCCCGCCGAGGCCCGTGTTTACGTTGTCCGGTGTCGCGGCGCCAGCGAACAGGTCCGGCACACGGCGCGCTGTCCAAGCCCATAAACAAACGTGTGTAGCGTGCTCTGTTGGTAACGGAACGCGGCGACAGGCGCCGCCAGTGAAAGGGGTCCTCGTGAAGAGCCGGCCCCCGGCCTCATCCGTCAGGAGGACCTGACCTTGGATGGGATGCGGGCGGCCAGCGCTGGCCCGCCGCGGCTCGAGCAACTAGCCGCAGTTGAAGCCGAAGAAGCCGAAGAAAGAGATTGGCTCGTGGTTGGGCCGACCACTGGTGGTTCGGCCCATCAGCTCGCTGGACCCGTTGACGCTCTCCCCGCCCTCCAACGGAGTGGCGCACTGTCCCCTGGCGAATTCGGGATGTGACGCGTGACATGTCACAGGCGGCTGGGGCTCGGGCCCGAGCCCGGAGCGTCATGTCAGCACGACCGGCCTACTCCAGCGGGCTGCCCACCCCATGCTGACCCTCTGGTGACGTCGGCAGGAGGAGCGCCACCTGAAGACGGGTGACGTGACCCACGACGAGTCGAGGTCAGCGGCCGTAGCCGGCGCCAAGCTCTCCACCGACGCCTTCAGCACGGAGAAGGTGACCATGGCTGAGGACCAGCAGCGCCAGACCAAGACATCTGTGGGCGTGGTCAACAAAGAGCAGCACAGTCACGCCGCCACCCACTCCAAGGTCACCATCAGCAAGCAGCAGGTCGGTATTGTTAAAACACGGCCGGTGTTTTATTGGTGGGTGACTCACCCCATTTCCATCAGCGCAGGATATCGCTAATGCCCTTGGCTGTGGTGTGCGGCGGAATGAAGGGTCACCAGTTTCAAGTGGTGGGTCGAGGAGAGTTTTAGCAAAACTGCAATTATTGCGATTAGCCGATAGGGCTGGCTGGAGTTAGAGGTCACGGCCAGCTGCCATATGTCACGCCGTCGCTAGACGTCACTACCAGCCAGAGGACCAAGCCAATATCATATCCTGGTTGTCCTTCGCTCGTTGCCAAGGCCCTCAATTTGGCGCGTGTTTGTGATGGCCGCTGGCACCGGTCGACGCCTATGTGCCAAGCGCCGCCCCGCACTGGTGACTGCGTGGGGTCTCTGTCTGGAGAGGCAGTAGCGCCGCGCCGCACTGGTGACGGTGTGGGGTCTCTGTCTGGAGAGGCAGTAGCGCCGCGCCGCACTGGTGACGGTGTGGGGTCTCTGTCTGGAGAGGCAGTAGCGCCGCGCCGCACTGGTGACGGTGTGGGGTCTCTGTCTGGAGAGGCAGTAGCGCCGCCCCGCACTAGTGACGGCGTGGGGTCTCTGTCTGGAGAGGCAGTAGCGCCGCCGGCGCGGCAATCTCACGACCTGACCCAGCCGAACCACCCGCAGGGCGTCACCACACCGACCAGTCCGGCTGTGGCGCTGGCGGTGGAGGAGCTGGGGCGACTGCAGCGCACCACCAACCCGCTGGACGTCAGCCGAGCCGTCAACCGATGCTCGCAACAGGTGTCGCAGCTGCTGCGCGGCCTCGACCACCAGCAGCGGCCGCAGCGGGCGTCTATGCTCGACCAGATGGACATCATGATGCGCAGCGCCTGGACCGTGCCCACATACGGCCACGAGATCGGCAGCTCACTCTGCGACGTCATCAGGGACAACGGCGGCCTGGACGTGCTCATCAGCTCGTGCAACACGGGCAGTAAGGAGATGGACCTTAAAAGTGCGCGCGTGCTCGGCCAGTGTCTGACGACGACAAATCGTCATTACGTGGTGGAGCGCGGGTTGGACAACGTAGTGCAGACGGCTTGCCGCACGTGCTCTGACAATTCGGACGAGCAGGAGTCGCGCGTCGGCACCGGCCTCCTCGAGAACCTCTTCAAGCACAGCGAGGACACGTGCAGTGACGTGGTGCGCATGGGCGGACTGGACGCCCTCCTTACCCAGTGCAAAACCAAAGACGTGGAGACGCTGAGGCACTGCGCCTCAGCGCTGGCCAACCTTTCACTTTACGGCGGCCCCGACAACCAGCAGACCATGATGGAGCGCAAAGTGCCCAGTTGGCTCTTCCCGCTCGCCTTCCACAACGACGCCAACATTAAGTATTACGCGTGCTTGGCCATCGCCACTATGGTGGCCAACAAGCAGATCGAGGCAGCCGTGCTCAGGTCTGGCACGCTTGAGCTGGTCGAGCCGTTCGTGACCTCGCACGACCCGGACGAGCTGTCCAAGTCGGCCATGACGGGCCTCACCGGCCTGACTGGGCAGTCCAAGAACTGGCTGCGCCGGCTCGTACCCGTGCTCTTCTCCAAGCGCGAGGAGGCACGCAAGCTGGCCGCCTTTCACTTCTGCATGGAGGCCGGCATCAAAGTGCGCCAAGGCTGCCCGGAGGTTTTCGAGGAGATCGGCGCCATCAAGCCTCTGAAGCAGGTGGCGAGCTCGCCGAATGCGGTGGCGTCCAAGTATGCGGCGCAGGCGCTCCACCTGATCGGCCAGGAGGTGCCGCACAAGCTGAGCCAGCAGGTGCCGCTCTGGAGCGTCCGCGACGTCTGCGAGTGGGTCAAACAGGTGAGCTGGGGAGACGGGCGGGGCTGTCTCGGCCGGGCACGCCGACTTACTGGATACGTATTCGTAAGCTTTGGTGGAGTGTTCTTCCCTTGTGGTGGTGGTTTTAGATGAAGTGATTTGGTCATGCTGAGAGGACACGTGTTGTCAACCTCACTCAAATGCTCACTAAGCTCAACAATGGTGCAATAGCGTGACGCTCGGGGACGGACGCTGGTGTGAATGAAAGGGGGATTGGGTTATGTGCAGTGCCGAGGCTCCGGTGATTGGGTTATGTGCAGCGCCGAGGCTCCGGTGATTGGGTTATGTGCAGCGCCGAGGCTCCGGTGATTGGGTTATGTGCAGTGCCGAGAGTCCGGTGAATTGGATTGCCGCCGTCGTATCGGTGGATGCAAAGGACATTCACGCTGCTGTGGCGCTTATGACTTCATGCCCTTAGTGTATTCGATCGGACAAGATGTGTATGTAGCGTGCACAGGTATGTTGTAAATTACCCGCGGTGAAACATTCGCGTACTTAGTGCATACACTGCGCAACACTGTGGAATGTTAAGCAAAGCGAAACAATTTTGCAGCCGATGAACACAAGTGTGTTTGTAGGTTTCACATGTTGATTGTCCATCTAAAAGGAAAGCATTCGGATAAGGACGTCTCTACAAACCGAAGCATTGAAGGCCTTCTGCGCTGACCCAGTCTGCCTGTGTAGTTAATTCAGCAACGGCATGCGATGCAGATCGACTTCTCCTCGTTTGCGGAAGCCTTCGAGACCTCGCGTGTCGACGGAGACCTGCTCCTGCGCATATCGGAAGACATGCTGAAGGACGACATCGGCATCACCAACGGCATCCTCAGGACCCGTTTCATGCGTGAGCTCAACTGCCTGAAGAAGATGGCCGACTACGCCAGCTGCGACCCCAGCGGGCTCAACGCCTTCCTGCAGGCCATCAGCCCAGAGCTCAGTGTGTACACGTACCTGATGCTGACGTCAGGCGTCGACAAGGACTATCTCAGGTGAGTAAACATCCGCCGCGCCGCCCCAACCGATCCACCCCGGTGCCGGCTGCCGCAGTGTGTGTGTGTGTGTGTGTGTGTGTGTGTGGTGTGTGTGTGGTGTGTGTGTGTGTGTGTGTGTGTGTGTGTGTGTGTGTGTGTGTGTGTGTGTGTGTGTGTGTTGTGTGTGTGTGTGTGTGTGTGTGTGTGTGTGTGTGTGTGTGTGTGTGTGCGTGTGCGTGCGCGTGCGCGTGCGCGTGTGCGTGTGTGTGAAACCGGCCGCGCTGCCCCTACCGACCCCGCCCCGGTGCCGTGTGTGTGTGTGACCAGCCGCGCCGCCTCAACCGACCCCGCCCTGGTGCCGGCTGCCGCAGTGATCCGCCGCGCCGCCTCAACCGACCCCGCCTCGGTGCCGTGTACGTGTGTGACCCGCCGCGCCGCCTCAACCGACCCCGCCCCGGTGCCGGCTGCCGCAGTGATCCGCCGTGCCGTCTAAACCGACCCCGCCCCAGTGCAGTGTGCGTGTGTGACCCGCCGCGCCGCCTCAACCGACCCCGCCCCAGTGCCGGCTGCCGCAGTGACCCGCCGCGCCGCCTCAACCGACCCCGCCCCAGTGCCGTGTGTGTGTGACCCGCCGCGCCGCCTCAACCAACCCCGCCCCAGTGCCGTGTGTGTGTGTGTGTGACCCGCCGCGCCGCCTCAACCGACCCCGCCCCAGTGCCGTGTGTGTGTGACCCGCCGCGCCGCCTCAACCGACCCCGCCCCAGTGCCGTGTGTGTGTGTGACCCGCCGCGCCGCCTCAACCGACCCCGCCCCAGTGCCGTGTGTGTGTGTGTGGCCAGCCACGCCGCCTCAACCGACCCCGCCCCGGTGCCGGCTGCCGCAGTGATCCGCCGCGCCGCCTCAACCGACCCCGCCCCGGTGCCGTGTGTATGTGTGTGTGACGACACTTCCGGCGCCAGCCTGGGACGCGCGTGGACACACCTTATGGTATTGCCGCGGTCACCTGCCGCCTCCCCCGCCCCTCTCTCTCAGCTGCACAGTCAGGGCCTCTGAATGGTGAATGTGCATCAGGTTCGATCCGCGAAAAATTCAAGTTAAAAGCAGGTGTCTCCATGTGCCATTTGTTCCTGCCGCTCCTCTCGTCAGATTTCAGGCGGCCAAGTAAGAGTGTGATTGTGTCATGCAGACTTGCCTTCATTGCACTATTCTTTGCTGCATCGAGTTACCTTACTTACATCTCGAATCACACCTTTGATAATTTACCAAAGCCGCTTGCAAAGGCTGCATCCGGGATGTTTCTGGTTTGGGTCGCGTCCATAAGACACGCTATTGCAACACTTTTCTCCGTGTGACTCACAGAGGCCAACCAAGCCTCGAACAAGCAGCCGACAGATTCACGTTAGGGCTGTTATCAGCCGTGACCGTGCATCTGACTGTCCGTGTTGGCGCAGGTATCTGAATAACGAACAGCTGTTATACGAGTGTAATGTCACCAACTCCATACACCGACTGCAAATACAGCAAGCCATCAAAAGTGAGTCCTTTGACTATTGGTCCATGTTGTGTATCATGTGTTAAATGATATATTTTTTAACTCTGACTGAATAGTGTTGACGTTGTTATTATCCTGAAATCGGAGAGAGCATTTTGATATTCAGTTGCCTGAACCTGCATGAGCCATTAACGGAAGCTGTGTCCAGGCCTGGGGGATCGCATCGGGGCTCGGCCAGGCCGGTACCATGACGAGCAGGACGCGTCGTGGTGCCGGCCGCCGCTCAGTCGCCTCAGCCACACGCGTCCGCCTGCCGCAGACGAGTCGGCGCCGCCGGAGCCGGAGGACGACCTCAGCAAGACGCTCGACTGTTTCATCTCGTACCGGCGCTCCAACGGCTCTCAGCTGGCGTCGCTGCTCAAGGTGCACCTGGAGCTGCGCGGCTTCTCCGTCTTCATCGACGTCGAGCGGCTGGAGGCGGGCAAGTTCGACAACAACCTGCTCAACTCGATCCGACAGGCGAAGAACTTCATCCTGGTGCTGACACCGTCGGCGCTCGACCGGTGCATCGAGGACGTCGACCAGAAGGACTGGATACACAAGGTGCGGCCGGCTACGGTCGACGCACAGGTCGAAGCGCAGATCGACGCGCAGGTCGACGCGCAGGTCGACGCGCAGGTTGACGCGAGGCCACTCGGGAGAGACGGCGGACACGCGGGATGTGACGTGTTGTGCATTGGTGTGCTTGATTAGAAGCTGTTACTTTTGTATGGTGTTTGAGATATTTTGGAACTCTCTAGTAGGCAGAACAACGTTCGGACAGTTTTTACCAAACTTGATGGATGCCGTGCAGAAAAAGGGATCTGCGTACTCCTCACAACTAAATCAACTGAATGCAGTGCGCATACACACCATGTCAAATGTCATGGGCATGAGGACGAGGCTTCGAAGTGCCAAAAGGCCACCCATAATGCCAGATTAACGGTGAAAATGTAGATTGTGTCCGAATGCAAATTGGTCATCTGGCGCACTATAAGGAAAATCCATTATCTGTATGCTACTGTCACGCGAAGTGTGCAATCAAGGTTTCTCGAGCGCTACGCAAGGCAGTAGACATACTCCTTTTAGAGCTAGACCGTGTGCGGTGTCCATGCTTTGGTACAGCACACGTGCTCCACAGAAAGGAGAACGCAGCTTGGCTGGTGCAGCACACTTGCCCCAGAGATAGGAGAACGCAGCTTGGCAACTGCGACATTGGCCAAAGCAACGTCCGCCGAATCTGTGCGAAGCAATGCTGACGTGAGGGGTACTGGCTTAAGTTGCTGGCCCCAGCAGCTACGCCACACCAACTTGTTTTCCGCATTCTCCATCTGCGCTGATGCATGCTTATTCATTCTTAAACGCGACTCTAGGCCCGAGCTGTGCGTGACAGTGTGACCTCTGCCATCATGTGACCTGACATGTGACGCCATCTTATTCTAGGAGGTGTACGCCGCCCTGCAGTCCAAGTGCAATATCATTCCAGTCATCGACAACTTCCAATGGCCGGAGGCGGAGGAACTGCCGGAGGACATGCGGGCCATCTGTACCTTCAACGGCATCAGGTGGGGAAGCAGCACCGGCGTCCGATCCGGCGGGCTGGAGAGGATGCACTGCTTTTTTCGTCGTTGTTGTTGATTGGGGTTTACAGCGCATTAAATACTCGGTTATCCAGCGCCCCCCGTTCGGCGTTTTCAGGCAAGGCCGAAGTGTGTTGCTTGACTGTGAGCACTGCCGCGGTGCTCGGCACGTCAGGACGTCCGGTCTGTGGTAGGCGGTGTCAGTGTTGATCGGTGTCACGCCGGCGGCTGGCGGCGGTGTCAGTGTTGATCGGTGTCACGCCGGCGGCTGGCGGCGGTGTCGGTGTTGATCGGTGTCACGCCGGCGGCCCCGTCGCGCCTTCCCAGGTTGGGCGCTGAGTGGCCTGCTGTTGGCCATCGGACAAACACTTTGTCCAATGGCGCCGGGGCAGATCAACATGTGGGACCAATACTGCAACAGCTCTGGGTCGACCGAATAAACAAACAAACAAAATCCAACACCAATGTGGTGGACACTGAACGATTGGGAGGACCCCGGCGGGCTTATATGGATGGTCCTCGCATGGGGTGAAGCAAACGGGAATGCCCCACGATCGATCTTGAGGGCCGCAATAAGATGGGACAGTGCCTTGCAAGTGAACGTTTTGCCCCCCCCCCCCTCCCGGGCGGCGCCTCTTGGAAAGCATGAAAGGCTCTCGACTTCTGCAACCACGACCCTCTCAATCAGCTTCTGTTTTTGTTTGTTCATGGACCTTTCACCTTTTGTTATGTTTCCCCCCTGTTTTCTGTGAGTCCCAATTTTATCTCAATTAGTTAATAAAGAAAGATAATGTTCTTTGTTTGTCTCCCCATATGCATTAGCATATATATATATATATATATATATATATATATATATATATATATATATATATTACACCACTGTTGAATTATAAAAGTGACTGTATGCACTTTGTGGTAAAAAAAAACCTGTGCCAGTACCGCCTGTCTTAGTCTGCTGGGAAGCATTTGGATCGCAGCCCGTCGTAGTGCTCGTCTACGTTTCCAGCGGTATCTATCCGCTCTCATTTAACTCTTATTTCTCCGCGCTTCCGCTAGCTGGATCCACGACTACCAGGACGCGTGCGTGGACAAGTTGGAGCGGTTCATCCGCGGCGAGGTGGAGCGCCCCGACGGCCGGTACGTGGGCCAGGTGGCGGGCCCGGCCACGCCGTCCACCCGCCCCCTGGCGCACGCCTTCCAGCGCACGCAGAGCTCCGAGTCGGCGCGAGACGTGTAACAGGTATGCCGCGTGCATGCCACCGGCTTGGGGTGGACGGTGTGGCCCGGCAAGGCTCTTGTTGGCGTCTGACGCTCCGCACTCGTCACGGTTTGTTCTTGGAAGCACTCGCCGGCATGCGGCTCTAGGTGGTTTGTTTTTGTTTTGTTTTTCGTTTTGTTGGCCACGTGCGTTAGTGAATGGCCAAGCATCCGCGGGGGGTCACGCCGCCCTCGAGGATGCTTTGGAGACGAACCACTTGCATGCGGCAGGAGTTTCGTGTTTTTCGCCGTGTTCGCACGAACGTGCATAGAGCACGCGCGCCGTCTGCCCGGCGGCTAACGCGCCTGACCGTATCCATCCATGCTGTACAGACTGGCGGACTAACAGGGGCGCTGATGCCGCGGAGAGCGGCAGCACGTAGCGCTGGTGTGGAGCCGGCTCGCGGCCGTGACCTGTTGGGCGTCGCGCTCAGGCCGACGCCGCTGCTCGGGCCGTGACCTGCTGGCCCTGACGCACGCGGGGCCGCATGGGCACGGGCGGTGCGACGCCTTGCATCACGTGGTGGTCTGGGCGACGGCTGGATGTTGCCGAGAGTAACAACACAGCAACACTTTCCGGCATGTTGGGTGCGGTAGGCTTGGCTAATGGAAGATGTGTAGGACGGCCGCGGTTCATGGAAACTGACCTGATCTGAGTCGTGGTGGAATGAGTATAGTGGCTCGTTGTTCCTTCTGCTGAATGTACTACATCCAATGAGACGCTGCATTAATGCTGGGATGGTGGTGGCGCTAATGACTCCGCGTTAGCTGTGGTGGCGGAACTCAATACCACTTCTGGTTGGTCCTCGACGGCCCTGCCGCCCGACTGTCGCTGCCGCCGTCGGCTGACTGCTGTGTCGCCCAGACGCGAGCGGCGTGTGGCTGATGCCGCGTCCGCTCGGCAGGTCCGTGCACCCGGGTCGATTCAGCCCGCTGGCCGGCGGCCGCTGCCAGACGCCTGCCTCGCGCGGCCAGAGCCCGTGTCGGTTGGCGCCGGCCAGCACCGCTTCGCCGCGCGTGCTGCGGCCGCGCCGCTACCAGCAGCGGCTGTGCCCAGACGGCTCCATGGCACGCAGCCGCAGCATGGACGCCATCCTGGATGGCGGCACGGGCCGGCGGCGGGCCGCGGGGGGCTCGCGACGTATCGGAGAGTCGTCAGGGGAGTCGCCAGGGGAGTCCCATCGCCGGCCATGCAAAAGAGCTTGTGTTGGAGACAGAGCAGCGTGTCGTGCCTGATGCTGAAGACGGCCCGCCTTCTGAAGAGAGGACGTCGGACGAGACGGATCAGAGTGTCGATGGGCAGCGGGACTCGCCGCGACTCGGTCTGCCTGAGGCGGTCGAGTCGAAGGAGGCCGCTCGTCCAGCGGGGCTCTCGCGGCAGCCGACGGAACTAGCGGCCAGGAGGCACAGCAAGCCGCTTCCGACGCTGGTGCTGAGTGCACCATCCTTTGAGGCTCCGCAATCGCTGTCACCGGGCTCGGAGCGAGAGCCATCTGTTGACAGCAGAACAAGTAAACGTTCCAACTTGACCCGCCAGAGCCGGCTGCGCAAGTCCAACTTGGTGGGACGTGCACTCACTAAGGTTCGGTCCGCCATTACCAAAGAGAACAAGTAATTAGCTCACGGATGATTACACCGCAAGATGAACGCATGATGACTACCACGTATTCTGATCCCCAACTTATATGTTTTGTTTTGTGTACTCAGTACGTCAAAGGCAAGTGTGAAGCAATCACGCTCATGAATGCTCGTCGTGGCAAGGGCTTGCATGTACACTGCTAAATAATGGACTGGATTCGATGAAATTATTTTTACTCGAATGCTTACTGTGCAAAACGTTTACTACAGAGGCATGTTCTGCATGTGATTGAGTGGTATGTTGCCGTGAAACAAAACCTGTTCGCAACATGACTGCAGCTCGCGGTGCGACACACTTGGCCGATGGCTGCAGCTCGCGGTGCGACACACTTGGCCGATGGCTGCAGCTCGTGATGCGACACACTTGGCCGATGACCCGTGAATGCACTCCTGTTTCAGCTATTCTCACCCATGTTTGTTTATGTGACACTGCTCCGTATAGTTTTATCACATGACCTGTCATCATCATCATCAGTCGGTCTCTTATCATTACGTGATTAATATTGCCATGTACGAATAAATTGTGAAAAGCCCCATGGCTTCGTGTACGTTGTGTCCTTTCCTTTCTTCAACAACGGCGCCATCATTTACACTGAAAATGGCCTCTTCGTGCACGGTTCTGGCAGCACGCCTAGTAAAGCTTGATCTCCAATGCCTTTTTCAGGTAACGCAGGTTCATTAGATTTTGTCCATAATAGCACTACAGGTATGTATGCCAGCTGGTTCAACAATTGTATATTTTTGAATTTGTGACGGGCGTTATGACAGGTCATATTTTTGACGCTCTGGCGGGCCATGAATTTGATGAGTCGACTGAAAAACATATATTTCAGTCGAAGCGTGTTGTAATAGCTAGATTGCCAACCTTGTGTAAACTAGTGCGGTACAATCATAAATTTGTCTGCGACGTCGCCTATGCAAAATGCACGTGCACCATCCGAGGTCGGCAGGTCAGGTAAGTTCTATGCGTTAGGTATATTACCTTACTGCTACCATGGTAAACACTAGAAGTGCACATATCTGCAAACACAAAAATTCCTGAGATGGATGTAACTCGGGTGTACAAAGCGGATGTAATTCTGGAAGGAGCTGAGCCGCCAAGTAATGCACCGTACAAAATAATGCAATACAATACTGGGCAACATGTTCACAAAAATGATATTAGCATAATCCTAATAACAAGACGTATGCACAAAAACTGATATGAATCAATTAGACGAATAAGGATATGCATGTAATACAGCCCTGTCCTGCAAACGTGGTTATTATGTCTGTTTTGCGCGACATTTTCCAAGTTTCATGCGTAATGCATGCTAATGCAAAGGTGATCCAATCAGCGGTGGTGTGGAAATTATAACTATAAGAATGTTTTGAATTCCGTCGTCACAACCGACATCCACGAAGCTTTGTGATATTTTAAAGGAAAGCCGACATGGACGGTGGTTTAGATATCTTTAGTGGCATAGACTCTCCAATACGTCTTTCGTCCCCTCATTGCTAGCCCAAATTACAAACAAGGCCCTCAAAAAGGCTAGAAATAGCGTCAAAATCGCCTTAAAGTCGTGGGTGGCAAAAGCAGCTACGGGGCTTCATAAATATCTGTATATTTATCCGGGCCTCTTCTCATATTTGTAACCCTCTTCCAAAAAACAGTATTTGCTTGCGCAAGACAATCACGTAGGGCTGGTCCCAAATACAAAATGAAATCCTAATGTATTTTGGTTGCTGTAGATTGTTATGAGCAACATTTCAATATTTGAACACTTTCCATGCTTACTTCAATTTTGTTCATGGATCGTTTTCTTTTGGAAAAGTGAGATTTTGATAGTTTTGATGAACTTTTGAGAGAGAGAGAGAGAGGAGAGAGAGAGAGAGAGAGAGAGAGAGAGAGAGAGAGAGAGAGAGAGAGAGAGAGAGAGAGAGAGAGAGAGAGAGAGAGAGAGAGAGAGAGAGAGAGAGAGAGAGAGAGAGAGAGAGAGAGAGAGAGAGAGAGAGAGAGAGAGAGAGAGAGAGAGGAGAGAGAGAGAGAGAGAGAGAGAGAGAGAGAGAGAGAGAGAGAGAGAGAGAGAGAGAGAGAGAGAGATGAGAAGAGAGAGAGAGAGAGAGAGAGAGAGAGAGAGAGAGAGAGAGAAGAGAGAGAAGGGAGAGAGAGAGAGAGAGAGAGAGAGAGAGAGAGGAGAGAGAGAGAGAGAGAGAGAGAGAGAGAGAGAGAGAGAGAGAGAGAGAGAGAGAGAGAGAGAGAGAGAGAGAGAGAGAGAGAGAGAGAGAGAGAGAGAGAGAGAGAGAGAGAGAGAGAGAAGAGAGAGAGAGACGAGAGAGAGAGAGAGAGAGAGAGAGAGAGAGAGAGAGAGAGAGAGAGAGGAGAGAGAGAGAGAGAGAGAGAGAGAGAGAGAGAGCAGACCTGTTGGTTGCGTTCGGTGAGTAGTTTTATTTGTATGTAAAAATCCAGCCAAACACGGGGCAAAGCCGGTCCATGCTTCGGCGACCGAACGTCAGTGCGACCGACCGGAATCGTTAAAACCAGACCATACAAGACCAACTCTGTTAGAACCAGGCAAGAGCGGGAACTCGCACTGGCACAAGGTTTTGAAGATAAGTGCGGCCTATCACACGTATTTACATAGAAGCGGTTACCTACTTTTGACAAAAAAAGACATAAAAGCAACAGATGTGACGAACTTATTTTTATAGTCAACGATTTTTGGTGCTCGAGGGTTGTTCGTTATGCGCGTTTTGCCGTCACTGCTAGTAATTTCTTTCAGCAAAAACAATTTTGACTTCCGCTCAGTTCGTGATAGATTCGACTGTCATTGACTTCGAGAGCTTTCACAATGTGATTCCTGACGCGCATCAAGCAGTGGCTCCTTCCCTGAAGAACTTACTCTGAATCGAACATACAGCCAACGTGCGCGGTCCCGGTATAAATTTTATGAGTTAGCGCACGAGTTGTCTTTCTGTAGTGCCTTTTTGTCGTCACTGGTGGCAGTTGCTGCCAAAAAATGGTCCTGGTTTCCAGGAAGTTAACCAAAGATTCGACTGGCATCACCTTCGGGAGCTTTCACAGAACAATCCCGATTGCGCGTCCAGCAGCTGAGGAGCAGGAGTTTTCTTCTTCCCGGAACTACCGTGAATAAACCTTACAACCAGCGTGGGCGGTCCGGTGCTCGTATCGCTTGCGATGATAACACTTAAATCCGGCGCTCTTCTGCCACCTCCCCCTTTCACGTCCTTTGCAAGTGCCAGTGAGGGGGAGGGTGTATGGCACAGCCGTCGCTCAGCCGTAGGGAGGGGCTGGGGACGGTATGTGGCGCCGAGGACATTTCCGTCGCCGCTGGCTCGCCACATCGTGTCGGTAGTTGATGCTCTGCAACTGGGGATACAACCCTCTGCGACGGGGAATTATCACAACCCTCTGCGACGGGGAATTATCACAACCCTCTGCGACGCGCAGTGAACTCGATCGATGGAGCTCGAGTGGCTGCTCGCCGCTATGAAAGGCTACCTTGCTTTTGTGTAATTCAATCTACCTTCCTTTTTCAACTTGTTTGCTTTGTGATGTTTGTAATCCACTAATGCGTCGAAATGTTTGTGCAATAAATGCTGCGCCGGATGCTTGAAACAGTCTATTAAGGCAAAAATAGATGCAAACGTCAAGCTCTTATGCCGCGAATTCCACGAAATGTTGCACTACGGCTTTAATTTTTATCCTCTGGCGTTCAACACAGTGGCTTTTTTCACAGAGGCGCACTTTGGCTTTGGGAATGGAGGTGTCGCATGATCCATGTGGCGCACTGGCTCAAACTTTAACCAATGCGATTCCCGGTAACAGGCCATTGTCCGCGTGCCAATTACAAACGTTCTTTTATTCGCACCAGTAGGGGTGCGCACGGGGTAATCATGACGACGGTGGTCTGAACCGCAGGGAAGAAGCGTAGTGCTGCTACAAAACGTTGAGAGTGTAATTTTGGCTGCAAAAATTGAAATATTTATTCCTCTTATGTCCTGACAATGCTACAGTGGCACAACCCTGTGTTTTTGTTAAACGTAGGGGAAGGTTTGTTCCTCGGAGAAAAAAAAGCAGGAGATATATCCATTCCCCTGGTTTTTCTTTTGAGGAGTGGGTCCATTACTACTGTCTTAGCTATGTGAATGTTTTTTCTCGCAAACGCACTTAACTTACGTAACTAGAGTAGCGTAAGCTGTTTCAGGGCGTAGCGACCCTGCAGGTACGTGAGCTTGCTCCTTGTCCCGCCCGCTCCCTTTTCATTACCCGCTTTCCCGCATCCGGCCCACTTATCACTCCTAATCCTCGTTTTATCGGGGTTACTGTGCCCCCTCGCCCGCGTGCCCGGGTTAATCGGATCCTGATGGCTGAGGGGCGCGTCGCGCGAGTCAGTCACGGGGCTTCCCAGCACTCCACTTTGTCCAAGGTATCCAGGGGCACGGGGGGGGGGGGACCGTGGGGCCCCATACGAGTCTAGCGGCTCGTCGCTCGCGCTGCGGTTGGGTGCTCCGTGCGGGTCTCTGCTTGGGGTGCCTGGTCGTGCTCAGCGGCTTAAGGGGTCAAGGGGCGGTGAAGCTGAGCCACGGTCAGAACGGGGAGAGGCCTCCCCGGTTATACCTGGCCGTGTGGGAGGCGTCGTTCGCCCTATGTAGCACCGGGGTAGCCCTGGCGGCGACCACCTCCCAAGAGAGTGTTGGACCGTCCCCCAGTTGGGCTCCGTGGTGGATGGGGAGCCCCGGCGCCGAAACTTCACTGAAATTTGCATGGCATCTTATAACCAAACAACCACCCCACCCCCTAAAGGGGGAAGAGACCACGTTGATAACAGAAAGCAGCGGAGAATCTTCACAATCTCCCCGAGTTTTGGTCCTCCAAAGTGATAAGATGAGGCTCTCGTCTCTCTCGCCGTTCCAGCGGAAGAAAGGCTGTGATCGATTCTGAATTTTCGTTCAGTACGACAAATTGCGCGATGGAGGGTTAGAGGCCGAGATCGTCAACGGGGCAGAGGCTGATCATGCGAGGGCTGCAGCCGAATTCACGTACTGCGTTCGGGACAAGGATGGTAAATGAGACGTTTCTGTGCCTATCCGAGTAACACCACACCTGACAAAAAATGCATCCAGGGGAATAATCAACTGCTTCGACTTGCGTGACGTTAGTGAAGAGAAGAGATCGCTGACGAGTTGTCTGTGTTCGGCGTCACTGCTGCACGTAGGATCTCCATTAGAAAAGGAAGTGAACAGCTGCCGACAAATAACATCATCTTGACTTTCAATGGCCCGAATCTGCCTTCTGAAATACGCGTTGGATACGCACGTGTCAAGGTGCGCCTTTTCATACCGAACCCCATGCGATGCTTCCACTGCCAGCGATTTGGCCATACCAAATAGCACTGCCGCATCAAGTCTGCTTGTGGGAAATGCGCCTCTCCAGAGAACAGAACGGAATTTTGCGATTCAGAGAGCCTATTGCGTGAACTGTAACAAAGACAAGGCTTCGCACACGACTTGCGACCGCACATGCCCGGCTTACGTTAAGGAAACAAAATGATCTCGATTAAGACCACTGGCAATATCCCTTTTTGCGAGGCCAGAACACTGTACGATGAGAGCCATCCTCGAACATCATACGCCGAAGAAGCTAAGATCTCCACCGCACGTCCGACCTCCACTGATCAAATGACCGCTGCGCAGTTTGATGCGCTCTCGAGGTCTTTTGGTCTCTCAGTTGTATCGACGAACCGGGCGCTGGACTCCAATCTGGCAGCCCTGACACCCCTTCCTCGCTGGAGCGGTCGAACGAGACCGTGCTGCCAACCTCCTCGCCCTCCGCAGGGGGTTCGCCATCGGTGGCAGGGACGGTTGATGGACGGTAGTTCGGCGCGATGAGGGTAACCAGGCGCTGTCGGCTGCCCCCTTGTCTACCAGCTCGACAACTAAAGCAACCTCGGTTAGCGCGTGTTCGCAAACAGCAGGGACGCTGGAGCGCCACGAGGCAGACAGGCGCGCCTGTGAGGCAAAGAGGGCACGCCTGCAGACCAGGAACGTGCCAAGGCAGCCAACCGGCAGTTTGGAACGGACCAGGTGACCGCTCCAATGGGGCAGGCCCTCCTGCCGCCCCGGAAGCGCGAGGAAGCTCCCGCGGGCCCCTCCGATCCGCGGAGAGACCCGCCTTTGGGTCCTTTGCCACCAACGTCACTTAGGACCAAGACGTTGTCGGCGCCGGCCTCGTTTAGAATGGGTCGCCCGAAAAAGCGCGTTCCGCCGGGACCGATTTTGCCAACGGATGGCGGTAATCCCCGAATCCGCCCCAGGATCCGCCCAGTCCCTTTCGGAACGGGTTCTAAAGACAGGACCAGCAACCATGGGCTGCTGAGCTCTTTTGAAACGTTACAGTGCTTCTAAAGCCCCTCATATAGTCAGTTTCACATTGCAACTGTAGTGGTGCCAGTTCAAGCGCCCAGGACTTCCAGACAGTTTTAAGCGCGCACTGCCCGATAGCCGTGTGTCTCCAGGAGACCAAGTTGGCGCCTGATGCGTCCTTCAGCCTGAAAGGGTATTCTACCTACCGCACTGACATGCCAACAGATACCGTTGCTTATGGTGGCGTCCTGTTAGCTGTACACCAAAGCGTACCTACACAGCGTCTCGTGTTAAGAGCAGTCTTGCGAGCCGTTGCAGCAAAAGTGAACTGCAATTTTGCAAAGGTAAATTGTAGAGGTAACTGCAAAGGTGAATAACCGTCTGCTCTCTTTCTCTCTCTCTCTCTCTCTCTCTCTCTCTCTCTCTCTCTCTCTCTCTCTCTCTCTCTCTCTCTCTCTCTCTCTCTCTCTCTCTCTCTCTCTCTCTCTCTCTCTCTCTCTCTCTCTCTCTCTCTCTCTCTCTCTCTCTCTCTCTCTCTCTCTCTCTCTCTCTCCCTCTCTCTCTCTCTCTCTCTCTCTCTCTCTCTCTCTCTCTCTCTCTCTCTCTCTCTCTTTCTCTCTCTCTCTTCTTACCATCTGGGGCTCTGTTTCCATGTGGAGGACTATGAGAGCTAGTCTCTCAACTTCCTCTCCCTCTGCTGGTTTTAGGCGATTTCAATGCACATCATGATGCTGTGTGGGGGTATGCTGCCACAAACACTCACGGTAAGTTGCGTAACGAAGCTTTACGTTTTTTAAATACAGGGGCAAGGACACATTTTACATTGCCATCAGGACGATCGTCAGTGCTAGACCTGAGCATTTGTAGTCCGCACTTGGTACCACACTTCACTTGGGCTGCTTCAGAGGACCCCCTCGGAAGTGACCATTATCCGGTCTGGGTTCGGTACCGTGATGGTTTTGTTCTTGGTACTCGACCTCAGTGTTGGAAGTTCAAGACGGCAGACTGGAGCTGATCGAAGCGGATCCGCCTGGAGGAAATGTTTTCTGACAATTTCGACCTCGCGACTGCGACTGCGGAGGAATTTACGTCTCTCGGTTTGGACGTGGCGAAAGAATACATTTCGCGCACCACTGGATACCTTCGTCGCATCCCTGTACCTTGGTGGAACGACGAGTGTTGCGACACTATTCGCGCGCATTGGAGGGATTTTAGGGCTTTTGACCGGCACTGCAATACATTAAACCTCATGGCTTTCAGGTAAGCACACGCGGCCGCACGCCACACTGTACAAGAGGCGAAACGTGCATCGTGGCGCAGCTATGTTAACTCACTAAATCGTCACACGCCGACGTCACACGGGTGGGGCCGCATTAAAGAACTCTGGATTGCACCTACTAGTTTCATTTTCCGTACTACCAGTGGGAAATCAAGACATCACTCACTCAAGTGATGTCGCGGAAGCTGTGGAGGAAGCCTTGCCAGACCGTTACCGAAATAGCACCTGCGATCCACGGTTTTCCAACACAGGGCGTGATGTAAAACTTCGCAAGTTAATCTTTATACAGGTGGCATACTGACGTACAACAAGCATTCCACTGTGATGGAACTTCGAGCAGATATTCGATCACTTCGTAGTGTCGCGGAGGGACCCGACCTCATCCACAATGGCATGACACGGCATTTCTCTCCCCGTATACTATGAGCGCTGCTGACATTTTTCAGCTGGATATCAGAGTCGGGTGGCTTCCTGCCAATCTGGCGAGAGGCCATAGTGGTGCCTATTTTAAAGTCCGGGAAAAGTGGAGGGAACGCCCTTGATTATTTCCCGGAACGATGAACCATATCTTAACGCTTGATACCGCAGTGCGGGCAGGGTTTATTAGCAAACGCCATACCAGCACCATCTTTTTTTGGCATCGAAAAAGTTTATGGTACCACATGGAGACATGAAATTTATTTAAAGACGCTCGATTGTGGCAACCGCGCTCACATGAATTTTTTACAAAACTTTGTGACTGACAGATTTTTTTGGGTGTGTGTCGGTTCTTTTCACTCCGACAGGTATCCACAGAAAAATTGTTGCCTCAGGGCAGCGTATTAAGTGTCATTCTTTTCGCAGTGTCCCCTATACGATAAAAGGTATAGGGACACACTTCCACGTGGGATCAGCCGTTCTCAGTTCGTAGACGACTTCGCTATTTGGTGTAGCTCATCGACCACACGCACAATGGAGCGACACCTGCAGCTGGCTGTCACACGCCTGGAGAAGTGGAGTGTGCTCAACGGGTTCCAGTTTTCCACATAGACGACAATTGCAGCTCATATCTGTCGTCGTCGCCGTCACTATCCTTAAAAGGAAATCGGGCTGTATGGGCAACGCGTCGCCACTGAGAATACCGTGAAATTTCTCGGCGTGCCATTTGACCGACGGCTAACAGACCGGGAGCACACAATAAATCTCCGCAGGAAGTGTTTAAAATCCCTAAATATCTTAAGGTACGTGGGATCCTTTTCGAACATCGCCTATAGTCTTCTGGTGAAGGCTCACGAGCGCCCATTAGCATTGCAAAGGCAGATGGTTGAACTGCTCTGCGCGTGCAAGCTGACGCAGTTCCCAGATCATTCCGCCTACAAAGCAGTGATTTCGCGTAACTCACGAAGGCGATTTCTACTTCAACGGTCACCACAAACTTCTCCCTTTTGTGTACGAATGCAAGAACTTCTAGGCGCGAGCGGCTTCAACCTACAACGTGTCATCAGACCCAAACCCATGAAGACTGCCCCTTGGGAGCTAGCATCGTCAATAGTGGATGTTTCGCTATCTAGCATGCAAAAGCAATGCGAAAGCAATTGACTTGCTCGACCTTTTGAGCAGATTTCTGGCTGTTGGTGGCTTCTCCCGTCGAATCCACTGGTCCAGGACATTCAAACGCGTCTTGGTTCACTGGACTGAGCAGAAAAAACGGTCATGCTGTGTTGGATCCCAAGTCACGTGGGGAGCTGCGGAAATGATCTTGCTGACGCGACAGCAAAGCGCGCTACGACAGGGACATGCATTCCTGTAACACTACTACCAGCTCAAGACGTGTACCCCGCAGTGTCGTTGCTTATGCAGAAGCGATGACAATTCCACTGGAACACGCTGAGTGCCAACAAGCTGATGTCAGTGAAAACCCGTATTGGACTATGGCAGTCGTGTTTTCGCAATAATAGGAGGGAGGAAGTTGCCCTTTGCCAGTTACGCAGGCCACACACATGTTACGCAACGTCACCTGTCATTGGCTGGCGACAGACCATACTGCAGTCGATGCTCTGGCCCGCTGATTGTGCATCACGTACTCGTCGCTTACCGTCACCTTACTGCAGCGAGAGCGCAGTTTTTCGGACATAACGTCCAGAATCGCACGTTATGTCAGTTTTTATGGGATTGTTCGCACGCTGTCGTGTTTGGTAAAGTGTTCCAGTTTCTTCGCGCTGTAGATTTCCCAGTAATCTTTTCATTATGATATCGAGCTTGATCATGAAGGCTTTATAGGGTGATCTGATTGATCCACTTGTCTGATTTGCGGCTCTCCACAAAATGATAGTTATGGGCGCTGCATGGCATACAGCAGTCGATGCGCCCCAAAACTCCAAATTGTCAACTGGAGTTTTCACCTGACTACGTTTTTGAAATGTGCCCCACAGGTGGTACACTTTTTAACTGGATTGCTCATTTCGTACTAGACCTAGGTTTCTGTGTACGGACAGGGTTCCCAACAACCGATTAAAGACGCGGCTAGAGTCTAAGAATATCGACCATTTAGGTCTCCGCGTCGCTCGGACGACTTTGACACGGGGTGCCACTTTCTATTCAGTTGGGTGGGATCCAGCACCCTCCCACGCCTCGACTTGGACTACATCCCCAAACTTTCAGAAGGAAGACGGCCAAATTCGTGATAACCCGTTTGTTGGCGTACGTTGAAGGCAGGATGTGTCATTTGTCATTGCTCAGCCACTCCCCCCCCCCCCTCCCGACTCATTTTTCGAAACTCCGCCCTTGCCTGGAGACGATGAGGGGCTTCTCTGGCAGTCAGGTGCCTCAGACACATATTAAATGTCACTTGGGCCACTGATACAATAAAGAAACTGACCTAGACGTCAGTTCCAGGTTCTAACCTTCTGGTGGAGCTATCAGTCACAGGCCCCTTGTAGTGGTAGTGACTAGAGAATCCCGTCACGGAAAAAGGAGTCCAGCCTTGCAGAGGCAGTGGGGGCTCCTTGTCATTGAGCAATCTGTAGGTTCGCACCTCAGAACGCCCTCTACGCAGCGGCAAAGGGCCTGAATAAAAATATTGATGCTAGAAGCTTTTGGGTCAGACTTTTTATCGCGTAGCAAGTTCTGCGTTAGAAGCTTTGCATTAGAAGTGATGTGGAGAAGTTTTTGCATTAGAAGTTTGGTCGCTAGTAGTTATGGCGCGTGGAAGTTTTTGTGCTTAAGTCGCATCAGAAGAAATATTGCGCGGAAGTTTGTTTATGCTAGAAATGTTGTCGCAAACAAGCAATGTCGGAGAAGTATTTGCGCCAGACGTCAAGAGGAAGTTAAGTCGTTAGCAGGTATTGCTTTGGGAGTTCGCTGTCGTGGAACCCTCGGGGCGGCACCTGTGCTGACTACGTCAGTGGATTTTTTTTAGGGGGGAGGGAGAGAGGTGCGCTAATCCGATCCTCTGTGTAATAATAAAACCGATCCTCTGTGAACACCAGCTCTTCAGCATTCAAAACGGCTCATCAAACTGTGCGCACCGACTCCCAAAATTCTCGCTGCAATTTGCCGGCTTAAACACAGTGAAGAACCGAGGGCGAGGATGGGTGAAAAATGAAGAGCTTCACACTCCTGTAGGCATTGTGAACGGGCGGATCCACTTGCGGCGATGACGACAGTTCAAGAACACCCATGGCACTTGGGCGCGTCTGTATGTCCATCGGCAAAGCGATGTATGTAGCCATTTATAATACTACTTCGTGGTGACACACACAAGGAAACATAGACAGAGAGCCGGAGAGTACAGAACTGTGGTTGTTATATTTTCGAGTGGGGAAAAGAAGATATAACACGAGCACACCAGGCACGGACACAAGTTCTGGGTCGACTGCGTATTGCATTATCACGCTGACATGGCTACTCACCGGGATCCTGGTTCATCACTATCTGTTGTATTATTTTGCAAGACAATACGCATGCGGTAAAACCCTGCACAACCAATTGGTTAGCCGACGTATGATGTATGGCTGCTGTTATGTCCAAAAAGCTTTAACGTCGCCTTATATATATATATATATATATATATATATATATATATATGTTGGAAAACATCTTTTGTTACGGAGAACACAAATGAAGCATGACTAATTGAAGTAAGACAGAGTCCTATTTTCACTTTGATACATATAAGAAACACCCATAATTGGATTACTACAAGACACAATGAAAACACTATTGCCACAATCACATCAATAGTGCTCACCGCCCACCACCCCATAGTTCAAGAGGTGTACGGGAATTTGTTAGAATCCGTACAAGAATCCATACACTATATTGGTGTAACCACAACGACACTCTCACAACGCCTGACAATGCACTTACGTTACGGGGCACCTCGGGACCACATGCGACACGAACACGGCATGAAATTGACACGGCAACAACTGACAGACAACACTGACATTTTACGGACGTGCAATGGCAGAAGACGCATTCAAATTTGGGAAAGCATATCCATTAACGAACTCTCTCCGCCGCTAAACAGACAAACAAATTCTTGCACAACTCTTGAGCTATTAGGCAGTGGGCGATGAGCACTATTGATGTTATTGTGGCAATAGTGTTCTCATTGTGTCTTTGCAGTGTTTCCATTATGAGTGTTTCTTATATTATCAAAGTGAAAATAGGTCTCTGTCTTGCTTCAATTAATCATGCTTCATTTGTGTCCTCCGTACCAAAACATTTTTCCAATAGAAGTGCACATTTTTGTATCCTTTAAAATTCAATATGTATATATGTGGATATATGTATGTATAACTATCAATATACACATTTGTGTATGCATACATAAAGGTATTGATGTATACATACATGCAGTGGTATACATATATAAATATAAATAAATATATATATATATATATATATATATATATATATATATATATATATATATATAACTTCACCAAATCTATATATATATATATATATATATATATATATATATATATATATATATATATTACAACGGCAACATCTTGTCTTGCCCTGCTTTGCCAGGGTGTCACCTGTTTTCTTTTAGCGCTGAGTACAGGAACATAACACCACAATGTGAGAACAAACCACTTATACGAGCAGAAGCACCCATCCAAAACAGCATCGCTGTGCTCAGAATGCAGTTTCATCACGTGCACAATCGACCATGTCCACAGTAACCATTGCATAAAAAGCTCATTCACACTTCACCAGATCTCCAACTGTGGACGAATTCACGAGAACGTGAACTATGGCAGGCAAGGCTGATCTGATCAGTGAAGTCATGGGGTCCCACCTTAAGAGGGTAAGGGTGCACGCGGTAGGACTACGTGGCACATTTGGCGCTTAAACCATATTCTATGCCAGTGCCCTTTCTATTCCATTCAGTGAAACATACTTCCAAATCAGTCACAGGTACTGCTTCTCGGGCGCCGACCAATGGCGAATAGTGTCAATGAGCTTCCAGCCTTCCATGAAATGGTTATGTAGACAATGGGAACGAACAGGAATAACACTACACAGGACGGGGATGAACATTTAGCACGCACAGGCATTATATTAGTATTAACCAAGACAAAGTAGACAGAATGGCTTAGTTGCCTGTTTTCTTAAACTTTTGAAGGCTTTTATTGAATATGGCCCACGTGGGATGATCTTGAATCTCACTAAAAGCTCAGGAAAATAAGCCCTCGCACCTCGAACCACATGAACTCGCATGTACTGCGTATATATATAAGCTTTTTGATGGCAGATGACCCGGGCAATGTCCACAGCTTTACTGAAATGCATCGGTACCCGGGTCAACGGACGGCATGATACGTAAGTTGTTCGATGCATAAGCGAGGAATATTATTCACATAGATGAGACAGAAGTTTTAGCCTTATTACTTGGAGAAAAAACAGGAGAATTGAAAGATAGTTGGGTTGATATGTCGGCAACATGCCTTTATTGAAACAATAGCAGAAGTCTAGAAGTCAAATTCTGCTATTGTTTCGATAAAGACATGTTGCCGAAATGTCAACACAACTAGATCTCCGCTCTCCTAGCTTTTTTTCTCGGAGGAATATGGCTAATACTACTGTCTTATCCACGTAATACGTGTAGGAGATGCATGCTCTACTGATCTCTGACCGGTGCAGTCTCATTTCTACCTTGGGTTTCACAAATATGGGGTAACTTGGCCCCGGACCTCGTGTTCAGATATTTCTAAAAATCGAGAAAAGTCAAGCCCTACACCGGCCACGGTAAATAACATATTGGACAGCACTGTTCGCACTATGCAATGACTTCATTTCCCAATAGCCGCGGCAATGTGAAGACCGTGACCTCGATTAGCGGTCAGGTGACATACGCATGTCTATATAATGAGCTGGCAAAACGCCAAACAATATATCAAGATAAAGCTCCAAGCTGTGCATTTGTTACTTTGAGATCATGAACAAATTCAGGCGCATATCGTAGGAAGCTAGATTAATCCTCTCGCTTCCGGCAGTTCGACTTCATGAAACTCAATCAGTCCCCTACCTTCCCTCATTCCGAGTTAATTTATCTCAATCAGTTCTCTCGATCCCAGTAGCGCGACTTCAAGAAGCACAATCAATCGTCTCGATCCCAATAGTCCGACTTCATGAAGTCCGGCTCTTCATCATTGTCCAAATAGCTGGGTGCTGTGATTTCGACGTTCCGTGGAATCCTGCCAAACTTGCTGACCAGCCAATAGGTTGCCATCGCGCCTTTTCCCTGAAGAAGAAAAAAACGGCTGCGGTATAATGATGCTGGATACCAAGATCCCAACCGAACTAGGCGTGCTTTATCGTGCCAGTCTCCATGCTGTGCCGCGCGACTCGGTGTTACCTGCCCGCCAACGCATCATGACATAGCACAATACACTCACAGCTTTATTGACAACCATCGTGGCGTATAGAAAAGAGTGGGGCGAGTGCCATCACGTCCAAGTAGTATCAGGGTGACACATTCCAAATCTATGGGATAAATGACAGTTCTGAGCCACTCAGCTGACGCACAGTAGCTTCCTCTACTTCTCGATGTATTTCTGGTCACATGCGTGCACGTGCCTTGGGATGAGTGCGCCAAACACGTTGTTTTGCATAACGTTGAAAACTATGAGCATCGACGTAAATGTGTTTGACGGTTTGCAGCATAGCTACACCAATTGCAATGTTACACTGGGTGGGGGGCAATAACTATGTCGGGTATACTGCAAAACATTTGATGTCTGTTTGCCAAAGATTTTGGGGTGGTGCGAACGTTCCTCCAATATGTTGGATGGCACATGTTGTATCAGCTGTGCATGGCACGTGTTCTGTCAGTGATGCGATATACCGACAATACGTCATTGACTGACGTGTGTCAATCAATGACGTCAATGCTGTCAATGATCAACTGGCTTGTTGCCCTCACTTATTGTCATCCCAGCAATAAATTGACATTAGCTTTGCTTACATAGACCAAAGCCTTCTGCTTGCATAATATTTTTCGCAAAAAAAAAATATTATACTCAACTTTCCCTTCCATGTGATGCAACTCGGGACAAGTAGTCACATTTGGAAGGAGATCATTTAGAAGTTATTTATCCCTCTCCAAAAAACGAAGACCTGCTCTCCAAAACTTTAGTACTACATATGGAGCTGAAGGTAATGGCTGTCTGCAGATATATGAATCTTAGTCATATCCTCATCAGTTATAACAGGAGGAAGCTCAGAATGAAAGTGGCACAACTCTCTCTGCTCTGCATATATGCACGTGGGTTTAGTTTAAGGAAAATGGTAAGAGATTTGCTTGATCATATTAAGATAGTACAATTTGTTGTTATACCTCGTTTAGAAGCGTCGTTGAATTTTACAAGATGGGAAAGGGCCTTTCTGATAGAAAATGACCCTTTCCACCGAATACGTTGCGAACAGCATGACATTCCACCGCTTGGCTGGCTAGAACAACTATTTGTCGAAGGGCAGTCCTACCTTCACATCGATGTTGTCTCGAAACTGCATTTCGTAGCTCCCTACCCGTTCCAGGTATTCATATGTTGTCTGTGTAAGGTGTATCTTCATGGCTGAAGAAGGCGGAGGTATGGTCAAAGAAAACAAAACCACAAATATCCTAAAATAAAACCCGGTTCGGGTCACTAAACTTTATCTAAATAGAAATGTGCTTTGGCCACAAAAGCCACACAAAAAGCCACACAAAGCAACACCAAACCACGACCAAACTATTCATCGTATTGCCAAGAGGGTTACAGCACGTAACGTTTCATAAACACATTGGAAATGATACGCTCTTCGTTAACCTCCCACTATCCAGCCTAAATCCACAAATTTGCCAGATTTGGCACGCCAGGTATGAGCATTGCCCATACACCTATTTCCTATGAGGATCACTGCTATATATATATATATATATATATATATATATATATATAGATAGATAGATAGATAGATATATATATATATATATATATATATATATACAATATGCACATATGTAACTAAATATATGCATACACACACACACACACACACACACACATATATATATATATATATATATATATATATATATATATATATCTCTCTCTATCTATATCTATATCTATATCTATATATATATATATATATATATATATATATATATATATATCGATAGCACGATGGATAGAGCTGCATTTATTTGAAAGACGCAGCCATCTTTGTCCATCATAAGCTGTCACATGTGGGGTGAGGTATTGGTCAACTGGACTCACGCTCTCCCGTCGACTCCATTCGTGATGCCACGTTCACGGCATCCCCGAACAGGCAGTACCGGGGCATCTTCGTGCCGACCACGCCTAGCGAGGAGAACACTGTCACGACCAGACACAGGCACTCTCCCGCACTTGTCAGGCATTTTTGCTCGCATTCTGTGCGTGACTTCACGGATACAGCAAGAGGTATATGCATGGTTAGCTCGACCGTAAATTCGAGTCGTTCTCAGGAACAGCAGAGCGTTCATGTTCGTGTGCGAAGAGCCTCTACTGATGTTGGGTGGTCAGTAAAATAAATGGTGGCGTTCACTGGAGTTTCCAAGAGTGATGCTAAATGTGCCTTGCTATGATAGCGTCATGGCAGCGTCAGGCGATTCGGCGTGTTTTACTACGCCGCGTGATCTAACAATCCAGGAAGCATAACCGGAAATTGACCCATGGGCTTGGATGCCCTCTCACACCCAGTCAAAAGTAGGATGCCGTACAGGAGCAATCCTTTCCGCACTATTGTGGGATGACTGATCGACGCCGCACGAGTTGTCCATGGTCAGAAGTGTCCCCAACCATTACGCCGACGGAATAACCGATAGAACATTACGCCTTACGCCGGATCCAAGTTGGGGCTGCAGCGTTTGAGATTCGCTGAGCTGCCTCTTGAATAAGATGCGCTCTACGGAGAACCTCCGTCTTGTTGCATTAACGGTCATCCCTCGTTTGAGCAATATCAAGTCTCAGTATCAGCAACCTCTTGCTCAGCCAGAAACAGACACTGACAGTATGGGTTGGGGAGATTCCAAGCCGGCGGCACCTGGCGGTTTCAGTGAACGATATTGTTGAGTGGAAACCCTACCAGCCATTATACTACATACCTGTTGCGCCGAAACCGCGTATTATAAAGTGCTTTGAGGGCTTTGAGTAAAGTGAATGTGCGAACAATAAAGAAAAGACGTTAAAGAGTATTTTCTAGTTCATGTTTTGTATCAAAAGGGCAGACTTTACAGCAACACTTCTCCACGGACGCACGTGAAGGAGCTTTGAAGAAATGCCGGCGAAGAAGTGTCGTCGATGTCACACCCCTTGTGAAACGCCAGCGACTGCCTTGGCCGAATTAGCTCGCAGGGGCGATGGCGCAACGGGATTTGAGCTTGGGCCTCCGCTCTCCAACTCCAACTCCAAAGCGCCAACCACTCGGCCAATATTCCTCTTTTTTATATTTGAAGTTTGTTTTAACGGTAGCAATTGGCTTTCATTTGAACAAAAACGAACGTCGCCAGCAGCGACATTTCTCCACATAACATTAAACGCACACATCTGCACTCACTGAGTGCTCTGAACATTCCCTTCAGAGAAGGCACCGCACCTGCCACACACGGGCCCGTGTTGATCCCGATGCGAATGCCTGAACATTCCCCTCAGAGACGGCATCGCACCTACCACACACGGGCCCGTGTCGGTCCCCATGCGAATGCCTGAACATTCCCCTCAGAGAAGGCACCGCACCTGCCACACACGGGCCCGTGTTGATCCCGATGCGAATCTCCACTAGATGGCCGGGAAGGTGCGGCACATGGAACTTGCACACGGCGGCGATCAGCTCCAGCGACATGTCTGCCACCTCTGTGACGTGACGCTCTCCTGTCGGCGCGAGAGGCAGACCGTGAGCAGAGGCTGCCGGCGACCGGCGGCCGACAGACAAACCCAGGACGTGCCTCCTGTGACTGGACTGAACGCGCCTGATCACGCTCGAGGGATGCAAGCCCGCAGTGTTTGCGCGTGGGGCGTGCAAAGCGAGGTGCCGCCGACGTTAACGTAATCAAGCATCGACACGTTAGCCGGTGGTAGGTGCCAGGTGAGATATCTAACCGGCTGGCGATCCGAGCCGGAGCTCGGAGACAGTCGGCCGCCCACGGGTGTGTGCCGGGTGAGATATCTAACCGGCTGGCGACTCGCACCGGAGCTCGGAGACAGTCGGCCGCCCACGGGTGTGTGCCGGGTGAGATATCTAACCGGCTGGCGATCCGAGCCGGAGCTCGGAGACAGTCGGCCGCCCACGGGTGTGTGCCGGGTGAGATATCTAACCGGCTGGCGATCCGAGCCGGAGATCGGAGACAGTCGGTCCGCCCACGGGTGTGTGCCGGGTGAGATATCTAACCGGCTGGCGACTCGCACCGGAGCTCGGAGATAGTCGGCCGCCCACGGGTGTGTGCCGGGTGAGATATCTAACCGGCTGGCGATCCGAGCCGGAGCTCGGAGATAGTCGGCCGCCCACGGGTGTGTGCCGGGTGAGATATCTAACCGGCTGGCGACTCGCACCGGAGCTCGGAGACAGTCGGCCGCCCACGGGTGTGTGCCGGGTGAGATATCTAACCGGCTGGCGATCCGAGCCGGAGCTCGGAGATATCGGCCGCCCACGGGTGTGTGCCGGATGAGATATCTAACCGGCTGGCGATCCGAGCCGGAGCTCGGAGATAGTCGGCCACCCACGGGTGTGTGCCGGGTGAGATATCTAACCGGCTGGCGACTCGCACCGGAGCTCGGAGACAGTCGGCCGCCCACGGGTGTTACGGCGGCAGTGGTGACATGTGCCGCTTTGGGCCGCACACAGCACAGCTGGGGCTTCACAGCAAACGAATGCCAATGAAGAACCGCAATGGCGAAACGCATCAAAGCAGTTTTTTCTTCACAGACGGGTGTTTTAAAGCGGCACTGGTACTGGTAAATCACATGAGGAATGCGTCACTTATATCGTTAAACTAGGATTCCTGTGGAGCACACCTGCATCACTTCATCCTCCTGCATCACAGTCAGATCGACAGCATATCCCACGGTCCACCAATGGTCTGAAACATCTCCAACCGCAGGGTTCAGTCGGTACCGTTTCTGACGGGCAGTCCGGAGACGCACATGTAGGCGTCCCCGATCGTTTCCACCTTGTACACGTCGTATCGGTCGATCCTGTTGTCGAAGATCCTGTACAGCCGGTTCAGAAACGTCACCACCTGAAGCGGCGGGCTGTGGTCGGCTCCCAGACATACTGCCAGCCCGGAGGTGCGCGGCCTACCGATCGGCACGTTGTTCAACACATTCGAGGTACAAGTTCAAAATTCGGCAAGGTGGCGCTAACAAAGGTAAAACTGAGGCGAGGGAGGCCATATGTCCGGCAATTCCAAAATTAGACTTATAGTCCATAAATTTTTAAGTCCACAACATTAAGTCCATAAATTTACGTACCATATAAATACACCCACTATTCAGCTTGAATGGAATTTTCCGTGTGCGTCTTGGCAACGGTTCCTTCGTGCATAGTTTGTTGCCGACATTAAGTGTATGTACACACATCGCTGACCCACCAGCCGACCTGAATGGGTGAGCTTTTTGCCGAGATGCTGGTGAAGCCGACGATGTCGCTGAAGTAGATGGTGACGGATTCGAACGACTCGGCCGGCACCTGCAGGCGGCCCTTGAGCTGTAGTGCCACTTGGCGTGGCAGCATCTGGTACAGCAGCCGATCCGCCTTCCGCTTCTCGCGCCGCACCTCCACCGTCTTCTCCGCCAGAGCCTCCGTGAACGTCTGCCACAGCGAGGAAGGGTCGGCGGTTAATGCTGCAAGATCACCTCATCAGGCGGCTGCGCTCACTCCTATTGTTGGAACAACCACTGTCTTTGTAAATGTATCGGCTGGGGTAAGTTACGTAATAACGACAGTGAAACGTCGCCAGTGTGGTAGCATTCTGCGCGACGTTGTCTCGCGGCGATTGCGGAGGTTGCCTCGGTAAGGTGAGGAAAGGGCTGACGCGTGCAGCGGCGTTCCAGTACACATAATAGCCTCCCTAGATTTTGATGGGTCTGAAAGATATTTTGAGAGTGAGAGAGAGAGAGAGAGAGAGAGAGAGAGAGAGAGAGAGAGAGAGAGAGAGAGAGAGAGAGAGAGAGAGAGAGAGAGAGAGAGAGAGAGAGAGAGAGAGAGAGAGAGAGAGGAGAGAGAGAGAGAGAGAGAGAGAGAGAGAGAGAGAGGAGAGAGAGAGGAGAGAGAGAGAGAGAGAGAGAGAAGAGAGAGAGAGAGAGAGAGATGAAAGATGTTCACTGTGGGCTCACAGACCTGTCGGATCACAGCGTACAGAGGTCGATGAGGCGCGGTCATCCTAGCCCTAGTTACACTAGGTGGCTGCCAAAGAAATTCGGAGTGGGTGCATAACTTTGCACGAAGCCGAAGCGTCGGCACTGGGAGCCAAACCTTCACACTGAAGGAAGCTAGTGACCCTGTCCGGTCACGCGGCGTGCATATATATATATATATATATATATATATATATATATATATATATACATGTATGCTCATGTCTCTCTTACCTCCATGGCCACAGCAGCGGTGCGCGTCATCAGTATGATAATGGGTGAGAGGATAAGGATGAGCACGAGCAGGCTGGCCGTCACGATCTGCTGCTGACGGGCTGACTCCATCTGGGCCGTGGTGTTTATTCTGAAGCGGGACAAAGGGCTGGTGAATCGTTCATCACTGTTACCATCATTCAGTTTAGACAGCCTGATCTAAAAGCTCTTAAAATAGCCTTACCGGCCGATAAGTGTGTGGTCAGAACACAGATGCAAGCTAGGTAGTCAATAAACCGTTCAGCCTGTCTGCCTGCCCAAGGCAGCGGTTGTCCGATGTAGGGATGGCTGAGCCCAGAAACGAGGAGAAAGACAAAAAGAAGCCAGCTTTATGGCCTTAGCATCCAATCCCTGCACTTTTCGGGGCCTCACTCGATGATATCGCGCAGCTTCTGCTGAACCTTCCGCAGGCGAACCACCAGATTCGTGACGTCCTCAAAGTACTTGAGAGATGTCACGCCCATACTGGCCGCGGGCTCGTTGGAGACGATGCCGTCTCGTCTGCAGCATCAGATTAATAGTGAGGCATAGATGACAGGGATGTAAAGAAGATGGTCAAACGTCAAAGGAAGGTGCAATGGTGCTGCACTGAAGATGATAAACGGATATTGAGGCGTCTAAATTACTGATAAGAAGGCAAGGTAGGACGAAACTTGATAAGGATCAAAACTGAGGCACGCATGAACTTACTCAGAACACTTGGCGAAGCACAGCAGGAATGTGTTCTGAATTTCTAGTGAGACAGGGAAGGAGCTTGCCCTCGAAGTCTGAGAGGAGGCAAGGAGGAAGCTTACTTAGTTTTTCCGATTGAGAACGAAAGACAAGTTTTGCAGAGCCGCACTGCCCAGCTAGTAATTGTGCATTCTGGTTCTGGACCTCATATCATGCAAAGAAAACGAGAATCTTTGATATAAGCGATACAGGCCTTGAGCCCCTAGCTTTGCGGCATTTTCAACTGGGAATCATCACGGCGGCAAGAAGCTTTCATCACGCCAGCAGGTGCTGGTAAAGACAACGGCTTCAAGGAAATATTGACAAAACGTAGAATCATATCCGTAAGCCTTGACAATGTTAGCAATGTTTTCTTGACAGCATCGCCTAAAGAGCAACTCCTAGTACCAGAAAGATCGATTGTTGTGAACACAAGTGCTATCGGCCCATAAAACGAGAATGTAGGCATCTTCCGAACACTACACCACTCCGAAAAAAATGTCCCCGTACACCCAACACCAACTCACACTGTGGTGAAAGTCTGCATGCCCTCATAGCTGTCGAAGATACTGTGGATACTCTCGGACATCTCGGCAGAGAAGACGCGCGTGTTGTTGATGTACTCCCAGAAGAGGGTGTCGGAGCGCACAGCAGTCGCTAGGAGGAGCGTGGGAAGCCGGTCCAAGTGGAGGTAGCGCAGACCGAGCACCAACATCACGCCGAAGTGCTCGATCGCCCGCAGGATGTTGATATACGCCAGCAGCGAACTGCAGCGGACGCACCGCTGTCAGACGGCGAGGTCGAAACTGCAGCGGACGCACCGCTGTCAGACAGCGAGGTCGAAACTGCAGCGGGCGCACCGCTGTCAGACAGCGAGGTCGAAGCTGCAGCGGGCGCACCGCTGTCAGACAGCGAGGTCGAAACTGCAGCGGGCGCACCGCTGTCAGACAGCGAGGTCGAAACTGCAGCGGGCGCACCGCTGTCAGACGGCGAGGTCGAAACTGCAGCGGGCGCACCGCTGTCAGACAGCGAGGTCGAAACTGCAGCGGGCGCACCGCTGTCAGACAGCGAGGTAGAAACTCGGCTTGTCATTGCGGGGATCTGGCTCGACACACATGATGTAGGATTTTTGCATCGAGCCGTTTGTTACTTAGGATGAAGACAAACGTGATAGCATACGGTTCGATGGGGTGAAGCAAGCACGGTAAGAATACTTATACTAAGAAATCGCATTTTCGCCCATTCTATAGCTCACCAAAAGACAGAACAGCTGATATGTATGAGTGCCAACACTCCCTGGAAGTTACCAATATCATAATTGATCGTCCTATGACTGACAACTTGGCAAGACGGTATGAGGTCTTTCATATTAAAGTGTTCGTTTGGATGTCCATAAATTACGCTGCGTATTTTTCTGTTATTTTTAACCCCTTTACCTGGTTACGTACTGGCTACGCTAAGTGACCCCTCGACTAGATGCGCTGTGTTCAACGTAACGTGCCGTGAAACGACCGTCCGTTTAGCCCCTAATTCAGCTGGAAGCGTAGAATAAAGACGGACGAGTTGCTTAGCAAGAAAGAAGGCAACGGTAGGTTCCTGTCTTTAAGGTGAGGAAAATAAATATATCATCACACTTGAGCGTACTGACACGTTCAAAAATTTACATGCCCTCCCCGTTGTTCTCCCTCGGTTATTGACCACCCTCACCCTCACCCTCCTCCCCCCCCCCCCCCCCCATGCGTAACATAAGATATGGATGGCACCTAGCATGGCGATGCCACACATACCTTGCTCCTGTTATCCACCGAATTTGTTGATGAAACAAACTATCAAAGAATGATCTAACTTGATTGTGCCTGGACGCAACAGTTGCCAATCGCGGCAAACTCATTTTTAATGGCACAACATCACCGGGATCAATCGGATAGTTATCAGTACCCGGTAAAATTGGCGTCACCAATCCACGAATGGGCAAACCTGTCAGGCCAATTTGGCAGCACCTTCCTCAAACTGAGCTACAGTTACGCAATCTGGTTACTAGAAGCCACTCATACAGCATATGACCTTCCTTGGCCGCCATCTAAACGTACTACTGGTATCAAAGGCGTTAGTGTGGCCATCGGTGTCAGAAGCTCCCTCCCGCAGAGCCGTTCCTATCCCCCGCCACATGAACATGCGCGCGGCCAGGTGTGTTGTGGCTGCAGTGGAGCAGGTCGAACTCGTGTGTTGTGGCTGCAGTGGAGCAGGTCGAACTCGTGTGTTGTGGCTGCAGTGGAGTAGGTCGAACTCGTGTGTTGTGGCTGCAGTGGAGCAGGTCGAACGCCGGACTACGTTTGCCCGTGGCCTTTCTGCAAAGACGGTACCCGCGCGGAAACGCGCAAGCCAGACAACACGCGTACGGTACTGACCAGACAATTTCTTTTTGCACTCATGACCCTGCGTCGCGCCACCTTTTCTGTGCGACCGGAGCGTGGAGCGCGGGTGCAGCGTCACCTGATGACGGGTGTGGACGGCGGGCGGGCGGTGACGCGGTGGACTGCGGGATGCAGGGTGCAGAGTGCTGATGTAGTATCACATGATGGCTTGGGGTGCAGGGCGCAGAGTGCTGATGCAGCGTCACCTGGTGGCGCCCGTGGTCCATCGGCGGGCGGTGACGCGGCGGGCCAGCACGTCCAGCAGCCAGCTGTTAGCGTGATCGTACCACTGCACCTGGCGTCGGGTCGAGCTCGGCTCATTAAACACTGTCCGCCTGCCGGGCAAGGCGACGTCACAGCTCCCGGGCGGCGAACGTCGGAGCCGCACCGCCACAGCGTGACGACGCGCCGTCACAGCACCACGGTCTCGGAGGTTGCGCCGGTGTTTCAACCGGTGACGGTCTTACAGAACAGCCATCACCAGATCTTTGCCACTGATTGAGTCAAGGCTGAAAGATATGTTCAGTAGCAGAACTATCGGATAAATGGATGTTATCCAAACCACGCCATGCCGACTCACGCATTCGTAACTACCATTTCACCTTAGGATGTCGTGGGACGACAACGATCCCTTTTTATTTATGCCCCATAAACCAGCCTTGAGAGGTCCCCAATGCCTGCTACGCGCTCCTCTGGTTTCGATCTGATGCAGGCTTACACATATGAACGCGCATTAATGAACGGTGCACATAGTATTGGTGGCCGACGTCTGCAACGGACCAAGTGTGCTTACGACGAAGCCTGCCGTACGGCAAGCAGCGCCACGTTTGGTTCAGCCACATTCGATAAGCGCGTTAGGTCTGCATCTCATATCACATGGCAGAGGTGAGTGAGTGGATCAGCATCGTTTATTCATATCCTGAAATGACCGACGTTCAATGTTCCAGGACGCACTGGTAAAATGGCGATATCAAGCAATAATAAGGATATTGGACGAAAATACTCGACGTTAAGGTAGCTAAGCTAAGCTAAGAACAGGTAGCTAGATTATTTGGCACTTTGGAAACCAACTTGGAGTTTGACCCTATTTGACTTTATCTGACCCAACGGTCATGACCTAGGAGCCTCAAACTTTGACCCAAGTGAGTTCATGTGCAGGCCAATACACTTTGTGTCTCCAGTTCTCTTAGTTTCTGATATTTCAGGGGTCTCATTGACTTCCCACCCAAGCAAGGGGTATTCAACAGGTCATCCGGGCGCGTGTTAAGTTCCCACATTCCATTCCACCATACGCAGTACTGTGCTGCTTGAAGCTGCTTGAAGCGCAGATAGCTATCATACCCAAAATTTTGAGATTTAAGTTTGCTTGGCCTCGTTCACCCTGGCCTATGCCAAGTCCGTCCTTGGTTATATCAGACTGGAACAGAGCAGGCCCAGGAAGATATACCGAGAAGATGCAAGACACCGCATGATCGGAGCAGGCAAACACGCCATACACAAGCCAGCAGCAGGATGCCCAGCACAGGGGAAGAAGAATACCCGGCGGCGGCAGAGCCTTCCCTTTTTTGCCCACACAACAGCCAATAATGAAAACCAAGCTAAGTCGCCGCCGTGACAGCAATTATCTCTGCACACAGCATCCCTGAGGACAGAGGGCAGGGCTGCAGCACGCCACTCTGCCGCACACTAGCGACCAAAGGTGTTTAGGCGCTAAACCTCATGGACGACATGCTACCGAATAGCCGAGCCCACCGACGAAGTCCAGAGTTGGCTGGACGGCCGGTGAAGCATCGGCCGCCGCCCACCTGAGGTCCTCCAGCCTGATCCTGAAGCGGAGCTTGGAGGTGAACATGCGGTTGTTACGGGGCCGGCTGACCAGGCGGGCCAGGTCTTCCCAGCCGGTCGTCCTCTCCAGCGCGTTGTCCGTCGTTTCGAACGCCCGCCGTATCCCATCGCTGGCCTTGACTGGTTCCGCGGTCCAACCAGCCACCGTCGACATGTCACTCGGGCCTGTGGAATGACGAGCAAATCAGCACTCGAAAGGACTAGTGAAATTCTCAGTAGCCAATCCCTGCCGTGGGTGTCCGCTGGTGCGTTTTACACGCGCTTGGGTGAGTCGGGGGTGAATTCACCCATCTCTGCGCGCCGTTTTTCCAGAATAATTTCTGGATTTTCGTAGCTACACCGTGTCAAACTTTGCATAGCCAAAGACAATGAAATAGTGAGTCTTTTGGGATAAAAAAGACGTGCCCTGTAAGGTAGTCAACCTATGGGAGGTCAAAATCATGTCATGGCTGTTAGCGAAAGCATTTTCTACGGAATCGTTGAATCTGATGCATCAGAAGAGTAATAGATAAAGCCATACATATCCAAGACAGTTTCTTGGACAACTGAATTTGGGATCATGACAATTCCATTGGCCTTGGGCGACGTAAAAAGTTTGAACTTGTTTTACCTTATTTAACCCGATCGTCACGGTCTGAAAACTTCAAATTTCGACACAAGTGAGTTCACTGCAGGCTATACCACCCAAGGCATTTGGTGTATCTAGCCCTCCTAGCTCCTGAGATCTTAGGGGTCAGATCCCCCCCCCCCCCACACACACACACAAACGAGCGTGATATATTCAACCGGCCACCCGGGTCCATGTCAACGATGAGCGCGTTTGAATGAAATAGATGTATGGAGAGTAAATTGAGCATGGTAATGCTATTCTGCTTGATTGGCATAAATGCTGCATTTCGAATAAAAAACAGTTTGCTTACGAGACGCTGATTTAGGCCTAATGTTAAGTATTTATTCAGGTCTAATATCAAAGACTCGACAAGGAATCATACCAAAGACTCCTTCTGTTTTGACCAATGACATTTTGTGGCCCGACCGCGATCATGCTTGGTAGACAATCGGGTGATCAAACCAAATCTATAGAGCGGCGGCGTCGTTGCCCGAGCGTCTCACTCTCAGGGACGGCTCGGTATTCGGCCAGGCTGTCGGCCAGGTCGGATGTAGTCCCGCTGGTGAAGATGAGGAAGGCGACTTCAGCCCGCTCCATCTGCAGTGCGGTCAGCAGCAAGCCCAAGTCGGTGGTTCCTTCGATCTGTGGCAATGTTTCTTTAGAACGGCGCGCCATCGAACCAGAATGCGGCCGAGCACAGAAATCCGTAAGGTTAGACAGCAAGATGGAGTCCGTTGTAGTGCATATAGTTCGTACAAAGCGCAGACTGACTTTTATAAAAGTAGGACAATGCGTCATGCTTCCGCGATACGCCACAAAATGCGCTGCGTTTTGCTTGGAAATATTTGTTAGACAAATGGGATTGCGGCTGCTGCCCCAAACCACGTGTCTTACCGTATGCTTTAGATTTTCCATCTTCTGCTGGTGCTGGATGGCTGTTGTCATTGTGTAAATGTTCTGGACGATAAGCGCAAAGATGGGAATAAACGGCAGCACGAGCATCTGCAAGAAGGCCTCACGTTATATATCCACAGTCCGACGAACACCAACACCAGGATGTCCAGTGCCGCGTGAATAATACTCATATATAATAGGAGAAACAAAACGGAGAAAGGGCAAAGACAGCTCCGACTACACGATGCAAACTGGCTGCATAATCGACCGCAAATTCTGTAGAGCCACACCTGGTCCACGTCTGTTGCAGACTAGTTGTGGCACTGCTAAGCCAACAGGTCCGTACAGTGCGGTTAGAAGGGCTCAAAGAGTTAAAAGCGCTGAAAATGCTGCAAATTATGCAGCCGCCAGCTGTTTGCGGACAAGAGACCCAACTGTTCAGCTTCTTTTACCTGTGCTTTGTGGGCCCGCGGACTGAAAAGTGGCGGACATCACTTGCCAGCGACAGGAGATGACTACGGAATCTGCATTGGGTTCTGCACCCAGCCCGCGAGATGTGAACGGGCCTTTTGACACACAGACAGCAGCTGAGGGCATTCCACCAAAAGGTAAGCCATACGGGCTTCAGCCATCGTCATCTATCGTCACAGCTGTCCAGTCGGCGGGCGGGTGCATCTCTGACCTGTATGACGTACATCCGACGTCCGTGGCGCGTGTTCGGATTGAACGAGCATGTCCGCTCCCCCTGGAAGCTGTAGAGCGACAGCGTGCCAGAGCTGAACGACTTCTTGCTCCTGCTCGACTCGCTGTCAGCATCTAAACAATAGCGGCACACTGAGTGCCTGACCACTTGGCTGTGGCGTGAGTTGGTGACGTTTACCAAAGAAGCCCGATGGCGGGCTGCAGGCATTACCAAAGACGCCGGGTGGTGGGCTGCAGGCAGTTGGAACTCTCGGATTCAGATGTCATTTGGTCTCCGCTGGATCTCGTCGGGCGATAAGACGGGCTTGAGCAAGCATGCTCGGCGGCCAGCATCGCCCACCAAATCAGCTAACAGTACACGTGCTCAGCCTGACTAGCAGAGACCCTGAGCAGTATCAGACATTGCAGCCGGTGCCATGCTGCGCTCACCTCTCTGCTCCATCTTGTGCAGGGCCACCGGAGCCATGCCGCGGGCTCTGTGCGGGCTGGTCCGGCAGCCCAGACCGTCAGGTCGCGCTGCGTCCCATGCTCGGCTCGTCCGGCGCGGCCAGAAGGCGGGATCGACCTGCGCCGTCGGCTCCGGAACTCATCTGGGGCGCCACGCCGCGTGGCACTGCTTTTTAATCCCGCTGACCGTGCGCCGAGCGCCTCTGAGCAGGCTCAGTTAATTCCGAGCCCCGTACGAGCTGATGCGTGACAGGGGTCTGCATGACCGGGATACACGCCATCTCCGTTCGGGACTGACAATGGTAATCTGCTGTCACGTGCCCAGCGAGCAGTGCATCGGCCAACGGACATCGAGTGAAAAACCTCAAAGCTCTGGCAAAAATAGCACGCGGGCTATAATCCAGTGTGCAAGTAGGCTCCTTGATTGAAACATCTCGAGATGTCTCTGATTGATGATCTGATTTGATCAGATTGATGATCTAACGCAGGCTAACAACTTCCTTATGGCTCACAGTTTCGAGACGCAGCATCATTTGTGTTCGATGGCTAGAAGTGGCAAGACATTACCCCATCGGAACAAGTTGCGCTATTGCCTGTCAGCCAGCTTCAATCAGGACCGTCGATAGACGTACGGCCACGTGATGGCTGATGAGTGCCTCGCGTGGCAGCTAATCCTTTCAGTGAAAAAAATCCAATGTTCGTTGAGACCACCCGCCGTGCTGAGTAGATAAGCCGTTGGTATTATCAACGTGATTGGGCTTCCCGGCTGATGCTTGTGGACAGTAAACAATAGCACGCCGGTGCTGTGCTGCCGAGGGGATCTCAGTCCGGCAAGAGCTGATCGAAGTGACGTTCTGCCACTCTATGTAGCACGCGGGCCACATGAAACGCTGCGTGCCCGTGGGATCCCTCAGTGACTATCAGACAATTAAACGTCTCCCACCTTTGAAATGGACAATCTGCACACACGGCAAGCCTTGGCGGCAGAGTATGAATACTACGGTGCGCCACCTGCGACAAGAGCCCTACTTTTGCAGCACTAACAATGCCCTTTGGTACCCAGCTCCTCTCAGGGTTTCAGTTTGAGCGGGTGGCTATCGTGACTGCGATGTCGGCTCTCTCGGACCTGCTTACGTGCTTGCCGAGTCGCATCGTTCATCGGTAGCGTTTCCGATCTGTTGCTGGAAGAGCATGCATTGCGGCTTGTGCCGTGAAACCCGCCTAATCGTGGGTGGCACACGAGTAAATGATCACGATGTAGTCCATGCAGGACAGTGTCCGCGCGTGTTGCCGACGAAATGCGAGCTGCAGATGGTCGCAGACAGCGACCTCACAGCCACCGGTGGGCACAGTCTTGTTCGATTAGCTGCAAATGTCTCAGTGACGTAGATCGCGCTGTCTGAACACACAAGTTTCAACTGCACACCGCTCGGCCATCAATGTAAAGACGTGCCCCTGAAAGGCATTCGGGCAAGAGTACGCATCCCTTGCTTAGCGCATTTGCTGACTGCTTGTTTACTGCAGGAGCCGTCATCATGAAGTATGCCGATGCTGCCCAGGTTATTGCAGATGTCAAAAACACCAGCAGCTTCACTCATGTAATCGAGTTTACTATTCCACGCAATCTAGGGCTCCTGCTCATATCACGCACTGCATTTGATGACGACCGGCCGGCCGGGCTTGGGACTAAGGCGGGCTTCCCAGACCGAAAGCGGTTACTGCGTGCTGCAGGCTTCCCAGACCGGACGCGGTTAATGCGTGCTGCAGGCTTCACAGACCGGACGCGGTTAATGCGTGCTGCAGCCTTCACAGACCGGACGTGGTTACTGTGTGCTGCAGGCTTCACAGACCGGACATGGTTGCAGCGTGCTGCATGCAGGTCCGCGCCATTTTGCCGCAGGAAGGAAAATGGCATTGGGTTTTCCTTACGCAACCACCTCCGTCGCACGCTACGTTGGTAGCCACCGGCTATGCATGTGGTAGCTGTAAACGTTGCAAATGCGGCAGTCATGTCCAACTTTGCTGAGCGCATGTAGGTACGCGTCATCTAAACGCATGCAGATGCAGACCAATACACATCAAACCACACTCGCACCGAAAACACGTGGTAACACGGCAGCTTGTGCACCCCATGCGCATTTCGCACACGTCCGCACGCGTCCATCCGCGCGCGATGCTCGCCACGCTTTAGACTGTGCCGCAACACACCACTAGATTTACGAACCATCCCAAATCCAGCTGCAGGAGGGCACCCAGTGCCTCGAAAGCTGACAGGTCAAGGGGTCGTGGGATTGATGGCCGCCACGTCCCCTGGCAGGTTTCATTCACGGCTCACCACTAACCAAACGGACTTCAGCTTTGTAGGCAGGAATTTTCCGGAATTGTTCGGGTTCTCAGGAGATGTTGAAGACTCGGTGTAGGTCTCGTCTAAGTCTTGTGTAGGTCTTGTGTACCCGGTGTACTTAGGCTGTATTTATATCTACACGTGGTCGAAAATTTGCCTTGTGGCCAGCTGCCGTTGGCCTCGGGATGTTGCGTCTTTCATCAGGATCGATAGCGGTAGATGCTTCTTTTTAACAGTTTTGAGCTTGTGTACTCGCAAGTTTATAGAATTCGAAAAACGATCCCCTGCGTTGCAGTCTCCGTAGACGGCGCAGCATCGGTCTTGCTGCTAGCATTAGGCTGCAGCCAATGGGAGAAGGACGACGAAAATGACGGTACGTCAGAAAGAAATACATTCTTATACTTGATTAAATCGCTGATTTTTACGTGTTGGAGGTAGCTAGAGGTCAATGCGTCCACATCAAAAGCGTAGAGGTAAACACTATGCTCCAGTCTTACCTAAACATGGTACGAATTGATTTCAGGAAGTTTTCATAAGCATTATATGAGTACAAATATTTGCTCTCGCGAGCGAGGCGACCATCGGTGTTTGCTGCAGCGGCCAGATCCGCTCGGTACCGGAAACTGCAACGCCCGGCATCGGTGTTCTTTCTTCTGAAGATTGCGAACATGCATACCCAAAATTATTTGATGCCATGTTTCACATGTTTCACATGTTTCCATACCATGGCCTACATGGTTTTTACGTCCCTATCCGGGGTACCTACCAACTGCTATTCTGGTGTCACGGAGGCCGGCGTCCCCCGACCGATCCGGGAGCACTCAGAGAGATAGATCATGCTTCGGCTCCCTCCGGGACACGGAAGCATTCTGACTAGGGCGGCTTGCCCTGGAGCGGCACAGAGGGTTCTCTTTTTCTTGCCGGCACGGCACAGCGGCTCAGTAATTTCCACAGGGACCCCAGTCGGGCCGAACGGGTTTCCGGGCAAAAAAAGAGTGAGATGTCCCGTTCGATGCCGCAGGTTTTAACCGACAAGCCCCTTTCATTGTCTCATTGTGGACGCTTATCGCAGCCCTGTATATCTCCTTATGTTGTCAGAGAGCCCCGGTCCACGCAAGAGGCCCGTTATCTTTATGGTCTCGTCTCCGTCCCTTTCCAGCAATTGTGCCCCTGGCCGAGTCAGTCCCTTGCTCTAACAGGACCCCCTGCTATACCGTGCGGACCGTTGACCGACACAGGGGCCACTTTTTGCTTAGTGTCCTGAACATTGCTATTTATGACCTCAGCATTGCCCCCGCCTGGGAAACGGACTGCTAGGGCTTAGACCGTCACCGAGTCGACTGTGCGGTATTGATTCTCTGGCCGGCATGCATACCATTTGGCATGCATTCACACAACGCAGAACGCTTTTCCTCAGTTTGAGGAGTGAAACTATGAGCTCGTGGTGTTCTTTTGTGCTGTCAAATGTATGTTTCACGAGTCTCGGACCAGGCCTGGAGCACGCTAAGGAATTACTTGATTTAAGCAATAAAGACCTGCAGCTCCTGGCTCTTCGGCATTGAGTTCGGCTATTATGCTGGGACCATCAGTATAACAGGAGGCACTGGTTAAAGGTCATTAAGTAAGCATTAGCTATATGGTAAATACTGAAAGTTCCAAGCTGTGTTTATGATCACGAATAACGTTGCTTGATGTCGTTTGACCAGTACCTTTTGGTATAGTCCAGGTCCATAACCCAGTCTGAGATCTATGAACTCCTAATGCATTACATTACATTATTACGGTTTGTTGCTTTTACACCGTTTAAAACTATTCATACTTCTTTGGCGTAAGCCAATATCGCTGTTAAACTGTGTGTCGGTTATCCAACATAATACATGCACGAGCTTCACAGTGGCAGAATAGCAATGAAAACCGAAGGCGAACAGAAAAAGACGAAACACATCTACGCAACGGGTCTGCTGGCTGTCCACATCCACCCAGAATTATTGAGAGTAACGGTGCAAGACAAACACCGGTAAAAACTACACACATTTATTGCCATGCACTTAGCTTAAGAAAACGGGTAAGAAGCGCAGCTGTGCGCACACATCAGGAATAATCGGCAGTGGACGTAAATAAGAGGTCGGTCGCGTGCCCTGCAGTCTTCCAAAACACTCGTGAGCCGCGGCACCCCTACCGGCTCTGCACGAACACCGTATCGTGCGAGTGGAGGCCGGCCTCCCGCAGTGTCTGTTCGGCCCGCTCGGGTGCTGACAGCACGCGCCGTGGGAACGTGGCGAGCAGCACGTGCTCGGCGGCCGGATAGCCCAGCTGCTGCACGTGCTCCGTGACGCAGCGTAGCCGCGCCGAGGCCGGTAGCTGCAGCTGCACGCGGGTCCCGTCCGGCAGGCGTAGCGCCAGCGTCCAGGCCGGCGTCGCCCCGCCGTCGCCGCACTCCGATCCGTTCGGCGTCGGTGGACGGGCCGATGCCGCCGTTAGCGGCGGCGGCCGTCGAGCGCAGTCGTCGCCAGTCTTTCCCGCATCGTTGTCCGGCACTAAGTCCACCGAGTCGGCGCCGTTCGTGTCCGGTGCGGGCGGCTCGAGCTTCTGTCGCGGCGGCGGCGGCACGGGCGAGACACGCTCGCTGCGTCCGCCGGGCGAGAGCGGCGTGGAGGCGATGGACGACAGCGCTGGACTCTCGGCCCAGAAGTCGTCGTCCTCGCCGTCCGAGTCTGAATCAGCGACGAGCAGGCGGCGGCGGCGCGCTGGCTCCGGCCGCAGCGACTTTTCAATGGCCAGCCTCAGCTGCGCCTCCTCATCCAGTTCCAGCACGCTCGCCTGCCGCGGCCGCTTAGGAGTGGGCGGTGCGTCTTCGCTGAACTTGTGCGCCTCCAGGAAGTCGATAAGCAACTCGATGGCGGCGTTCTTGTCGAGCTTTCCCCAGGTGCGCAGCAGCTCACCGGTGCGCGGGTCCAGGATGGCCACGTACGGCCAGCTGGACACCGGGTAGAACGTCTTGTACTTAAGCCCTTCGCTGCTCTCGTGGTACACCTGCCAGAATACAAAGTTGGCGCGCACGATGTCGCGCACCTTGTGCGATGACCAGACGTCGCGGTTGAGCACCTGGCAGGCGAACTCCTCCGTGTTCTGCACGTTGACCATCAGCCACTTGCGGTCGGCCACGCCCTGATCGCGCGCCGCCTGGAACGTGCCGCGGAAGATGAGCTCCAGCGGCGGCCGAAAGATCTCCTCGAGCGTCTGCAGCTTGTCGCGCACAGGCCGGCGGCTGGGCCCGGCTGCCGCCAGCCCCAGCTGCCGCTCCTGCAGCCGGATTTCTGCGCTGAAGTCGCGGAACTTGTCAAACACCGAGTCTCGCTGACGCAGGCGGCTGCGGCGCGCCGGGAGCGCGTAGTTGGCGGCGCTGTGCGCCGGCTCCAGCAGCACCTCGGCGCGCGGCGGGATCGGCGCGCGCACCTCATCGCCCGCGTCGCCGGCGGCAGGCGACGCCGGCGAGGCGTCGGCGCCGTTGGCAGCCGGCTCGGGCACGCGCTCCGCCTCGAAGTGGATGTTGATGGCGCGCTGCACACTGCCACCAGCAGCAGCCAGCAGCGCGGCCGCCCGCTCCCGGTCGGCGGCAGTCACCGCCATTATTTGGTCCAGGTCGGCCTCTGCCGCTGGCACTGCCATGGTGCGTCCTTCCTCCACCTGCTGGACATGGTCAGATGAATTGGGTGGACATTTGGCAGCAATGGACAACAGTAACAATGACATATGGCATGCCTTTTATGCTCAGTGTATTGTAAATACAACACATATAAAAACACAAAATTAGCTTTCTTCTTGTGTTGATTGATAAGCTGAAGGGAATGTTTCACATTTGAAGATACTGGAGTGAGCATCAGATAGAATGAAACAAGCTCATTTAAAACTATTGATATACTTTTTAAGTGCAAAAGACTGCTCTAAACAGCACAATTCTGTTCCATAAATATGCTCAATGCTTCATGGTTTGATTGTCACCACACCTAGCACAGCATTGATTGAGAGCCAATTGACCACTGTTCTCTCTACAAATTGCACCCATGAATGCCAGATATGATCAGCAATTATAATAATTATATTATTGTTGGCCTTCAATGATGAATGACTTATGGAATGACAAGACTTGAATGACACTATTATGACATCATAAATGACAAGTTGACTTTGACATACCCTCCCCAATATAACTTGACACATTTCTGTGGGTGTTGAGCTCGTGAACTAGAGAGGCTTAGGTCCTAAGAAGGGCAGGATTGTGAACAAAAACGAAAGGCTTTCAGTTCAAAACCTTATACATATGTGGAACACTTACTTTAATACACAAGGACTAGGACCAGAGCAAAATGCAAGCAAAATAGAGCCATACACATTAAGATGTTGTCCATAACTGCCAGCTGGTAACATCATCGTTGCATGTCCAAACCTAATTTGTGATGGTATCTGAGGCACGTTTCTATTTTTGACCTGCTAGATTTGACTACATCATATATTGAGCATTGTATGATAGTATATAACCACTTAAATATTATCTAGAAACTACATTTTGTAAGCCTGTTCCCATAGCCAGATAATTTATGAAAAAGTAATTAGCTTTTACTCAGGCTTCTCAACAGGCAGCTAGCAAAGCCAGTCTGCATGAAGATCCATTCACTTCACATGACATCAGTGCACTGAGCTAAACATTGAGTTGGTGTGTGCCTTACTCAGGCCTGGCCAAATTGAGCTGAATTTGCAACTTATTATTATGTGAAAAATGTGTCCAGAGTACTTTTGCCTGAAACTACTTTGAAACATCATTGCTCAATGAAACATCACTACAATATGCACTAAGAGTGGTGGTGACAATCTCCAAATCTTGAAAGCTTAGATCTACAACAGATATGAACTGAAATTTTGCTGTCATGCCCTAGCTATACCAGACATGTACATGCTCAGCATAACATATCTTTCTGCAGTCTGGAAGCATGGCAACAAGCTTAGAATCCTTTGACAGTCAACCTCCTATGCAGCTGCTGTATGGAAAAGCCCCAGTCCAAAAAGTGGGTCATGACATGATAACGGCAGGACTTCCCACGATGGTATGCATCACAAAACTGGCAGCGTAAGGAATGCCATGGTAGCAAGGTGACAAGACGGAGCAAAACAGGCAATGGTAGGTAATCAGTGAAAGTTGTCAATGCTCTTAACTTCAAAAGAATGGTAGAATATTTAAGGTCAGGGTATACATTCCTACCTCATGTTACAAAAGAGCACTGTACATCAATCATTGTTTTTAAGGCAGAACATATAATGAATCATAAAACAAGTCATCTATAATCTCACCTTGGAACTTAACTAATTACGATACTGAACATCCGACCTCTGCAAACACACAGCACCCACGACCCTGGCGCCATTACTGCACACGCTCACATTACTGCGCATCAGGCAGCATCAAGAACCATAAAAATGTGCCCAGCCAAGGTAACAAGAATCCATGAAATTTGATCACTGACGCCAACGGGACCATGGGTTGCAGGCGAATCAGGTGGGAAATGTAAAGCAAAATGAGAACATGGTGGCTAAATAAAAGCTCACTATACAGTACCTATATATGGCATGGAACATGAATGCCAATGGGGTGCTGGGTTGAAGGGGATACAGTTTGGGGAAGTTAGGTTAGGTTAGGTTAGGTTAGGTTAGGTTAGGTTAGGTTAGGTTAAGTTAGGTTAGGTTAAGTTAGGCTAGGCTAGTTTAGGCTATGTTCTGGACTATTCTGGCCTGTGCTTTTCATAAAAATACCTAAATGTGATAAGAAACTATTTTCATTGCACTGTTATTGTTACCTTGGTTCCATATATTTTGTATGGTTCTTGATAAGCAGAAATATTGTAATTACACAACAACGCAAAAACAGCGCTGGAGTCCCGGCCATGCAGTGTGTGCGGCGCCCAGGAGATCGCTATCGTAGTTATTAGAATTTGAAGGTAGGAGCATGATTCTACCTGTTTTTAGATCATTTATGATATGTTCTGCCTTAAACATGACAAATGGTGTACAATGATTTTTTCTTACATTAGGTAGCAAAGTACACCTACATCATAACTGATGCTGACGCAACACCAAAGGCTGAAAAGATTGCAATCTGGCACCTCATACTAGCAACAAAAAATTAATCCTTTTCTTTGCAATTTCATCACACTTCAAACAACTCGTGTACCTGACTAAGCTAATAAAGAATCACTTGGTATTCCAACTTAGGCACCAATTTCTTGGTTTTTGCTAGGAGTTGGCTTAGTTTGAATGACATGCGAAAAACACATTTTCGTTTCCATAACCGTCACATGTACCCTCAAATCCCTACTTGTCTTAATAGGATCAAAATGGCTTACCGAGAAATTCCTTGTGGAAAATTTACTATTTCAGAACGGACCGATCACGTAGACCCTTCACAACATCTTCACGCAGCGAGCTTCGTGACCTCGACACACTGCGGCAGTGCTATTAACCCCCGCGAACTCGCATTATGTTTTGGCTGCTGTAAAGGCTCGGAACACAAAACGACGCGGATGACGCAATCGCTACGCACATCCGGCGTTCGGAGCTGCGCTTCCAATTTGCGGTACATGAGTGTGTCCATATATCTTGTTTTCTCCAACTGACGGTTGTGCGGGTCGCCAGATAACAAAGCAATATTATTGGCAGCAAAATATCATGAGCCGGGCGCAAGGACGTTGGATGAGCTCGGAGGCCCATGGTCCACGCATCTCTTAAGTCCAATACAGGTGCACAACGAACCATGGAAATAAACAGAATTGGAAAATGGAAAAAAATACTCCACTTTTGACGAAGGTGATAGTGATTCGGGCTTTAGAGCGCACCGACTACACTTGTCATATGGCGTCCATTCCCTCCACTTTTGGAACATATGAAATTCAGTCCTCTTTTTAGAACTGCGCCAGCCGGATATTGACCGGGCAGCGTGACACCCGACTCTGCAAGAGCAGCGATTTCCAAAGTGACGAGCCCATATCTTGTAATGTTAGATTACCAATTCCCACCACACCTTCACAAACGAAGGACGTGGCTGCGTATCTTCTGTGCGATGCGCCACTACCCAACGCCATACCATGTCCTGCGGACTTTCATGTGCGCAACAACCAGGTGACGTGGCAAAGTTACCGTGTTTGAGTCTGGAAGTGCTAGAATGCACGAGGGATGAAAATATACCGTATCATCAATCGCCGCTAGTGTGTGTTTGACACAGGTTCTTCATTTCACGCCTGATCACAAGTGGTTCAGTGCTGGACTTCCCGTTGCTGTTGCCCTCACTGTTGCTCATCCGTGTTTCAGATCAATAACATTGGTGAAGGACAAGAGACAGTCCTGACAAAAGACGCTTTTAATCAACTGGCGATCGTGCTGCCCAGCTTATACATCGCGCACGCGTGTAATCAGCAGCTGCGCGACCGACGGTATTCCCTCGAACTTCTCGTTTCACCATCTCCGCCAGATTCCGCCAGTGACCAGATCGGCCGCCTGTCCCAGGCGTGTCCCAGCGGGATCCGCCAGAGAGCGAGCCGCGCCCCTCGCCACGGTCCGCTCTCTCTCCACATAACGTCCCGTATGCCACGCCTGTGTATTACAAAACACAGCACGCCGCTGGACGCAGCGAGTCACGAACATTGCGGGGAAGCTGGGGCCGCCATGACCACGCCGACGTCCGACCCACAGCCGCGCAGCTTGGGACGAACAGGTAACAGCGATGTGGTGCACACCCCCACGATGGCGGCGCACCGCGCTGCGATGAAGCTTGAAACCCATTCTGCGACGTGATGTACGCATATGGCTGCGACTGGTCTTGGTTTGAACGTAGGCGCCCGGCACACATATAAAACTAACATCCGCTGATTGGTACAGTCTTCGCAGGGGTAGCAGCACCCGAAAGAAGGCAAACGCACTCCATCCAAAAGACCTTGAAATTCCCATTACGGCCATGGTGTGACATAAAAAGGCTGTGTCTTGAACTCTGCCTTCCCCTCCGTCCCCTCCGCCAATCGTCGACTGGTGGCGCCACCCCTGACATTGACAACAGTACCTTGCGCGGTATCGCTGAGCCATTATACAAATTATGCACATTGTTGCTGCACGGTGCAAACATTAAACCAAATCCACGGCTCAAGTCAGCACAATTTGTCAGCGTCCACAGCGCAATCAAATAAGCGTTCCTGGACAGTCAGGTAGAGCTGACCAGCGAGGGCCGGTCCCTCATGGATTCCGCTGTGCGCGCGGTTAGTTCAAACAAGACAAGAAGTGGCGCCCACCTGTCACAGTGTCCCGCAGCGAATACGCCATCAGGCCCTGGTTGAGCCCAGTACACATGTGTAAAAATAGTCACATCTGCCAGAAGCGGCCGCAGTGAACCGCCCAACGCACCATTTGATAGTATCACCTTGGTCGGGTTTGGGGGGGCGCCTTGGACAACAGGAGCAGAGATAGTATTACGGTGTGGAATGCTCATGCTTGTTAAGCAGCAGCAACAGAGATTGGCAACCCGTGTCCGGGCAAAAAGTATACAAGACAATGGAGAATGAAAATGACACAGTTCACGGCAAACGATGTTAGTGTCAGAGGCACCAACACCAAGCTCAGGGGCGATCCGGAAGGCAGTCAGAGGCCCCAAACACCAAGCTCAGGGGTGATGCGGGAGGCAGAGTGGTGGTCAACTCATGCCAAGAGTGAGGGCCAACTCACGCCACGTGTAACGGACGCCATTACGCACGCAGCTGTGTCACAGACAGACTCTTAAGGTCTGGCGAAGTCCATTCTCTGACACAGCCCCATGCGTACTTACGTTCGACGCATCTGGTGTGACTTCGCCCTTGGGGACACAGGCATGCATTGTGCGACGCGAGACACCAGACGGAGACACATTCCCCGGGCCGCGTGACGGTGACACGAGACAACAAAGACAGGCACACTCAAGAGTGGACGTGTGTCAGTGACGGGAGTGAGCGGGGGCTAGACGCAGCTCCTACCTGAGAGTGCCGGGCACAGCGCACACAAGACAAGCTAGTACAGTCCAGAGCCTCGCGCGTCACACCAGCGCACAATAAGCGGGCGCACACAGGGCAGGTATGCTAACACACACGTGACACCAGACACGGGGCAATACAAATCCACGCCGGACGCTGCCAGACATAAGACAACAGCTAGTCGTTTGACATCATAACACCAATGTGCTACGGTTACGACACAAACACGAATGTCTATTGCCGAGTGCGTGCCAGTTCCATAACACTTGCTGCCCCACCAGGACACCGATACACTGGTTACAGATTACTGCCGCGCCAATCGCAACCAGCAAGTTACAGTTGATCAGTGCGACATCACAAGGCAACATTACCCGACTACATCCCGAGTCCCAATCACTAGATGCTTTGTACATGATCATGTCGTTATGACGAACGTAGCGCCGCTGATGTCAGCACTGTAAAGCTGCTGTATATGGTGAACAGCCCTGGACTCAACGCTCACCGTTGAGGACTGAGCAACGTCTGCTGCTTTAGCCAGTGCCGTGTTGTGCAGCGTCACACTGACTTTATCGAGGTACCTCAGTTGAACAACATGGAAGCATATGTGGGTGGTCATTCTCAAGTGATAGAGAACACTGGGAAACGTTCAATGCAAAATGACCACAAACTGCAACTAACACAACCTGGTAACCATCCTGAAGTGATTGAATACATTGGGTAAGGTTTAATGTAAACTAGCCACACACTACAACTACTTCAGACTATCAAATCGAATGTTATGAAGCAACACGAACATGCGATAAACAAATACTGGTACGCAAAACCACAGCAAAAGCTAACCGAGTCAATCACACGCAACACTGTTACCGTGTCTAAAAATACGGAGACGAAACAGCCGTCCGGACTGGCGCATAAGTAGTGGCAGGCCGGCGGCGGCTGTGCGGGCGGCTGGACCCCGGCTACTCCCTTTTGTCGCTGAAGACCTCCTCCTCCTCGGTGCCCCGCACTAAGCGGCGGAAAGCCGAGTCGATCTTGTCGGGTCTGCTGGCTGCTGGCGGCGGCTTGGCCGCGCCCTCCCGCTTCACCTTCCGGAAGTCGGCGTATAGCACACGGAAGAACAGCACGATGTTCATCGCCACCAGGGTGGCCAGCGCTAAAACGGCAGGGCACGTGGTGTGGTCAAGACGGGTGATCACAGCGGCGACACGGGCAGAGGCACAGACAGACGGCTGCGCTTTTAGTCTCCTTGGGAAAACACGAAAGTTGACCGCAATCTTGATACGGAGGACGGCTTTTCCGGGTAATTACACCTTGGCATAGCCTAGCGTTCGGAATGCAGCGGCCAGCCACTGCGCAGAAGCTCGTACCGGAGATTACAGCATGACCAAAACCGATGAATGACAAACAATATCAATGCACGACAAACCACAACGGCGAGCGCAATGTCATTATAACCTCCCAGCGAGGTTGCATGGGAGGATGTCGTCTCAGTCACCATTGCCGACACGGTAGCGCCGACCCCACTGACCGACACTGCCGAGAGTGTAGGCGGGCAGCGGGACCGAGTCGCGGTTGACCACCAGCCAACGCGTCATCCAGCCCAGCGTGGTGATGCGGAACACCAGGAACGTGGCTGCCGGCAGAGCAGTTCCTGCGCTCAGAACGGGTCTCGTGGCACCGGGCGCGCCGACGGGCGGCGGCCCGGCGTGCAGACGGCGCGGCCCCGGCCCTGCTCTAACCGGGGCCGCCGGCGGACACACACGCTCCGGCCCACTCACAGTGTGCCTGGCAGCAGGGCGGCCTGGCGCCGGCCTTGCCAGCTCACGCACGGCTCCCGGGGGAGGATGTGGTCGGCGGCAGCTGGCGGTGGGCCAGCGGAGCGGCCTGGCTAACTGCACCTGGCCTCCATACAATATCCTGAAATACATCCTGGAACATCCATGCCCTGGAATATCCTGGCCACCAAGACGTCCTCCAGCTGGCGACGCTAATCGCTGCTGCGTGACGTCACGCACGGCAGGCGACGGGGAACAACCATGCAATCTCTCTTCGAAACACATCCAGGATCGGTACGTCACAGCAAACTGCAACTGTGCACGGGTCAACCATGGACACATGCCAACGCCAAAGAAAAACCTTACTGGTTGCCTTTTAAAATTATCTTTCCGTATCAGAACAGGGTAAACAATAGGCTGAAGTGCAATATTTCTCTGAAATATAGTGCAGCTAAGGACCAAAAATTTAAGCATGCGTCAAAACCTAAGAATCACTTTAGCAGTGCATTCATGAGGGGCATGTGTCAACCTATCCCTTCCCACCAATATACAAGGCATTCGTTGACATGCATGCGAACACATGTCGACAATTAACAGGTCGAGGTGGACGTGTTAAGTTAATGAGATTGGCAACGTGCGACGTTGCTAAGCGCTATGTAAATAATCACGCGCGTCCGCCGTCCGCTAAAATGTGTTTTTTATGGAATATTGAAACCTTAGAACCCTTCATTGTGACATCCTGCAAACGCCGCATATATATTCATGCAGCTTAAATAAAAACCCTGAGTACAAGACCTAACAAGATCCGATTATTCGAAGCATAGTACGACTTCAACATAGGTTATCTCGCATGTCATGCACACCGTCAGATTCAAGGCGTCAGCCAAAGAGGATCGCTGTCGGCAATTCGCATGATCAGGTCGCAGAGACATTCAGGGCTCATTTAATTCTACACGCAGAGCTTCCTGAGCCCGTCACAAGACACCGATTTCAACGATGAGTAAATATCTCTTCGCATCGAAACCTGGGACCGACCAACCGTGCCAATGCCAAAACCTCGGGATCGATGGTCGTTATCAACGTCGATGTCCTGGGACCGGTCGTCGACACCACGCGGACCGCGCAGCGGCGGTGCTGATGTTCGTGTAATCTCTCAGATACAGAAAAGCCTCGGCGTAGTGTGCGCGGCTCCGCTGCCGTCAGCGGCCGAGCCGAGCCGATACGGCCCCCGCGTGACGCCTGTCCTTGGCCCCGCCCCGGCCCTGGTGGTCCGCGGCTCCGAGAGACGCCCTGTACACAGGGGTATCTTATCAGCCGCGCCGCGTCACGGCCCCTGCGCGCTGCACGCGCCCGCCGAGTCTCCTGTTTTACTGCGACACAAAACGCGGGCGGAGAGTGGCCAGGCCGGGCGGAAGGCGTCTCTGGCCTTTGAAGGGCAAACAAAAGGATGGTTCATGCGACCGAATGCGGCTTCGAGAGTAATCGTTGGCAAATGGGACCCACCAGAACCAGTCAGGAATCTCACGGTCGCTGTTCTAACAACGGCCGTGTTGGTGGGAGACTGAGGCGGCCCTGCAGCGCCGCTGCCTACCCCCTGAAAGTCCCGGGGATTTCCTGAGGCCCCTGGTTTCGGCATTTTATCTCGGGGGCGTAATGGCCCCGAGGTCAGCACCCTCAGCTTCCACACGACACCTTCGGCTTCGAGCCCCGCACGCGCCATGGTCTCTGAACAATGATATGGTTTCTGCAGTCGGAGACTCTCCACCACCTCCTTTTTTTAAAATGGCATGAGGTTACTCAATCGAGCGCGAAATTGAAGTACGCTTATTAGACAAAAAAGGCATAGCACTGTAACCATCCTGCCTCCCGCCCCCATAATGAACACAACCGGAGATCTCAACTGCCATCGGGCATGAGGTGCAGACAAACTTTCCAAAGTCTTGCGCAACATGATATGAATTCGACGCAAGACTTGGTTCCTCCAAAGCCAAGGCCGTCTTACGGTTGCAAACTCGTGCAGCTCCGGGCCGAGCGGCGACCCGCCCGGTGTTGCGGCCACAACAAGCCCGCCGTCAGCGGGCCGCCTTGGCCCCGGCCGACATCAGGCCTGACGCAGGGCTTGTCAGCGTCGGCGTGGCCTCCGAGCCGGCCCCGGTCAGCCGGCAGGTCAGTCCAGCATGACACCGCCGCCGAGGGCCGCTCCGGGGCGGGCTGACCCTCGTACCGTCGCCGCCGCCGCCGCCCAGGGTCGAGCGCAGATATCGACGTCAGGCGTCTGCACCTTACATAACGGACCGGCGGCGGTCACGGGGCACGCGAGGACAGCGCCGGCCCCGGCACGCCCCGTCGCCCGGAGCCGTCAACAGGCCAGCCCTGGGGCCACGTTATTTCCATGAAAAAACTGGCGTCTGAGCGGTCCCTATGTCGGTTCACGTGATCCCCACTGTCAGGTTTGAGGCTTCGCCATCACTGACATGGACCGGCAGCCGCGTGACCGCCAGCCTCGGCTGTTTACCATATGGTCCCCAGCCTCGACCGATCACCCCGTGATTCACAGCCTCGACGGATGACCCCGTGATCCCAGCCTGGACTGATGACCCCGTGATTCCAGCCTCGACTGATGACCCCGTGATTCACAGCCTCGACCGATGACCCCGTGATTCACAGCCTCGACTGATGACCCCGTGATTCCAGCCTCGACTGATGACCCCGTGATTCCAGTCTCGACTGATGACCCCGTGATCCCAGCCTCGACTGATGACCCCGTGATTCACAGCCTCGACTGATGACCCCGTGATCCCAGCCTCGACTGATGACCCCGTGATTCACAGCCTCGACTGATGACCCCGTGATCCCAGCCTCGACTGATGACCCCGTGATTCCAGCCTCGACTGATGACCCTGTGATTCACAGCCTCGACTGATGGCCCCGTGGTCTCCAGCCGCGACTGATGGCTCAGCGATCCCCAGTCTCAACTGATAGGCCACTGATCCCCATCCCTAGCTGGAAGTGTTATGGACCCCGGCCCCGACTTACGGTCCTGTGATCCACAACTAGCCTCAATTCCCTGTATTCTGCAGTCCTGATTGGAGATCCTGTAGTCTCTAACCCTACTGCAAATCCTGTCAATACTGTCCCGCCTGGTGCCCCGTCACCGTAGCCCACCCCAGTGAAGACATAAATCGATGGCTCAGGCCAATGTTAGATTGGCGCAGCAGCCTCGCCGTGCGAACTCCATCCCAGCGTATCTTACGTGAGGCGCTGGAATCGATGGCAAACGTCCGATCCTCCCCCGAACACCGGAACAAAGGGGGCGGCCGGAGCCTCCACGCAGTCTGACATGAGGTGTTCGCAGCGCAGCGAGCGACCTCTGACGGTTGGCGATGTTCACTAGATGAATAGAACCACACTTGGCACAAAGCAAGACGATCCGCCAACCAAACGAGCAATGGTCACACGAAGGTTATTACTTTATGGATTCTAGCGCGGCAATGAAACCATCTTGGGAGATATGCCCCACTGTCAGAAAACGCTGAGGATCGATGACTCTAAGCTCATTCTCGGAAGCTGCAGAGCATGTATCCTACGGACCACCCCTGCATGTAATGACCGTATCCTACAGCTGCGCTGGGTCCAAATATCGCTGGTGCGTTGGCTTTGCTTTGACGAAATCGACATTCATCTGTGGGACACATCTAATTACCACATCCAGGTGAAACGACCACCACACGGCCGCATACAGACAAACTGCATATCATATGTACGCAAGGTGAGCCCCCCAGCATTTTAGGGGAAGGTGTCGCCAAACGCAAGATAAATGACGGCCAAATAATAGCATGAGCACGTATGCTTTTCAAGCCGTTTCACACCACCAATGTTATATAGCAGTAACCCTGGCATTTCAATCAATACCACATACGCCACGTAACGACAAAGAAATTTGGCGTCGGTGTGGGTCATGGGGTAGTCATATCGCCTTCCAACACGTCTAACACTAGTCTGTATTTGAAGAAACACTTGAATGCAGGCTTAGCGTCGTGTCCTGATTCCGCTCCGTTACATAAGTCCCGAGCGGTAACGGCCGGCCGGCGGTGCCCGTCACCGACGCCGGACCGACCCGTGCCCGAATTTTGCAGCTTCGTTACATAAGCGGCCGGCGGGTCAAGCGGCGGCTCTGCCGCGGCTGGCCGCCAGCAATCGCCGGCAGAGGCCGTGACGACACCCGCCGACCCGCGTCGCCGCGCCGCAGGGCACGGGTATCCCCAGCGCTGCCAGGCGGTGGTCAGAGGACGCTCAGCCCGAAACGGCGTCATGCTGTCATGGCGTCGCCATTGTGATGTCATCACGGCGATGGCATCATTGTGGTGTCATTGCTGCCGTGTCATCATTGGGGTCTACGGGCGCTTCGGTTGCTAGGGTACGTTTAACGACCTACGGTTGGAAATGACTACAGCCACCCTGTCTGACCGAGCCACGGGAATTCCGATGGCAGATTGCAACCGCACCTGCCACAGGAGCCACTACTGCATGAACACCAGACCTGC
>NW_023597054.1:7027584-7144708 GCF_011947565.3 Pollicipes pollicipes
ACCGAGAGATAGCCTTTTCAAGCGACCGTGACAGGCGACACTGCGCGACTAGCACTGACGGTCTATAACCCATCCCATAGCATCATGAGTGCTCTAAATGATATTTGTGACTCGAACTGAACTGACGAATCATTCTCTCTCTCTCTCTCTCCCTCTCCCTCTCCCTCTCCCTCTCCCTCTCCCTCTCCCTCTCCCTCTCCCTCTCCCTCTCCCTCTCCCTCTCCCTCTCCCTCTCCCTCTCCCTCTCCCTCTCCCTCTCCCTCTCCCTCTCCCTCTCCCTCTCCCTCTCCCTCTCCCTCTCCCTCTCCCTCTCCCGCTCCCTCTCCCTCTCCCTCTCCCTCTCCCTCTCCCTCTCCCTCTCCTCTCCTCTCCTCTCTCTCCCTCTCCCTCTCCCTCTCCCTCTCCCTCTCCCTCTCCCTCTCCTCTCTCCCTCTCCCTCTCTCTCCCTCTCCCTCTCCCTCTCCCTCTCCCTCTCCCTCTCCCTCTCCCTCTCCCTCTCTCTCTCCTCTCTCTCTCTCTCTCTCTCTCTCTCTCTCTCTCTCTCTCTCTCTCTCTCTCTCTCTCTCTCTCTCTCTCTCTCTCTCTCTCTCTCTCTCTCTCTCTCTCTCTCACACGAATTGTGTTCCTCATCCGAATGACATTAAAGATGATATGCGCAGCGTCCGCAAGACGAACACATAACGCTGATAATTTCGCAAACCATATATAACGGAATCTTTAACACGCGCTCGGGTGGCGGGGGTCAAACTGACATCTCAAAGGTTTCCCGGAATGGTCTCCGAACGATGTGGCGAAGCCGCTTCAAATTTTGCACAGTTGTAAACAACGAAATAGCGGATCGTCAAGGTCGCTAACCCATGGCAGGTCCGTCAGACCATGGTTTCAGCAAAGGCACGTTCTAGGGAATCGTTAAATCCGATCAAACAACGGAGTGCTAGACGAAGCCACATATCTCTGAGCTACTTTCTTAGGCAACGCAATAATTGAATAAACAAGTAGCATTGACCTAGGGTCAGGTATGAAGGTCGGACCAAGGTCAAAACAAACCTGTTGTAACGTCCGTCAAGTTGGCACCACATTCACATTCAGATTCAGGTCCATATTCGGGATTCAGCGGACTCCTCAAATTGCCCTGAAACTTTGCACACAGCTGCAGTTTAACCTCCTGAACGCAATGAGCACAAAATCTTGGACCGGTACGCGCTATTGCCGGATATATATAAATATCAAAAGATCACAATAAAAAAGGCGGACTCCTTTAATTCTTTCTAAACTCCGCGTGCTGGTAGATATTAACCTTCTGATTGCGATAAATACAAAATTTTGGACCGGTACGCTGCATCAAAAAAGTTATAGCTGTTATAATGTCACGGTCGCGAATGCAGCAGGTATTTCATTTTATCATGCCTAACTCAGTTTCATATTAGAAATTCAGCGGACTCCTCAAGTTGGCCTGAAACTTTGCACACAGATGCAGTTGGATCTCCTGAGCACAATGAGCACAAAATCTCGGACCGGTACACCCTATTACCGGATATATCACAATATGAAAGATCACAATAAAAAATGGGGACTCCTTCCGAAATGGGGACTCCTTCATTCCTTTCCGAAATCCGTGTGTTGGTACATATTAGCCCTCTGATTACGATGAACACAAAATGTTGGACCAGTACGCTGTATCAAAAAAACTATAGCTTTTCAAATGCCGAAGCTGCTTAGGTATGGCGTATATCAGGCATGGAACACATTTTCTTCATGCTTGACTCAATCTTTGATATTGGTGTATCTCTGGTATTTGGTCGCACCGGTCCGAGATTTTGTTCTCACTGTGTTCAGGAGGTTAAACTGCGTCTGTGTGCAAAGTTTCAGGGCAATTTGAGGAGTCCGCTGAATCCCGAATATGGACCTGAATCTGAATGTGAATGGTGCCAACTTGACGGACGTCCTGTTGTATTACTATAGGGTTTGCTGTATGGGCTGATTTCTGGTGCTCATTTCAAATTTATTGATAGCAGGAACCGCATTATACACCTTTCATAGACTTCTTATGGGTTAAAATAGGTCGCTGACCTAAAATAACCCAGGTCAACATCTTGTTTTTAGGAACATACTGCCTAGCGTGATCTTTGTCGCTTATCCAAATGCAAAATTCAAAGCAGTCTTACATCATTTTGGTAATAATGACCTTTAAAAGGTCAAACAAGGTCACTGACCTTAACTGCGCGCGTGACATTTTTCTTAGGCCAGTTGCCTAGGTTCTAGGAGCCCTCTAGAGACCAAGCTGGAATTTGACCTTGCTTGACCTTATTTGACCTGAAGGTCATGACCTAGTAACCTCAAACTTTGACCTAAGAGAGTCCACGTACAGGCCAACACAGGCCCTGTGAATTTGGTGTCTCTAGCTCTCTCAGTTCCCGACATCTCAGGGGAGTCAATGTGACCCCCCCACCCGAGCGGAGGGTATCCAACCGGTCACCCGGGCGCTTGTTAACACCGGCTTTTTACGGGTCATTATGTCTTATCCACGGTGCCTGCACGCCCGACAGCAAAACCGATAGTCCGAAGCGCGAAATGCTTGCCAGCTTGCCCATGCGACATTTTCCATATTTGAGCTTCTGACTTACGGCAGCTTTTCACCACAATTGTAACACTCTTCACCACGTATTGCTTATTATGCCACTTTAAGCCACCACACTACTCTTCCAGGCTGTGACGCATACCTGACTGACGGCCTCAAAGAAGTCCGCAATTCTCACACCAATCAACACCTGACGGCCAGCAGAGAATTGTTTGAAACGTTGTGCACATGTTATTACACAAGACGAGTATGATTGTCCGAATAATGGTTCACCTAACACCTCGTTTCATTTTCTCGCACCCAAAAATTTGATTTTGTTGTTGCTGTTTAATGGAGTTTACGGGCGCGTCGACTGCGGTAGTCATTTGGCGCCCATAACGAGTTTTGTTTTACCTACATAATGAGCCGCGTACCAAAGTCGATGTGTTTGAGAAACAAAAAGACCTGTTGATATTCAAGAAACTGTGAGTTGTCTGCTCGTATATCACAGAGGTTAAGCGGCGAGTCATGCTGTCAGTAACGTTGACGTTCTTCCACGAAGCGCGGACAAAATATAAGGACATGGCGGGCGGTAACGACAGCGCCACATCGATCACAGATAGGTTTATCAGCTCCCTCCAACATACAGCCGTGGGTTGCGTACGTGTGCCCGATACGTAGTCTGCAGAGGATCACCTCTTCTCGCCTCACTTTGCGGAAATAAGAGAGCCACTGACCCAGCTTAGGTTTGATCGCTCTAAGGTTATTATCATCCATCCCATCCCAACAACGCTGCCACTTGCTGTGTAGGAAACTTTGCATTGCATGGTAAAAGTCTCTGGCAGGGATAGGAGAGCGAACACACGAACCTAGCGCTGCTCGCCTGGTAGCCGCGTCAGCCAACTCGTTAACCGTGATTCCAACGTGACTAGGGATCCAACATAACACGACTTTTTTCCGGCTTGATCCAGTTGAGTCAAACGAATTAAAAGGTCCTAGGACATGGGATATAAAAGGAAGGGGACATTATGGATAAAAAGACTTCACACTACGAACACTGCTAAGCAAGTCCGTCAAGATGAGATGCAAAGGTTCATCACCGACTTCAATGAAACATAGTGCCTTAGTAATTGCTATCAGCTCAGATGTGAACACCGACGCGTTTTTTGTGAACACCGGGCGAAACCGGTGCCTCCGCGGGGCAAACATTTTCTGATCTCGAAACTATCTCATCTCAATCATTTTTAGCAGACGCAAAAACCGTATTATTTTGACAAACCATTGTGCACTGGATTCGGCTTCGTCTTTGTCCTCGTGATTTTGAACAGACGGTTTGGCGTTGGCTGACTTCGGCTCCTGCTTTGCGTGTGCAAATTACGAAGCCACCGAATTTGGCTTCAAATTCGTGTGACTGCCTTGACTTCGGAGTAGGCTTATACGGGCGGTAATTCGAAACACGGGCGCATGCTTCATTTCACATCTGTCATATCGACGTCGAAAACAGCCATTAACATAGAACGCCGTAAATGTCCCTGCTCACATGCTTTAGATCGTGATGTCCAAGTGTTTCTGGCCAACAACTAATGGTATGGAAATGCCATGAAGTGCTTACAAAGAAGTGGTGGACCAGGAGCTCATAGGTGCTCTTCTTCATGTTGTTCACTGCCATGTCGAGGGCGTCGTGAATGAAATAACCTGGAAGAAAACGAAAGCCCACTTGAGTGAGAGAAAACAACGTAGAATGCTTTCCATGGCGTCAAGAAGTGAACACATTTCGTTCGACATATTATGTCCCCTTTATATTTAAGGGGATGTTCATATAATTCTGGTATGATTTGTATACCTCGGGGCGTGGCATATGGGCGTTGGAAGACATCAATTGATGCACGTGTGCCTAATAACACGCCACGTCGGGGACAGAACACCACGCCCATATGTAGTTCTGACTTTTAACACGTCATATTAATAGCGCACCTTACCATTAGCTGAGCTCTCGAGCTAAAAATAGGCATTAGAAACGGAAACACATGCTTGAGCGATGGACATATTCGAGTCGACCCACCAGGACACCACGCACTGCAGGGAAAATTACCTATGGAGAATGACACCAGAACATGGGCACTCCTTGAGTATGCGTTTATCACATCAGCTGCCAACTCTGGACAAAAATAAAACCTGCAACAGAGGAAAAGGCTCGGTTAGTAATCGTCTACAACAGATCACGATTGCTAGTGTCGACCAGCAACAAGTGTTAGATAACGCCGCAACAAAACTGCCGTCCTGGGCACAGTCAAATCGAACAGGGCAAATACATATACAACATGGGAAAGCTTTTAACAATAAAAAAAAACTAATGGCTTGCCTTACAAAATGATACCATGAAACATCGACACTACCTGGTACTGCGGTGCACGCTTCACATGCACGCCAAACTACAGCAAATCACCATAAATAGCACAGAATAACCGGCATGAGCCTTACGATGGCCAACAACCTCCAAATCGCAGTACAGATTTGATAGATGAGTTAGCCAATTATTGAGCTTAAAAGGCACGTCAACTGCACTGGTTATTTGCGCCCGTGTCCCATTCTTAAGAACCTATGTCAACAGAACTTCAATCAGAACTGTCAGTAGATTGTCATCAATGTCTTTGTCACTCAGAAAGCTCGTCAGCTGTGTACCGGAACCGTAAAGCGAGCAAGACAAAACGTAAAAAGGCTATGTGGCCCACCTGCCAATTGTCTAGGTCGGTGGGTATAAAAGCTTGAAGTAAATGTCTCTGAAAAAGTCAAAAACTGCTCGAAGATCGATCAGCGGCGGATCACCAGGAGAATGTGATTCAGATTAAGATACCGGTTTCGCTCAATCTCGTAGTTCCCACACTCAGCTAGTGCGTGGGCCATGGACAAAGGTGCTCCCCGTCTGCTGCAAAGGGGCCTAGCTTTCCCGGAGAGCAGGTAAGAATGCGTCTCTCACATGTGGCTTATACACAACCGACACAGTTTGCTTCGTCGGTTCTGTTTTTAAAGTAAGATGATTTCCATTCGCCAGCCTGCGCTTTAATGGCTCGGAGCTTGCTCAGGCGTCCAAGTATTATCTGTTCCTACTTCACTCAAAATTCGTTGTCATCGTGTTTTTAGATCACTGTATAGTACGTCCCTGAGATCTGATACTGGTGTCTTCTTCCAGGCCAAACGAGGGCCGCTGGCGCCTTGTCTGACTGGGGATTCAGCCTGTTCGTGTCCGGATACCTGGGCGTGACCGGGCATCCAGGCGAAAACGACACGCTTGTTATCCTGCTCCCAGGCAAGCAATGCGTGCATTATTTCTTCAGCGATTTTGTGCTGCTGACTTGCTTGCTGCAGGGTCACCAGAGAGCTTAAAAGTGTCACAATATGATGTACATGGGTTCGTCACAGTGATGCACTAAACGTGGAGCCTAACGGATGGCGAACAACTCTGCGGTACACATGGAACAATGTTAAGATAAGGTAAAACATCTTCGCCTGCTCCCTGACATGAGTCCACGTCTTACATCCGTGCTGGTTTTCGAGCCATCGGTATTTGTGACGGAACCCCCGACGCACCGTATGAAGACCGCATCTGCCACGCGTACGACTGAGCGCCACCCAGTGACGCGTTCCGCTCCGCGCCGCCTGCGTGTGAAGCCGGCTGCCCGCGCCCCCTCGCGCCACGCATTCTTGACTGTTTTAAATCGCTGACCTATCGACTAAAACTGCGTGTCTACGCGTATGTGCGCATCTCTGTACTGTTTGTTGGTTCCCTTTCCTTGTGCACTAGGCGCAGAACAACCACTACGTGGATGCGCCTTAAACAAAATGACTGACAACTGATAACTGATAACTGACAACTGATAACTGACGATACAGAAACTCCGCGCGGTATTCGTCTGCCATCGTATATTTATTTGATGATCCACAAAGATGGAAGTCACACTCGGATGTTCGAACTTGCATTGGCGGAAGGCCCTGCTTTGGACCTGGAGCCATTATATTAACCGAGATGTCCAATCGCTCAAATGTCTGGTTCGCACGTATGGTAATGGGCAGAACGGTCTTCACGTGTGAAGAAGCGAAAAGGCTAACAACACGTGGGAAAAAATACTCGGGTGAGATGGGATGGAAATTGCGCGATTTTTACCACATATCGCGCGGGCAGTAGTTCCCCGTTGTCAGCGCAAAGGGGATTCATTTGCATCCACCAATATGCTGCGCGCAGGGCCAGTACGGAAAACTCTCGTCGCTTTTCGGATTTCGTCGTGGTGCACTCCTGTCTAAAGGTTTTTCGCCGCCTGCGGGGCCGAGTCATACACCTGGCAGGCATGGTCAACTTTAGATCGGATATTTATTGTTTATTGTAGTTTAGGGGCGCGCCCACTGCGGTGGTCATTTGGCGCTCATAACGAGTTTTGTTTTACCTATCTAATAAGCCGCATAAATGGTCCCAAAGTTAATGTGTTTGAGAAACGAAAAGTTCTGTTGAAATTCCAGAAATAGTGAGTTATCTCCGAGCATATCACAGAGGGCAAGGGGTAAGTCATGCTGTCCAAAATAGCGTTGGCGTTCTTCCGCGAGGCGCGGACAAGAAATAAGAATATGGCGAACGGTGAGGACAGCACCACATCGATGACCGATCGGTTTATCGGCTCCCTCCAACATATAGCCGTGGGTTGCGTATGTGTGCCCGATGCGCAATCTGCAGAGGATCACCTCCTCTCGCCGCATTTTCCGGAAACAAGAGAACCACTGACCCAGCCTAGGTTTTATCTCTCTGAGCTTATTACTATCTATCCGATCCCAACAACGCTGCCACTTGTTGTGCAGGAAGGTTTTTATTGCAGGGTAAAAGTCTCTGGCAGGAATAGAAAGAGACTGAACACATGGAACCATCGCTGCTCGCCTGGCAGCCGCGTCAGCCAACTCGTTGTCCGCCATGCCGACATGACTAGGAACCCAACATAGCATGATTTTCTTTCCGGCCTGATCCAGTTGAGTCAAACGTATTAAAATGTCCTGTATTAGGGGACATGACGGATAAAAAGACTTCCCACTTAGAACGCTGCTCAGAGAGTCCGTCAAAATGAGATGCGAGGGTTCGTCACCGACTTCAATGAAACATAGTGCCTTAATGATTGTTATGAGCTCTGATGTAAACACCGAAGCGTTTGGGGGCAATGAAAACGACCGGGTGACGCCACCGCTCACAAACGCATAGCCTACACCATCAGAAGTTTTACAGCCGTCCGTGTGTGTGTGTGTAACCCTCATATAACGCTGTACGCTCAAACGCTCTGGACCTCATTATATCTGGCATCGAGACACTTTTTTTCATTTCAGTCTCAGAGATGTGTCTGTGAAGGGTGAGATCAAATGCCAGGGAGGAGTGCACAGGTGACCTGATCGCTTCACCTTTCGAATGGGAATTTCGGTTTCCCGCAGTAAGGCTTGTATCCGGGAGCCAAAGGTCACTGCATGCGCCCGAGATGCATGGCGAACAAACGGCACAGCAGGCCGCGGAAAGACTGCGTGGTATGCGGGATGACACGTTAACTGTCGCAGCTTAAGTGCATAACGCATGCCAAGCATTTTTCTCCTCGCTGACAACGCCGGCTCATGCGATTCTACCAAGAGGCTTTGGGTAGGAGATGTACGGAACGCCCCTGTGATGGCACGTAAAGCAGTGTGATGGATGGTGTCAATGATCCGTTTCGTGGACTCACACGCGATGCCATAAATAAAACATGTATAGTCCAGCTTAGAGCGCATGATTGCCCGATACAGCAGCAAAAGCGTGCTCCCATCTCCGCCATACGACGCGCGCGAAACACATTTTAATACGTTCAAAGATTTAAAGCAGCGTTCACGTAGCGTTCTAAGATGTGCCTTATATGTAAGTCGGCGGTCAAAGTATACTCCAAGGTATCTAGCCACAGGCTCAGTTGGGATGCATTGCCCATACATACGGATAGACAGGTCGCCGCATTGCCGGCTACGACAAAAATGCATGGCTACAGTCTTGCTACGTGAAAACCTGAACCCGTTCATGGTACCCCACTTCTCAACGCGGTCAACAGCTAACTGGAGTTGGCGTTCCGTCGATGGTGCTATTGCTGCGCTAGTCCAAATGGTAAAATCATCAACAAAAAGCGCAATCATCAACAAAGAGCGCACGACCTACAGACTGTGGAAGCCCCATCCCGATGTCGTTGATCATAACGGCGAACAAAGCTACGCTGAGAACGCCGCCTTGGGGCACACCGTTAACTTGAACATGCATCTCAGAGAGCGCGTTTCCAACACGGACACGGAAAGAACGGTCAACTAGAAAGTTTTGAAGAAAGGAACCCATATTGCCGCGTATACCATACCCGTGTAGCTTGAGAAGGATGCCTTGACGCCATGTGGTGTCATAGGCGCCCTCTATGACAAAGAACACTGCGCCTATGTGTCGGCTTGCTTTAAATCCCATACGAATCGCTGTGTCAAGAACTAAAGGATTGTCAACTGTACCGCGATTCTTTCTAAAACCACGCTGCGCGTTTGTAAAAACGCCGTGATGTTCTAAAAACCAAGTTAAACGGACACTAACCATCTTTTCCATCAACTTAGAGAGCGATGAAGTCAGAGAAATAGGCCTACAGTGTACAGGATCTAGTCCACTTTTACCCGGTTTCAAAATAGGAACAACTATAGCTTCTCGCCAAGAGGCTGGAAAGTCAGCACTGGCCCACAGCGCATTAAATACTGTTAGATCGGATAAGTGCACTGTAAATTAGTTAAAGTGTTTTACGGTCAGCCACATAGGACATCCGAGTCAAAATCTTTAGGTATTTAAGGCCTCGAAGCAGCGGTACCGAGGGTTTTTGACGTTTGGATGGTATGATAGCCTGCTATCGAATCTGACGCCTAGGAACTTAGCTTCCTAACTGGTATTTCTTCCCCATATAATGCAAGGTATGGGTTGGGGCAATGATAACGTTTTCTTCAAAGATGAACACATACAGTTTTGGCGACAGAAAACTGAAATCCATTCAGCACACTCCACCTTTCCAATTTCCCCATGCAAAGTTGGAGTTGGAATTCGGGAGCTGTGTTAGTTCTTCCGCTAGTCCAAATGGCAAAGTCGTCGACAGAAGCGATCTCCCTATCCGTGGAAGAGAGTTTTCAATTATGTCATTAACCATGATGGCAAAAAGCGCATTGCTGAGAGCGATGCCCTGCGGAACGCCATTTTCTTGCGGGTATGGAGCGGACAGAGCCGTACCCACGCGAACTGTGAAGGATCTATTCCAAAAAAGTTCGACAGGAACATACCTATGTGTCCTCAATACGGCATTTCTAAAGCTTCATTAGAATACTGTCTCTCCCTATTTAAGTCGTAGTCTGTCTCGATGCCGTAAACTACAGCTAAGCGATGTCGTCGTTGCTGGAAAGTTTCCCGTACTAACACCATTAATTTCAACAGATCATCTAAGTACAACCATTTTCCTGAAGCCACACTGGGCTTTGGAAAGACTGGAATGCTTCTTTAAGTACCACATTAGACGAGCGTTTATCATTTTTTCGAACAGTTTGCACATACAAGATGTTAAAGCTATTGCGGGGTAGTCCAGAGGGTCTTTTCCCTCTTTCCCTGGCTTCAGGATGGGTATGACGATTGCCTCTCTCCATGAAGCAGGAAAATCGTCGTTTATCCACAGGAAATTAAGTGCATTAAGACGCAACCTCGCACTGTTCGATGATAAGTGTCGGAGCATCACATTGTAAATGCAGTTGGAGCCTTCTGAAACATATTTTAAGAGTGACATGGCATGATGCCTTTCGGACAGTGGAAATAAGGCATTATTAGAATAAGTCCCGGTAGACAAGAATTTCAGACCAGATGATTCGCAATGCGCCTTGTGTCGAGCAAACACTGGACCGCGTATTCCATATCGGGATCGTTCCGAGAAAGCTCTAGCCAGTGCATTCGCCACGTCAACCGAGTCTACAACTTTCGCACCACCAATGGTCAAGGTTGGAAGAGGCGTAGATGAAAACCTTCCAGCGATGCGCTGGACTCGCGAGCAAACTTGTTTAACTGGAGTAAACCTGCTTAGTTGGAAACATACTCTCTCCATGAAGCTTGTTTTGCATTCAGGATAACACGCTCGACAATGACCTTGAAACGTTTGAGGGCTTTCGTGTTTTGTGCGGTTGGATGTTCAATTAACTTTTTCAAAGCGTGCTTTCTGTCTGTTATAACATCTTCGCATTGCGGTGACCACCACGGGATAGGTGCTCTACGCGGATGGCTGGATGTAAGACGCGAACAGCTATCAGCCAGTGTAGATAACGTAGAGGTCAAATTGTCAATTAGTGACGATGCACAGTCCCCCTGTTTAGGAGCGATACGTATCTCACATGTCAGGGTGAAGATCTTCCAGTCTACGTTCTGCGTACTCCATCGCCGGGGCCGGACTCCAAGATGCGCGTCTATACCCAGCATTAATCAACTCGGAAAGTGGTCGCTACCAGCCGTGTCCTGGTCTACAGACCAAGAGATGCGGAGCATCAAACATGGTGAGAATACTGATGGATCGATCGCTGAATATGTCCGCTGAGGTAAAATAAGATGTGTTTGCTTGCCATTGTTTGGAAGACAGGGGTAGTTTTGGTGTAAAAGGCGTTCCACGCACCGCCCCACGTAGTCTGTCTTAGCACATCCTCAAACGATACTGTGGCTGTCGAAGTTGCCGAGTGGAAAAAGGTACGGGTAACTGGTTTACCAACTGGTCAAGGGCACTACATAAGATGTTGGCACCTGGTGGAATGTATAAGGAACAGCGCATTACGGTTAGTGTGGTGAGGCAGATAACCACAGATACTGCCTGCATGTCTGTTTGCAACGCTATTAGTCTGGACGGAATAATGTGATGTACAGCTACCGCTTACCTCGTGGGCTATGGTATCAGTCACTACATCTTTTCGGTATAAGCATAACATTTGAGCAAAGCAGGTCTGTCCCTGGCCAGCTTAGTTTCTTAAATGCAGGCAGCCAACGGGCTTTTCACATGCTGCACACGCTGCAAGTCCAGAATATTGGCGCTGAGTTCACGGATGTTCCACTGTAAAGCCGTGTTCAGCATATATGTAGAAGAAAAAGGCGCATATGGCCAACCGGACCATATGGCGCATTAGAAATGATCCGCTGCAGAGGACCTTGGAAAGGCTAGATCTCTCTGACGTCGACGGTTATCCGCGGATGTCGAGAGGACTCTGACGGCGCCAGACCGAACCCTCGGGAGGGACCTCGGGAGGGCTAGGTCTCTCTGACGTCGACGGTTATCCGCGGATGTCGAGCGGACTCTGACCGCTACAGACCGAACCCTCGGTCGGGACCTCGGGAGGGCTAGGTCTCTCTGACGTCGACGGTTATCCGCAGATGGCGAGCGGACTCTGACCGCTACAGACCGAACCCTCGGTCGGGACCTCGGGAGGGCTAGGTCTCTCTGACGTCGACGGTTATCCGCAGATGGCGAGCGGACTCTGACCGCTACAGACCGAACCCTCGGTCGGGACCTCGGGAGGGCTAGGTCTCTCTGACGTCGACAGTTATCCGCAGATGGCGAGCGGACTCTGACCGCTACAGACCGAACCCTCGGTCGGGACCTCGGGAGGGCTAGGTCTCTCTGACGTCGACAGTTATCCGCAGATGGCGAGCGGATTGCGTCCTCGCCAGACTGAACCCTCGGTCGGGACCTTGGGCTGGCGCCACTCGTGGGCGAGATGGGCCCCGGCGGGGCGCGCTTCGCTGGGCGACCCGGGGTTGAGGGAGGGCTCACGATATGCCGGGAGTGTGGTGGGGTTGCAGGGGGTGAGGACGCCGGGAGAGATGGCAGCTCATGTCTCACATCTGGGCACGAGTTGTAGTGTTCCGAGCGCGCTGCACGTCCAGCAGCATCAAGGTCTGAGGTAGCTGGACGGACAGCCGTTCCAACAGATTTGTGCCCTGCCGGCGCAACCACTAGGGGTGCCGGTGGGACGACGCCGACTCTTCGGTGCAGGCATTCACCGTCGGGTTTTTTGGGGCGAACTGCAGAGGTTTCCCCAGTTACCAGTCGGCCAGGACCCCGAGCGGTCACCCCGGAGGGTGGCGGGGGACGTCCACCGCCACCCCCGATGGCGGAAGAAGGGGAGGTGGCCCGGCTGCTGCGGGCTCAGGTAGGGCGGACAGTGGCCGCTGTGGGGGTGGGCGTGCAGGACAACCGCGCTTGCCTAGAGTCCAGTACGCTCCTCCCGGTCTGGTTCCCCGTTTCGGACGCTCTAGCACCACTCTGGGAACCCCAGCGCTCCGGGGATGATCCCGGGAGACCTCTGGGAGAGCCGCTTCACTCTCTGCCGATGCGCCTGATGGTGGACAGGCTGCGTTGCCAGACGCGTTGGAGACCACGCTCGTCATATCGAGACATGACGGCGACTTACCTTGGGAGCGGAACAGCTGTGTAAGGCAGTGAGCTAGAATCGCTTTTGAACTAGGGTAGGAGTGAAAAATTCCATCACAAAAAAACACCGCATGGGGGTGAAAAATTCAATTTACAAAAGTTGGAACTTCAGTCCGTGAGACACGCTCCAGCAAGCAGACATACATTTCAAGCTGGCATGGACGTAATATTGGAAGTATGACAATTTTTATCTTAGGTCATTACAGTGAAACAGATAACATAACAGAAAAATAATTTCATACTGATGAGGTGACCATCAAAATCTATGTAACACCAATGTTTTGATACCGTACTTTACACTTCCGTTTACAAGGATTTTTTAAACACAAAACAAAGCAAAGCAATTTGACAGCAAAAACAACAACAAAAAATCGACGACCATGATGCATTCAAACAAAGAAGCCTTGGACTCTTGCACACCAACACATCGCCACATCAAATGCCATGGCCATACTCTGACTTCTGTTAAAATAGGGTCAGGGAGCATAAATAATATACCACTGTGTCTTGCAAACTACCAATGCTTATTTCCGTGAAAGTAACCAAGGTAAGCTTAGCGTAAAGAAGCCGTACCTTATCTCATCTTGTCTAGCCTATCACAGCAGCATTTGTGTGTCACTGATTCTTACAAAATTTTTGCTGCCACTTGATATGCGAGTAACCAACTTAGCCTAACATAGAGAAGCCAATATGCTCTCCAAGGAGCAAAATGTCTTGACGTACCCCACCTATTTGACAGCAGCACTTGTGATAAAAACATGACACAGGTTATTTTGGTTGGTTTGAACTTGCGTTTTGGTTCCATTCATTTGTGTCCGCTTGTTGGCACCAGACGAACTTAACAACATACACGTTAACACCCCTCAAATCACTTTGAAGGCATGGCTCAAAAAACGGTCCCTCTCCTCAAAATGCAACATAACTTACAGATCGTCACAAAACCAGTTTTGCTGTTTGGCTTTCCAGCTGGAGCAAATGCATCCATTGAGGTTTGGCTATTCATATCTAATTACTTGGAGTTTGAGACATTGGCTTCACATTATAAATGGGATGGTCTATTTGTTAAACAAAAACAATATCTACATCATACTGTAATTGCTACGCAGCTTAGAGAACTCCTGTGTTAACAAATATAGTGCACATTTACAGTACAGTTATTTGCCAGTCAGTGAAGTGTCCAAATGAATAGTACTTAACGCACTGTGTCGGATCTGGCTGGTAGAAACGGACCGGTAAGAGGGGAAAACCCAATTCGCACCCTCTCTGGAAGCAGACATCAATTAAAAGTGAGCAGAAGGGCGCCCGTGGGCACCAGCTCTACACCTACCCTCTTCATGTGTTCAGCGTTTGTCACTCCTTGGCTCGCCATGCCTTCGACGATTTCACCCTGGTTCATTCCCATTGCTCCCTCCTATGCCGCAGTGCTCGCCCTCTCATTTCTATTAATGCCATCGTGTCCAGGCATTAAAACAGAAGACAACACGCTTCCCGATCTGTTCGAGGGATGCAATAAGTCGCGTGATCTGGTCAATTAAGATGTGTTGTTTTTAAGTAAAAGATGGCTAGGATACTGTTCAAGGAGTCAGAGAGAACAAGAAACATTGTAGCTTATCCATTGGCAGAAGCATATTATTTCGACGCGCCTGTTCCCCGCACACCATCGAGCCCAATAAGGGGATGGCGCAGCGGTGTCCGCTATGCCGCCAGGACTACGGACGCGTTGTATGCGAGCCAGGGCCCCAAAAGTGCCGCCGCGGAGCCGCTGAGTACGGGTCCGCGGGAGCCGGCGTCCCAGCTCACAAAGGGCTGAACAGGCACCTCCTCGAAGTTAGTCAGGGCACGACCCCACCGCTGAGCCTGAGGCAAACACTGTATCCGGCGACACCCCCTCGACACCCATCGCCTAACCCGCTTGGCTCCTAGCCGGTGCCGTGCAAGGACGGCACCTGGCAAGCCGGTTACCCGCGTGCGGGGTTAACACGGGGCACCCGCAGGTTGGCAAATCCAGGCCGAAGGTGAGTGTTGGTGGACGCCAAGACTGATCCGCAAGGCGGCCACCAAGCACTCAAGACCCTTTTATCGCTCCTGTGAGACACGACAGGGCACGGCAACCCCAATAAAACTGACAGGTGAGGCCGAGAGGTTGTCAATCCCTACTCCGACCGAGGTCAGGGCCCTTGTGGGAGGCACGTGGCTCCTCTCCTTTGGCCGGAAGGGGCACTTTACGAGCGTCCCTAACCACCCGCAGAATCATTGGAATCACACAATCCCCCTACCATGGAAAGGTGATGCTTCACGGGGAGGATTTGATATATGGCATAAACTCAAATACTGCATGACTAATGATCTGACGAGGTTATCTAGGTTACCTGACGTAGCGGTCGATAAAATAACCAATGTGCCAGTTCCACAGGAGAATCCAGAAATTTGCAAGGCATGTGATTGTGATCAGAGGCGCGAATGGCGATCAGGGGATTAGTGTGTGTGTGCATGTGCATGTGCATGTGCATGTGCATGTATGTGTGTGTGCACATGTGTGTGTGCATCACCCATCCAACCATTCACACATCATTGCAATACAGCACCACCACTGCGATCTTTTAACATCTTCCTGACCAAAAAGATTTTGCCAATTTAAAGCAAAAATTTAGGGCATTTCACCCCATATCCCCAAGAGCAAAATTATCTTGGCCTTAACAGTGATCACGATAACCACAAAAAAGACGAGGTTCTGCCACCATGAGGGCGGTCAAGATACCCTTTACAAGAGGAGGGACAAGATGGCTGAGGGCCAGATGACATGGAAAGGGGCATGAAGTGGTGAATAGGCAGCCTTTTCAAACCTTCACAATGCCCATGGGAAGTGAGGAAGATATGCCACAGTCAAGACTGATGGTATTTATCAACATAAGCTGATATTCATAGCACCCACTGTGGGCATCCATTTCCCATGGACTGAAGTGACATGAAAGCTCATTTATACTCCCTTAAACTCACTTTAAGTGTTAATGTTGACCTTTCATTGTTGGAACATTTTGAGCCACCTGACAATTTACAGACAAACTAGCTGTACCTTACCTCATATGTAAACCAAAAGCATGCACATACTCAAAAATAGATAAGATGGATAATATGAATCAAACAATAATGGACCTAGGAGAGGGCACCCATCCCTACACTTCCCCACCCATGTTCCAACCCTACACTTCCACAAATGATGGTGATGAATGGTTTAAGAGCACAGTTATGTGATTATATAAGCTGGCAATGACCACTGTCTAGCTGCAGTTAGAAATATATGGCACCTGTGCAGCATGCAGATAGGGAATTCTGGAGGCACTCATTGCCACCATGCATTATGTAACATGACATCCACTATTTCCATGGATGAGAACAATGAATGCAAGACTTTTGATTCTTCTAATATGACTGAAGTGCCATAAGCCAAAGGGGTGCCACAATGGAAACATATTAGCAGTGCTGCACTCCAGAACACCATTAGCATTGAAGCAGGGTAAGAGACCAAGGTCAGAAGACCCAGAAATGCAGTGGTAAGGCCTACTGCTCTCTTGCTTTTCAGAATTTGAGTGCAATATCTAACTTGAAAGTGATGTGAAGCAGGGGTCTACAAAAACAGGCATTACTATCAACTTTTTTCATCATCTTTGACTTTGAGTGAAAACAAAAATGTACACAATGTAAAACAGAACATGCCCACAATCTATTGGCACCAATACCACTTAATATGTTATGTGAGATGAGATTATAATGCTGCAAAATTAAATCAGACATGTTACATACCCACCAATAAAGTTTGTGGATTTAGAATAAGTCATGTTCAAATGTTCAAGTACAATGCAACAACATGCAAAACTGTTGTAATCGAGCGCAAAACTGAGCAAAGTTTTTCCCTACTTACTCGACGCATGATCCAACCCCGGTGATGCACGAGTGCAGAAATGACACCGACACGTTTTTCCATTTCCATGCTTGGATTTGCGACTTTCGAGCCGAAACCGGAACCAACAGGCTGCTAATGTGACTGGCACAATGAAAGAAAAGCCATCCAAACGCTACCCAACAAGGCCAGCCTATGAAGTCCATCATCACGAGGGCGGCGCGCACGCCCACTTCCGACACCGCAAACGACGCCGCCCTCGCCACCACGGCTACTACAGGCAATTGCAGCCCGTGACTGTGTGGACCGTTGAATAAGTGCTACAGGTTGTATAAAGCAAGGTTTTGTTTTCCGAGGGAAATCGCAACGAATCCAGGAACCTCCGAGCAAATCCAGTCATGACGTCATTGGTATCGGCGATGGACCATTACGGTCGGACGTGTCTCACAACAAATGGGATGCAGGGGTGTCAATTTTTATAAATGATTGGCGGTAAAGCATGGCGACAACCAACCACCTCCCATTTTGTTCTGGTCAGATTTATTCCAGTTTATTTTGATTAATCGCAACATATGTTTTATATCTTTGTATAATTTATAAAAGTATTCGATTTCAGCAGTATAGAAGTCATGCTAGGCTGGATCCAGGGAGCAGACACCTGGCGCACGCGTCTCTTCTGATCGGCGCGTTAAGGTGCCCCTTTAGACGGTACCTAAGGGCGTTGATAGCGCTCTTCTATGGCGGTTATTGGAGGCATCACGCATTTTGGTTGTGGGGACAGAGACGGGGGACTTAAGTCATCCCCACATTCCAGAGCTTTTCGCTTTAAGCTTTTCACTTTTTCACCAAGAACAGTCGCAAACGAAAGTAAAGGGGATACGAGAGGACGAAAACGAAATTTGAATTATTGAAAAACTGTTTTGAGGAATATTAAGCTTCATTATGCCGTACAGGGGTCATCCGCCATTTCCGGAGACCTATACGCTCAATTGCATATTTTCGGTTACTCAGCAGCCCTTCATGTCGGTCTCGGTTAGCCTATCAACACACTCACGGGGCCCCTCGTTTTGCCTCCTCGGTTACACTGGATTGTTTGGGGACTCTGTACATAGCTCTTGGTGATTGAATTTAGGGTCCTAAGCTCCTGTCTGGGGCCATCTGACAATCTGCTCGGTTGCACTCCATCTTTCGGGGGTCCTCTGCATTAGGTTTTGAGTACCCTTGATTTGAATGAACTATGCTTTTGTCGAGCGTCTTCTGATAAGCGGCTCGTGAACATCCATTCGCCTGGGGCCCTATCTGCGTAACTCAAACATTGCGTTTTGGGGGCTTGTTATTTGAATGGAGGGCCCATGGTCTTGAGGGGACCCTGTGTGACCTGCTCTGGCGCACTCGATCATTCGGAGACCCTCTGTGTTGTGTGGTGGGTATTTCGTATTTGAACGGAAGGCCCTACGCCCTTGATGGGAGCCCTATCTATTAACCTGCTCTGACACACTCGATCACTCCGGGGCCCTCCATGTTGTCTTGAGTACTTTTTACCTGAATAGATGACCATATGTTCTTTGTGAGCCCCATGTGGAGGGGGGGGGGGGGGCGGGAGAGCACCGGACCATATCCCATGGACCATGCAGAGGGAACCCATAGGCTTCGAAGTGGCGGATAACCGGCTGAGCGGACACAGTTTTCCACGCAAAAAAAAAAACATTGGACGTGCTTGCGCCTGCAGACGACGTAGAACGACTGCAAGCGTAAGTAAAAAAAAAAACTTCAAAGCAAGCAAATTTAAACTTTTGCTGTTTGAAAGGGTGGTGGTTGAAGGACATTCTGGGGCGCATTATGCTTACCAGAGGCCTTACGCTGTTGCCCCGACCACATAAGTCCGCTTGCCTGGTCAATCTGATCGCCATGGAACCTTCCACGTTACGTTTGATCTCTTAACATGTTTTCATTGTTCGTACATGATCTCAACGTTGCTGTTGGCACACTATCTGTTTCTATGCCCGAGCACCCTTGATCAATCAGGGGCCCTCTGGTGATTCTTCCCATTCGCCCGAAAGGCTCTATACGCTTTTTCTGTGACCCCATATGTCAGAGTACTCAGCTGCTCAAGAGCCTTTCATATTAGTTTTGGGCCTTGTCATATTAGTCCTGCTCGGGTGGCCTTGTGATGTTGCTGGAGCTCATATAAGGTAAGGCACCAAGACACTAGATACTCGGGGCTCTCTTCTTCGATCGTGGGCCCTTTCACTTTGATCATATTTAGGGAGGACTCTTCACTTCTATTGGGCTCTTTTTGTTAACCTGGTCGGGCACTTTTTAATCGCACAGGGGTATCAATTCATGGTGTTGCATAATTCCCCTTTACTTAGAGTGTCCTGTGCTCTGGCCAGGGCCTCAAATGTCGGCCTGCCGGGGCACTGCCGATCGTTTACGGGCCCACCACGCTGGTCTAGGGTTATTTTCACCCCGAGGACACTTTACTTCTTGACGGGAGCCTCTTTGTTGGCCTCGCAAGGCACCCATGATTGGTCAGGTTCCGTCCCTGTTAGCCTTGGTGCCTTAGCCTCAGAGTAGCAGTCGTATATGCGCCGATGAATTTTTACGCGAAACTATCGAAGGTAAGTTTATGTGCCTCCGACGTCGCAGGTGTCATTTTCCCGTGGTGTTTGAGCGTTTGACACTTATCAAACTTGTGCATCACGTTCTTAACATATTTTGAATGCTAGAATATTTTGCACTCGCTTATAACACATACAAAATTCTACGGCAGTTATCAGCCATCAGCTGATTACATCGCCAAGCTGGCTAGCCGTAAGTAAGCAAGTCATCGAGTCTGTGCTTGGTTTCGATGATATTTTGCAGCCAATCTGAGTTCATTTGCCGGCTTTTGCGAAACACGTAGTCTCAAAACAACGAGATTTAACGTCATCTGGAGGAAATGAATGAGCTCCATGTGTGTGCATGCGTAACACGCCTAGCTTTAGCACAGAAAGATGGGTTCTCACATTTGATATATATATATATATATATATATATATATATATATATGTGTGTGTATATATATATATACGCTATTTACAATTTATCTTAAAATCTAATGGCCGGAATGCGATATATTTTTGGAGGAGGCCCAAAACCCTGGGGGGCCCACAACGTTGCGTGCCCCTCCCTCTTGACGGATCCTGGATCCGCCCCTGGGGGTCAGGGCCCTCACAAAAGAATACAAATCCACACCCGTGGGCACGCAGGTGTGTCACTCAGTGGCGCAGGCACGGGAAGGGGTACAGGGTGCAAGTGTCCTCCCCTTAGGTTCGATTTGAAGGCCCGAAAAGCCAGCCAGAGGTCTCATTCAGGGGCGCGGTCCGCATGGCCGGGCACTCAAATGCTAGCCAGAGGGCCTTGCGCACTGGTGAGCGGCCCATAATCGCACTGGTCAGCGGTCGATAATGACCTTTATTTTGGTAATACACCACCAGCAACGCAAAGTCGTCTGGGTGGCGGCATGGGCCTAAGGGCCCATTTCCCACGCAGGTGGAAATCCGGAGCCAGCGATTTACATGGCGCGGTGTCCCACGGCGCCTAGCAGGGCACCTGTGTTGCCAAGAGTATCCGAGTCGGCCAGAGACAGTGTTTGAGAAGGCCCAAAGAGCCTAGAGGGCCCCACCAGGTTCGACGATCAAGGGTCGGCTGAAGGGTCTACTGGCATAAAGGGTTGGTCAGAGCCTTATTCAGCGGCCCAGACCTGCGAAGACGGACCCTCAAATAACGGACACAGGGGCCAATGCGCCGATCGGGGATCTCCTTTGTCGATATGGGCCTATATGTCGGTCAGGTACCACCCTACCACATAGTCGGCTCCGTGTCGGTATGGGCCTAAGGACCCATTCCCAAGCAGCTATAAACCCGCGGCCAGTGATTTCCACTGATCGGAGGCCCTGTATCTGTCAGCAGCTCACAGCGCCTAACAAAGGGCCCTGTGCTCGCGAGGGCCCCGTTACGGTAAAGGGAAGTTCGATGAGGCCCGAAGAGGGGCCCGGGCGACCCACCATAACCGACTATCAAAGGCTTGGTTGGGGGTATAAGGGCCCGAAGGACTGGCTGTGGACCGCATAAAGACTCGCGGCCAGTAGGGCATGACCGGAACTATTATTCAGAGGTCTTTTTGCACACTTTTAGCAACCCCTGTGATAATGCGGATATTTTAGTCGGTTAGAGGTCACGAACACCAAACATTCGGCTCCATGTCCGTCTGAGCCTTTGAGATCCCTTCCCCAAGCAGACACGAGACCGGGGTCCGCGATTTGCAGTGTTAGGGGTCCCTGACACAATGAGGGGCCCCTATGCCGGTTAGAGGCCACAGTGCTGAACAGGGCATTATGTGTCAACAAGGGGCCTCAAGTCGGACAAAGGAAGATTTGTTCTACAGGGGCGGGGAAGGGAGCTCGAATGGCAGAGGGTCTCCCGCGTTGGTCGGGGCCCTCTGACAACTGAGGGAAACAAAAGCTTATGATAAGTGCTCATATTGAGGCAATAGAGGAGTCCGGTGTCAGTCAGGGACCCCAGTACCTAACGGTGGGCACTCCAACACGTTTCCAGCATAGACCCGTTAAGCCCAACTGGGGTCAATGTGACAATTGTTTGACCACCTGCGGCGAGCAGGGGTGTTGTTGCGTTAATGACTGTTCATACTTTGATCGGGGGTCAACTGCGCGAGTCAGAAGGCCTCCCGAGCAGGGTCTGAAAGACCGGCATACGAAGCAGACCAGCAAGTTTTCTGAAACCGCTCTTCCGATCGCCTTGAAACCTTCACCAATCGATTCCGTGCAATGAGGTGAGTCACGGGGAGGCAATACTGAGACCTGACCTGAGGTTAAACACCTTAAAGACGCGAACAGAAAATTTCGCATGCAAATGCAAACAACTCAGAGCTGTCTCAGAGGCTGGCCTTATGAGGCTGAATTTCTCCTTACTTAGATGTTACTTGTGGCAATACCATGCACAATCTTAGCGGATGCGAATAATATGAAATACTAGCGAATAATATAGCGAATAGCGACTAGCGAATAGCGAATAATTGGCGGATGATTTTCAGCACACCTCCGCAGACGTAATTATAATGCAAGCAGGAATTTTGGACTTTGAGAAATTTGACTTCTTTTGACCTGACCTAGGGTCACCAAAATTGGAACTGCAAGAGGGAATCAGGTATGGGGCATCCAATGGTGAAGGTTTGGCAGTGATCGGTTTGGTAGGTTCTGAGCTATAAGTTGCATGCAAGCAAGAATTTTGGACTTGGTAAAATTTCACGGTTTTTACCTGACCTAGGGTCACCAAATTTAGAACTACAGGAAGGAATCAAGTATGGGGCATCCAATGGTGAAGGTTTCACAATAATCAGTCCAGTAAGCCCTGAGATCTGAGTTGTCTGCATTTGCTCGCAAAATTTTCTCTTCGCGTTTTCGAGGTGTTCCACCTGACGTCAGGTCTCGATATTACCTTCCCATGACTCATCTCATTGCACGAAATCGATTGGTTAAGGTTTCAATCGTATGAGCCGTTTCGGAAATCTTGTGTCTGCGCCATACGCCGTTTTTTTTTTAAAAAAAACTTCGCCAGTCTTCCGCGTCAGGGAGCGGACCACCGCGATATGATGTGTCGGTTTAAAGACCTCCCTATCGGCCAGGGGATGCTACCTCGTGTCCAGCGGTGAAAAAGGCTTCTGATTAACGGGATATGATCGGTGACAAAATATGACGCTTTTGCGAACCAATTGGCGACAAAACTGCGTAAATGAAAGCACGTTTCAACAGACAGGACCATCTTACAACAGATAATCCCCGCTAGACGAAATTCGAAGTTTATTCTTCCGTACTCGCTAACGCTTGTACGGTGAGCTAATGCCGAAACGTTGACATTTCACTGTGTCTAGCCATAAAATGCTGCCAAATCCAGTAGCTTTATTTAGGCTAATTTTTGGCCGGGCAGAACCAAACTACAAACTATACTAGATCAGTGATGACGTCACAGATCAGCGGCAACACGGCGATTTTCCAATGTGCTTTTCATCCGATCAGTGCTTTTCAGGAATTTTTCAGCCAACATTCACTTCACATACTAAACAGCATAAAATACAAAAACAACAAGCTCAGTATTAGTCATAAGAATCGTGGCTGGCCACATAATCTTGCGACGAACGTGATCAGTTGGATACGCGGCGCTTTAAAGCGTCGTGCCATCTGAGGCAGATGGGACTGATCGCTCGCCACACGGAAAAGCGTCGGGTTCAGTGCAGCACTGTGGGATGGTGGTGGTTGTATTCACGTTGTGAGAAGCTGACTGGCTAGAAGGAGATAGATAAGCGTCAGTTTCTTAAGGTAATAGCGTTAAAAGACCCTGCGATCTAGGATGGTTGTTTGTGGATATCTGGGCTGCAGCTGCAGAGGTAAACGGAGTTCGCTGGAGCGACACTTGTCAAGGATTCATCCGGGGCTTCCTGCTACTGAGAGGAACAGTGGCTTTGAGGTAAGATGCCGAGCATCGCTGGTGTAGGCCTCTCACATTGCCCGCTGTACAGCGACCGGTGGACTGACATAAAATAAAACGCTTTTAGTTGTCATATTGCATATAAAGCTCAATGAAGGTGCTGGGGTTGATAAAAAATGTTTGTATCTATTAATACCAAAATTTTATGGGCTTTGCTCTCAATAATTTGGGTCATGTCAGCAAGTGCGAGTTCTGCACCGTCAATGGTTATGCCAAGATAATGAAGGTTGCCAATGCTTTCAACTGATTGCACGACGACGTCACAAAAACAAAAATGATATCGTTTCAGGTGCTTCTAGAACCATGTCATCGGCAGATGAAGGGCGACAGGGATGAAGTTTTGCAAAATGAGTGCGGGTGACGGATGGAAGGGTGCAGAAAGTAAAATGGCTGAGCCTGCCTCCGAAATGCACTTAGAACAGTTCTCTCCCCAGACTTGATGCAATTTTTGCAGCTGGCAACAGGGGCTGAACCCGCAAATTATGATAACCGAAAAAAGGATAAAATTGCGACTAAAATAGGAAACTGCATCCCTGGTTAGGAGGCACATCCTCGCCTTCCCCCCCCCCTCTCCCTCTCCCCCAACTGAATAGGAAGCTAACGCCTTTAGGCTGGTTATGTTGAGTATGTCTTGATCTGATAATTGTGCCAGGTTAGCCTCAATCTTCACTCAGTGTCTGATGGCTAGCAAATACAACTTAAGTGGAAATGAAATCACGAAACGGAAATGGTTGATTATGCCGCATGACATCGACTTGTCCTCACTTTTCGTGCTTTATTGCATTTAGACATATACTGCGACGATTTCCGAAAGATTTGACCCCAGGTGATAACTCAGACGGCTTCAAATTTCGTCGGTGACAGAAAAGGCACCTTTTCACCCTGCCCGTGTCGCCAGACTGACGGCCAGAAAACCCCAGTCGGACAGAATGGCCCTTCAGTCCTTGACCGGGAACAACAATGTGCCCCGTAGTGATGTTCTCGGGGGGGGGGGGGGGCTCTTTACCGGAAAGAAATAAGGGGTCTCATTAGTGCTGAATGGAGTAGGTCGAAATAAGTTCACAACGCACTAAGCTGTCCCATGTTTCCCTGAGCGCGCAACAATAGTCGAATCTGTTTTTTTACCTTGAGGCTATCGTCTAGACAGATTAACAGTTATAGCGTCAGGACAAATATAAATTTTGCGTTCGCTCGTTTAGTTTCACAACCGGATTGCAGCACCACCTTGCGGTGCTGTAAAGACCAATGCATTATTGCCATTAATCTAAAAACCGCACAAGTGAAACATACGCCCGAAATATCTCATGTTGCACAATTTGGTGTCCAAAAGTGTTCATAGGTACTTCTTTCAGATGCATCACTTTTTTCGTCCACTTGTTGGCCACGGCCTAACGCAAGCCACGGGGCTGACGCCGCGCTTCCTAAAGAGACTGCAACGCCTAGCATCGAGGTTTTTGTTTCTAAGATGTGCGAGCGTGCATGCTCAAAACTACGTTACACAATTTGTACCACTAATCAGTTCTAACTGAATTTTAGGATATCCAGACAAACATAGCATGGCCGTGTTAACACTGATTGTTGACCCACTTTCATCTTTAATCCACATTCGCGCAATGCTTGCTATTTCCGTACAGCCCAGATAAAAATTCTAACAAAGTTTTTGAGTTTTATCGGCTTAAAAGGAGTTCACTGAACCATTTTGAAATGAAGTGCGAAGAGCGCCGGCGATTTGTTTCATACAGTCATTTAGCGCGTGATTTTGTCAGTTTTTTTTTTTTTGCTTTAAACGTAAGGCAGAATTGATCTCGCGGTAGCTTCTGACCTATATTCGGGTTAAAAAAGTAGATACGCATATATATATATATATATATATATATATATATATATATATATACAAGAGAAACATGTCCTCAATAGCAAATGGGTCATATCCGGCGCCTTTTGGGAACCTTCTACTATCAGGGGACCCTTTTTCAACCCTATGCCGCCCTCGCCACGGCTTTGGCTGCGTCCTTGGCGTCACTCTCTGATATCTTTCCGGGGAGTGACTTTACAAATAAATTTAACCTAAAATACCCCCAAGCCCTGATTTTGTTCTAGGTTTCGGCCACTTTATTCGCATCCCACGTGAAAAATTAATTGATTCCAAAATTATTGTGATGATGAGGAGTTTCTTTCGATTTAAAATCAATGTGATAGTAATATCATTGACATGATGGAAATGACATTGATAGTGATGGGTTTAGTTGCTAATAGTAGTGTGCCACCAGTTCCGATACTTGCTGCATTTCTTTGTCCGAGTATTCCTTCTTTTGGTCATCTGTAGTACGGGGAGGGGAGGCTCTGAACAGCATTGGAGGGGCTCGAGTGAGCGTGGGGCTGGGCTCAAATTCCCAAAAGGTACATAAATTGACATCCCCGGTGCACGGAATTTCGTCTCATGAATAGGATTCAGACCGGCAATATGTGTCGCTGACGCTATTAAGTGTCACAAAAGGTCACTCAGACAGCCTGCTTTCTAAACACCCTTTGGCGACAATCGACATCCAGAGAGAGGACGCGTTGACTTTGGAGGTGCTTTTTATGAAGCCCATCTGCACGGCTTTCTCTGCAGGCCTATCTTTCAGGCTTTTTCATGGCTGCCTTTCTGCGTGAAGGGGGATGGAGACACGTTCCCTTCGGCTTTATGTATGAGAGGACAGACTCGTGGACTCTCTGAGCCTTACGTGGACTGTCGAACATTTTTATACCCAGATTGATGGTAACTGCAAGTGATTGACGAAGCAATTTATATAGAAGACATGATGCATCACATTTCCAAGATTAAATTTGAAAATGTCCGTTGATGTACGCCTAGCCGCTGGCAATCTCCATCTAGTAACGTGCTTATCTATATTCGGCCGAAATCTGTTTCATTGTTTTCGTTAAACACAAGTCACGTGATCCCACTTTTCCGTTCTGAAGATTTTTGAATGGGAAGCATATTCTTTCCTCCTGCACATTATTGCTGACTGCATGGAATAAGGCGAAGTCATAAAGTTGTATCAAGAGAGTGTGTCGTAAAGCTCCAATGACAACATATGAGTGTCGCCATAAGGTGAGACAGTGGACAAGTACTAAGCATCTCGTTTTTTTTTGTTGAGCGTTATCCATGGTGACGTAAACGTAGGTAAAACTGTTTGCTATCTGATAAATACATTTCAGCACACTCAAGTATCCAACACACATTCTCACAGCTTTAAGAAATGTTGGGACGAGGCATTAGTATTACGGATGAAACAATTGTTCGAAACGTCGTCTACGTTTGGTGTGTTAGAATGAACGTAACGTTTCTGCCCACTCATTCTCCGGCCGTTGTCACGTGTTATTGAGTGCTGAGAACGACTGGGTGATGTTCGGCTCTAGGATTCGAATTGGCACCTTTTCGCTGACGAGACCAGTGCTCTACCCACTGTTTTTCCCAGTAAGCCCGACGTTAGAGTCCTGTACTAACGGTGACAGTGATGGGCTCATAATCAGAAGGCGCTGATTCGAGCTCCGGCAATTCCAAGGACAAAATCGAGGTGGTGACACCTTCATGGTTGAGAAACAACACAATCCTGTTCTTTTCAGTGCTCAATAATACCTTCGATGACTGGAAATGAACTGGCCAAGGCTTTGTGTATTCACTGTCCGCAGTATAATTCATCAATCACATGACGTACAGGCACAGTTCGCTCCAATAGCTACGCAGGCTTGTGCAGTTAAACGCCACATATAGCTCATAATTTGAAAATCTACCGGTCGTAGTTGATGAATGACGAAATAATATGCACAGGTTCTAAAAATAATTTGGATTTTAGATATTTATTATCAATGGCTTACGCTTGTCAGCTGGGTTAAGAGCACTTGGTATGAGTGGTTTTTGCTTGCACTACATACCCGCTGCCCAATTGGTGCCCAATTGGTTCTTCACGCCTTACGACGTTATGACACGTTCGTTCCGTGCCAGTCCTCTGGGTTGGTTCCGTGCCAGTCCTCTGGGTTCGTTCCGTGCCAGTCCTCTGGGTTCGTTCCGTGCCAGTCCTCTGGGTTCGTTTCGTGCCAGTCCTCTGGGTTTGCTCCGTGCCAGTCCTCTGGGTTCGTTTCGTGCCGGTCCTCTGGGTTCGTTTTGTGCCAGTCCTCTGGGTTCGTTCCGTGCCAGTCCTCTGGGTTCGTTTTGTGCCAGTCCTCTGGGTTCGTTCCGTGCCAGTCCTCTGGGTTCGTTCCGTGCCAGTCCTCTGGGTTCGTTCCGTGCCAGTCCTCTGGGTTCGTTCCGTGCCAGTCCTCTGGGTTGGTTCCGTGCCAGTCCTCTGGGTTGGTTCCGTGCCAGTCCTCTGGGTTCGTTCCGTGCCAGTCCTCTGGGTTGGTTCCGTGCCAGTCCTCTGGGTTCGTTCCTTGCCAGTCATCTGGGCGGTCACCAGCAGAGCTTACAATGTCAGCCGGACTCAACTATCATGGTGCCACGTTTACTCACATGCACTATTCCTTTGGAAAGCAAGAACTTTTTTCACGTTTTTTACACCTCCATCCTAATCCCCAGCTTAGCAATGCATGCTTCTTTGTCCGATGCTCGAGCGCCTCCCGATGTGCAAAAGGCTCGCCAGTGAAAATGGTCTGCGGTACACTACATCAACCACCATTAAGCGATTGCACTGGGGTTTAATCCCCTACTCATCTCCGTCGAACCTGGTCAGCACTGAACACGCCAGTCTTGGGGATTTTTAAACAGAAATCACTTCCTTCCGACCCGATCCATGAGCCGTAACGATTACTCGATGTTCAACACCAGCAAATGCGGTGAGGTTTCGTCGAGGCCTGCGACGCCTGAAACTTCAATGGATATTGGTAATTACAAATTCGGCCTGAATCATTCGTCACTCGTCATCAGTCAGAATCAGTCATCAGGGTGAACTGCAATTCTGTTTTGATAATTTTAAGACGTCTTGTATATTTTCAGATGTAAGAAATAGCATGTTGAGTAGATTATTTCGACTTGCCTTGCATTGACCATTGCACGGGGCAAAACCTCGGGTAAAATATAATATCGTCCTGCTTCCAAATCTGGCCGGCGGCGAGGCCACTCTGTTATCTACAGATGCCGAATGGGTGCCAATCTCTGCAGTCTGCTGCGTCAGGTTGCTGCTTTCTGGCCACCTCACCTTCTCATTCTTAAGGGCTTTAACATAGGTGAAACAGATTGGATAATTTGTCGCTCATAAGCGCTGACCCTTCGCAAGTGCTGCGCGCGCACGACCTTAAAATGTGCAAAAGATGCTTTCCCCTCCCGGCATGTGAAACAAGCAACTCTGCATTCGCAGGATACTCATTCTTAAGACCAATGACCTTGTTCAGAGACATCGATCTATGTAAATGTCTGTAGGGACAAGTATGGTGTCTAACAGGCCGATCTTACCTCAGTTGTGTGTTCCTCAAAGTATTAAGCTCGCTTAATATTGACGGTGATTTGTTTTTCTAATTAATTTGAATTCAACATCACTTTTCAGATAGCCTTTTTGAGCAACTGATAGTCGCTGACACCAAATAATCCCACAAAATTAAGATATTCTGTTGTGCTTACGTTTTCCTTCATATTGTTGATGACACAGAAAAAATAAATTGGGGACCCATATTGGAGGAGGACCCGAGTCAGCATTGGGCAGAAAGGGGCACCGCTGTGGCCCCATGTACCCTGGCCGGTACACCGGCCAGGGTACATGCAATCTTCACAAAAAGAACAAATTAACATCCCTGAACTCGTCTTTACCAGTGAAGAAGAAACAATAATGGAATTGGCGTGCTTCTCTTGTTTGGGGTATGGTTGCTACGAGTTGCCACGCTCTCGTGTCACTTGCCTCAGGAAAGTCAGGTTACCAAGTTAGCTCTAAATAGGGACAATGATCAGCGGATATTCTAAATAATTTGGAGTGCTCAATGGAAGGCGGTGGAGACAGCAAGTGTCATGAGGCATAACATCTTTGTATCATCAGATCTAAATGATTCCGCAAGGGCCTGCATCCCACGGCGGACAAGACGGCAAAGTCCTGCATCCCACGGCGGACAAGACGGCAAAGTCCTGCATCCCACGGCGGACAAGACGGCAAAGTCCTGCATTCCACGACGGACAAGACGGCAAAGTCCTGCATTCCACGGCGGACAAGACGGCAAAGTCCTGCATTCCACGGCGGACAAGACGGCAAAGTCCTGCATCCCACGGCGGACAAGACGCAAAGATAATACTGACAGCAGTAAAAAGTCGTGGACTCAAGAAGAGCACCGACGCCCAGCGTTGTAGTCTCCTTGCGCCGCGGGTGGTTGGCCGTGCATCTAACAACAGGTAGATTGGGTGGAGTCGACGGCGGACGAAAACGACCTTGTAAAAGGAATTAGCTTTTTGGAGCGCCTTAACACAGTAATTTAAGGGCGTGGGAGATATTCCTGACGACGGATTTCACCTGCCTTAATGTAGTAATGATGCATGAAGCGGTTTAGCATTTAGAGCTACCCCAATTCTAACCTTAAGATGATGGGAGTGGATCTAAAAGGCTATCAAAGGCATTGTTTGCCGACCTACTGGTCATCTTGGGTCTCCCGCCGCTTGCCTATAATGTTGGCCGCGGCTACGACAGCACTCGGCTCGCCAGACTACAACGCCAAACATCTGTGTTTACTCCAAATGGCTGCTAACGTGCATATTGAAAACTGCCTGTTTAATTTGTTCATTTGTCGATCCTGAAATGGTCTTCCTCGGGCAAACATGTGTTTAGTTTGTCAATACAACTATCTGACGCTGTGTGGATCCACTCCTTCAACATTGAGGCTATCGAGATGCCTTGCGTTTCGCGGGCAGCGAGCCTTGTGGGTTGAACACTGGGTGGCACCTTTCCTGGCCGGGGACTGAAGGGCCTTTCTGTTCCAAATAGGGCTACCTACCCGTTGCCATTCTGGCGACACGTGGGCCGTGACCCATTGGTTGATGCGGAGGTCCTCAGAGAGATGCATCACGACTTCTGTGACGCGAGATGCCCCTGATCGAGGCAGTTGGCCCCGGATAGATGATGGGACACCCATTGACGGCAAGGGATCCCTTTTCGAAGCAGAGCGCCCACAGGGACCCCTTTTGGGTTTTCGGACCACCGGATGAAACGGGGCGAAGGTACTGGACTCACGATTGACATGGGGTCATTGTAATGCGTCAGTATTGACCCTTTCATTGCCATTTAAATACCTCTTTTCATTATCAGAGAGCCTGACCAGCGCAAGAGGCCTTCTAATATTCGAAATTATGTTTCTGCTCCTGTTCCCCTTTGCGGACACGGGAGTCCCTGTAAGCCACGATACACTGGAGTGTTCCTGACCAAAGCAAGACTCTTGCAATGGCAATTGCGGACCCGGTCCTGTTCTCGTTCAGCGAATGGATTTCGGGGCCTGGGTCCTCTGAGTTTGGCCCTGCCGGCCAGGGCAGGGTGGGAGTCGACTGAATCGCCGGGCCCGGGTTCTCTGAGTTTGGCCCTGCCGGCCAGAGCAGGGTGGAAGTCGACTGAACCACCGGAAACTTTTTCAGAATAGCTTTCGCACGCAGTAGCGTAGCCGCGCCAAACTTCTTTGGCTGTGCGCAATTGATTGACAGACCATTTTATCTAAAACACTTATATCGGGTAAAGGCTGCTGGCCTATGGTAGGTCAAAAGCAAGGAACGAAATTCCTAGGGAATCGTTCAAACTAATCGGAAAATATCAAAATAGAGCACCGGACGAAGCCGTAATCTTTGAGTTGGTTTCTCTGAATTGAAACAATTGTTTGACCTTCTACGCATTCTATTGGCCACCCATTGAGTAACTTTCTTTGGCTCAGCTGATCAGCACCCGTATGTCGATCCTCCCAACCACTGCGTAATGGGCTGCAGCCGCTTTAGGCGCGCGCTTCTTGTCCCTGACTACACTGGCTTACGGCCGTTATCAGCCGGCGCACCGATGGTCCTGGCCAGGGGCAGCGACGTACCATGTTGGGCGTTGCAACACATCAAGCAATCGCCGCAAAATGCTGCCATTAAACCGGAATTTCACGATCCGATGGTGGAGTCAGGGCTCACACAACCTCTGCTTAGTGTAAACACCAGCATCAGAAATCCATCTAATCAAAAGGCTCAGACTCAATCTGAAGGAATTATGACTTATAAGAAAGCAGATGCGCGACTCCAGCCATCCCGGTGGAAGATTTATGGCAAATAAGTGTCTAAGCGACGTCTTTTCTCAGAAACCAGAAAAGCTAAAGAAGCGGTCTGATATCTAATCACACCAAGGTTATGTTCCAGACGGAACTGAAAATTTTGGCATAATTGTAGGACTTGCCGGGAGGATATTTACAACAAATCTCAGAGTATGTCGCATCGCCCCTTCCAGGGTGAGGGTATGGACGAGGCCCGCTTGGCTCGATGCCTCAGCGAGTGGGGTACCGAGTGCAAAGTGCCAGAGTACTGCTGTCGAAAATAACATCAAACTTAAAACGCGCGGGGATGGGTCGCTCAGTGCAACAGATAACAGGTCCAACGCGCTAGTTGTAAACTTGCATTTTATCATTGCGCACCATCCGTCGACCAGTGAGCATCATTGACCATCGCTGAGGAAAATGAATCTAGCGAATTGGAAGTATGTTGGCGGACAACATTGGCAACAGTAAAATTGCACTGACAGGCTTAATTCGGATATGCACATGTACCAACTTTGAGCGCAAAAACAAAGCTTTGGCCACATGTTTTTCTTTTAAAGAGATCATTTGGACATTTTGCCCGTCACCCACTTGGATCCACCCGTATTAAGACAAATTGGATAAAGATCTCGATGCGCAGTTTATAGGATTTAGGTAGAAAATAAAAGGATGGCTTGATTTCATTTATTCATACTTTTAGAGCAGTGTCCAGTTTATTTTGATATCTTCATCGTCCTACACACCTCATTTCTTGAAAAGCCGCTAATATCGCTGTCCATTGCTCTCTGAGGCTGGGTACACCGGACTCCGCACTGCTGTTGGATTCTGGTCCTGTTGTAGACAGAATCACAGCTACAAAATAAGTAAAAGCTGGGCGCAACCCTGTTGGGATAAAGCAAAACTTTTTTTCTTAAGAGTGTGTGCGAAGAACACTTTATATATATATATATATATATATATATATATATAGCGTTATTCCTCTTAAAATAACCAGGGGAAAGGAGAAATAGATATGTTGATATTTCGGCGGCATGCCTTGGTCGAAACGAATATTCGATAAAGGTATGTAGCATGTAAGGTATAAAGGTAGCAGTATAAAGGTAAATATCAAAATATTTCGTTTTTGTTTTGCCTAGTCATTCTACGAGGAATACAGGCGACAAGTACTGTTTTATATAAAAAGTAAAACCATCCTTGCAAAACCGTTTGGTTTACCTATTCAGTCGGACTAACACACAATTGGTAACATTATGTCCCTCAGTATGAAATGCACGAAGTGTATTCCTCTCTCCCAATTAATTAACATTCACTACTTCAGGTCACATAAGATTTGCCGGGTAAGATTTCTTGAATAAAGATTTGTCGAATAGAGCTCATAGCCGGAAAAGTCGGATGCCACTACCCTTACTGGCAGCCCCACTTTCAAAAGTGGGGGTATCGTACCCTCTCTCTCCTCCCCCCCCCCCCCCCCCCCCCCCCCCCCCCCCCCCCCCCCCCCCACCCGGTTCCTACGCTCAAGGCACCTGTCGTTGTTTTCCACTTCCAGGTGTCCAGATTCTCCAGGCATGGGAAAGGAGTCAGCATGGGTAACGAGCGGATGCCTTACTCAACCCTCCCACTCACCGTCTCCCGCTCGTCACCGTTTCCCGTAACTGCTATCACTCCGCCTCCGCCATCTCCCCGGTCGCCAGTCCCCTGTGTCGTCCCCTCCTCTTCCGTCCACACCATCTCCCGCCGCTGCCGTCCCCATGTTCCCAGCACCTGTCTCAAGCACCTGCATGCATTGAATCGCTGTCTTATGTTTTGACATGGCTCTTACATGTGATCTTTGCATGCCAAGTCCTTTTGTTAGCAGGGGTATAGGCAGGGGTGCATTACGCTCATGTATATCATGTTCTTATATGTTAAGCATATTATGCTGGTTGTTACGTGATGGTGTGTTAATATCCACTCGAATGGGAGGGGCGGAGGGAATTGACCCTGAGAATCTTTTTCCAGAATGATTTCCGAACGACGTGGCGTAGCCGCGCTAAACTTTGCATAGCTGCAGATAATTTAATAGAAATATTTTGTTTTAAGAAGTATATTTACATAGCATGATTGCTGACCTAAGGCAGGTCAAAGTCAGGCCATGGCTGTCGGCGAAGGGCATTTGTAAGGGATCATTCAAGGTGATGGAACAATAGAGTGCCAGGTGAAGCCATACCTACCCGAGGTAATTTCTCGGGCAATGAATGAATTGGAGTTAGAATTGCAACCAATTTCATTTACTTTGACCCATGCGTGAAGGTCACACCGAGGTCAAAAGTAACCTGCTGTTTTACTCGAAGACCTGGTTTATGGGACAGGTTATGAGGCTTATTTCTAAGTTCTTGATGACAGGTACTGCAAAAGACATGTTCCATGGACTTTTTGAAAGTCAGAACAGCTCGCTGACCTAAAATGACCCAGTTCAACATCTCGTTTTTAGGAAAACACCGCCTAGCGTGGTCTCTGGCGCTTATCAGAATAGCGAAATGGGAGCGATCTTGTACGTATTTGGTGATTTTGACCATATATAGGTCGAAGTCACTGAACTGAATTGGACACTATAAACCTTTATTGTCCTGAATTGGACACTACAAGCCTTTTGTCTAGGACAGGTATACAGGGTCATGGCGGCTGCATGAAGCGGCTTTTTGGCACTTGGGACACCAATCTAGAGTTTGACCTTGTTTGAAGCATTTGACCCCGAGGTTATAATCTACGGTCATCAAATTCTGACACAAATGAGTTCCCGTACATTTCAACTCACCCTGTGAATCTAGTGTTCCCAGTTATCTTAGTTTTTGAGATATTAAGGGGGTCAAATTGGCCTCCACCCTAGCGAAAGATATCCAACCGGCCATCCGGACGCGTGTTAAGGATATGCCATATTGTTCTAGTGTTTATGTTTCATATGTTATGCTTTCGCTTACATCAACGTTATGGTCATGTTTCTGTTTTGCTCTAAAGGGAGTGTTCCACATCTGAATTGAGTTTTGAGCTGAAAGAGCCATTTTGAAGATCATTCGGTACATTTCACAGCCCTGCCATTCTTAGATCTAAAATCCTCTTGTTTATTGGCTACACAGCTGCGAAGGTGTACAACCCATTCTGTGCGGATTATTCCAAGGCTATTCAGGCATGCGTGACATCATAGCAATATAATTCAAATCCTGATATCTTACAGGACAGCCGGCGTTCTAGGCAAAACAAGCAAATGCTCAAATCTGGCGTCCATGAACGCGATGTCCAAATACAGCGGGCGTCAGGTAACATTCAAACTATGTTGAAGAAACCGCGCAAAATTAAATCACCAAGTACGTTTCGTGCCACATAATATAAAAAGTTGGGCCAGGCGTCTTCACTTGCTAGGTACAACGGAAACAATACTTGCAATCGACTTGCTTGAGAATAGTGTCATATCTGAGAACATGAGTACAAGTAAACATCTTAAACTCGAAGATCAATGTGCAAGAAATCACGGGAACGGACCAAAACACCAGCACGTAGCAATATTTGGCTGAACAAACACTTCCAGCCCATGTTGCCATCTCTTGACGGGTTTTGAGTTCTTCAAGTTGGCGGTAATTTCGCACGACTAGTTTGGCAGTGTCTCAACGTAATACAAATGTTTATTACGCAGTCAGACAATGGCGCATGGAGGAGGATTGTCACTCAATAGAGAAGCTGGAAAAAATTTTCCGTAAACAAGCGCACTAATAGTTATAATTGAGTTCATTTCGTCATATCTGATGCTTGCATCAATCTTTATCTTTATATCGTATCTTTCATCAATCTTTATCTTTATCTTTATACGTGAATTGGTTCCTTTCAGCTTCATTTCAAGAATAGGTATATATGACTATGCCAAGTCTTTTAGTGCACAATGAGGAGCATTCCTCAAGGTTTCCCCCTGGGTTCGCTCCGTGAGGAGGTGACACCGTTGGAGTTGTAGCGCCGTCTCCATTGACCTTGCTTTGATCCATGTCCTAACAATTTGAAAGGTGTTTCTGCTGGCATTTCTTTCCCGCTTAGCACTCATTAATCATTTGAACCTAGTCCTTTTGCGTTTTCCACTTCTTCAGGAGCACGAGTGCAGTGAGGACTTCTTTTAGGTGGGGTGGGGCAGGGCGAAGGTCAGCAAAAGTATACCACGCTGCCTTCATCTTAACTTTCTGTCAGGAGACCTCCGTGCTGAAAAAGCGCGTGTAGGAGAGGGACGTCCCCCCCCCCCTTAGCTGCGCCTATGATCAGGGCGTTGCATAAATATCATTACCTGCGCGAATTGACAGGTTCTCGCTAATGCAACGCTTGTTTATTCGACCGTTTCCACTTGAATTCGTTCGCACGTTTCCAAGTCATTGCTGCTCGACCTCTGACGAGTGCTTTCGACGGCTCGATCTTTGCACATCTTGTTTCTCAAATAAACAACAGAGAAACTGCTAAACCTACGGCCAAAACACGCAAGTATTTCGTCCTGAATTAAACATGCTTTCTTCTCAAAGTGGGACAACTGAACCCCGTAAACTGAGTAGGAAACTGCCCTCCTGGCCACAAAGGTCGCTCCAGTCGTGTGCGCAAATTTCACTGCAACGCGCGCAGTCGTCTGTGCAGTGTGCCCGGCTCGAAGTGAAAACTGGTATACAGACAAACGAACAAACAGACAGACAGCGCCTTTAAAAAGGTGTTGGGACGCTGCAGCCTGGCTGGAATTTTACGTGACTACACATTATAGCCGTACTGCATTGAACCTAAACCTGCTGCTTGTAGACTGTCTGGACCACTTATCGCCACTGCATAGCATGGCATTGTACGACGCTAAACTATGCTAGCTATATTCAAATGGCAAGAATGTTTACCGATACCATGGATGAATGGAAGACACAGGCCTTCATGAGAAAGAATTAGTTAACCCAATTCACCTGATAACCATGAGCAGGGGCCATACACACACACTACTCATGCTAAACGTTTGTGCTCAGCCTTACCCACCCGTTTGCATTTTCCAGGAATGAAGTGTGTCATAGAAGATTTTTTGGAGGGACTTTACGCTCTAGGTTACAGTTTAGTTGTTTTTTTTTTTGTGTAAAACCAGGGTGGATTGAGATCATTATGACTAAGTGAAGCGAAACAGCTGCATCGCATAGCGGAACGTCTGCCTCACGTTTGGAAACGGTTTACCCATACCACTGTCATACCACTGTCATACCACTGTCATACCACCGTCATACCACTGTCATACCACTGTCATACCACTGTCATACCACTGTCATACCACTGTCATACCACTGTCATACCACTGTCATAACAGCAATTTCTCAAAAGTCTGTACTTAACCCAGCCCGTTACCCGTTTCATGTGGGTAGCCATGAGTTTACCTAATGTGTGAATTTCTTTACTGAATGATTGTCGGCAATGTCCTTTGTGGAATGTTGCTCCCGATAGCAAACCCCCTCATTGAGCAGGGCTTGCCGGCCCATGCCGCACCTGACACCCGCCGCCCCGCAAAGCAGCGCTGCAGTCGGAATACGGTGCGTGATTTACGCACGCACCGGTTCGCAAAAGTCATCTGAAGTTAAAACGAATACGCACACGTCTTTGCGCACACTTCTATAAATCCACAGTGACTGTAGTGGCCACAGTGGCTGATGATGATTTGGGGTTTCGGGGCGCATCGACTGCTATCGGTCATGCGGCGCCCTTTACTATGGCGCTCAGGGGCCGTGGTAGTACCGGAATTCGAACCCGGGACCCCATGGACCCCATGAGGGCCGAAGACGCTAATCACTTGGCTTCTATCCCCCCCCCCCTTCACCCCAAAGGTATTCATATTGCTGGATGTCTCCATGTAAATTCATATTTGCGAGTGGAAACGGGACGCATCGTTTAATGCATCGGATATCGTCACAAAGGCAGCACTAAATTCAGTGAAAAACTCTTTGAAGAAAGTACTTCTGCAATCGCCAGCCCTCTAATCTGACACCTCGGCACGCTTACAAAGCTCCCTCGAACAGCTCAAGTTGGAAGGCCGGTTATTGCGATGTTACTGCATTCCGTTGAAGGTTGTTTGGTGTAATCCTGTATCCAGCCATGCACATTGACACGTTCCATTGGGCTTAGGCAGCCTTCTCGGGACAAGCCGGAGACATCGCTGAGACATTTTATCGGCAAAGCTGCACGGTCGGCGGCATAGGATTGGGCACGGCCTTGGCTGTGGCACGCAACGAGAAGCAGACGTTCGGCGAAAATACGCTTACAGAATTCGTGCCGGATGAAGGCTGTGAGGAGGCCATCAGGATTTTCCCGACCTACCGAACGAGACTACATTAAGCACAAGGTCACTTCTCGGTTAGATGAACATACCGATACAAAACATACTCACAAAGAAAGCGGTAACGGACGGGGATTAATCCCTGACAAGGACACAAAGTATTATAGAGCCTGGTAATTTGATGCAGGCGGTGCAACTAAAACCTCCGAACAAAGCCAATGTTATTAGCTGTATATGATGATTGAAATTTCCAGCCCGCGATATGCAATTAGTGAAGAACAGACGCAATAAGGCAACACATTGGCTCGGTGGGTATTATCAACTTTGGGCTATCCCCCACCGCTACTTAACAGCCATGCAAAGGATTTGACTGCTTGTTCTAAAATCCGGCGATATCCTGTTCCTTGTCAATCCTATTTTTCCAACTGAAATTTTCGCGAATCAGAAACCACAAGAACAAAATATCGGGCTCATGCAATGCTGCGAACGGGTCCATCGATATGAAATACTGTGTTGTTATTCGTTATTCAGGTGGATATGTCACTTCAGTGATAATCTTAAGGGTCGGATGCTTAGCATTGAACTCATGCTGTAAATAGCTTGTACAAGATCCCGGGTTGCGGTGAAGGAAACCCCGCGTCGTAGAGCGCAGACCATCCACACTCCACGCAGGCCGCAGCCCTCATTTGCGCCAGCCCTTTACGTGTGGCGTGTAATGAAAAAGGACTACTCTTTAGCATGGTGCTCCATCTTTCCTGTTTAAGCCCTATTCAAGAGCTCAAGATACAACGCTGAGAGTCACGGTAAAAGATCAGCCCTCACGGGCACACAGGAAGTATATATATATATATATATATATATATATATATATATATATATATATATATATATATATGTATATATATATATATATATCCAGCTTGACAATTTTTCCTCAGCTGACACCGCGCAACCGTAACCAGCCGCTTGACGTGCAATTTATTTCAGGACACGAAGTACGTTATGGCAGCACTTTGCGGCGAAAAGCACGGCCATGACGCACCCGCATATGGTATGCACTGCCACCACAGAGCCGATTTTGCAGTTTTAACTTTAAAGAAATATTGTAACTTAAATGGTAAAGAGCTAGGCAGGGTTTTTCCAACGTTCGTTCGTTTTTAAGACCCAATGCCAATGGCAAGCTGCACTCAAACAGTAGCTGTGCTGGTAGTGTCAGTTCTTTGAGGATTCGGAAACGTTAGCTTATTCAGAACGAAATGAAACTGGCGTTCGCGCCAGTACCTATCAAACATCGCCAACACCGCAAGGATATTGCCAGCGCGTTACATGTAGGCATTAGAGTTTCAGTGGAAGATCGCACTTCAAGTTTATGCCAGTTAAATGCCAGCCAAAAACTCATTCAGATGCAATTATGTTTGGCTATCAAACGGCGTTGGATATCATAACAAGTTTGAACGTTCATTTGATTTTCGTTGATGAACGTTCATTTGATCATTTAAAATGCATGAATTACGCAGAACTAAAGTTGATACGGACAGGCGGTCATGATATTCTGCGACGTGTTGATCTGTAAAAGCCTTGAGCTTTTTTCTGCGATTGTGAGTGTGGATACTGAAAATAACTAACATGCGATATGCCAGGCGGCACAGTTGCATCACGAGGGATCCAACCAAAAGGCTGACTACGAATGTCAACGGCCTGATCACCACAGCAAACCCCTTAGTGGTTGTTTATTGATGTTTTCGGGTACGTCGACTGCAATGGCGGGCAACACTTCACAAAGGTCAACGGTGAACATAACCCTAGTTATGCCTACGGTAACCTAAACACCCATAAAACGGACAACCCCTGAGACCAATCATATCTCAAACCCCAACGCCCACCTAACAGCTGGCAAAGACTTTAAATGGCACGATTAAACTCCACACATCAGCAGAATACAGCCTGAAATCAACAGCATACTTCATGTACTTTATCAGGCATTGCAATATTACTGGTTTACTTGCTTCATTAGGCGTGGACATTCTGTTCACAAACGTGCCTGTTGATGGAACAATTCAAATTATACTCGACTGCGTCTGCAATCACTCAACCTTGCGACCATTGAAACTGTCACGATCCATCCTCGGAAAAAACTGTTCCGATGCTGCAAACAGAGGCACTTGTTCGCTATCCAAACGGAAGACTCTGCCGCCAAGACGGAAGACTCTGCCGCCAAGTAGACGGTGTCGCCGTGGGGTCACCGCTCGGATGTCTGTTTGCAAATATGTACATGTGCTGGCTGGAGAACCGTGTCTTCAAAAACGTTAACCTTAAACCGCACATAGACTGCAGATATGACGATGACACATTCGTTTATGTCAGAGGCGAGGCCCAGCTCCAGCAAATGCGGGCCACCATGCAGCGGCAATCGTCATTACGATTTACAGCTAACTTGAGTGTCGACAACCATTAATCTTTTCCTTGCATCGATGTGGATGTGAGCAGCGGATCTTTCTTCACAACAGTGCAACATAAACCCGCTGATACTTGTTAATACATCACCGAGGCCAGCGAATGCCCAGAGCGTTACCGCACGGCCGTCATTCGTTTGTTTGTACGACATGCCGTAAAGTATTGCTCCAGCTGAACCACCATGCATCACGAGCTGGATCGGTGTAGGTAATTGCTCGTTAATAATGGCTATTCGAACAGAGCAACCGACGGAGAAATTGAGTCCACCTTGAGTCGACTTAAACAGAGACCATTTGACAGGAAACCGGCTGATCAACCTTTTATCTAAATTAAATGTCCCCGTCATCTAAAATGAATGAAAAAGTTTTGCGGAACATCATCAAGACAAACATCACACCGACTGTCGAAAACACTGAAATGAGAGTTACCATCTATTACAAGGGCAGAACACCTAGTAGCCTTATGATGAAAAAACAGCCGGACAGCGGACCGAAACCAACTGAAGTGCACCAATATAGCATGTGAATTTAGATACCTTTACTGAGACTGCCGGGTTCGCAACTCTACCTTTATTGGAATGATCACAACAGCTCTATCACGACGCATGACTACGCACCTGCAGGAGGGAGCGTCAGACCAAGATATGCGCAAAACCCACAACCAAAGACTCCTACACGCTGACCTGACCGAAAACATACTGATCCTAAAATCATGTTCGAACAAACACCGTCTACAAGTTCTTGGAGCCATCCTCATCAGAGAAAGAACGTCTGGCTTAACCAAAATGCTCAAGTCATACAAAACTTTGGGCCTGTTCAGTCACCCAATGACAGCAGGGTGATTCGATGTCTTCATCTTTCCATGGTGCTAAACTGGCTGGAAAAGCGATATATGTATGCTTGTATGTGTTTGGGAATTTGACTAGACGTTGGAATGCATAATCTGTTAACTGACGATTCACCAATGATTATGTCTCGTACAGCATGCCTCACATTTTTCCATATTCGAATGTTTTCCTCCTTGAAACGTTGCTAGCTTGAACTAATGTATATGGCTATAGGCGAGTTTATTTATGACTTACCGAAACACCGAAGGATTTAATTTGAGCAATCGAGCAAATGCACAAAACAACTTAAATTGTTCATTCGCCCTTGCCTCTAACAAAACCTGCATTAATGAAAGCATACTGCCCAAGTACGTGAATATATATATATATATATATATATATATATATATATATATATATATATATAGTGTGTGTGTGTGTGTGTGTGTGTGTGTGTGTGTGTGTGTGTGTGTGTGTGTGTGTGTGTGTGTGTGTGTGTGTGTGTGTGTGTGTGTGTGTATGTGTGTGCGTGCGTGCGTGCGTGCATGCGTGTGTGTGTGGAAAAAGTGGATCATTAAGTCCCCCAGAAATACAGGGGTATTCACAATGCCTGAGGGTAAAGTGAATGATCGGGAGCATGGGTGTGACCACTGGGTGGGATGGGGGGGGGGGGGGAGGAGGGAGGCATAACGGCAGCAGCATCGTTGATTGTGGCCCGCACTCGACTACACATGGCGTGCCAAGAAAATTGCTGAAATCTGCACGCTGCTTTGGAGTGCACTGCGTAGTTCGTACCGCAAAGACTAAAAATAAATGTGCATAAAGTAGATTTCGAAATTCGTGTCTATGAGCAGCACTGTGCTGCTCATATGCACAAAGACTACTTCTCGTTGTTGCTGAATGAAAAAGTTTTCAATGGGAACGGAGTCCGGGTGATTGTCGAGTTGTTTCGGGACCATCAATGCATTTAAAGTATCCGGTGTCCCATATGATTGCAGGTCGCCCTGTTGTTCCAAGAGTCCGTAGTGATGCATGCATCTGCTTGTCTGTTCTCCGGCACTGGGAAAACAAGAAGCTGGATGCGTCACCTCTTCCCGTAAAGTGACGGGGCGCCAGACGTTTATCATGTAAAATAATATGGCAGAAACATACCTTACATAGATATATGCACACACCCTGGTGTCGTTTTAGCATAATGATCGGAAGTGCATCACCCTTGCTAGTGATGCCGAGCAAATCCTGGAGCCGGTGCACCATCCAGCCAGTAAGCCTTTGAAGACAAGCGCAAGGTCATGGTCTTTCAATCTGAGGAAAATGTTCAAGTTACAATGCTTACATATTCTACAATCTTCGTTTTCTCTGTCACGGCCGCGCACGGGGATGGTCTGATCGGTTTTAAGACATCATTAAATCCCATGATGCCGCGCGACCGCATTCCAAGCGTCTCCATCGCACGCAAGCCGTGCACTGTCGGATTCAATGGCGTATCATCTAAGCATACATTAAGACCTATGCGAGATGTGTCGGTGCTCCGTTGTGTGGTGATCCGTGTTGAGCACCGGATGGCTTATATGTAATGCATTCACCAGGGGCAGGGCTACCCTCCGCCCGGCGTCATGTGGAGTTTCCACGTCTCAGAGCCGCCTCCGTACTGGCAGATGAAAGTCTTCCACCGCCCTGACCTCCAATGGCATGCCGGCGGCACCGCTCACCAGCACTGTCGAGTTCCGGGTCAGCCATAGCTTCTCAAGAGCGCGGAAGCTATCGCCGTCACCGCCGCCTCCCGCGAGCGTGACAGCGCGAAATTCCGCACCGTCGCGCCGAATCCATCACCAGCGCGCCGCACTGAGCGCGGCCGCGCCAAATCCCGCGCCGTCGCGCCGCGAGCCGGAGACGTGGGCGGGCTGCGGTGAGTCAACGTCAGGCCGTCGCCTATCTGAGAGAGCGGCCGTCGCCTTGTCGCCGGCGTCGCTTCCATGTAGCGGGCGGCGCGGCGCCGGTGCGGCCTTGGTCGGCACGCGGCACGGCCGCTCACCTGTCGCTGCCGACGCCTTACATGGCCGCCGGCGGCGCGCTGCTACGTCACCGACGCCCCGCCCCCCGCGCGCGCCGCCGCCGATACAAATGATGGCGCGCGGCTCTCCGGGCAGCAGAACTGTGCGTGGACAGGAGAGTGAAGGTGGCACAGGAATCGCATCGATCCCTGAACGGTTTCAGAGCAGCTGATCACCGCCTTCAAACACAGCAGACTAAAGTGAGTGGTCCGAGGAGAGCCGCTGGCTTTGCGAAGCCTGCGCATCGCGAAGCGGCTTAGAACGCTTGAGACGCGATCTGTATTTGTTTGGACTCTAGTACAAGGTGCCAAGAAACACCTTCCAAAGGCGTAAAAATTGAAACGTAGCGTCGTGTTCAGCATTGTTTCAGCTTACGGTTATGCATCATTGGATGCATGCACGATGTGTAGAGACAGGAGCATGTGGTTTATTCTTATTGCAATGACTGCCAACTTGCCGAACACCTGAAACTACTGCTTTGTTGTCAGTAATTCGACTGCGTTTAGCTGCTTCATAAACAGGAAGCTAAGGGACACACCACTTGATGGTTTCCAAGCACTCTCATTGGTTAAGGTTGCTTGTGCATCCATTACTCCAAACATGGTGGACCGAGCCCGTGCTATAACGCACAGGCTCGGATCTTTCGAGGTGCCGCGTGATCAGTCTGAGAAGAGCATGGTCAGCTAGCACGGTCTTGACCAGTGGCGCAGCGGCGAAAATTCCTCCGGTCGTTACTCAAGTCATCCGTTTTGCCAGCCACACCAGATCCCAGAATGAACGGCCGAAGGTCGCGATGGCGACAAACTGCCTGCTGGGTGCTTGTACCGCTGACGATCAGGCCTGACTCAATTCTTGGCCAAACTTTAGAACTTTTGTCGGCTATTTCAGCCATGTCCATCAGTGCCGGTGGCTTTCGCGGCCCTTCAGTGGCGACACAGCGGACCGGGCGACGACCTCGATGTCAAACTTCCTCTAACTGCGGGCAGTGCCGGTGAAAACGCTTCCTGCAAATGCTGCAAACCAGGAAATATAACGTGCGCAGTTAAACTTACACCAACGACGCATACGCTTCCAGCACACGGCCAGGGCATGCAGGCAAGGGTGTTGGCTGGCCACGCTGCCCGCTGCGGACGGGTTCCGCACGCCGTCCACGTGTGAGCAAGCGTTCGTGCTGTATCCACGCCTGACCAACGCCCACCTGCCCGGCAGATGCAGACCCGTGTCGCACACGTTCTGGCGGTGGCGCTGCTGGCGCTCTGGCTGCAGTCGGCGGCCGTCACGGCGCAGCTGCAGTTCTCTGAGGACTGGACGCACGGCAAGCGCGACGTCAGCGCCCAGCTGCGCCGGCCTGCGCTGCCGGCGGCGCAGGCGCCTCGCCAACCGTCGTTGCTTGACCTGCTCACCAGCGCCGGCCAGCAGGCAGAGGACACGTGCCGGCCCGACGCCGAGGCGCTCGGCCTCATCTACGACCTGGTCATGGTGAGTGGTCACATCACCCAGCGACAGCTTTGAAGCGGGGCACGTGGCGAGAAGTTCGCGAGATAAACAGGGGGTGGGTGGTAGCGCTTTGTGCCTGTTTTGTGGGTAAGGCAACGGACATGCTGGGGCTCTTGCCTGAGAAGTATGTTGAAGGATCTTGACGGATCAGCTAGCTCATGCAGCTTCATTGCAGAGTGACTGGCATGGCAGGACTAAGTATGGTTTTCATTGGTTAAAGAATGGATGGCTCACAATGAGTGTAATGCAGTTCCTCACGGTGTCCTCTCATGCCCTTCAGAGAGAAGTGGAGAAAGTGATCAACTGCAGAACACAAAAAGGCCTGCTCCAACCGTACGTCGCCACGTAAAAACGACTGAGTGTCATGCTGCACTGAACCAAAGAAGAAACGTCAAGTTCCTCCACTCGCCAATTCGCTGCGGACTTATTTATTGCCTCCCGGAGCTGTCTTGGCTTAAGCGGCCCACTGACAGCACCTGATTCTGTGCTGCTGTTGTTCGGCGCCATCTGCCGACGCCGGCGAGACGGTCACGTGATACACCGTGGTCTCAGGGTGGTGAGGAACTCTGTGGGAACGGCTCCCAATCCGCTCTCCGGTGCAGTGAGGGTCGCCTTCGACGCTCAGCGTTCAGAGGAGTGAGCGGAAACTGCATCAGAGAGGGCAGCAGAAGCCGAGGGTGGGCAGTACAGATCTCCAGTTGCGGGGGCTCCGCAGATCCATCAGTGCTCATGTGTTGCCAGTTTCAAGGCAGACTTGTACCCATGTGCTCTGCTGACAGCGGTGTGTGAGACGGTGTTTTGGACAGGCGATATGTTATTTGTCAGCCATTCATCTGACTGTGATATTTCATTGCTGTTATGACCACCATGATTAGGATGTATTTACTTATTCGCACCACGTCAGGATTTCCACATCACACCGACCGACTGTTGTGAAAACTTAAAAACTTTTGGCACAGAAATATTCGCCCAGCACAGCGAATGTGCGTCTTTACTGCTGTTCGGCTTTAACTCCAGGCAAAAAGATTCATGTGTTCAGCTGCCGTCAAATTTATCAGCCGCCAGTGTCAAGTTGAAGCTTAATATTTATGGTGAAGCATGTACTGAATGCGCAGTTCCGATATCCCTAGAAGTCAAAACGTCATTGCAGTGGCATGAATGTCTTATTTTTTATCTTCACATTTTTGTGTTAGTGGTGAATGGTGTAGACTGGCAGCTATGTCCGGAGATGACGTTCTCAATGTCGTTCTGTGTTGTTTTCAGGCATGTTATCACGCCGCTCATTGTATTTCCAGTGTTGGTGCATTCAAGTGCCATGCTGTTCGTCGCCATGTAACGACCACCTATTTATTTCATTCGTCCATGTCGACACATATTTACGGGAGACAATACAAATGCACTCTTGTATGAGCTGGGTTGTACTGCTTTGGCGATGAAATGAATCAGATTTTGACGCACATACGCTTGGAGGCGGCTTTGGTTGTCAGCCTGTCATTTTCATGCCGAGAACCACGCCTGGCAATGCTGGCATGCTGCTTTCTTCGCATGACGGAATTTGAAGACAACAACGTCCACTGCGCCACTTGTGACTTGCAATGTTATCGGCAGTCGGAGTAGCTCACACAGCTCGTCCTAAACGTGTCATTTTTGCCATGTCATATCAGTTTAATCAGTGACGCATTCGGGAGAATCCTTTTCAAAGCACTGATATGGTATGCGCGCCAGCCAGATTGACGCTGATTTACACTGTTGCAATTATCAGAAGTCCGAAAAATATCTCCTCTCGGTGCGAGGCCTGACTGGCATTTTTCACCCGATGCGCTTCCAGCAATAAGGACTTTTTGTGGGGGAGCCCGGCCGGCAATGCGATGTAATAAATACGGATAATTTTGCTATCTTTCTGCTACTTTGCACGTCACAATGGGTAGAGCACAATGTGGTAAAGCACCAGATCAGAGCATATCCGATGATGATTCAACGCATTTTTTCAGTTACTACGTTGTTTTTGAGATCTCCCAAGACATGTCTGTACGTACCACATTGTCGGCTTATGACTTGAAACCCTGAGTTTGCAGAGCTGCTTCCTCTGAATGCCGGTGCTGCATTTCTCAGACGTGTACTCTGCACCAGTGGAATGCAGTTGAATTCCGCACGATCACGAACGAACGAGGGAGGGGAGATGTACCAGCCCCTCCCCCCCCCCCCCCTCGGCCTCTGGAAAAGAGCGTCCACCTGCGTCGTTGTGAGTCCCGAAACGAAGTCAAAGTTCCGTGTCGCCCTTTCTCTCACACTTGCCATAGGATCCGTCGTCGCTGTCTACGGTGACAATACCAGCTGCATGCTACCACGTTCTCAGCGTGGGAATGCATCACTCGCATCTAGCCATGTATTCAGTTAACTCGCGGCTGAATTCCCATTGCAGCCCGACCGCCCCACGCCCGCGCCGAGCACCACCAAACTTCTCGCATGCCCTCTGAGATCTCTGCAGCTGATTCTCCGCTCCACGTGCCCTGGTTTCCGGTCACCCTGGCGACCAGCCGGACAAACGCGTGCAGCCGCGCACCCGCGTGGGTGGGCCCTGACGCACCACGGCAACGACTGCGCTAATGATCAGAGGTCGGTGCCTGGTCACGGCTGAAAATAGCCCGGCATCTACCGCACAGCACGGCCCTGGATCGCGTCAGCTGCTTACGACTAGATAAATGTTAGCCGGTCTCTGCACCGCCTGGACCAGCGCGGGCCCCACACTCACATGGCCGTGCCAGTCTCAACATTGGCTCGCCTACTGCCGGAAAGGCTGACCGGTCCCAAACAGTGACTCATGCTCTGAAATTTGTGACATGTCATTTCGTCACACTCCTAAAATGAAAGGTCATTGATTAAAGTTCAAACGAAGCTCTTTTTTCATCTGAGTTTCCAAAAAAGCACAGGCTTAGGACGACCGCATTGCGAGGCGCAGACCTTCATCACATTATCTTAAAAACCGGTCTCCGGCTGCCGTATCCCCCTGTTAATCAGGCCTCGCAGGCGCTCACACCAGGCGGTCGGCCACAACCAAATGGAGACTGCCGCACAAATTGGCAACATAACGCGTCGGAAGGTAGACGAATGCCACCGCGACAATCAGCAAGAGACCGCGACACCAGAGACTAGCCACGTACGTTTGGCAACAAATCATGAGGCTGTCCACATCCGCAATACCAGTGAGGGTCTTGGGACGTCGTAGCGTTATAGTTTTGCGCGGTGACGTTCTAGTGTACTTCACTGAGAGGATGGTGGTCCAGTTCTTGAAAATCACTGCAGCGGGGGAGTCATTTGCATCAGGATGGGGATGTGGCAAAAATATCAGCTGACCTTCCGACGAAAGATGGCGGAACTCTTCTAGAGAATTTTGCGTCGTGGTCAGCTAGTCTTAGACTGAGGCATTAAGATGGAAGGAATCCATTATATTCTTTCCTCTGAAAGTGTGCCAAATACTAAAGCACCCCGACCCGACCCGACATCACGAAACGGACGGCTCCTATCAGCCCTATTTCGCATCGGCTTCGTAAACATACTCGTCTCCAATTCACTTGCCCAGCACTTTACAGCCTGTTGATCTTGCGGGACATCTGCGTGCGTCAGAGTCGCCTTCAGCACCGCCGGATCAGCGCAGGCCCCCTGACCATGCCGTGGACCGGCGTCAGAGGCGGGGGCGGGGAGGGGGTGGCAGGCGGCTGACCCGGCGCCACCGGACCGGCACGACCCCGCGCGCTGCCACCCACGCGCCATCTCTTCAGCGGGATCTCGCGCTGACCACCGGTTACCACGACGATGACTCACGCTGACCCCAGACGCCCTATCCCTATGCACGTTTTGGTTGGTGCTGTGACTCCCCGCCGGCTAATATGGCAGGTGGGTCCGCCTATCGGCCGTCAAGTTGTCATCGCGACCCACTGCGTCACCGTCTATTTCAGCCTTCAGCACGGGTTCAGACGAAGGTGTTTCTTAACGGCACAGGTCAGTGACGACATTCGAGGAAGTGACATCATCGGTATTCGGCGTTCTTGGCTGGAGAAGACGACACGCGCGTGCCAAAGCGGACGCTGTCATTGGGTAAGGCTGCGGCAGGGGCTTAGACGTGGCGGATTGCTGCACTCTCTCGGCTGGCACCACGGCGAGCGTCACGTCCTTAAATGGCTGCTCACCATCGAGCCGTGCTGTTCGGGGACAAACCTGTTCGACTAGTGTGACAATGCGGTTGATGTAGCTTCACCTGCTTATACCACACACTTGCGCTCATACCACACCTATACCACATACTTGCACTCACATATGCATATCGTCAACGACTGGCTTCGAATTCATCCTTGGGGTACATCAAACAATGTGAAATGAGGAACTGTAAGATATAATCCGAGCCAGATGTTACATTACTAAATGGGAAGCACGGAAAAGCAGCGTCATCGATTTCAATGGGTTCTTAGACAATAGCTGCGCGCACTACTACACGCACATTCGCTCCCCTATGTGTGGAGCCAGGTATGCTTTCCCGTGGATGGAGGAGACCGTTTTGCTGAGAAATGCTGCATGTTTGCATGTGAACTCCATCTTTTCCCGTACTTTTCCCTTTTCAGGCTTTTGTTTGGCATTTCTTTAAGAGACAACAAATTAGCACATTTACTGCACATGATGGTAATTCGGTCACAAATGATTTGGTACTCTTAGCCAACACCCTGGTAATCCATCCACAGAAGCATTCCGACTCGATCATGCTAGGATCATTAACGCTATCCAAGCGAAACCAGGTATGATACAATGACGTCACCTAACTTCAGATGTCATGCTTGTGTCGGGCTGCCATAGATTTAATCACAATTTTGACGGGAAGTGGAGCTCCTGGCGATTCACTTTCCCCTTCTTTTTTCTGCACAAAATAATTGTAATGATGTAATTCAATGAATTATAGTACGATGTAAAGAGCATTGCTCCTACATCATATTACACAATATTTTGCTGAATGTGGGCATTACAGAAAGAGCAGCTAATGGTAAAAAGGCACACATGCGAAGTCCGCGCTGTCCGCTGTTGTTGTCGATGTGGCTTCGATAAGAAGAATGACGATGGTAATCGGACAGCAGTTGTGTCCTTATATGCATGACGTGACTATATCACCGAAAACTGGAATTGTTTACCAGCATTGTACATCCGGCACCAGATGTGCTGAAACTGTCAGGGACTTACTTTACGAATATGTATTTGGAGCGGCATATATGTACAGGCATTAGCTGAAAGTCCAAGCTAAGGGCTATTTTCTCTGCGCCCCCGACTTTTATATAGCACTGGTCTAGTCTATGCCAACATCTATGAATACAATATCGTATGATAATTACTCGATTAGTACATAACTTGACCGCCTTAGCGATGCAGATGAGTCTTTACAAGTCACATTTGATCCACATGGTGGCGTAACCTGAAAGACTGATATCTTATAAATGGACAGAAAACGGACCTGCGTACCCCTTGGCGCAACGTTTCTAGTTGACGCGTAACTTACGATTCCGCCCTATTGGCAGTTTGCAGTAAACTGCGATCTGGCTATCCCATTTCGAAGCACCGTGATCAAAGAAGCGGTCCATACGACGATGAGGCCATCGATGTCACCATCACTCCTCAAAGTCATTTGAAGGCGATGGAGCTCCGTTCGTGGCACGCTAGGCAACGGATGACATGAGACAAACCCATCCAACATCATCAGTGAACAATGCTGCTAGAAGGGATAGTTAAAAGAAAAAAATTCAGCCGAAGTAAAACGTAAAAGCAGATTTTCCATCATTTCCTAATAATCATCGAACCGTTCAGCTGAGATGTGACTTAATGCTGGACGAGAATGAAACTGCCGGGCTTACTGGCGGGTATTGTGTGGTGCTGACTCGAATTCTCAGATTATTTCCGGCAGTGCAGTTCCGGCTGATCAATGTGTGCTGAACGAACGACGCTTCTGAGATTCTGTATACGTAGCCGGAATGGCGGGTCCAGATCTGTTGTGAGAGCTTATGCAGATCGCTTGATCCCAGTCACCTGCAATATCTGAATGTCAGCGTAAAATGCAAAGCGGACAAATTATATAACCTGTTAACACTTAGGGCAGTCCGTGTGCATTTCTGAACATTTTTTCCACCCCCTACCCATTGGTTTCACCTTGGTTACACTGGGGTCACTGTACAAGTCATGCTTTTATGACGCACTGGTTACATTGGGCGAACCCCCTCCTGCCTGGTTTTCCAGCGTTAAACGTAGCGTCCCAGAGACGTTATGACAGTGTTAAAACTGGGATAAATGCGTCAAACGAATACGTGCGTGTCGCTTGTTATGAGAGGAAACCATTAGTGCACATCTTCAAGTCTCCACAGCATTCAAAGGACTTTCATCATTTTCAGCAACGCCTGAACGTAACGTTACACTTAACGTGGGCAACTCCCTTACCTCTTGTTAAGCTTTGGTCACGCTGCATCAAGGCTCTCTTCCTCTCCTTGCCCAACTTAATATAAAGACGTCCTCTGATACGCGTCAACGTGTGGGACGTTTCAAGCCAGCCAAGGTGTTTTACCACGGGTTAAAAAAGTTTGGAGAGGGGTTGCCCCCTCCCCCTCTCCTCTGTGGAATAACCCACTGGGTGAGCCTCTTTTGCTGCGTCACATTTTTGCAGAAGTGTGCCAGGGGAGTGTCCTTAGTATCCGCACAGCATGAACTGACCACCGCAGTCACCTCACAAGCGATTCTCGTATTTGTGGGAGGTCGTTGCCTTTCTATCCGGGCGGATCCGGAGCTTGCGACGTTCGCGAACGCTCGGGTCTGCCGAATGTAGCGGTAAAAACTGCTCATCATGGTGAGGCAGCGCGTGCGTCCCTTCGGTGCCGGGCCCGGAGGTAAGGTCGCGGACTGGTAATGGGCCGTGAAACGCCTCTGTGAAATGGCCACCATCTTGAATGGCGGCCGGCCAACTTTGCGCCCGCGGCATTTCCGCGTGCCATGACGCGTGCGAACATGCGCCCCTCTGACGTCATCGGCGCCGAGGCCCAGTCATGTACCTTGCGGGCTCTTGCACCAGATTTCACAAGATTGGTAGTTTATTATTACAGCACCGTAGCCGCATAAAACAGCCGTGTGGCGTCATCATGACAGGAAAGCTTGGCCGAATGAGTTTTCACTTCGTTAGTGTGTCAACGACCGGATTCCGTGAATGGTCCAGACCACAGAACAGTAGTGCTGTGAGGTGGACAGCGAGAAATCGGGACAAAAAGAAAGAGGAAAAGAGGGGAGAGAGGGCTAGAGAGAGGTTCTTCGTTCATCGTAGCGTCTGAAACAGAATCTTTAGTTTTCAAGCACTGTAGCAGGCTTTAAATTCGAGCTAAGACTGGTTGGGCTTCCTCCAACTACTGATATGGAGGTGTTCATGTCTGCGCTATGAAGCCACGGAGGCCGTTCATGGCCACCATGAGTGTAGGTAGAGATAACAGGAATAAACGACAAAGGAACGACCCATGACCTTAAATCGGCAAAAGCATTCCAGCAACAGATAAATAGAATGAGGAGTAGCTAGGACTGTGTCAGGCGCCGTCTCAAGACAGAGGGCGATTGCAATTTGAAGAGTGACAAAACAGGGGTCTCAAGGATAACTTGGTGCTAATTAAACATGAGGCTGAACAAAATGAATAGCAATAAACGCTAAGCTCAGTAGAGACGGGCTGACGGATGCGGCGAGGGAACAGCCTATCCCAAAGCGGACGCTGGGCAGAACAAGATGATCGTGTCACCGTAGTCGATTAACAGGACAAACGACGAATGGCGGAGATATAAGGGCTTAACGTCCTTCAGGTTGAGGGTCCGAGCACTTCCGATATTTAAACGATTGAGCCTATGTGCATATAGTTTAAGTTATATAGTTATCATTTAAGCCAGGCATTTTCGAACTAAAAATGTCTGTACCGATCTGATTTCATTGGAAAAATTGATGATATTGCGGAGATCTCCAGCCATTACGTGATGCACAGCAAAACAGGTATAGCTCAGCGATCTGGTATGCCAGTCCGTATCAAGTATGTGGTGAAAAACAGACTGAATAACATTGACCGGACACAAAAAGCAACAAATAATTAGCCTGATCAAGAACGCATGCTGGCTTCTGACATGACATTGCTTCAAAATGATGTCGCGCGTGACCTAGATTACCTAATAGCATGGTCTCAAACTGCTAAAGGGTTTTATTCCGCTATCTCTATAAGCACAGGCACAAGAAACGGTGGCATAAAGAACTCAAAAGAATTGTTCGTGTCATTTAACAACCCAAACCCAAAGAAACGCCAAGTCGTAGCATTGTGTTCGTGCTCTGGACTTTTGCCAGAGAGAATTTCACTATGCTCCCCAATCCTGTTTGATCGCCTCTCCCAGTATCTGCAACATTGGACAGAACATCGCAGACATATGGTGTATGCTGAGCCATGATTGGCAATTATGTCATGGAGGCACAGTGCTAGGCTTACCAAATTGCTACGGGGTAGCTATCAAACAAACCTGCAGTCAAACAAACAAGGTGGCTGTTTCTATGACGGCACGAGATGCGTGTCTTCGTGCACGTTTTTTATGGAGTGCCAGGGACTGCAGGCGCCATATTACCGCTCAGCGGCCATGGCAAAACCGAAGTTTGAACTCGTGCCCCATGTGGAGGCCGGAGGCGCAAAACACTCAACCATTCCGTCTCTCCGAGGGTGGTCGTGTAAATAGAAAGGTATGACCGTAGCGCCCAAGCACATAAGGCCTGACAAATTCCAGAACGAGTGCCTGAGCCACGCGGCAATTTTACCGCTCAGCAGCCTAGCTGCGGATCCGTCCCATGCCATTAGGGCAAAATGAGACGACCATCTAGCAACGCAGATGCGCATCTGCAGACAGGAGTCAAAAAGTTGATAGGAAGTGGTCTGGGACGTCATGAGTCGGTGAAAGCCAGCTGGCGCGGTTGTCGGTTACATCTTTTTGAATGGCCGTGGGGACAGGTGCCGGAAGAGTGGGTCGTCAGACTGTGCTAGCGACTTCAGCTCACTGGTGCCATAGGCCTTAACAGGTGCTGACATTACCCCAGTTTGGTCCCATGGGCCACATCAGGTGCTGACAATTACGCGATTTTGGTAGGCTGCGGTATCAGAACGTTGGCCATGAATGGTCCTGTCTGTGGCGTGGTATAAGTGGCTAATACACGGGAGCACTACCCTGACGACAATCATCTATAATCGAGTGTACTTTAGGGCATCAGTGTTATGTATGATTTACCTAAGTGCTCTTCATGTCAGCACCTAAACGCATTCAGAGCAGCCCCAGCCTAAAGTTGAGGATCCTAAAGCTGTCGCGGCTCACTGGGACGAGAGGAGTTTGCTACAGTCAGAGTTTTGCCAGGTTCCGTCGCCTCTCCCGGCGAGGCGAGAGAGCTGGACCTGGCGGCAGATGCCAGGATGCAATGTCCGGTGTGGGCTGTCTGAGACGGCGGTGGCGCCAGTCCGCGCCACCGCCGCCGCCGACCTGCGGAGGCGGCCCTGGCGTCACGCACGACCCGCTTCGGATTCCGGCGCCGGCGCCGTCGCCCCAGCCGCCGAGCCCGGCCGGCGCCGCGACCACCGTCGGCGCCGGCGCCGGCCGGGCTCGGTGTGCTGCTTCCGGTGGAGATTGCCTTGAGGCTGGGCGGCGCGCGGCTGGAGAGGCCCAGCATCCGCCTCTCACGACGCCTCGGCGGGCAAATAAGCCCCGGATGGTGCCTTGGGCCGGCCGGAGCGGAAAGCCCGCTGACCCGAGCGTCCGGCGGTGGCGCGCCCTTCCGCAGCGGGGCGGGTCTCGAGACGGGAACTTGTCCGCCCCCGCTTGGTGCCGTCCCGCGCTGCGGCGCCGCTTGCGGTCAGCCGGGCGCCAATGTCAACACGGGACACGGCCGGCCACGTCTGAGCTGTGACGGCGGCCGAGTTATTTGAGGTGTCTGCGGCTGACCGCGGCGGCGGCACCGCAGCTCCGCGACAAACGCCCGCGCCATGCCACGGCCAGCAATCTGCGATCGCGAGAAAAGATAGCCGTTTGTAACGATTCCTGCCAGATGAGATGAGCACTTTGCAACGTTACCGAGAGCTCGGTCAGTGTTGCCACATGTGTTTATACGAAGCCCGGATTATCATGTACGCATGCATGTCCGGATGATGACGCGCTATCGCGAGCGAGGTTGTCCACTTGTCCTCCGTGGTAGGCTGCTTCTCTGTTGTTGCGAGGGCCGGCGCTTTTTGGTGACGTGGTACGCCTTCATTTTAGGCGTCAGTCGCAACCATGGAGATCGCCTTTTTTCTGCTCCTCTCCGTTTGCACTTCCGCTCGCCTGTGTTTGTTTTTGTTGATTGGGGTTTTGGGGTGGGCCGGTTGCGTCTTCGCACCGACAGCAGTCTCGCCTCGTGTCGATGGCTGCCTTTCTTCCGTGACGAGGACCTGTTCTCTTTCATGACGAGAGCTCCTTCCTGCCACAGGAAAGGAAAACTACGTCCTGCTCGTGACGGAGGCCACCTATACCAGGGAGGACAGGCTGGTCCCTACTGATGCAAGCGGATGGGGAGGAGGGGGGGGGGGGGGGGGGCACTACCGCTGAACTGCCGTGCCACCATTAATGCCTGAGATGCTGCAGCAGCTAACGGTCGCGGTGTCTAGCGGACCGCTGTAGCTAACGGGCTGCAAGGAGGCGGCGGCACGTGCATGGACATTGCCACTTGCATAAAACCTGCCAACAAAGGTACTTTGCCTGCTGAATGGTTCAGTGATACACTTTGGCAAAATAATTTGTGGGGGAGATCAAACAGGTAAAAATGTCCGGATTTACCTCACGGATTTTCCCCGGTTTTGGCCCTCTTTCCTCGCGAAGTTGGGGGAGGGAGGGGGAGAAGCGCAGGGCTGGGTGGGCTGGAGCTTTCGCAGCTGAATAAGAAACTATATCCCTGATAGAATCTATAGCTCCTATCTACAGCAAGAACGACCTGAAAGCTTTCGAACACTTGGTATCACCGTAGTACCACTCAAAAAAGCTTTTTTTACAATTCTTTATTGGAGAATGACCGCGAAACATAAAATCCTAGTGGATATAAGACCAAAGGAATTGTTCAATCTTGCAACCAGTAGTGTGAAACCATGGTATGTGTGAAAATGGTAAGAGTTTCGCTCTTATCGATGGCTGCGTTTATAGAACGGCTTGATCTCCTACCATAAGATTTTCATCCCATACACGTATTGTTCTTTGAGTTTTGTACCCACCTTAGCACACATGTACACAAAAAACTTACCTGCACCCATGGCTGTATGTAAGGGAGCCAGGGGCTCCACAAATAGGGAGCCGACAATAGCGTTTTTTCACGATTGGTTGTTGGGCTGATAAGTGCTTAAAATGTCTTCAGTTAGTTTTCGTAAATACTAACGCTCTGACAACAAAATGATCGTTTGCATGCAGTTTCAATGGCATTCAAAAGCCCAACTAAGAATTAGCTTGCAATAAAAACATGAGACTGTTCATTATGAATTTTATACAGCCTGCGATCTGTGTGATTGGCCTGTGTGTAATGAAATGACAAACGATTTAAGCATGATCACATGGGAGTACACTATGGACGTCTTTGCACGTAAACAGGCAATGGGTACTCTGCCTGTCGTACTACGGGTGGATTGCGGAATACTCGCTGGCACGAAGTCACCAGCAGGTTGAATCCTTAATATCATGGCTGGATCTCGAAATGGGAAATGACCGAGCAATGATCGTGAGGAAGTTCATGCACAGAGCCCTGGTGCCACACGTTTTAGCTGAAAATGGTGCCGGGTGAACCAGAGACAGGTGGCAGCCACTGTATGACACTGAACCAGAGACAGGTGGCAGCTATTATATGACAATGAACCAGACAGGTGGCAGCAACTATATGATCATGAAAATCCGGGATCCAAATTCATCTTCGAGTAAGTCGTGACAACCTGGTTTTCGTAAGCTTGCACAACTATTTTCAGCAAAAGAGCTCCAATTTTAGTAACCGCCTGAACGGCGCTGTGCAGATTCTGACCTGGGTCCTGTGATCTAGTACGCCAAGGTCGTGCGCATTTCCAAAAACAATTTTTGTAATATATATGTTGAAGCGTACAACGCAAGGCCCCATATTGGTGGTTACCCTACACGCGGCCCAGGCCACGTTGTTCCCAAGCGACGCCTCGCATATCTATGCCATGGCTGGGGCTGGATCACAAATTTGAAGGGTTATGAAACTCGAAAAAAGATGACAGACCACCCTTGCGCTTCCTTACACCTTTCACTGACATCCTGAGCATAATTATTTTTGTTTTTCTAAACTCGGTCTCGAAATGGCAGTATAATTTGGACAGACGTGCACAGGAGCCATAGTTATATTATTACAACATCGTCATCTGCTGTCAAAGAACCTCATTCCACAATCGAGAGAGAGACAGGTACAGAAAGAGAGAGAGAGAGAGAGAGAGAGAGAGAGAGAGAGAGAGAGAGAGAGAGAGAGGAGAGAGAGAGAGAGAGAGAGAGAGAGAGAGAGAGAGAGAGAGAGAGAGAGAGAGAGGAGAGAGAGAGAGAGAGAGAGAGAGAGAGAGAGAGAGAGAGAGAGAGAGAGAGAGAGAGAGAGAGAGAGAGAGAGAGAGAGAGAGAGAGAGAGGAGAGAGAGAGAGAGAGAGAGAGAGAGAGAGAGAGAGAGAGAGAGAGAGAGAGAGAGAGAGAGAGAGAGAGAGAGAGAGAGAGAGAGAGAGAGAGAGAGAGAGAAGAGAGAGAGAGAGAGAGAGAGAGAGAGAGAGAGGAGAGAGAGAGAGAGAGAGAGAGAGAGAGAGAGAGAGAGAGAGAGAGAGAGAGAGAGAGAGAGAGAGAGAGAGAGAGAGAGAGAGAGAGAGAGAGAGAGAGAGAGAGAGAGAGAGAGAGAGAGAGAGAGAGAGAGAGAGAGAGAGAGAGAGAGAGAGAGAGAGAGAGAGAGAGAGAGAGAGAGAGAGAGAGAGAGAGAGAGAGAGAGAGAGAGAGAGAGAGAGAGAGAGAGAGAGAGAGAGAGAGAGAGAGAGAGTTTCAGGAGCTCGTCGACATCCACCACACGTGCGCTAAAAATAAAGGGTCATTTACCTACAGGTGTTCAGATTTCAGTGCTTTGCATTTTTGTGCCAATGAATTGGGTCTATTGTAATCGTCTCATTGTTAAGAAACTAAGAAGTGTCTGTGACTGTGATAACGATGGCATGTTCAAGTCAGATTAGCTGGCCAGCTGACTGATGCATCTTGGGGCAAAAATGATTTTTCAATAAACCGAATCCCACATGCCGGTCCGTAGTAAATTCATATGCATACTCGCCCAGTGTTCAGTGAGGCGTGAAGCGTCGGTGGCGTCTCCCCTGGGCGTTTCAAACGCAATTCTATGAAGAAAATGGGATAAGGCATAAACAGCATTAATTCATCTCTTACCATAGCCTTCTTACTTTTTTCGTGAAATCAACAAGAGAAACTGGGGAAGAAGTGGTAATGTTATTACCGCTACACGACTGGCGTCAGTCATGCGATGTTGGTGTGTGGATAAAACAATTGGCGTCACTCATGCGATATTGGTGGGTAGATAAAACAGTTGTGTCTTGAGAGGCATCACCGGCTCTTTGCATACTGGCTCACTGCATTCGTTGCAGCGGGTGATAATGCAATTGGGATGTTTGCATATTACATAACAGGAAGGAATATGCTGGTGATCAATCACGAACCAACATTGCTGTTTCTCGGGCCTGTCATCTGCTTCGCTGCACAAATGTCAAATGCTGCATGTTTCTTGTAAATCTTGGTGGCATGTTGTTTTGTGGCACAGGCGCGTGTTATTGACAGTGCAGTTCAAATGGAGTCAAAGAGTTTGGCCTTTGGTTATACAGGAATAACCTTTTGACCACCGCTTGCAAATGCATGCGTGCTATACAGGCCTTAAACGCAACTAAGTCACTCAAATTGAGCCACTGATGTATAATAAGACCGAAGTTAATTGGACCTAACAATTCTTGCTGTGGTGCTCAAACCGTTACAGTATTTGATGATGCAAGGAAGCGACGTAATGATTCGCTCCAAAAACATTATTTGTCAACACCACACAAACTGAGCTCAGAACCTAAATGTAGGCCCATTTGTTGAAGACTATAACAGCAGATACCTTACCTTTAGCCGGTGCAGGACCATAGCATTTAAAATTGAAAATATTTGCGTAGACGCTGAAACCAACCGAGCTGCCAGCATCGCTATCGGGACGGAGAACCTGATCCCTGTGCCCATAATATTCGTTTCGTTCTCACTGCTTGCTGTGGCTGCACTCGATAATTCTAGTGGCGTTTTGAACTGGGGTAGTCATTTTCAAAACAATTATCCGCAGTTAGCAGTTGTGACTTTTTTAAGACTTCAAATGTTCTCCTGTCCGAGGTAGAGGCACGCGAGCTCGTGCGGACTATTGCGTGCCCCCTGATTTGATGACGGCAGCCCAATTTGAAGTCCCCCCTGAGATACATGACGTCCAATTAACCGGCACAGTTTATCATACCAAACATCCTCACTGGTGCATGACGACATAGAAATGTTACACGAATTTCGCCTGCTCAATGACAACGCTGTGTTCAGGGTCAATGGGAACATGACCATTGATTGGTTCGTGTTGAGAGTACCTCAGCATGCGTTGTCGCGGCAGGGAACAACAGCTGGCTTACAGGGAGCTTAACATGTTAAATGCAACTTTCGAACACGAATCGCGTTTGGTGTTACATAATACAGACATTTGGACAGTTCTACTTGTCCTGGCGGAAGTGAGATGGGAATCGAATAACTCAAGAAAAGCGCTTTAATCGACAATGCAAATAAGGTAAATAAGGTAAGGTAATAAGGTACAGGTAAAAAACATGTCATCCCGGACAAACGTAAAAGAACACCACGAAAAATAGTCGAAACACACGCGCATCAGTCAGGTTGTCCGCTTCAGTGGCAAATGTGACACGGTCAGGCTGGCAGCAACTCTGACATCATAAAAAACGTCCCACGATAGAATGAAGCAATGCTGTATTGAGGATAATATTCCCTAAATAGTGAAATTTTGTTGTTTAGAGCTTTCTTTTGCAATATTGGTGCTTGTCCCAGTATCTTTACGTACGGAACCGTTCTTTTAAATGAAAACGGATTTCATTTTGACTTGTTTTCAGGTTTTTCGGGTGCGTCGATTGCCGTGGTCATTTTGGGTGCACTCAAGTACCATAGCCTCCAATGTATTCGGCGCGCAAGAGAGTTGCTCGCGAGGTGTCCTGCTCCGGCGCGTAAGAGCTCACTTCTTACACCGAGCAAACGGGCGAGTAGAAGTGAATACTGGACAGTGCTGGGACAATGTAAAACACTTTGTCCCGTCCCCAGGGACAACGTCGCATCCGGCTTCTTTTTTTAAATTTCGAGCCATCTGTTTAAATGTGCAAATACGTCTGGTACTTTGAACCCACACATGACAGAAACTGTGAACAGAACTCTTTGACGGTCGTGGATGTCTTGCCCGACGCACATAAATAAGGTCGTTGGCAAGTTCCATGAGCTTTCAAGGTGGACACACTGGACCTCTGAGTATGGCCACAGCATATGGCTTAATGCCCGCGTCTTGAAAAGGTTTGCTGACTCGCACATATATGGGTCTAAGCGTACTAATTCGGCCTGTTGCAAACAGCTGGTTGAGGTTTTCAGTTCTGCGATGAGTCGGGTGTGTTCGAGGCTGAGTAGCCTTTTTGCTCTTGATTGGGGTTTTAGGGCGCGCCGACTATTAGGATCATTTTGCGCCCATAGGAGCAAAATCAATACATAGGTGTGTAAATGGCTAAAAATCCTACATTATTCAAAAATGGAAAGCAGCTGATTCGTGGCAAGAACGCGACAGTCGTCACCAATGATGTCTGAATGCCCCTACAGTTCCTCTGTAAAATGTTTGTCATGGAGCTAAAAGGTGAGGACGGTCTTTACCCGTTTACCGCTCCGCAGTAACCACGTATATAAAAAGACGAGTTTACGGGATATGGAAGATCACAGTATGAAACGGACGATCTAAAAGAACTCGGCTACACCGGTCGCAGAGGACCCGGCCGGTCCAGCTACGGAGCTCAGGGTCCTCGTGGTGTCACTGGGGTCCGGACCCACTGACGCCGGCCGTGCTTTGGTCCGAACACGCGGGCTTTCATCTGAGGGCGAGATGGGCCAGGGAGAGCCACGCTTTTCCGGGCGCCCCGCTCTAGACGGTGATGGCGCCGGCGAAGCAGGAACAGTATGTGGTGGCGCCGGAGGAGGACCCATCGGATGCCTCAGCGCTCCGGGGGACCTCCAGGGGCCTCTACACGTCGTCTGGACGGTGGAGCGGCTGCTCCTGTGGGAGTGGGTCCCTGGCCAGCCCTAGACAATTGGTTAGTTGTCTTAGTCGGCTTGTGTTCAACCAGACGCGCCCGCTAGGCCTCCCGGGCGCGCCTGTCAGCTTCCTGGTGCTCCAGCGTCTTTTCCACTCGCTCACAGGCACTGGCAAGGGGTGTCTGTAGTGAACAGACCGATTGAGCCGCAGACAAGTGGAGAGCCAATGGCGCGCGAGGACTCCGACCACGCCGAGCCGTCATCCAACCGCCGCCCGTCGGTGATCCAGCGCGCACCGAGGGGGCCGGCAGAGCGGCCTAAACGACTTCAAAAGTCCTACGAACTGAACTGCCGTCATTTGCTTGATGACATTACTTTGTGGCGACGAAGTTTTGACTTTGGACGCATACGATATTTTCGGGAGCTGTCGTAAAGTTTACGAGCTCCACGGAATGAGAGGTTTTTGGAGGTTTTAATCGATATAATCTCCTTTTTCGCGTAGGCTGGGCATGCACGGTAGTACGTCGTGTGCGGGACTTGGTGCTTGCCGCAATTGACGCAGTGGGGTTCAGCGGGGGTGCAAACTTTGCTCGTGTCCTCGAATGACGCACATTTACTACACGCTGGGCGGTTACGACAGCGGAGTTCGGTGTGGCCAAATCGCTGGCACTGGTAGCACCGCATTAAGTTAGGCACATAAGGGCGAACCTTTACGCGAGCGTATCCCACACGTATCTCGGCCGGCAAAGCAGTGGATCTAAACGTCAGTATGAGATTGTTGGCGAGCATCAGCCCTCCTCCTCGTCCGACGAGAATCCTAAGCAAAACTTTGATAGTTCCTCGACTATCTCGTCCTCGGCGGCGTCATGAAGATCAAAACAATTGACCACGCCCCTGGACGAATTCTTGGACTTATGTGATGTTGCTAATATCGATACGGTCTTTTCATACCTGCCAGTCTCACCCCGAACACTATGCGTAATTTCGTTAACTGCCATATAGCCCGGTTCACCTCCAGACCACTAGCGAACTCTACGTCTATTTTTTTATCCCTGAGCTTATTGCATCTAATGATTTACCTAAACCTGTCGCAGCCCTTCCGCCTCTGAAACGGTGAGAGGGAAGCCAGCTTAATCGCATCACTTCCGGGGATTAGGATCCGTGGGCCGGGGAGCGCAGATCCTTCTCTGCACCCTGCGCTTATCGAGGTCCGTCCCCTTTCGGAGGACGGGTGCTTTTTGGGCGAGAAGACACCAGAAAAGGTGGTTTTCATTTCGGCACTGGGGCTCCCCACCCACCTCAGAGCCCAACTGGGGGACGGCCCAACAGTCCCTCGGGAGGCGGTCGCCGCCAAGGCTACCCCGGTGCTATACGGGGCGAACGACGCCTCCCACACGGCCAGTTGTAACCGGGGAGACCCCTCCCCGTCCTGAGCGTGGCTCAGCGCCGCCGCTCCTTGACTCTTAAAGCCGTTGCGCGCGACCAGGCGCTCCAAGCGTAGACCCACCCAGAGCACCCAACCGCAACGTGAGCGACTAGCCGCTAGACCCGTGTAAGGCCCCACAGGCCCTCCACGCCCCGGATATCCTGGCCAAAGTGGAGTGTTGGGACGTGCCCTGACTAACCCGCACGACGCGCCCCTCAGCCACCAGGATCCGATCAACCCGTGGACACGGGCGAGGGGGCACGGCGACCCCGATAAAACGAGGAAGTGATGAGTGGGTCGGATGTGGGAAAGCGAGTAATGGAAAGGGAGCGGGCGGGAAACGGAGCAGGAGCTCACGCATAGACGTAGGAACGTTTCAAAAAGTGGGAGGGGGCAAGCTCAGGGTGTACTTTGGGAGCTTTTTCTGAAAAACCAGCCCGACGACCGAGGGGATAAAGGTGGAGGTGATCACTCTTTATTCAATTGTAATGCCTGCTATTCTAGATATGTATCTAGAGCTGTTTCTCGCTGTTGCACACCCTTGCCTATCCGACTCATCTATGTTATTCGGGAAATAAGGCTATCCAGCTTTTCAAGAATATTCTTCCATTTCAGCGTTGTCATTCCTGGTGAGCCGAAATTCCACGAGCGGGTAGGCATTTTGTGTAATTGAGGAGGCATCTGCTTCCGCAGGGTAGATGCCAAGACATAGCCTGAACATAGGCTGGTGAGAATTTTGAAAGTGAATCGATGGCTCTCAGTACAACAGATTTTACATGAGCCTTCATTTCGCTGGCTGCTTTTCAAGAGATAAGACTTGTCGTGGCATTTTAGGCGGAAACAAATTCGAAACCTTGAAACTACCAAAAACCATGTGACAAGAGCCATAGAGCCGGAAATTCTCCTTTGAAAACCAAGCCACAGAATGAAAGCTACTCTGTCATATATTCCTTGTCTGAGCCCTGCTCCCGTCTGCCGTCGGTGGCCACTGTCCTGGCCCGGCTGTCTCCGAATGACTGACCGCGAACTGATGGTATGGCTGCCTTGTTGCACATTTCTGGATTCGCATCGCTACTAACTGGGATGTAAAACATGTGTTGGACACCTGCAACAGCACCTTTTCCGAATAATCTTCCCTTACACCACACCACCCCAGAAAAAAGCAGCCGGGAAGCTACCTACTTTAGGCATGAATTGGCCCAACAGACATTTAATTACCCGTCATTTAACGCGGATGACTTGGTCTGTTTTTGTGTGTAGGCAAGGGGTAGCCAGGGCCTGGCTAAGAGGAACACAGGGCCGACAGAGGCCCCCTTTATGGTGATCCGTCCCACAAAAACATATCCCCGCATATATTTTACTTGTTAACAGGGGGCACGGTTTTCTTCATCTCATGGTTATTTTCACGCTGTAAACAGAACAGAAACTAGAAGCTACCGTAAAATCAATTCTGTTAACAGTTTCAACACGCACCCGGGTGGCCCGCTAGATGCCCTTCGCTTGGGAGGAGGGTCAGCTTCACCCCTCCCCCCCCCCACCCCCCTGAGATCTCGGGAACTAAGACAGCTGGAAACACTAAATTCAGAGGATGTGTTGACCTGTATGTGAAATCACGTACGGTAAATTTGAGGTTCCTATGTTTTGACTTTCGGGTCAAATAGGGTCAAACAAGTTCAAATTCCAGGTTATTCTCTAAGCTGCCTCCAAAACCCAGATGGCTGTTTCTAAGCAAAAGGTCACACGTTCATACAAGGTCATTGACCTTGTTTGACCTTTTGAAGGTTACGGTGACAAAAATCAGTCAAGACTGCTCTGAGTTTTGCATTTAAATACGCGAGAAAGATAACGCTAGGTAGCATGTTTCTAAAAACAAAATGTCGACCTACGTCATTCTAGGTCAATGACCTATTCTGACCTCTAAGAAGTCCATTGTAGATGTATAACGCAGTTCCTGTTTTCAAAAAATTCAAAATAAGCACCAGTGGCCATCCCATACAGCAAGCCCTAGAGTAATAAAACAGATTGGTTTTGACCTTGGTGTGAACTTTATTCTTGACCTTAGGTAAACGCAATTTGCTCATTATATATTTGAGTTGCCTGGGAAAGCATCTCAGAAATGCATGGCTTCGTCTGACACTTCATTGTTACATCAGATTGAACGATTCCCTAGAAGTTGACTTCGCTGAAACCATGGCCTGATTGTGACCTGTCATAGGTCAGCGACCTTGCAAAGGACATCTAAACTTTTATGTCAAACGATCTGCTATTCAGTTGTTTACAGCTATGCAAAACATGGCACGGCTGCGCCGGGCCGTTCGGAAACCATTTTGGAAAAACCTTCGGGGGATGAGTCAATTTTACCTCCACCCGAGCGCGTGTAAAGGTCAATAAACTGCAGAAATCAGGTCTTACACAACCGCATGGAATACATCACCGGTGTCCTTGATTTACCATGGCTTAGTAAACTCTCTAAGCCGACAGAATTCAGAATTTTTTCATAATGGTTTGTCCGCGTTCTACAAACATTGGAGACATCGCTAAGGTAGATTATAAATCGATATGTTTGATCAAGATTTGAGGGTGAAAATTTTGATTGTAGGTCGAGTGGTCAGTAATGTGTATCAACATCGCCAAGCCATGTTTGCCTGGAAGTGTTTATCATCCAGTCAGAATTGATAAGTGATGCAATCTATATAACAAGGTTTTTAGCATGCGTGCTCTCAAATCTTAGCAACAAAAACCTCGACACCAGGCGTTGCAGCCTCCATAGTCCGCGGAGCGCTAGTTCAGTGGTTAACTTTTAGCCGCACCTTACCGATGGATGAAAATGATGACGGTTTTGAAATATCTACCTATAAACACTTGAATCGGTCAGCAATAAAAGTTATGTGACATAATTTTGGGCGTGCGTGGTCGCAAATCTTAGCTTAAAAAACCTCGACGCTAAGCGTTGCAGTCTCCGTGGGCCTCGCAGCGTCGGCTCAACAGCTAATACTGTGCTGTGGTCAACGGATGGACGAAAATGATGACGATTCTAAAAGAAATACCCTTGAACGCTTCAGGACATCAAATCTTACATCCACAAGATGTAAGATTTGTTGTTCCACAATAGTGATGCCCCTTATTTTCTTCCGGGCAAGGGAGAGTGGAACACCAATGGCACATTACCGGTTCCGGTCATGAGCTGAATGGCCACTCCGCTTCTGGTTGATCCGGAGGCCATTGGAGGAATATATCATATCGCATTTCTCCCCTCCCTGACACGGAGGCCTTCTGACACGCGCAGTTGGCTCCGGATCAGCACAGGAACCCTCATTTATGCGACAGCATCCCTGCTTGCCAAAGGTGGTCCAATAATTGTCACACAGGCTCCAGTTCTGTGCTTTTCTGTTTTCTTCATAGATATTCAGGAATCTCTGAACGTAGATTGTAAGTGAAATGGAGTCCTCTGTTTTCATTAGCATGTCTAATTCACCGTTCGTCTTAAGTCTTATGTCTTATGTTCGTCTTAAGATGTTCAAGATTCAGTCAGAGTTGATTATTGACAACAAAAAAACTACGCCATGTGGTCTCGAATACACGCGCTCGCAAGTCATATCAACAACATCCTGGACACCCGGCGTTGCAGTCTCCATAGGCCGCGTGGCGTCGGCCTGCGGCTGTGATATTGAACGATGACCAATAAGAAAACGAAAAAGATGACGTATCTTGAGGAAAATAGCTGGTAAACTAGGTAAATCGACATGTATATTTAAATGTGGTGCAAAAGTAAGCTAAACACAACCTTAGTATGAAAAGTGGGATGGCACAGTGCTGCCCCCCCCCCCCCCCCGTGAAAAGTGGGGGGGGGGGCAGGGCCCCCTGTTCCTACTCCCATCAGCTCACGTACCGGCAGGGTCGCTACGCCCTGAGAGGAACAGCTTGCGCTGTCCGCCCGTTACCGGAGCTGGGACCCGACGGGGCGCTAGTCCCCTACACCGGCTGAAGCCGGTGCCCCTGCGGGGAATCGTCAAGGATCGAGGACGGTGGTGGCAGCTGGTCGAGAATAGACTCCAGCGGCGTGGCATGTAATGCTTGCGTTGGTGGTAAGTGTATAGAACAGATGGCTGGCTTGACGGCACCCAAGTCTACAGTAACTGCGATAGCTTGCAGTTCGGTGCTGAGAGTGAATTCTGTGCAGGGTACGTTAGTTTGCACTAAGACAGATACATCGCTGTGGGCAATGGTGTGTCAACCAAAGTCTTTTTAAAGGTGCGGTAACAACTGATGGCGTGATCCATGTCAGGCGAAAGCTTTGCTTCCTTCAAACAGGCAATTGTGGGGTTGCGGACGAAAAAAGCCTTTACAAGTCAGTCACGCTGGCTCTAAAACCGCGCAGGTTCCATTGTAAAATTCAACGCGACAAGAAGGCTGCTTGTCGGTTATTAAAAGGATGTCAGCGCTTTAAAAGTGAGACTCGGTTCCAGTTCTCGGCCCGAGCGGCTGCACGTCCCGACGTACAGCCTCGGCAGATCCAGACCGAGCCCTGGGTCAAACCTTTGGGTTTTCACTCTCAGGGGGATATATCGACCAAGGTGGAGTGCGTTTGGCGTCACGTCTTTGGGCGGGGGATGACGCGTCGGTCGGGGTGCGTACACCCGTGATCCTCGGCGGTGGCATTGGGGGGCGTTGGGGCCGCTGACGGCCGCGGGTCCCGGCCGCGCTGGACTATGGTCCACCCCTCGACCCCACGCTCCCCAGTGGGTGGCAGAGAGGGCCTCGCAGAGGACACAATCTGCGGTGAAGTCCCAGCGGTTGCCGGATCGCCAATGGGTGCCATGGCGGCTCTGGGGTCCCCTGACACGTTTTCTCCACGAAGGAAGGAGGTGGTGACCGCATGATGTGCCAGTAACCAAGCTATCAGCTGAATGAAATCCGCAACAGTCATCAAAGCTATCAAGGCCACATGAGGCAAAAACCTGGCTGGCGTCAGATGGTGCTAACGTGGGTCTCACGGACGAGACAACGGCGTCACCGTAGGTCTTTTTAGCGGTTCTTTCCTTATACTTGCGCTGAACGTCTTCGAATGAGTCCTTTACTTGGATTGTAATAACTTCGTTTTCAGCCAAAAACACCCGGCACTTCCTGAATTAGGCAGTATGATCATCACCGCAGTTGGAACACTTTGCGTGCTCAGCGACGCAGTCACGAGACTGGTACTTAAGGAAACGCAACTGGAGCACCGAGGGTCTCATAAACACCTGTCTGTGACGTTGCCGAAGTTTTGGCAGCGGAAACATCGTGCTGGCTCGGTGATGTACTGCCTGATCGGAACGGATTGGCATCCCACCTTGACTTTTGACGGCGCTGACGGGATGAAAAAGTTAAGAGCTATAGCGTCTGTGTCTGTAAGCTTCCCGTTCTCCCTTGTCCTAATTCGCCTAGCAACAGTCACTTGACTCCTCTCCAGTCCTTCAACGATTTCTTCCTCCGACGCTCCTCGAAGATCCCGACGCGTCATGACTCTTTGCCATGAGTTGTTGGTAGGGTGATGTCGCACGCTGACAGCAGTGCTCACGGCGCCTTGGCCTCTCACACGGCACCTTGGCCTCTCACACGGCACCTTGGCCTCTCACACGGCACCTTGGCCTCTCACACGGCACCTTGGCCTCTCACACGGCACCTTGGCCTCTCACACGGCACCTTGGCCTCTCACACGGCACCTTGGCCTCTCACACGGCACCTTGGCCTCTCACACGGCAAGTAAGCTCCTTGGTCGCCAGTAACAGTCTCGCGTCTTTGCGGTTTCCGTAGCGAATCTCAATGGAACCATCTGTGCATCTGCAAACCTCCTTTGAAGTGCCAAGCCTGGAAAAAGCCTGCTCGCGCTGGATGTTGGGATCGGGCCTGCGCGGCGGTCCGACGTCCAGAAGATGTTTGGGGTCATCAGCAGCTGCAGCCCGGTCTCCAGTGTGGACAGTAGCGTTTTGGCTGGAGGAAAGGATGTATGTGTGGTTGTTTGAGAGAGAATACGTGCCAGTGATAAAATCATTCGGCCCTGGAGCTCCTCATCCACCATGGAGCCCAACTGGGGGACGGATCACCACCCCCTCAGGAGATGCTTGCCGCCAGGGCTGTCACGGTGCTATGCGGGGCGAACGATACCTCCTAAATGGACAGGTGTAACCGGGAGAGTCCTCCCCGTCCTGACCGTGGTTGAGCGCCGTCGCGCCTTGACCCCTTAAGCCGCTGCGCACGGCCAGGCGCCCCAAGCGGAAACCCGTACAGAGCATCCATGATGGAGAAGGAGAGGACGGAACAAAAAGCAGGATGCTTACGTACCGGCAGGGTCGCTTTGAATGCTGGCAGCACGCACTGCCGTCGTATTTAACAGCATTGTATTGCAACGAACAGAGAAAAGCGGTCTGTAGTGGCCAAATCAATTTCCCTGGCTCGCGCACACGCGACGCTACAATCTAGAGCACGTATTTGTCCGTTCGATTCCCCATCAATGCATGCTACTCCCGAGCGCGCCCCGTGCACTGTGTGCAGAGATGCGGCACAAAACGTGTATAACTGTGGACAAGAGAAAAATCCGTCATCCTAAGTAAAAGTCACTCACCATCACAATTTTAGGTGCCCTTGCCGAGATGTAGCGCAAAATGCAAAAAAACGGCCGGTGGCGGCCAAATCTATCTTGCTGACTCGTGCACGTGCTGCACGCAGCACGTGCAACATAATAATTCATGCAACATCATTGTCTGCTCCATTTCTTATCAATGCATGCCACTCCCCAGTGACCCCCACGCCTTGGGTGCCGAGATGTGATCACGCATAGTTTTGACGGTAGCTGCAGGTATATTAGGCTCCGGCATCTGGCAATTCGCCCTGCAATTTACAGCGCAACGGTACGTCGCACAAACTCGCGATGCGACTGAAAGTGCACCACGTCAATTGTGAATGTTGTGGAAACAAAATTCACGCCTGTACGCGCACGGCGACGATTGCAAACAGTGCGCCGTTAACCACCATGCCTGAGCCGAGACCGCGCCTTCGGACAACCCCCCCCCCCCCCCCCCCCCCCCGTCCACATCCGGACAGACTGAAAGCACGCCAGAACGCTCGTTCTTTTGCATAAAGGCCGGGAATATGACCAAAGTCGAAAGCCCGCCACGCGAACGGCCATTTACACCTTTAACGCCTAGGGTGTACGTCGGGAGTCGCGGTCTTGCCTGCTTGCCGCCGTCGCGGCGAAAAAGCCGTCATGTGCAACCCCATGGTCTAGGCTCATTTGCGAGCGACATTTTTTAAATTTGATCAACGTAAGGGTGCATCAGGTGCATCACCAGAGGGAGGACGAATCGGCCGACACGCTGGTGTAACTTTCAACGCCGTTGATGGAAGGGCCAAAAATCAACGGCCGCGTCCCACAATCAATCGCCGATCCTACACAATAGGTTCGGCCGCGCTGCACAGAGCGCAGACGAAATGTGCTCTCTCCTGCCGGCAGCCGCCAGAGGTCGCCAGCACCGTGCGGCCTGTGGCCGAGTCTTTTTCACACTGCGCGATATTTTGGCAATCATTCCACCTAGAACCGTGATTTAAACTACAAAACAAACGCAATTAAAATTTCGAAATTTTTTACTTAGCGCAGCGAAGCAAGCGTGCAAGCGCTTGTTCCTCTCTATTTCAGTAATTGCACCTGCTAGACCTGAATTCTGGTAATCTATGGTTAGCTACAATGCGTTTAGGTCGGGATCCGTCAAAATCCGTGGCGCTGCTCCCGTCCGCACCAGTGGAACCGTCCGTGCGTGGTCCTGCTGGTGTGGTCCGCTCCAATGACGTCATTGTGATGTATAAGATACTCAAAATACTGTTAGGAAAATTAAGGGAGCGACAATTCCAGCGCAGGTGTTCCAAGCCTGCGCGCGCAAGAGCAACTCAAGTGCCCGGTGCGGTATATGACGACCGCAATTTACCGCTATTTATTTAATTGTGAAAGGGCCTTACTGTTTGCCACTGTTTACCAAGGCACGAACTACCGCCACTCACAACGTTTGATAGGATGGTGAATGCTGAGGGATTAAGGGCTGTGTTTAAGAATGCTGGAAGACCGAAAGACTATCAGAGTCATGGAGCAAAAGTGCACTCTGTTGACTGGAACTGTGATGGAAAGCGGCTTGCTTCGGGATCATTTGACAAGTCTGTGTGTGTGTTTATACTGGACAGGGATAGGCTGGTAGGTGGAGTTTTTTGTTTTTTGGTACTGTGTTCCAGTGAAAGTATCTCCATCTAATTGTTGGTATTTCCATTCTCCCAGTTTTTTTTCCTAGGAATAAGACTATTGCTCCTGTCTTATCTTTCTTAAGTTATCTATGACAGCCAGGTCATTTATCCACTAAATACCAATATGTTCTCATAGTTGCCTGGCATTGTCTCAACAGGCACTTTGCACGTTCTGTGTGATAAGTGCTCTAATTGGGCCAGCACGCAAAAACTCCATCCACATACCAATGCCTCACATACCCTTACTTGTGTGCAGGCAAACCAAAGCCAGGTCAACTGATGCCTCACATACCCTTACTTGTGTGCAGGCAAACCAAAGCCAGGTCAGAGTTTGCTGAATGTTTGTTTTGTGTGTGCACCAAACTCTGGCTAGCCCACATTGGGCCAAATTCTCCCATTTAATTTGAAGCAATGTTTTCAAAGCCTTTTTGACCTGAAAGCCCTTTTAAAATCTCACACATTTTTTGAAATGTCTACTTAAATTAGTTAGGTTCATTAACCTTTCAGGTGGCTGATGACACAGTTGTGTAATGGGGACATTTGTAGGTATTTCAGAGTGTTATGCCAGTGAACATCAACTAACATTTTTAAGACATGAAATTATTGTGCTGCTGCCACAAGCCTGTGGATTTATGGGAACATTTGCATATTAGAACAGTGCATCTTTGATCTGGCTTAGCAACATTTACTGATGCCAATTCAATTGTCAATTATTCATTCTGGTAAACTGGTTCTGGTTCATTCATTCTGGAGGCATTTTTAGGAGCTCCAGATTGCTTTGCAACTGATGATTATGATTCTTCTGAGTATGATAAAATACAATACTATAACTTGAAACTGGGAGGCAAAAGTGGAGTGTGAAGGTTTATCAGAGTTGGAAGGGTCTTGACATGAATTCTTGAGTGTGAGTGTTAGTGCAAGAACAGACTGCGCAATCATTTAAGCACACAGTATTTTTTGGAACTAAACCACAAAGCAATTGCCTGTGAACTTTTGTCATTAAGGTAGTATTGTAGGGTGGCACCAGTATAACTGTGATCTCCATAGCATGCTTAGAATGCTGCAAAGCAAACAAACATTTGGCAGTGGGGCTAGTAGGCCAGGTAGTGCCTGTGTCAGATGAGAGTAATTGTTAAAAAGCCTTGGGGCGATTGCTATCATGTGGAGTGGCCACTGTGGGTCGCTGCTTCCAGCCAGTACAGTGGTCGTTTGTGCCCCCAGATCAAGGATCACACGTTTCGCGGGCACAACGACAGCGTGGACCAGCTGACTTGGCACCCGAGTCACGCCGACCAGCTGGCCACGGCCAGCGGCGACAAGACGGTCCGGCTGTGGGACGCCCGGTCTCAGAAGCTGGCCGCCACCATCGGCACCAAAGGTGCGGGGGGGGCGGCCGCTGCTGGCGCCAGCGAGATTTCGGGTTGGGAGGAATGCCCTGGGTGGAGTTCGGCAGACGGACGGTGGAAGCAGTTGTTCTGTACGAAGTTTGCTATCAGTGGTATGGGATGTTCCCCTTTTTCTCGTAGATGTGTTGGCAACCCCGCGTGGCGAGTGGAGCTGTTAGTTGTTTCGTTGCGTTTGAGCGTGACGATTTGAACGTCGCACCAGGAGAGAACATCAACATCTCATGGTCACCAAACGGCCAGACTATCGCCGTTGGCAACAAGGAAGATCTGGTGTCGCTCATCGACGTCCGACAGCGGAAGATCCTGCGCGACGAGCAGTTTCGCTTCGAGGTCAACGAGATCTCATGGAACCGGGAGAACAGCCTTTTTTTCATGACGTCAGGCAGCGGGCACATTGTGGTGCTCAGGTGAGATTTTCATGACGTCAGGCAGCGGGCACATTGTGGTGCTCAGGTGAGATTTTCATGACGTCAGGCAGCGGGCACATTGTGGTGCTCAGGTGAGATTTTCATGACGTCAGGCAGCGGGCACATTGTGGTGCTCAGGTGAGATTTTCATGACGTCAGGCAGCGGGCACATTGTGGTGCTCAGGTGAGACGATTCGTCGGGACAATCACGACTCCTTATACTGGTGGGTCTTGCACGGCAGAATGCGAATGCATCTTGGCTGTGTCGACCATGTCCTTAAAATGCTGCCAGCTTCTATCTGTTTTGTTTTTTATTTCTGTGGGGATGGCGAGGCCTTTCGGTATGGCCCACTGCCGGGAGATTTTCTACTGGGTGGTATGTACACTGGACGCGTCTTTGACATGTAGGTATTTGTTTGTTCCTCACCCTGTGCCACCTTTCATGCATCCTTTTAACGCGGCCACTGTAGCCCATGGTGGAAAAATGATGCGGTTGGAAATGATAAAGTGGATCACAACTATCTTCGAAACTAAACCTGCGTGCCATTCTGAACTCATTTCCCGTATCTATAGATCTTTCTGAAGTTCTGTCATGGCCCCATGTGCCATGCGATCGAAAGGAGATGGTTGGGCTCATCACCTTGACTGCCGGCCTGCTGGGTGTCAGCCAATCCTCGTATGTTGGCGTAGGGGCTTTATGTTTCGGTTCGTTCTACGCCTGATTGTGGAGATGCATATCGCTGTGCATATGATCTGCTAGCAAATTTAGGATCTTAAACTGACCCATATAAGTAGCATATAGGAATAACCGTGATCCAATCATGAGCGTGTTCATGGGCTGAACACTAAATAATTGTTGATGGCTGGCTTTGACGAAATCATGGAAGTCGGTCACCATTGGACTTGATATTCAGTTGGTGGGGTCTTAGCTACTGAAAATGGTGTTGCAGGAGGGCAAGTTGTCACATAAGTTCAGTGTAATTCGCTCTATTTTCGGTGTGCACCGTTACAGTTGCCGTGAGATATCTATGGTAGTCATAGAGAGTCGGCAAACAACGAAAGATGATACGGGAGGGTATCTGCATCTCAAAGATATGAAGATCGCATGTCCCGTCCTGCTGACCCTAAAGGTCTGCTCGAGTCCTCTCACCTGCCCCCGCCCCTCTCTCACCCAGCTACCCGGAGCTGGAGCTGCAGCACGACATCGTGGCACACCCGGCCAACTGCATCTGCATCGAGTTCGACCCGACCGGCCGCCACTTCGCCGTGGGCTCGGCCGACGCGCTTCTGTCGGTGTGGGACGCTAAGCAGCTCATGTGCCACCACACCGTTTCCAGGTCAGCGCCCGCTATAGCGCCACAACGGGCGGCTGGCAGGCGGGCTCATCTTAGATCAGCTTGGAAATACCTTGATGAAATCATCAGTATTGCGCCCAAATTTGGGCTATCTTGTTCTGCCAGGGAACCAGGTGCGTTTCTGGGAAAAGCTGCTGATAGCGAGGCGGGATTACGAAGACGAAACACGGACATCTTATATCCAAAGTGTACCTCTCGATTCCCTTGCAGAACATTCTGAAGCATCGCTCAGATGTCAAAGGGACAGTGATGATGATTGGGGATTTAGGGCGCGCCGACTTCTGAGGCCACTTTGCGTCCGTAACAGCTGAGTGGCTACCGAGGTGAACCAGAGCAGGTTTTCCCCTCGTCCAGCGCTTACGCTGCTTCCAACGACAGTGCACGAGCAGATGCGTAGCTGACAGTGGGTGGTCGCACTGCACGCGAAACTCCAATCTTGCCCCACTTTGTCTTTTTGGACGTCCAGCTGGCATGCATCTAGCTGCATGGACAAATTGAAAAACGGTTTTACGTCACCTTTTTTCAAACGTCACTTCTGGAACAATGATGTCTTGGTTTACCGAGATACTCAGGCTGTTCCTACCCTAACAGCTGTTCTGCCAGGTAGGAACAGCCTGAGTTGTCAAGTTATACTGTGATACTTTGATGTGTTTTTGACGACTTGAACTCGCGTGATGTTTTTTATAAGGTTTGTTGTTATGTGTTATGTCATATGAGCTGTTTTCAGCGATTCATACGGTATGACAGTCATTATCAAGCTCCATCAACAACAAAATGTTCTGGTTTCCTTGGATGAGACGACAACACTGATCAGCAAGCGTCATTCTGGGCCTTAATCCGTGTCGCGTCGGCCGTTGCGGCAGGCTGGACTGGCCGGTGAGGACGCTGAGCTTCAGCCACGACGGCGAGCTGCTGGCGGCTGCGTCCGAGGACCTGCTGATCGACATCAGCGCCGTTTCCAGCGGCGAGCGCGTCACCACAGTGCCCGTGCAGGCGGCCACCTACACGGTCGCTTGGCACCCCAGCCGCTACCTGCTGGCCTTTGCGTGCGACGACAAGGACGAGCGCGAGCGCGACGCCGGCACCGTCAAGCTGTGGGGCGTGCCCGAGTGAGCGTCCGCCGGCAGCCGGTGCCGAACGGACACAGCAGATCTGCGGCTGCCGCGGTGGCGCGTCGGGTACAGGTAGTGGCACTTGTGCGCAGCAGGGAAGAAGCACGCTGATGTGTCGGGCGGAAGTGTGTTTGTATGGCCCCCCGTGAGAAGACAATCACCGAGTGGCTGTGCGCCAGGTGGGGCGCGATTTGTGTTGTGCTGGCCACGGGCGCCATACCGGTGGTATGGACGGTGATCAGATGTCGAGTTCACCGTGGCCTGCTTGTGTTTCTAGTAACGCTGCGGGCACGCCACAAAGGTGCTGCGAATGATCTTGTCGGCACGCATTGACGTTACCGTGAATGTTGCACAGTTGTGCATGGAGGCTGCCAGGCGCTCATCATTTCATACATAAGTGCCACAGTGTTAATCACGTAACTTATGCAGTGATTCACGATGTCTTTTGTCTCATACTTGGCTTCCATGACCTCCGAATCTGGAGACCAGGTGGCCGATATATTCGCTGAGCACTAAAGCTATGATGCTCGGACAGCTGGCCATTTAATCCAGTATTTTGATCGCCGCGCCGGGCGTGCTGTTGTTCAGGGCATTGCTTGGGTGAGCGCACGTGCTTAAGATGGCATACAGACAGTGATGCAGGCAGGGGACACATGCCCTCACCTCGAGCACCTTCTCCCCCCCCCCCCCCCCCCCCCGATCGGCGATTCTTTGTTGGACTATGTCTTCCCTGTTTTCCGGTCGGCCCTGCTGAGCCTGCTCTTCCCTCGTCCATGGAGCGTCTGCCCGACGGGCGCGGCAGGGCCGCTAGCCAGGCAGGCCGCCATTTCATCCTGATGCCTCCTGGTACCCGATTGTGGAAGAGCTGCGGCACGGCATGCAAACATGCGCTGAGTGTATCTCTAGGTGAATTTTTAGGTTTTAACCAGACGAGCTGCAAACGTATGTGCACTCCTGACACGTTGCTACGCGTAAGAGTGTAAACAACGACTGAGTTCGTCATGCATCAAGGTAGCGGTTTCCGCTGCGATGCATCCGTTTGAGGTGACGAAAAAAACAGCCAAGAAGCGTAATGACACCATTCCGATATGAGCTGAACAAAAAGTGTTTTATCCCGATAGGCCTTACGATGGTTCATTCTGTTCGAAGTCCGGTCATTCAATGCCGGTCCGTTACGGGCCTTCGTAAAATGTGACGTGTAATAGTGGTCTATATGTACTGGCGCTGCATGTCTTAAACATTTGGAAAACGATCAAAAGATGTTACGTTATTGGGAAGCAATGCAACCACTCAAGTCACACATCTTCACGTCAAGACGACAACGATAGCGACACGAGAGAAACGACCATTCACATTTTGATGCTCCCTGAGGTGCGACTTCTTTAGATATTTGCACTTTCTGTCAGTGTGTTCACTGGAAAACCTAGCTAGGGACTCCTTTACGGCCAGCAGGTTAGTGGCACTATTCCGACAGTATAGTCGGCTGCAGCCGACTGGAGGGCCGCGGTCGTCTCGTTGACCAGCCAGGGCCTTGCTGGCGGTGGGCGGGCGACTGCCGCCGTGACAGTGGAAGCCGTTGTTGCCCGGCTCACCGCCTGCCGACGCTAGTGCCGGTGGATGTTCTGCGATCTTTGATGGCCACTCGGGCGGCAGGGCCGAGTCGGACGGCGGCAGCTGTCGGCTGGCAGCTGGTTGCTGGTGCCGTCGCCGCTGTTGCTGCACGCGTGACCAGCGGCGGAGCGCGGCCTGTTGTTGGTGCTTGTGGCCGGCGCCCGCTGCCGCGCCAGGGAGGCGATGCTGGCCGGCCAGACAGGCTGTCGGACGGGCGAGCACCGCCACCTCCAGTGTAAGGTGCTTGTTAAAATGCGTCTATGGGCGGTCAGTGATAAAAGAGTCTGGGCACGACAACTGAATACTGGAAAACAGTTCCCGTCTTCAACTCTGCGTCTCAGCCAGCAAGGCACGATAAAGCCTAGTCTCTTGGCCGCCATTGGTAAATCCAGCCGGGTTGATATCATCGCGGTTGTGGTAGAAATACGTTTTTGACATTCATTGTTGTTCGACACACGTTAATATGCGGCGCAATACTGACGCCCGTACCATTGTGCTTTGCAATGTCCAAGGGTTTTTGCCTCGTTGAGGTGAACATCCATTTTTATAACTTAAGTGATTGGCAGTTTGCTCTCCTTTCTGTTACCTTGCAGGTGTCGATGATATTAAGGGTTTATGAGCGCGTCGACTACATGGCCATTTCGCGCCCTTTCAAAAACTGTCTGCTGCGTACAACTTGGTCAGAGCCGTGTCATTTACGTATCACTCCATCTGTATGCATATACTGTTGGACGGCTATAAACAATTCCGAGGTCAACATGGGCAAAGGAAACGAGTATATCGACAGTATCACAACATGAGTCCCGACCCAGTAGCTAGGAGAGGGGCGCTGGTACGACGTAACACAGACGGTCCTTGGCGTAGTGACGACACGAGATCAGGACATGTTCAACGGCCAGACGCTCGCAGCATCGCTCGCATTGTGGCATGCCCTGGCCCAATGGTAGAACGAGTCCGTGGCGTACGTGTGCTCAAGACGTGGGCGACGAAGAGCAACCTCCTCAAATCTGTTATGTTTATGGGACAATGCCCCCTCCCACGCCAGTCAGTGGATTAATGGTCCTAAATGCATAATTTATTTCGGCACTCATTTTGGCACCTTCCATGAATATGCCTAGTAATAACCGACTTCAAGTCACCCACCGGCAGGTTGATGAGCAGAGGGTGGTCTCCACATGCGACTGCTCTCGCTGCGGCGTCCGTTCTGTCGTTCCCGACAATTCCCTGGGGCTAGGAATCCATATGAAGGTGATTTTAACGTTTCAGTAGTGTAGTTTATAAATTTCATCCCAGACAGATCGTATGAGGTACGGATGGCCACCCGATACTGAGTTTGGGTCTGATGATGAGCGAGGGGTACAGGGGCAATGAGCGAGTCATCTAAGATCATAAAATCGCATTCCGTGCGACATGGGGCATATTGCAACGCCGTTAAGACGGCCGAAACTCCAGTGGAGAATACTGGTAGTGCCGTGGTAGGCAAAAGCCTTGCTCTGGCGTCTCTGCCAACCAAGGCATAGTCGGTGCCAGCAGGCCCTTCAGGCAGTCAGTAAATATCTTTACTGAGCTGCGCTGAAGCTGGACTCGCTCCACTGCCACGCTGGCAATCTCCTGTACGGGCACGCCGTATTTTTTAACCTGGTGAAGATCTGAGTCAGACAGCGGGATTGTGCGACACCGCGGGGACAGATCAGCAAACGCGCGCTGAATGTCTTGTCAACGTGAGTGCCCGCCTCACCTCACCAATGTCGCAAACGCAAGCACATGGATTTGGATGAAGTGGACCGCCCTTTCAAGAACATGCGCGTCAACGTGCACGAAAAAATGGGGAGGGAATTGTGACCTTTTGATAGCGTACTTCAGATAAAGTTGTATTCTACGGAGCTGAAGAAGCGGTTCGTTGGCTTCTTTCAGCGGGTATTTCGTGCGGGTTGTGCGAAAAGCCCCAGTGGCAATACGGACACACGCGTGGTGGACACGGTCGAGGGCCTCTTTAGAGGATGTCGGGACGCTGTTTTAGACGGGACTTGCATGGTCAAGCCCTGGGGTATAAGTCTTCCATAGAGCCTTAGCAAGTTGCAACGGTCTGTACCATACGTTATGCGGGACATCACCTCGAGAATATACATGCGTTGATGATAGCTGACTAAGGTGCTTGACGTGGGGTTTGGAAAAAGTCGCCGGTCAAAGATAACGCCGAGAAGCTTCAATTTGTCACAGACCGGAATGATGGAGTCGCACTGACGCAGCACAGGGTCCCTGCACTCTTTGACACGAGTACAAAACTGTATGCATTTGGTTTTGCTCGTCGAGAAGCTGACACTATTCTGGACACTCCATTCATGTACCCTTAAAAAGGCGTAGCTGAAGTTGCCTCGCAGCAGATGATGTAGATGCTGAACACCAAACGGCGAAGCCATCAAGAAGTGACGGCCGGCTTAAATGAGATGGTAAGGCGTCAGAAATGCCAATGATCATCAGGGCAAACAAAGCAACGCTGATCACACGGCCTTGAGGAGCGCCGTTCTCTTCTTCCAATCGGTCCGCTAGAGCGCCGCCGATTCGAACGCAAAAGAACCTCCGTTCTAGAAAGATCTGAATGTACGCAACCATATGACCACTTATGCCACATGGAGAGTATGCCGCAGGGCCATGCTGTGTCGTATATTTTTTCAACGTCAAATAGCAATGAGACAGTGTGTTGGTTTTGTTCAAGTGATTGTCAAACAATGGTACCTAAAATCGCCAGGTGGTCCATTGTGTTTGGGTTCTTCCGAAGATCACCATGCATATTCAAAAAATACCCATGCTTTTTAAGGAGCCAAGTCAGTCGAGCATTTACCATATCTCTCCAAAAGTTTGTATATCGATGATGTTGGGGAAGTGGGGCGGAAATGCAGGTCGGAACCATCCTTCCCCGTCTTTAACATTGGAACTATAATAACTTCCCGCCAGGTTTCGGAAAAATCATCCTCAATCTAGATAAAGTTGAAAAGTCGAAGTATAGTTTCCCTGCAATCCGTGTCTAACCGAACTGACATATCGTTGTGGATTCCGTCAGGTTCAGGGGAAACACCCTTTGTCCGTTTGACAGCTGAGCGCAGTGCTGACATAGTAAAAGCAGCGTTATGCACTTGTTCCGGTGGTTTAAAACTCATTGGAACAGAGTCACACTCCTGTTTGTGGCAGATAAACCTGGGGTTAGTCTTACCAAGTTTGTAGAGCCCGGCTACTGTCAAGCCTATTTTGTTTCCCACTTCCTATGGCTTCGCCAGAATGCTTCCTGTAACCTTCAGGACTAGGACTGCATTCGGGACAAACTTTCCAGATACACTCTTCACCCGCTACCAGACTTGTGCCTGGTTCCCAATATTTCTTCCCGGGAACCGGTTCCTGGTTCCTGGTTTCAGAACCAAGAAGAACTCAGGAACTAATATGACAATAAGTCGTAAGATCCAGCAAGAACTATGATCCAGCTTGACAATAAGTACAAAGGTCCACCAGGAACCAGGATCCAGCTTGACAATAAGTCAAAACATCCAGCAAAAACCAGGATCCAGCTTGACAAGAAGCCAAAGAATCCAACAAGGACCAGGATCTAGCTTGATATGAAGACACAAATTCTAGCAAGAACCAGGATCCAGCCGGATACCAAACTGAAAGAACCAGCAAGAACCAGGATCCAACTTGGATTGGATGTAGGGACCCAGCACGAACCAAGATCCAGCCTGGCATTATGCTGAGGGATCCAGCAAGAACCAAGACCCAGCCTGGAATATGCATGGTGATCCAGCAAGAACCAAGATCCAATTCAGACTTAACATGGAGATTCAACTTCAGCAAGAACCAAGATCAATTCTAAAATTATGTTCAGGAACCAGCAAGAACCAGAATCTTATCAGGGGTTCTTCACAGCAACTGCTGCTCACAGTCCCCACTTTTTTGGGTCCAGCATTGTGTGCTGTTCTTAATGTTAATTAATAAAATAAACCCTATGAACACTGCTGGTTATCTGCTCGGACTGTTCCCCATATACCATAAAACAAAATTTGCTGTTCTTTAATGTTAATATGTTGTTGCAATGTTGCTGTTCTTTGATGTTAATAACACTACAAATTCAGAAGAACAAAATCAATAACTTGTCACGATACAGGTATGATGCAGACCTGCTAGGTCCGCAACTGGGCTGTTAGCTGCCTAATGTTATCCTGAAATGGAAGGCCCGCTCTTCCGTGCGTATATCACTGAAATAATAAAACTATATATATATATATATATATATATATACATATATATAAATATATATACATATCTCAGTTTACATAAGAATAGCACAAAATGATTATCAATCAAATCATGCGACAACTATCCACAGCACCGTGCACACCAATGTGGCGCCAACGCGCATCACTTATGAAGGCCGCAGATAGGGAAGCTAGTATGGCATGTTTCGTTTATCTAAAACCCGAAGGGAATATGACGTCAAAGAACTAAGGCTGCTGGTGGTGAGGTTGTTCCGTATGAGAACGCGGGACAACAGCTCTATTTTGTTTACTTCTTATGGCTCACACCAAAAAACACACCACCCAACGTGCAATAATCAATTTAAATCATCCACAACAATATCAGACAAAAGCAAGGGTTATTGTGTTGAAATGCAGCTTCTGATGATAACAAATGCACTTTGGGCACATGATAAGCCGCAAAGCTCGAGACGCAACTAAAAAGAGGGGAATGAAAATTTTAGATGATTTTTTTCCTAGAATATTATAGCATTTTGCACGGTTCTTCGAGATATTCTACCACAGATATTGTAGAATATTCCATTCTGTTCTGTGTATTCTTCCAGGCCTTTTAAAGGTGACTAGGAGGTAGCCAAATGAAGCAACCATATGTACATGTATATATATATATATATATATATATATATATATATATATAACCATCTAGAAGTTTTATGGAACAAGTATTGATCAGCTCATAAGAATGCGTTTTTCCGAAGATAAAGCTTCCGTTAAAAGGTATGGGGGAGGTGAGATGAACTTGCGTCCGATTTTAACGGAACATATGCATTGCGTTAATAGCTTAGAATGTTCCCTCTGTCCATCTATCACTTACGCCATATTCTGCAGAAGCGTTTCTGGCAAATGAACTTATGGCACTAATGGTGTGGTGATTTGGCAAACAAAGGAGTCGTAACTGTTCTTCCTGGAAAACCCGCGAGAACCGGGAACCGGGCTGGATGTTACCGGGGCCTGTGGTTTTGTCAAAAGTTGTTGGAACCAGGGCCTGGCATTAGCAGGCAAAGGAGCTAAAGAAGGTGAGTCAGCTCTGGCTCAGCAATAGGTACTTATAACATGAATTACTAAGAAGCAAGCAAGTTGCTTTGTTGCTTTAAGTGACCATATAAATCTAAATAAATGAATATATATACATACATATATACATATATATAACACCAGAAAATCATCCCAATATCAGAGGTTACCATCAAAGCTCAGCAATAATTTTCTACACATGCCCAATCCACCTGCAGGCCAAAGCTACTCCCACATTAATACTGGTTTATCATGCACATCATTAATATATCTACCTGAGCCTTGTGCTCAAGCTTCTGGAAAAGCTGTATTGTTACAGAGTCAGGGCATGCTGTTTAATTGGACTTTTCTGTGATGTTCCGATCTGCTGTTTTAGAGTAAAGTATTTGGGTTGTGCAGAGTGACCTTTTTTGGCCAATTTTTCCAAAGTCCCAAGACTGTCAGAGTACTCACATTCTGACCTCAGGAATCTAGTGTTGGCGAAATAACTAGTGTGAACTGTGAGACATGGTGTTTAGTATTCATGACATGTTGGTATTTCTGTTGCTTGCCAAATAACTTCTGAAAACCTGGGGCTGGTATTGACAGAAAAGCAAGGGAAACCAGCAGCTGAAGCCAGTGCTTACAAAATAACTAATGGGAACCAAGATGCAGGCCTTTTGTTGTTGAAAGAAGCAGTGGGAACTAAGGCCCAAGGTTTTGCTTTGTATAAGAGCTAGTGGAAACCAGAATGCAGCATAATGCTTTGTCAAAAGATCCATTGGGAACCAGGATCCGGAGTCTTGTGTTGTCGAAAGAACCAGTGGGAACCAGAATCCGGCACCTTGTTTTGTCGAAAGAACTAGTAAGAACCAGGATTCAGCATCTTGTTTTGTCGAAAGAACCAGTGGGAACCAGGAACCAATATTAGGAGCCAGGCACATGTCTGTCCGCTTCCATCCTGCATCGAGTGGCGTTTTGTGGTTCAGACTATTGACGCACACCCTCCACGAAAAACGCTTTGCCTCGCGTATGGTGCGCTTCACGAGTGCTCCGGCCTGTCTAAATGTCGTGAGGTTCTCCGTCGTTGTTGAAGGAGCAAAAGCTTCAAACGCCTGTTTTCGGCCATGAATGGCTTCTTTGCAAGCACCAGACCACCAAGGAATGGCACTGTACATGGTTTAAATGGGGTTATGGGAATGCAGGTCTGAGCCGCCTTTACAACATAAGTCACGTGTGAGCTAAGAGTGGATGCACCGTCGCTGGCGATAGCCCTAACTCCGAACTTGCATTCCTCGGTAAAACGGTGTCAATCAGCTTTTTAACTTTCCAACAAGGCTTTCGTCGTCCTGGGTGTGCCATGTTCACGCTGATCCCGATGGAAAAGTGGTCGTTTTTCCAAGTACTGCCTTCTAGGGCCCAAGACAGTTGGGGTAACGGTGCAGCTCAGTAAAGAAAAATATCTATCTATCTATCGTCGAGGTCCTACCTAATGGCAGCGATACGTGGGTGTGACAGCCAGAGTTTAACACGCAGAAGCTTTTCTGTGCCAATAAACGTTTCAGACGTCGATCGTGGCGCTTGTGCGACTGCGGCCCTAAGCTCAATGGTGCGAATTGAAGTCTTCCAGCATCAAGCATGGGGATGGGAACTGGTCAAAGACCGACTGCAGTGCAGAGTCAGGAATTTCCTCAGGTGGAGGGAGTAATATGCAGCACACGGTGAACTTCAGAAGCCCAAGATGTTATCATTTGGGCTTAAGGGCGCGTCGACATCCGCGGTCATTCTACGCCCAAACTTTTGGTATATAGAACTATACCGTGTCATAGCATAAAGGTTGCTATTGTAGGCTTCCCAAGCGTATCCAAACAGCAAAAATTGCAAAGTGAATGGTCACGACGCACAGAGTGCAGAACAAGTACGCTACGGTGCTTTCAATCAGAGTCGTCTGGCGTCAGAAGCTGCCGTAAAGGTGAGCATGTGACCGTGAAGTCGATGTCGTTAAGAAATGCAAGAACTGCTCTAACGTCGATCGTGGAGTCCTCGCATATGAGTGAACGCGATAACAATCTACGTTGCCCATGACGAATAAAGTGGCGATAACAGCCACAACAGCAACAGCCTGCAGGGTAGAGGTAAGTCTAAGACGTGCACATGGAACACTGTCGTTCATCAAAATCGCAACCCAGCAGTGGGCTAAAATGTCGCTGATGACATTTTTTTTTGGAACATCCTGTAGCCTTTGAATTTTGCGGTCGTGCCCGGAGAGACCTTGGTCCCTTGGGCGCTTCGACATCCACGGACCAAGGTCTCTCCGACCAAAGTCGACTAAATGCACAGCGGCGAACCCAGGATATCGTCGATATGGTGGCCACGCAACATTGTGGTCCTCCGGTTCAAGGAATCCCTCCCAAATAATCCTCGAAGTCCGGCCATCAAATCTTAAGTTTCTCAGAGTGCTATTTTCATAAGAAAACCTATCTTGCTGTGCGCATCTCCTGAAAACTAGGCGTGCTATGTATGCACATACATATAGCTTATTCATTTTCTCCAGATCATGGAGACTTGTCATTTTAAGGTTAAGTTTTCCGAAAACAAGCTTTGCACAGTAAGCTCAAGTTGGCAGCTGAATGTCATTACGATTAGGCACAAACTCGATTTCTAGCCTATTTACACCTAGCCGGCTGGTCGATGTGACAGCTTATGGTTGATGACTAATGCAGAGTTTTTGCTTTGGTTGTTGTGAAGTTATGAACGAGCACAGTATATCATAGTGTTAAAATGCATTCCATAGGATGCATAAGAATGTGATGCATAAACATTATAGGAGTCGCAAACTCAAGAACCAATCGAAATATCACAATCAACGTCGACGGCATGTAAACTGCTCTAAGGCTGAGACACCAAGGTCAACAGCGACGAAACCCGGGCGTTTATGGGTGCCGCGACAGGCCACGAGGCTTCCGTCAACATGCATGGGGTCTTCAGAGTAAGGGAGAAGAACCCAAGACCAACGTGGTAAGCCGCTGAGCGATCGGAAGGGCCCCAGCAGGCTGACATAGGATCCCGGCCGGGGCATAGAGCCCTTTGAGCAAAGGGGCCGCTGTGCGGGTGTGCACCCAAGACCAGGGTGCGTGAATGAATGCCCTGTGCGATCAAGAGTGCCCGGGCAAGCTAATGGAAAGGGCCGTGATAGGAGTAAAGGGTCTTCCTCTAACAATACCAAAGGGAAAGAGCTCTAGATCTGTACAGGGCCCCTGATCATCAAGTGGCTCAGTGCCTAACCTCGTAGTGGCCCCAGCACAAGGGCCTCCGTGAAAGCGGAAATAATCAGAGGCTGCTATGAAGGAAACCTGAGTAACTCAGTGTGCCCTGGCATATGGGCCCCAACAAAAACGGTTAAAACCTTTCGGGTGAATGAGAGAAGTACATGGAGGGCCACTGATCAATCAAGAGTGCCCAGGCAAGAATAGATAGTGTCTCGACAACATCTGAGGGCCACATGAAAAAGTGCAAAGATATCAAGAGCAGCTTGGAAGGCTCCTTAGCAATGGGATTGACCCGGCAAGTGGACATATAGGGCCCCGGCAACAGCGTAACGCCTGTCGAACAGCGTTATGGGCTTGTCTCCTCACGGCTTCACTTCCGTTTATGGCTGTTCTTGGTCGTCTAGGGACCCACACACGTCCTATTTTGTCATGTATTGTGTTTGAAAACTGCGTCCGTTTACCTGGTCATGAGCCGCTTCAGAGCCTATGGATGCCTTCGGGCACAAAGGGTAGCTCGGTTTTGTGTTCCCCCCCCCCCCCCCCCCCCCCCCCTCTTCCGGATCTGCCACTGGCCCGAGCAGTGTGCAAATCGTGCCCCAGTAAGCACATAGGGCATTACATTCAAATGAAAAGTACCAACGACACAATATGGGCCCAGGAATGGGCAAGTGTACCCGAGCAGGCTAACTGATGGGGGTCCCTACAAGAGCGTAGCGCGCTCCATTCCAATAATAAATACTCACGACACAATAAGGAGGGCCCAAGCGATCGACTGTACAGAAGCGAGTTAACAGATAGGGCTCCCGACAGGAGGGTGGGACCCTCCATTCAACTGGAAAGTGTCCAAGATACAATGTAGATGACACCCGAACGATCAAGCCCAACCGCCCGCAGTATCATTGAGGCTCACAATCCCCACCACGGAAAGGTGGTTGCTCACGGGGGCCAAAAGGTAGAGTGTACCCGAGGAAGGTAACAGATGGGAGCCTCCGACCAGAGCATGGGGCCCTCCATTCAAATGCCACGACCCAACGTGCAGGGCCCCCAAACCAAACAGCGTTATTATTTGGGCTTAAGGGCGCTTCGACATCCACGGTCATTTTGCACCCAACCTATTGCTGTGTAGAACCCTGTCGTGTCATAACATGAAGGCTGCTACTGTAGGCTTCCCAAGCGTACCAAAACAGCACAAGTTGCAACATGGATGGTAGCGACACGCAGTGTGCAAATTAAGTACGCTACGGTGCTTTCAACCAGGGTCGTGCGGCGTCAGAAGCTGCCGTAAAGGTGAGCATGTGACCGTGAAGTCGATGTGAAGAAACGCAAGGACTTTGCTGACGTCGATAGTGGGGTCCTCGCCTATAAGTGAACTCAAGGATAATCTATGTTGCACATGACGACCAAAGTGGCGATAGCGCTCCGTGGCAAAATGTGGGCACTGCACAAGGACATGAGCGACGGACTGCACATGATCACAACGAGGACATTCCGGTGCTTGCCCTCTTGAGAGGAGAAAACCATGTGTGCCGTATGTGTGAACTATGCGGATGCGGCACAGACTAACTTCCTCCTTTCTACTGTCTGAGGGGACTGCCACTCCCCTACGTTTGAATCGTTAGCTTTAAGCTTGTTTCGCGCATTCCATGGTCATCAGTGCTCTTCAGATCCCATGCTTGTTGCCAGTCTATCCTTAAGTGAGCTGACAGTACCTGCCTTAAGTCAGAGAACGGCGCACGAAAAGGGCGAGAGCGAGTTCCGACTGTTCCCTTCTTTTGCCGCAGTGTCCGCCCCCTCGTCCCCAGTAATGCCGTCGTGTTCAGGTGCCCAGCCGAAGGCAATACACTTCCCGATCTGTTCGAGGGATGTAACAAGTCGGATAATCTGGTCAACTAAGACGTGTTTTGTTTTCAAGTAATAGATGTCTTAAATATTGGCCAAGGAGTCAGACAAAATAAGAATCCGCTGCGCTCGTTTCTCCTCCGCAGAGACTAATGCCTTCTTTATTGCAAAAAGTTCGGTGGTAAAAGTCGAATGAAAGGGGGACAACGTAAAACATTTCGGCCAGTTTTCACACACCAAAGTGCATCCTGTGCCTGCCGCAGACTTTGAGGCATCTTTACTTCTTTCCTGTACAGAGAGTATCATCTCATGCTCAAAACCGTGTTCGATGTCAGACTCGCTTCTTGGAGACATGCCACCGCAGAAGACTTCTGATGAAACACGCGTTGCAAGTCAGTCAGATTGGCTTTTAAACGCCGACAGTTCCATTGTAAAATTATTGTCATACAGCTAATACGTTAGTCCACCCAGTTTTTACAAATGGTCGTCGAATCTTATCCTGCGAAGAGCGACTAGGTCAACTGCATTGCCTCGGCGCCCCTCAGATTCGGCAGGGCCTGACTGGCTTCTTGGACGCGTGCTAGGGCTGCCATCCTCTGTCGTCGTCATCGGTCAGGGTGAGAGAGCTTGGAAGCGCCGCCCGCAGATGGAGACGATGATGTGGACGGGCTCCGCCCTTGCTACGCTAGGCGGAGGCACACAGAGCGGGCCCATTAGTCCCGGTGAGACCGGAGGGTCCGTTCGTGGGAGACTTGCTCTCACCGCGGACGGGGTCACCGTTCCCTGTGCGGAGCGGACCGCGCGTCCCACAACCCCGAGGTCTAGGACCGCCGGCCGGACGAATGCTCGTTGTAGTAATGACCCCGGTTGCGGGGCACGCGCCAGGTCGTATCGGGGAACGGCAGAAGTTTGGCGTGGCGTAGTGTCCTTGGGCACGACGGTGGTTACAAGTGTGCGGGACGCCCGGCGTCGCTAGACTGTAGTCCAATGGTCTTCCCCATTCGCCTCGCCAGGGGCAGACGAAGAGGGGTCTGTAGGTTGGCTGGCCGGCTCAGCGTCCCCGACGGCCGTCGACGCAGACGGGATCCCGTCCGGCGACCCGGAGGGCGCGGAGCAGTCTGCCGCAGCTGTCTGCACAGTCCTTACACTGGGAGAAGTAGAGGCGGGCACGGAACCACTGAGTTTTGTTATAACTGATTGCATGAAATCTCCGACTGTCATACTAAACATATCTAGCCCAAGGGAGTCAAGGGGCACGCTGACAGCAGTTGGTGGCGTTGGTGGTGGCTTTGTGGTCACGAGCGCGACATCACGGCAACTTCTCCCAGCCACTGTTGCCCTCACCCTATGCCTCGTCTCTCTAAACGACACACCTTACTGCGCCTTGATCGTCTTTGCTTCCTTCTCCGCAAGGAAAGCACTACACTTCCTATGAGAGGCGGCGTGACGCTTGTCACACAGTTGGCGCACTTCATGTCATCAGAAGTGTATTCCCTACAGCGGTGCTCGGACGAAACGCACTGCATGTACCCAGCCTTCTTCTGACACCTGTCAGTCACATGTCCATAATCCTGACACCTGAAGCAGCGGACGTGACCAGGTACGTATATTCTCACAGGTATTGTATGATTCCCAACGTACACTTTCGACGGCAGATTCGGGTTGTTGAAAGTTAAGATGACTGCGTCCGTGTCAACAAGCTTTCCGTTTTCCCCCTCTGGATTCGCCTGGCGGTAATAAGTTCATGTCTCCCTAGGCCACCGACTATCTCCTCCTCCGACTATCTCCTCCTCCGACTATCTCCTCCTCCGACTATCTCCTCCTCCGACTATCTCCTCCTCCGACTATCTCCTCCTCCGACTATCTCCTCCTCCGACTATCTCCTCCTCCGACTATCTCCTCCTCCGACTATCTCCTCCTCCGACCATCTCCTCCTCCGACTATCTCCTCCTCCGACTATCTCCTCCTCCGACTATCTCCTCCTCCGACTATCTCCTCCTCCGACTATCTCCTCCTCCGACTATCTCCTCCTCTGAGGTCCCAGCGTGACGTCACTCCCTTCGCAGTGTTCTTTGCCGGGTGCGGTCTCACAACGATTGGCACGCTGGTGTCTCCTTACCCTCACATACTCACATACTGGGTTACTCACGTACTGGGTTACTCACATACAACTCACGTACTGGATTACAGTATGTGAGTTGCGTGGCTGTTAATACGCGTCAGATTCCTACGCCAGTGGTAAGATATACCTCTATCGTGTCGTCCGCGCATCTACGTATGGCTTTTGGAGTGCATAGTTTTGATACGGCCTGCTCGCACTGGAAGGGGTTAAGTTTCGTCCGGTTCAGTTTCGCGTCGGCATCTAGGTTTGCACATTGCAATATCAGATAGAGTGGCAATAGTGCGTCGGTGTCGGTTTCGGTACGCAAGTCACTCGAGCGCTTGGAGCGGACGGGTGAGCTAGACTCGGTGGCATTGAGGTCTCCAGCTTGGGCTGGTGTGCCCGCGTTGGAGGAGTCGGTGTTGATGGGTTTCGGCGATAATACATCCATGCAAGGGATTTTAAGCAGTCGGCACCGGAGATCTCCACCCACCTCGGAGCCCAACTGACAGCCCAACACTCCCTCGGGAGGTGGTCACCGCCAGGGCTACCTCGGTGCTAAACGGGACGAACGACGCCTCCCGCACGGCCAGGTGTAACCGCAAAGACCCTCCCCGTCCTGGCCGTGGTTCAGGGCCGCCACCGCTTGACCCCTTAAGCCGCTGCGCACGGCCAGACACCCCAAGCAGGGACCCGCACGGAGCACCCAGTCGCAACGCGAGTGACACACCGCCAGACATGTGTGAGCCCCCACGGGCCCCCTGCGTCCCCGGATATCCCGGCCAAAATGGGGTGTGGGGATGCGCCGTGGCTGATCCGCATGATGCGCCCCTCAGCCGCCAGAATCCGATCAACCCGGGGGCGCGGGCGAGGGAGCACGGTGACCCCGATCGAACAAGGAGCTCACGAACCGGCAGGGTCGCCAGGCCCTGAAATGAACAGCTTACGCTGTCCACCCGTCACAAGAGCGGACAACCCGACGGGGTGCCATTCCCCCACACCGGCCAAAACCGGGGCCCTTGCGGGGAAATCGAACAATGTGCCCGAGGAGGTGAACAGATGGGGCCCTCCGACAAGAGCATAGAGCCCTCAGTTAAAAAAGAAAGTACCCAAGACCCCATTAAGGGGGCCCTGAACTATCGAGTTGGCCCAAGCAGGTCATCAAATTGGGCCCCGATTAGAGCGTGGGGCCCTCCATTCAAGGAAGAAGTACTCAAACAGAGAGCGGAAGGCCTCCGAAAGATCGAGTGTATCCAAATAGGCAATCAGATGGCCTAGACAGGAGCGTAGGGCCCTACATTCAAATATAAAAACCCAACATGCAAGGCCTCCCGAACAATTCAGTGCACCCGATCGGGTAAGCAAATAGGGTCCCGACAGGCGCATAGGGCCCTCCATTGAAATAGGAAGTAACCAAGACCCAGCTTGTAGGGCCCCAAGCGACCAAGTGAGCCCAAGTAAGTTAACAGATGGACCCAGACAAGAGCGTAGGGCTCCAAGCAAGTGACAGAAAACTGGAAGTGGACCAATGTAGAGGGCCCATGAGCATGTCGTAGTGTGTCGATGGGTTAACCGTAACCGATGTGAAGAGCCCATGAGCAACCGAGAATACCCCGGTATGTCAACATATGCTCACCTCCAGCTTCAGCGTAAAGGGCGTTTCGAGCGCATAGAAGGAATCCATGGAAGGCCCCTGGTTGTCCAACAGCGCCCCGGCACGCTGGCAGGAAGGGCCCGAGCAACAGCCCAAGGCCCTCCGAGCAAAGGCAATGGAATCAAGGGCAACGTAGAAGGCTCCTCGGCTGACGGCGGCTGACGACACAAGTGGACATATAGGGCCCCCGGAAACAGCGTAAGGCCTCTAGACAGCGTAAACAGTCTTAACATCTCCCAGTCGCCACCCTCTCAATCAGTGAAGAATGATTTTTTCCCCGTGGGCCCTTCACTCTCGCTTGCGGCTGTTACTGGACGCCTGGAAGCCCAAAGACGTCCAATTTTGTTCCGTTATGTGTAAAAAGAACTGTCTCTTCGGCCGAGCATGGGCCCCCTCGGAGCTTATGGGCCTTTTCGGGGCCTAAGGAGGCCATAGCCCCTTGGGCCCTCTGGATACGCCTCTGTGAATGCATGTAACGACTGGGCTTTTTATCTACAAAAGTATCTGAAGGTCTGGTATATTCGCCCTCAAACCACCGAAGTTCTAATGTAAAAAGTCGGTGGCTTAATGCGGGCGCTGTTACGTCGGGTTGGCGGCTGAAAACCATTGCAAGAAATCCTTTAAATGTAATCGTCGGCACGGCACCTCGCGGCAAACAAGTCCCCGTGGTGACGCTCGGCTTGAGTGGGGTTCGTGACGTGGGCTAGGGATGGGCGCGCTTGCTCGCGCGACCCACCGCCGGCGACTGCTGGGGAGGCAGGGCGTCTCCCGCCTCCCCCCCCCCCCCCCGTCACCAAGCGGGGGAGTAGGATGCGGATCTATCGACCCTCCTGGAGAGTGTGGACGGTCAACAGCGGGGCCGATTACCAGCACGCGGCGCAGAGGATGACCGGGGGCGCGTCCCACAGGCCACAGGTCCAGACTCTCCATACGGATAGTAGCCCAAAGGAGGCGACTCCTGGAGAGAGCAGCCTCTTGGGGGTGAGAAGAGACCTTCTGAACATCATGCACGCTGGACAGAATAGCGGTCACAGGAGGCCCACCAATAGACGAGTGTACCGAGGACCTCACTTCTCGCGGAGTCGCGCTTCCAACGGGGCTAGTTCCCGGCACAACTGGAGCCGGGGGAGGGGCAGAGGGGACGGCGCTCGGGACCACGCGTTCCCAGCACTGGCTGGGCTCGGGTGCGCCGGAGGACTGCGAGAGCCACCGTCCTTCCCCTGTCCCCAGGTCGTGGCGCACTCCCGGATTTACTTCCTGCTCCAACAGAGCGCTCAGCACTGGGCTTCACAAAGCTCCACACTGTGGCTCGTTGCGAACGCCCGCTGTCACAGGAGGGTGGTCTTTCCTCGGCGGCTGACGCTTCCTAACGAGTGGGGCAGCAGTACCAGATGAGACGAGTGTGGCTACAATCAGATTACTGCTTTTGTTGCCTGTGGTTGTGTCAAGGCATCCTTGCATGACCTCCACGTGGTCGATTTTTTGCGTCGGCACTGGGCCTCCAGAATTCACACTGCTTCCCTTCCGTGCCTGAATGATCAAAGCGGTTTTACAGACACGATTGGCAACGTCGGTAGGCTGCTACATGACCCTGACCACAGTTTGCACACTTCATGGACTCTGTCTTGCACTCGGAATGTTAATGGTCTATCTCCGCACACCTTCCATGCCAAACCTCCTTTCAGCACCTTCCTTCCAGCACCTGCCGGTGAAGTGTCCGTGTGTCTGACATTTGTAGCATCGGATTGCATCGGCACGTAGCTCCTAACAGGGACTGTGTGGTACCCAGGGCGGGTCCTATCACGCAGGATCGAGGATCAAAGCGTAGAAATCGGTGCCGAGAGCCACGCTCTTCCTCCTCTAAATGTGCCTCACCGCCGCTACGCTATCCTCACACAAATCCTCCAGAGTGCCCTCCCACAGACACCACGAAGATTCCAACAAGTGATAACGCCCTTATTGTTGTTGATTGGGGTTTTAGGGCGCGCCGACTCATGAGGTGATTTTGCGCCGATAGCAGGCAAGTGACTACATAGGTGTGTAAATGGCTAAAAATCCTACATCCGTCAAAATGAAAAAACAGCTAAGTCATGGCCAAAATGCGAGAGGCGTCACCAATAATGTCTGAATAGATAAGAACTGGAGCAGCTCGCTCAAAATAGCATAACCACTACTCACTGAAATGTGGACATACTTCGGAGTAGTTCTTAGTGGGATAATAGGCTTCCTAACTAATGTAGCGTAATAAGTATCCCCAATAAGCGTCCTAACTACGCACCCAAATAAGCGTCCTCACCTCACCCCGTGCACTCACTCTGAGGGCTCACCTCACCCCGTGCACTCCCTCTGAGGGCCAGCTCTGTCGCGCCGAGCCTGCGCTGTATATCGCATTCATTCGTGAAATGCACCTCAATGGCTCCCTCGGAAAGGGGTAAATCAGAGTGGATCTTTTCGCCCTCATCGTCTACTTTGCTGGACTGCACCACCAGCAACTGGAACAATGGAGCCGTTTGACTTCTATGGCTTTCCGTTGCAGCATAGTTTGTTCTTACGTCTTAGCTACGCCGATTTGGGTTTGGGCCTGGCTTGGCTGGTTTGGATCCATTTTTTATTCGGCGCGCTGTCTCTTCGCCCACCATGGGGACCAAATGTGGACAGTCTATGTCCATGTGTGGAGCCGCCAGGGCTACCAGCGCACCATACATGAATCAGTGTACAAAGAGTTGCTGCGGGAGCCACCTGGTACGAATCTGCAGGCAACCACGCCTGGGCTCGCAGGGGCTAACCGGGCACCCTGGAGACCAGCAAAGGCACGGCCCCTTGAAGGTGAACGCAAGCAGAGACTGCATCCGACAGCTCTCCCCTCAACGCCAATTACCTGGCCCACTTGACTCCACGCCAGTGCCGGAGAAACGCGGCGCCTGACCGGCCGGTTTCCTTGTGCGGAGTCATCACGAGCTACCCGCAGGCTCACAACTTCGGGCCAAAGACACGTGCTGGTAGGCTGCCCCCACTGACCATCAGGGCAGCCCCTCAATGACCAGGATCCCTGCATCACTGTCCCCGCGGGTGTGACAAGGTGCGGTGAGACCCAAATAGGACTAGAAAGATGGGGCCGTGGGGCTGCTAATGCCTTATCTAACCAAAGTCACAGCTCTTGCGGGAGGCATGTTTGGTCTGGCTTCTCCAAGGAGCGCCTTACAAGCCTCTCAAACCGCCCGCAGCGTCACGAGAACATACAATTCCTCACCATGGAAAGGTGTGTCCCACAGGGGGGGGGGGGGGGAGGTGTGGCTAGTGCTATCTGCCACACACATTCAACCACTGCTCTTTTCAATCTCTGAGATCTCCCTGTCAAAGATGTGATTCAGAAGCTGTGTTTTGACATTTTAACGTGTCGTTTACACTTGCACACTAAAACACACTACTAAGACTTATAACTATGGGGGAAAGCGGGGCAAGACGAACACCTTAACGGTTTTTTGAATATGGCAAGTTCATAATTCTGTCCAGAAAGTCTTTAGCAGGTGGATATGGAAGGCTGATCAATTGTCTATCTCTTATAACAGCGCTGTCTTGATACCTCTTCATGTTAAAGTGTGATCCTCCTAAATATCAGGCAATGTTTTTTCCTCATTTTGCCCCTGGCTTGGGGCAAAGCGAAGCAGTATTCGGGGCAAAACGGACAAGTGATGAGATTGAATAAGGGAAATACATTTTTTCAAAGTCATCATTTTTTGATGAGAACGCATTAATGAATGCATTGCTCGGTGAGTAGGTATTTATCTGGACATCCAATAGCTATATTGCTTAAGTTTTGGCTCTCATATTTTGTTCGAACCATCCCACTCCATATTCCTTTCCTCAATATGTTCCCACGAATAAAAGTTATAATGACCAGCAAATGTGTATTACAGCTTAGTATGGAGCGACAGCCTGGCTTACTGCATGGCTTAGACACAGAATTCGAGGACCACAGCGTAATGGTTTCACAATGAGACGAAAACAATCGAGTCTCAAACACACAAGTCATCGAGCAAAGTTCGCTCAGGAACACCCACTAGTTCTTCTCATCAATCCACTTCTTAGTCACTGTGAACGTAAAACACGAAAAGAGCACAGCCTAGTGGACCCGTCATCAGGTAACACCAATGGCGAAACCAGACAAGACATCAGCCTGCCTAGTCATCCCGGTACAGTTCGCACACGAACACGCACTCGTCCTCTCCATCGATCCCTGCACGGGCATCGTGCGCCCATTTATCGCAGAGAGCACATCGCGACCAAGACTCGCTCGAATTGGACATAGAGAAGAGAGACCCGCAGTACATACAAGCTACATCTTCTTCGTCCGGGGACTCCTCAAAGGTAAGCTTTCACGGCGTACGGTTCTTTTGTTTACGCTGCGGTTTCTGAGTTTCTACAGTCCTCCTTTTTCGTCCTTTAGACTGACTTCTGTCGTCATTTTTCTTTCCTCCCTGTCTACCTTCTTTTCCTTCGAGTCTCTTCACGAGTTCCTCCTTGTATGGTGTGCCAGACGCACGTTTTACCGCTCTTTCGTCCTTCACCTCTCTCGTCCCTAGAGCGCACTTTTGGCACAAGGAGGATTTCGTGGAGGGACACATAGGAGCTTGCGGGTGTATTATTTAACCTTGGGAAGAATGGTTCGGTCCAGCTGAGCATGACACTTCTAGAACGTCATCTTTGTCATCGCTAGAGCTTGAGAAATCATCTGGCAGAGCCCCAGCGGTGAGCAACTTTGCCGGAGTTTCGGCATTAATCGGGCTTCCCTGCCCCGATATTCCAGCCTGCGTTGCGTCTCCGGCGACAGTTTCCGAGGACTCCAGAACGTTCGTGCTCACCGAGACATCAACGTCAGAGGGCCCAGGCATGGGCAGAGGAGCTGCTGCTGGGTTGAGACCCACTGGTGCGTCTGCGGTGCCGACCAGCGAGATGTTCGTTGTCTCTGCCGCTGCGTAGTCTTCTTCGCCAAACACGTGACGGTTTGTGGGAAAGATCCCCGTGACTTCGAAGCCCTTCAACGCCGTCTTCACTGTTGCCGCCTGCACGTAGGCTGACCCGATCAGCTCCCCCATCTCATACAGTGTGGTGACATTACCAGGGTTTTTGCGGAGCCACGTTCTCTGACCTTGGAAGAAGAAGGTGCTGACGGGAAGCATGAACGTCAGGTCCCAGTGGTTGAAGGTGGTGTGAGGTGTGCGGAGGAATAATGAGCATCACCACACCTGCTTCCATGCACAGCAGGATGGCTGCGAGGCTCTTGGTGTGGCTGGCATGTCTATCCAGTATGAGAAGGACTGGATCCTGTTTCGAGGGCTTCGCGTGCTGTATGAAATGGTCAAGCCATTTCACGAACAGCTCCTTATGCATCCAACCAGGCTCATGGTACAGCGCCAGGCTACCTGGGGGAAGACCCTTCTCCAGCTGCTGGCCGGCCCTCTTTCTTGGGAATATCACACCTGGAGGTATCTAGCTCCCCGCAGCGTTGATACACATCACCCCGGTAACCAGCGTGCCTCGTTCCGCAGATGTCAGTTGTCCGACCTGCTTGCACCCTCTCCTCGCCAGCACCTTCCCTTGTTTTGTTGCGACCGTGTTAAATCCCGTGTTTTCCATGTTGTAGATGCGTGTGGAACCGAACTGGGCAGAATCCATCCGCGACTCAAGGTTGTCGAAGAACGCGTTGACACTGAATGAGTTGAACGCCGCGGCGCGAGCAACGCTTGTGGCCTCTGGTGTCCTTAGTGAGACCGTGGGGTTCCTTTTGCGGAAACATCGCATCCATGCCTCCCCTGCCATCTTCGTCACCATGTTGAATGGGTGAGTGATCTTGTTTCTGTCTGCTAACTCATATGCGAGCTTCTTGAGGTCAGTCAGCATTATTCCGAACATCCGGTTTTGGAGCTCCATAATGTGCTGTACCAAATCTCGCTCTTGAGCTTCCGTGATAGTAGGTTCGTGTCGACCCAGGGCCTTATCTGTGGCCTCTGTTATTGACATTGCCCGTGCCTTTTTCAGCCGTCTGTGGAGAGTCGACCTCGGGACCAGAAAGCGGCCTGCCGCTTCTTTGGTGGTCATTTTCCCCACCTTGACTGCTTTGATGGCCTTCGCCATCGTATCCTGCTTCCAGGATTGCCGATCGGTTTTTCTCTTCGGTCATTTGCCCCTTAAGCCCCCCCCCCTTCCCACCCTTCCCTGGACCCGCCAGTGTACCTATGTTCTTTTTTATAAACTAGGAAAACGTTTACCTGCTATGAAAAATTAAGTACAATTGTTAAAGCAAAATACCTAACTGCATGCTTATAGCCAGTTAGTTACAGGGCGTTTCATTCCTTGTGTTAAATTAGTTACGTTTAAAATTAAGGGCGATATGATAAAGCAACTTCTATGCAATAGTATACAATAAGTCAGCCCCAATGTTTAAGGAACAAGAAGCCGTTGAACTATTTAAAAATTCAAAAACCAAACATTGAATCGTATATGTTTAAAGCGAATGTAAGGTTTTTCCCAGTTTATTGGAGTTCGCAGCGTTTCTGGGCACAACATGATAAATCAGCATTAAAACTTATTACAATTTGCTGGGTCTTGCCCATAAGCAGAGAATAGAAAACTTAATTTTGTTTTACGCCAGTTCTGTCAGACAGAATACCTATGCGTTAGTACTTACGCCAGTGCCTGTGCATGCAGAGAAATACACCATTTAAATGTAGGGAAAAGTACAAAATATACTGTGAGTTTTATGCAATAATGACTAAAAATATATTAACTTTTCACCTTTTTCATAGTCTAACTACTTTTTAGGATATTTTTCATAACGGGTCGGTCGAAAGTCATTGCTTGTTTGCCGACTAGCAAATAAGTTATAGAGGCTATCAAAGAGATGGGCAAATGCGTGATACTGAATCAAATCATCGCAGGCAGGTACTTACAATTGTTATGTTCGCAAATAAGCTTTGTTAAACAACATAATTGCAATAAATTAGGCCTAAAAGGAACGATAAATATAGAACTATCACATGTGCGTCTTCAATAACTTATAGACGACAAATCCGCAAGGCCGCACATTCTCAGTTTGACGCAGTAGTTCGACCACTATTTAATCATAGAACTGAAACAGGATCGATTCACTTGTTTCGGGCTCTACTCATGAGCATGTTTCTACCATTGGAACATTGTGTTTATGGCTTATTTAAGTCAAAATTTCCTTGAGATGGTCATATTTCAGAGGGGGGGGGGGGGGGGAAACGGGAGCTTTTGTGTCTCATTTTCCCTCTGAGTGCCCATTTTGCCCCAACCATTCTGCACCATGGACGCCAACAACACAACATGATTCGACACGCAACGAAAGCTGGCCCGAAAAATTCATAATTGCTCACATGGAATCTGCATGCATACACCGTCAAAGCGCAGCAACTTTGAATTCACGATTCATTTTATTCGTAGAATAAACGACGTTAAAATCACCATGAAAATAATAACAAAGAATGGAAAGCCAAAACTCACGTCCTCCTCCAACGACGGCCGCCGACAGAAAGGCCCGGTGCACGTCATTTCCGTCCCCTGTCAGAGAAGCTTTAGCTTAAACCATTGATTTCCGGTGACGCCACCTCTAACAGCCGAAATCGCGGGGTGCCCGTTTTACCAGGGTGCCTCATTTTGCCCCGCTGTCCCCTACATTTATAACTATACAGAACTATACACCACCGCATATAACATACTACTCACTATATACATACCTGTAGCTATACATAAACGCAACGAAAACTTATACTGATGCCACGTCTTATACCTACACGTTTTATTGTAGCTATACTTAACTTGAACTACTTAACACCCGCTACATACAGATAAGAAAATAACACACAACAAACAGACGCGCGTGCTGCATTTGGACAAACACACATACAGGCTGTTATTTGGCGAGCGGTACCTTGTGGACCTTGCGTAGATGTCTACACCATCCGTAAATCTGCGCGCGGCTGAACCACTCCATGCTGCTCCACCATCATGTAGCAGTGGTACGCCGCTTGCAGTCAGTTCCGGGACGCCATACATGCCTTGGCGGCGCAGCTGCTCGCCATCGGGCTGCCGCCTGTGCCGATTTAGAGCTGTGGAAAGAGACACAGATAGTTCAATAACACTACTGTGGGTGCAAAACTCACGTGGTCGACTCGGACAACACTGAAATCGGTCTGGTGCCTGCCCACCGGTGTTTGTGCATAGTCGGTTGCTGCTGGCGGCACCTGGTGCGAACAGCGCCAGCCGCTCCACTGATATAAAATGGAGCAGCTGCTGCTTCAGCTCGGGGCTCACAGCCACCTACAGCGTTGGGGTGGCAGACCTCTTGAAGAGGGAGATCATGATGAGCCTCTGTTCCTTTCCATCAAGTTTGACAATCTGCGGGCACGCATGGTCGAGGAGCAGGAGCTCATGCATCGGCAGGGTCGCTAGGCTCTGAATGAACAGTCCACCCAGTACTAGTTACCGTTGTCTTGCACTGTCCACCCGGTACCAGTTACCGTTGTCTTGCACTGTCCACCCGGTACCAGTTACCGTTACCTTGCACTGTCCAGCCGGTATCAGTTACTGTTACCTTGCACTGTCCACCCGGTACCAGTTACCGTTAACTTGCACTGTCCACCCGCTGCACACGATATACAAAACACATACACAATAAAATGTGTACAAGATGTCGTGACGGAACGCCCTCCAATTGAAAAAAGACGAAGTCCTCGGTGATTTTGAGATTTTCGGGCGCGTCGACAACCGCGGCCATTTTGCACCCACCAAAGTGTCATACATCTCTCATGCATTCGGTGTGTGAGAGTCCTGCACGCCGTGTGCCTGATTCACCAAACCTAGTTAGCTATATAAGAGCTCGCGTCGCACGCTGATTAAACAGGCACGCTGGTGAATTATTTTAAATTCGATGCGCTTCATGAGATCTAACACCACTATGGCGCCACAGATACGCTTCATGAGATCTAGCATCACTATGGCGCCACAGATCGGGTTCTCGTCAATCAGAAAGCACAGAGACAGTCTCCGTGAAGCCTTGGGGCCAAAGAAGCGTCTGCGCTCAGCTTCACGATGGCGACAATGAACGAGTACGTGGGCAGCCGGCAGTCCGTGATCGCAGCGAGGACACGTTGGTGGTTGCTCCCCAGACAGAAGATGGCTGTGGGTTCCGTGTGGACGGCCAGTGCGGAGGCGACAGATGCTGACCTCTCCTTTCTGCTGTTCCGGTGAGAAGATGCCCAGTCACCCACTGTATCTTCTACTGACCTGAGTTTGTTTCTAGCGTTTCCTCGTGCGTCTGTGCTCACCTGTCCCCCAAGTCTTTTGACACTTGTCGTTAAAAAGAGCAGACAAAAATTGTTTGAAGTCAGAGTATGGTGTCCGAACTGAGCAAGGTTGAATACCGGCCGCATCCTCTTCAGCAGCAGCATCAGCCCTTTCGTTTTCTGCCAGCCCGCTGTGCCTGGGCACCCAAGCAAAAATCATTCTCTTTCAGTCATGCTTGAGTGAGAATAGTTGGCGTTGGACTTGGTCGTTCAAGGCAGTACCTGTTTTAAGAAATGATGCCGAGTCAAGGCAGTATCAAAAAACATTTCCCTCGGTGTTCATCTGCATACACCAACGCCTCTCTAATAGCGCAAATCTCAGCAGTTAACATCGAGCAGTGTTAAGACAATGTGAGACACTTATTCTCCAGTAACCAGGGACGACGCCGCATCCGGTACCTTTTTTGGCATTGGAGCCATCTATATATATATATATATGTGTGTATATATATGCATATATATGAATATATATATATATATATATATATATATATATATATATATATATATATGTATATATATATATGTGTATATATATGCATATATATATATATATATATATATATATATATATATATATATATATATATATATATATATATATATATATATATGTATATATATATATATGTGTATATATATGCATATATATGAATATATATATATATATATATATATATATATATATATATATATATATATATATATATATATATATGTGTGTGTGTGTGTGTGTGTGTGTGTGTGTGTGTGTGTGTGTGTGTGTGTGTGTGTGTGTGTGTGTGTGTGTGTGTGTGTGTGTGTGTGTGTGTGTGTGTGTGTGTGTGTGTGTGTGTGTGTGTGTGTGTGTGTGTGTGTGTGTGTGTGTGTGTGTGTGTGTGTGTGTGTGTGTGTGTGTGTGTGTGTGTGTACGTGCGTCTGGCACTGCGCATCCACACGAGACAGAAACCACGAATGGAGCTCCTCGACGGTCGTGGATGTTTTGTCCGACGCACATAAATCAAGGCCGCAGGCAGGTGTCACATGCTCCCAAGGTGAGCACATTGGTCCTCTGAGTGTGGCCACGTCATTAGGCACGATGCCCGCGTCACACACATATGGGTCTAGACGTGCTAATTTGGCCTGTTGCGAACAGCTGGTTGAGGATTTCAGAGAAACTGCTCCGATAAGCCGGATGTGTTCGAGACTAAGCAGCCTTCAGGGCACAACGCAATTTAGGCATGCCTTGTCGGAGACTCAAAGGTGGCTTGTTTGCCACGACTAGAAGACTGCCGATGAGGCTGGTTCGGAAAGCCCCTGTCGCAATACGTATGCAGTCGTGTTGCACTGTGCACAGCTTTCACTCAGGTGAGTCGCGTGCTGAGTCGTAGGCCTAACACCCACACTCTAGCTTCGAGCGAATCATTGCCATTTACAGGCGAAGGAGAGTCTTTCGATCAGCACCGTTAGACATGCTGCTGATAACCTGCAAGATGTTCATTGCCTTGGAGTATCGCTTTCTGATCATTTCAAAATGGGCAGAGTACGATAATTTTCTGTCAAAAACAACACCTAAAAACTTCGCAACGTCCGCGAATGGCCAAGCTCTGCCGTATAGCTTCACACGAGAGCCGACACAATCCCGCGTTCTCATGCAGAAGTGCATGCACATGGTTTTAGTCACTGAAAAATAAAACGGTTTGTAAAACTCCATTGAGTCAGTATGTCGAGACAGATCTGCATCTGCCGAGCTCCGGAGGTCGACGATGACGTCGACATCCGGATGATGAAGTCATCCACGAGTAGGAAATGACTAACACTGACAGGTAACGTATCACCCATGTCATTCACCAAAATTGCAAACAACAGCACGCTCAGCATTCCCCCTGAGGAACTCCGTTCACCGCACAGAAACGGTCTGAGATAGTGTTGTCAACCCTCACTTGAAAGTGGCGATCGCGTACAATGTTTAACAAAAACCAACCCATATGACCTTGCACACCACAGGCGTACAGCTTCATCAGTATACCGTGACACCTGTCAAGAACCTTGCAGACGCAAGATGTCAGCGAGATGGGTCTGTAGCGTCAGCCATCTGTACCATCCTTGTCAGCTGTTAAGATAGGAACTACTATGGACTCCGTCCATTGATCTGGAAATGTGTCTGATTATGAAGTGGAAGATCACTAGCAGAGATGCGAGCAACGAAGTGCCCAAGCTTTTCAGCAAAGCGTTTACAACGTTGTCAGATCCTGGTGCTACATTCATTGTGCTGAAAAGTGCTGCTTCCAGCTCTGCTGCGGAGAATCTGGCGTTCTTTGGCTGAGTGCTGTCCATGCGAAAGTCTACGGGTTTGCTCTCGCACTGGGCCTTGCAACGCAAAAACCTGGGATTGGATGATCCCAGAGCACTGCTCTGAGAAAACTTGCGGACGAGCTCGCTAGAAGCCTCGTTTATATTTCACTGCGGCGCCCTTCGCTTTATAACTGGAACTGGAATGGATGAGTATTTTCCGGAAATTTTCTGAATGCACCTTTTTTGTCAACACGCGTACATTGGATGGCCTAGAGACTGCCAAAGATTTGATCAAGACTGCACAATATGCCGCATTGGTATGCTCAGAAAACCGCACAGGGGGGGGAGGGTCGCATACCCCACCCTCCCCCTCCTGTCAGGGCGAGTAACTTGTTTAGAAAGAGCTATCCACCTGATGTGAAGTTATTGACAAATTTCTATACAGTTGTTGGGGCACGGCGAGAAGCATCCAACAGTCAAAACATGTCTTGCCAGGACCGGAGCATGCCTAAGGTGGATACTTTGATGACGGTTCAGATGGGGCTCGAAGCGCAAACATTACTTTCATAAGGTGAGGAGGCATGGCCTCGTGGAGGTTCCCATATTTGACACCATTCCCAGTGCCGCTTGCTACTGGTTCGGAATCTGCCATACATTTTGCCACCCTGGCTTTCGAGGTCGTTCACTTTTTGCGGTCGAAGAAAGTAAATTCAGCCGTAGATCGAGTTAAAACGTGAGGCAAGACCCAAGGGTGGAAGAAAACTCCTATCATGATTAGGATCTGATTAGTCTTGGACAAGTGCGTCTGCTTTCCCAGCAGCAGCACTTATGTCGACATTTGTTCAAGGGCAATGTATAACTGAACGTTTTGGTTATGTGCATGACATTGAAAATTGCAGTGATGAGACTTTCGATGATAGGCTGATTACTGATGACGCCCCTGGGCATGCACTTAATGACCAGTTTATCATCTGGTATCGCATTACGCTACTGGCAACAATTTGTCCTCCAAAAATTTGCTCAACGACAAAAAGTACACCTTTACCACCCCTGGCCACAGGTGACCTACGCTCTGCACGCCCTGACCCAGTTGATTCACATGCTGAACTCCGTCATTTTCCAGCCGTTCGTGGGCGCTGGCCGCAGCCACTTGGATGCTTCGAACGCGGCCAAAACTGGTGGCTGCGTTCGGAGGACAGCACTTCCGACTGACGAGGTCCCGCGAGTGGCACCCGGGGACTGCGTTACGTCGCCGTCATAGCGACTGGCGAGAGGGACGCTGCGTCGCAGAGGTAAACAAATGTCTGGGCAACTGCTTTGGCTGGCATTGTACGGTGTCCGAAATATTGATGCTTCCCGTGTCCTCAAGTACGTACGCTGTCATTCGTTGTCATTAACTACTGTCGATGCCTTGTTCCAGTGCCGTCAAGGCCATGATGGCCCATTCGAAGGTTGAGCAAAATGACATCACATGGACGGCAGCGAGCCGTCGCTGCCGCCACCACTGTAAACGCCGCCAGCGCCACCCCAGCGCTGCATCGTCTCACTGCTCCAGCGGCGAGGACGAGGACTTCTACTACGCCATCTACCATGTGGCCGGGCCGCTGTCAGCCCCGCCGCACGCCCTGCCGACAACCACCGAGCCACTCGTGGACGCCGCCCGCCTGCCTGGCCCCGTCCCCTTTGAATGGACGCAAGATGAGACCGTCTTTCTACGGAGACGTCCAATTTCGCCGTCCGCCTGTCTTGCCCCGTCCCCTGTGCCTGGACACAAGATGATACTGTCTTTCTCTGGAGACGTCCAATTTTGCGGGCGTATGTTATGGAAGTCCAGCGATACTGCGGCCCACTGTTCATGGCATATTGGCGCGCCATTGATCTCCAAAAACAATCATCTGATTAAGTTTACAGCAAAATGTAACATCTAAGGAAGCGGCTTGTGTGCGGCACACTGCGCATATAACACCCTGATGACATACCTTGGCGAAGGATTTCATAATTGTTGCTTGTTGTGTTTGCTTTGTATATCACTGGGACACATAGAGCCATTTGCTGATGGCTGTTACTTGCTTTCATTTCTACTTGCAAGTGTGGTGGGTTGTTTTTATTTTCATCTTATGTGCAAAGTGTAAACAGATGACCTCGGGCACAATGAGGACCACTTTGTCACTTACACCACCATATGGCAACCATCCGAGTCTGTCACACATGCCTGTTAGTGCCTCAGCAGCTGCCGCGGCGCTGCCAGCAGCTGCCGTTAGTGCTCTCAGCAGCTGCCGCGGCGATTGCGCAGTCTGGGGGAGACTGGGAGCAGCGACGGTACCCTGCGGCGCAGGCGGCCCGGACAGCGACGGTACCCTGCGGCGCAGGCGGCCCGGACAGCGACAGTACCATGCGGCGCAGGCGGCCCGGACAGCGACAGTACCAGGCGGCGCAGGCGGCCCGGACAGCGACGGTACCCTGCGGCGCAGGCGGCCCGGACAGCGACAGTACCATGCGGCGCAGGCGGCCCGGACAGCGACAGTACCATGCGGCGCAGGCGGCCCGGACAGCGACGGTACCCTGCGGCGCTGGCGGCCCGGACAGCGACGGTACCATGCGGCGCTGGCGGCCCGGACAGCGACAGTACCATGCGGCGCTGGCGGCCCGGACAGCGACGGTACCATGCGGCGCAGGCGGCCCGGACAGCGACAGTACCAGGCGGCGCAGGCGGCCCGGACAGCGACAGTACCATGCGGCGCAGGCGGCCCGGACAGCGACGGTACCAGGCGGCGTAGGCGGCCCAGACAGCGACGGTACCAGGCGGCGCAGGCGGCCCGGACAGCGACAGTACCAGGCGGCGCAGGCGGCCCGGACAGCGACAGTACCATGCGGCGCAGGCGGCCCGGACAGCGACAGTACCAGGCGGCGCAGGCGGCCCGGGCAGCGACGGTACCATGCGGCGCAGGCGGCCCGGACAGCGACGGTACCAGGCGGCGCAGGCGGCCCAGACAGCGACGGTACCAGGCGGCGCAGGCGGCCCGGACAGCGACGGTACCATGCGGCGCAGGCGGCCGGGCTTTACCGGGATTGCCGATCAAGTCGAGAAGAAAGAGTCTAATAGGACAAACAATCATCTGCAGTCAGAGACACAGTCGGAAAAATCAGTATTTTTTTCTCACACTTGCCGTCCCGGGGAAAACGCAAAAATAAAAAGTGCACAACGCCTTTAGTATAAGAAGAAAGGCAAAAATATAAATGCAGCAATGACGTTGGGGAAATGATGAGCAAATCCAAAGAGCAAACAAGGAGCTACTCTCCTTGGAGTAGCCCCAGTGAAATAAAGACGGCAATAACTTCGTCCACTCTAACTGCGTCAAAGTCTCTAATACACGTAATCACCCTCTGTCTCACATGGTGTCTCTTTTGCTTTTGTCAGCAGGATTATCGTGCGGGTGGTGCAGAAAGCTCCAGCAGCAATGCGGACACACGCATGCTGGACAATATCAAGAGCTGCTTGAGACGACACCTGGGCACTACCGTCGACAGGACTTGCATAGTCCAGCACCGGGCGTGTAAGGTCTCTATACAGTCATAGCAAGGTCCAGCGGTCTGCACCATGCGTCACGAGAGACACCACTTTTAGGGTATTCATGTGACGTTTGCGTTTATGGCGACAGACTTGAAAGCAAATCCGCTTCTGTTACCCGATATTTCGACTCCCCCATTTTTTTTTCTGGCGGCACAAAAATATCGGGTGAACCCGAAATGTTTTTCACCATTAATCCGCCACTCATATCGCGAACGTATCGTAGGCATCAGCGAGTGATCTTCCGAAAAGGCAGCTCGTCAGCACCGACGTCACATTCTGAACGCGTCGACAGCGGGCATTGGGCAAACACTAAATTCGGTTCAGTTTTAGGGAACGGTTAACAAGAAGTATTAATATCACGGAGGGAATAGCTGCTCCGAATGGCCCCCTGGTCTAGTGTGTTAGTGGTGTGTCTGGTACGTTATTATAACAAACCAGACGACGACAATAACAATTATTCCACCCGGAACGTATTTTAGCCATCCGGTCCAGCCCTGGAGCCCACCCCCACCAGCCATGCCACCTCATGCAGGTTTCGACGGCGGCCGGCCACGGCAGCCCTCCGCCCGCGGATCGGCGCTAGGCGCTCTCCCGTGAGATTGCGCGTACCATCGGAGTCAGAGTTGCGGCGCCTCTCCCCACCAGCGCCGCCATGCACAGAGAACGGACGCTGGCCGCGGCCGGCGTCATGCCATCCGGCTCCGGCCGCTGGCCACCGCGACGGTCTGCCGTTTATGGGCGACGGCGCAACGCACATTATTATTTGTTTGTGTGACAGGCACCTGTGTGGGCACAACCACCCTGAGCCAATACCTGATACATATCTCCAACAGCCTATCCGATACGGGCTAGTGCAGCCCGCGGTGCGCAATGGCTTCCTGGACTCCTCGGAGGGCACTGGCATCCCTGGCATCGCATGCCGTGACCGCGGCGAGCAGCGGCCGACATCCGGCGACGGCCGTGTGCTCAGTCTCGGCTGGCGGCGACGCTCTGGTTACCCGCCAGGGCGAGCTGCTTGCGAAGCACGCGGAGTACGCTGAATGCTGCGGGACGCACTTCCGCAACTTCCTCATACCCTTATGCCACATCCTGTGGGGTGACATTCGTCATCCTCAGCGTTGTCCCCGCACGCTGCTGTCTGAGGAGGGGTGCCGTGACTTCCAGGCACTGTCTCAACGCTATCGGCAGGTGATGAACACCCACGACTGTCTCCTTGTAGACGTCGCGTCAGTGCTCGCCAGGGAGCAGTGCAGCTCCTCCGACAGCAGCACTGCCCCGTCCTGGCCTGGCTTGCCGCCGCCGACGACTCCCGCGAGGCCCTTGACAGCATCCCGGGGGCGGGGCTAACGTCGTCTGGACGTCCGGAGATGTGCCGGGCCGGCCGCGCCGGCTGCCGACCATGCCCCGCCATGCTGCGGTCCGGGCTGGAGGACACTGTGGCGGGGGTATATCTGGCGAGGGCGTCTGGCTTGGCCATCTCCGAGGAGCTCAAGCGAGTCCTCCGGAGATGTGCCGGGCCGGCCGCGCCGGCTGCCGATCATGCCCCGCCATGCTGCGGTCCGGGCTGGAGGACACTGTGGAGGGGGTATATCTGGCGAGGGCCATATATACTTGGCCATCTCCGGATGGCTCAAGCAAGTCCTCCGGAGCTTGAGACCTTAGGGAGAGCGCCCGCTCGACGGTTTGGTGGGCGGCTCGGCCCGTTTTCCAGCCCACACTGCCGGCAGGTGGCTCTCGGCCCGTCTGGGATGATTGTGTGGGCCTAGCTTGCTTGTTTGATTGGTTTGCTTGCTTGGATTCCCCTAAAACTCCGGTGCTGTCAGTTTTTTCCCCGGCTAGTTTTGCTTCACCGCGTTTTGCTGGTTAATCGTACTTGCCAACTTTGCTTTGCCCCTTTCTTCCCCGTACACCAGCCGAAGCTGGTGCCCCTGCGGGGCCTTGCATATCTGCTTTTCCTTGGAATGGGACAATGATTTGAGATGCAGCTTAGCGTGCGCTGCATGGCAACAGGGTGGGCTGCAGGCAGTATTTTTTAGGCCGAGCAGGTGGGCACATCGTCCTGCACAACTACGCCCCAGCCCAATGACGTACGTGCGCATTGTGCTTTCTTATGCACAGCGTGCAATTTTCGCATTACATAATATTCTACACAAATATTCTCGTCCTATGCCTGCCACACTGATGTAATGCCAATGACGCTAGCAGGTTCGTCACACGGCTGACACCGCTGAGTGAAACAAGGCTTGGGTGCATTTTAAAATGCGCAAAGAATAGTCACGCTTTGTCTTTGTCGTGCGTGCCATAACGCGCCATTTTGGTGTGGTTGAATGTTTAACAAAAGCGAAACTACAGCCCCACGCCTGCTCACTGTTGTTTTGTTAATGACGCTATCGACTTTGTCACGCGACTGTCGCTTTTGAGTGCAACGTAGTCTGTTAACATTCCAGAATGCGCAAGAAACGTCAAAAAGTAGGAAATGAGCACTTTCGGAGAACAGCTGTTACCCACTGCCCAACAACCTGACTGCCCGTGGTGATAAAATCTTTAATGCGAGATACCGAATGCAGCCGACGGACTGACGATCTGCGGGCCGTGAAGAGAATACAGCAGTGGTAGTAATTGTGGCTTTAGGGCGCTTCGAATGCGCGACCATATAGTAGCCAAGGAGACAGCCAGATTCCGCACGTTACGGTAAAGCTTCAACTACGCAGAGTCTTGACCTATACAGGATCATGTTCCTGTATTTACGTGCTTTGAAGAACATTTCGCATGATGCTGCCAAAAAAATGAAACTCTGTTGTGGACAAATGTCCTCGCCCACCGCCAGCTAGGCCTGCTGACGAATCTTCACCGTGCTGTTTGCGTTGCGGCACCAGTTGCTGACGATCGTGACGACGATCAGGGTCCGGATAGGTTGTCCAGAGAGCCGTGATGGGCTCTGGATAGGTTGTCCAGAGAGCCGTGATGGGCTCCGGATAGGTTGTCCAGAGAGCCGTGATGGGCTCCGGATAGGTTTTCCAGAGAGCCGTGATGGGGTCCGGATAGGTTTTCCAGAGAGCCGTGATGGGGTTCTGTCACTCACTGTCTGCCACTGCCAGCCCCTTACGCATGAAGCCTTACGCTTTCTCCGACCACACCCAGGCATGAAATCCATGATAGCATTAGACCATTCGTGCCCTCTGACATGCTAATCGGACACGGCACCCAAGGAGTCCAGCCAACAAGCATGACCCAGGTTCCCCTATGTCCCCCCGGCTCTATCTTCCGAGGGATCATGTGGCGGTCTATGTGCGCCTGGTTATAGCCCACCGCAAAGTAATCGCGGCGCTGAAAGGCTGGAAGGAGATCGACAAAAAAAAAAACACACGGTGTGCACATCAACCACCAAACAATGGTACTTTCGAAAATGCAGGTTTAAGTAGACTGGAGGCTTAAACATCCATTGCAGATACCCCGTTGAATCAGTTGTGCACTCCCATTATCCCTTCTAACGACGTGTCCACTGACGACTTTCATTGACGCCCTTGGACGCGCAGCTGACGCCAGCTGACGGATGCGACGAGTCTGCGAATACGGATCCCCTTTTTGGTAAGGATTTGTTGGTATCCGACTCAAGATTGTCCGATGTTATTATTGTTTTTAACCTTAGCCGCATAGAGCCAGAAATTTCCCACTCGAATTAATTCGTTCGACTTACTTAGCTTTACTTATTAGTTCGTACGTTAACTCATTCGATCATCCCCTGAAACTAAGTTTGAGCGAAATCTAACGGTTGCCGGGGTAAAATTTGATGCCTTGGCGGCCGATCCGTCGTGGAGCACTCGCCATGCATGGAACACTCGCCATGCATGTAACACTCGCCATGCAAGCCTCATACGCCATCCCGAGGCCAATTTTCTCCATGTATCGCCATAAGCACCCGCTTGTACGCCTATCCTGCCCACAAGCCACTGCGTATGTATTATTGTCAGACTAACTTATCGTGTTTGAAAATTTTCCTACGTTTGGTTGTGACGCACAAAACGTTCGTATTTTATGCATGCGAGTTTTTCCATACGAATTAATCAACTGAGCATTTGCTCCCGAGCTTTTGCATACGAGCTTTTGGATATGTAAATCTGTCTTATGAGCTTTCTCTATCTCACCTACGTTTGCTTACGAAAAGTTGCGTACGTACTTCATGCGTGCGCACTTTTGACCTAAAACCACGAAATGCCGTGCAGTAGCGCCATCTATATCCATCACAACCCTTGCGATCTCACAATGCAGCAACGGTATGTGGCTGCCAGGGCACGTAACGCAGCGCAGAACGAGGACAGGGTAAAGCGAAGACACATCTCTGAAGTTGAATAATTAAGTCCAATGCTGGATATAGATCTTTCCTCTACTGCCATAAGCAACATGATTGGTTGTCATGCCAGCCATGTGCCGCCCGTTCTTACGCCTAAGGACGGATGGCCCGGATTCTGTCCATAACATCTTCGCGCGGTACGGCGAGGCAGTGCCGGTGTTCAGAATCACTCTTATTTAGCAGGCTTTGTTACACAGCGTAAAATTTCGTGGTTGTGGTGGATGATCGACGTGAGTATCCGTAATGCATATGTGATGGCCGAAGTGCGCGTACCTTTAGACTCGCGTCTCATTTCAGAATGAAACCACCAATATAAGCCGACTTTATTGCGTCTTTGGACCACCACGCACCAACCACGGCGGAGACGGATTGTTGGCAGAAGTGTCATCTGAGCAGTCGACGAGACAACTGAGTATGGGACGAAGGTCCCTGCCGAGGCAGCAACGGAAAGGTTAGTGTAGGTAAAGTGAACGCCCGGGAAATCGTCCGTGTTTTTACATAGGTGACGTCATTTGTAATCGAGGTGCTCAGCGACAGCAAGGAGCATGCACCATTCCGCAGTGCATTCTCCTGGGCAACAGAAAACAACTCCTGGGCTGGCACTGAGCATTTGTCATGGCCTGGCCGCGACAACACTCGGCTAGTGGATGTGGAGGTACGGCGTGTGTGAAGAACGTTTTGTCGTTGTTATTATGCACTGGTGAACGAAAACAAGGCGTGGTATGCTGAAGCAGCTGTGTGCAAAGAGAACAAAATACAAACAAAATATAAGCATAATATAAATGAATTAGAAGCGTCTTGTTCATGCCATGTCCATACCATGTTACGATGAAAACCTGTTGGTTCTGTTCCTCTGCATCTTAGACACAAAAAATGAAATTGCAGCCCAGCATCCAAACGCTCAGGTGATGCTGGTTGTACATTTGGGCGCATTAGTGTCTATCTTCTTCCTTGTTTTGGAAGGTACAGTGGTGCATGCACATAGCCTCTGTGTAATTTATAAAAAAAATTGAATAATACTTCAGAGAGTTGGAAATTTTCAGAATTGAAAGTTCCTGATTGTAAATGTATGTGGTTATGAATGAGGCCAGTGAGTGTTTTGCGTTTGCTGTCACTTCTGTCAGTCCATGGTCCCAAAATGTCTGGTGTGTGCATAATGTAAATTCACAAGGAATATACCGTTTTCACTGCGAGCCGCTATCATACAGTTTTTGTTCTCACTCCCTAAGAGCCATAACCAGATTTCAGACACTAATCAGTACTGAATTTGTCCGTGACATTTCTAAATATCTCAGTCACACCTCTTCGGAGTTCCCAGCCTTGGGCAATTTTGAGTTGCGAGGTTGCAAGGCTACCTTAGGTGGAAATTTTTTCCACTTGCCTGAAAGGAAATATGACCAACCTATGGGCTAAGATGGCATAAATTTTCTCAATATTCGCATGTATCTCTTGGAATCATGATTCCACCATAAATAATTTTCAGGGCAATATGAACGTAGACAAGGAATGACTTACAATTTTCCTTTCTGATGTTGATTTTTTTCAGTTGTATGTGCAAGAGCGTAGGCCGGTCCCAACGCCAAAAAATATAACAAGGTGTTTTACCACTTGAAAACACATGGCCCATGTACCCAATAATTATTCGTAACGCACGAAAACTAAGCGCGCGGCACAGCCGGCGCCCAGCCCAGGCACCCAGTCACGTTTTTTCACATTTTTTTTTCATGAGGAGGGCTTTGGCGTGAAGTGCCTGAGGCAATACTTCTCCACAGCCTTGGGAAGAACTCCTGTGACGAGATGGGGAGATCTTGATAGCGTTGCCGCCGGTGCCAGCCTGTCGCGCCTCCATTCCGATCATATTCTCTCTGAGATGCTATGCCAATTGTTAAATGGCAAGGCTTAGCGGCATACGGTTTGTTTCTTCGTACTAAAATGGCAAGTCTTTCGGGCAGAGGATGAGCTTTGCATGGGGTTGACTGATCCTGATGACTTCAAGGGCGCGTCGACGGTGGAGGTCGTTTTGCTCCCATCAGATTGACTACGGTAAAGACTGTCAAGAGGACATCCAAGGCTTTACAGAGTAACCCCAGTGAGTCCTCACGCTGCCAGTGTCAGAGAGCTAGCGTCAGGCGTTGGGAGAGAAACAGCAGTCGCTTCATTTCAAGAGCTTTGAAAGTGAGTTGGAGTGAGTCACTGGCACACTGAGTCGGCTTCCACGCACATAGCGAACATCGTGTTGTCAAGCTTAATGTTGTCTCGCAATGTCCTCATTTTCTATTCGGTTTGCTTATTTTCGTTTTAATAAAAACAATCCTATTTCTTTTTTGTAGTTTTGCTCAGTCTTTTAAAGAAGATCATGGATAAGCCGCGCAGTCTTTCGCCTGGTTTCCGGCAGCAAGAGACAAAATAAGGGGCCCACCTTGAACCGAGATGGCGGGATTGATGGATTGCATAGCAAGTACAGAGTACCGCGGTTCCAGGTCAGGAGGCACTTATGCCAGGACCCAGGGATTGCCGTCACTGATTCGGACGATGTTCACGTTTCTTGAAAAATTGCATGTCGTATCAGCTACGGTGAAATGTTTCTGCACAAATTTCAATATGGCAATGGAAACACCTCATCTGCTATAGTGCCCTTTATCATGATTGATGTTCTCACCTGTTTTTACTGCAATGTGACGACCATGTGTTGGCGTTGCAAGCCTGTGATACTCCTTAGGCTGCATGTTATCATGAGTTGTGCATGTCTAGCTCTTCGTCTGCATGGTAAGGACAAAGCATGTTATTGCTAACAATGTGGACATCAGAAAAACAATTCAAACCAACATGTACATCAGAAAAGCTTCATCATTCCTACCAGTGCTTACCTCTGCAACATTCAAAGACCTTCGATGATAATTGTTCGATGCAAGCTGTAGCCAATGTTTGGATAAGGTGCAGGCTATATGGCCAGATGAAACTACATCCAAAAACATGCGCTATAACATTGATAAGCGCTGACGCGAGTCAAACAGTGCCTAATTCTCATATCGAATCCAGCAAGGCTAACAGTTAGTTACAATTGAGATTGGCACTCATGCGACATATTTGCATTGTTCCGTATGTTTCCAGAACCAGTCTTCACCTCTTCGACTTCAATATATGAAATGCAACAGAGGTCAGCCATATGAGCGAAAGGTCTTCGAATTTTTGCAAGATGACATACATAACTGGTAAGCATTGACTGCCTGTCTTAATGTTTATGTGCAACTTGAACACAGCACTATCGGAATGTTCTTGAAAAGGAGCAATCCTCAAAGTTTTCTTATTTTAGACAGTTTTGCTCATTGTCTGCCTCAACAAGTTATTGCCCATGATGATGATTTCGGCTTCAGGACGCACAGACTGCCCTGGTCATATGGCACCCGTGGTTTGATTATTATTAAACAGATGAGTGATAATAGCGAGGAGACGTGGCTACGTCAGATACATCGCATGGCATTGAGGTTTTCAAGAACATTTAAAATATGTATGTTTTAATCAAAGTCGAGGTGATTTGAATGTTCGGGTGCGTCGACTACAAATGGTCATGCAACACTCATAACTATCGTATTTGCTGCAGTGTCGCGAATCAAACAGGTTGTTGATACACTACACAAACAATCAGCCTTAGCCAGGCGTGGCGTTATGTTGAAAACACCTCAGTAGGCCCTCAGCAGTAGGTGTAGGTGATCTGCAGCGCACTATGGGTCAGATTGCCTTCAAAAGTGGGACTAATTCAAAAATCCATGGTCGTCGGAATGCAGCTTGCAGGGTGCAGACCATGCAAGAAAACGGGCGACGAGTCAACCAAGTTTAGGCAGTTGCTGTGCCTATTCCAGTGTACTTTCATGTTCACAAAGCCAACCGCTAGATTACTGAAGCAATTTGGAATATATCTGCGCAAAGGATAAAACATTTCAGTTGACATGACAGTTTTTGTGATCTTGATTATTGGATGTGTATAAAAGCAGCATCCCTTTACAGAGATCAAAGATCCTACGAAGTATCACAATAATTCCTGTTTTGGTGTTGAGATAGAAGTATTGAATTTCGATCACGACAAAAAAGTTGCGCAGAGTCGCGCGAAAAAAAGGTTATCGATCTACGACTAAACCATGTTTCGGTGGTCTGCCATCTAGCGGTGAGAATAGTAGCTCTGCTGCTGGCCAGGCATGCTCCTTGGGACTTGAAAGACACAAACGGCTTGCTCTCGTCACATAACGAAGCTTATTGTGGTAGAATTCATGACTTTCTAAGCATGTGTATGACAAAATTTCCTTGAGTACTGAGGTGCACGCTGCGTATGACAGCAAGCATCATAAACGCCACTTGATTTCCGCAATGGCTCACTGTCGCTTTCGCTCTCGCTCTCTCCCTTTCTCCCACTCCCCCTCCTGTTGTGTCGTGTGGGTGACGATACCTTCCGGTGTTGTCTGAGTAGGAGTCGGCCAGGGGTCATAAAACATATGAGGCTCATTTCCCTGCCCGCGAATTGCGGGGTCAAATCACCCTCGGGTCGCCTTAAAGCAAGGCGCAATGCAGTTAGCTCACTCGTGTACCCGGATCAGTGAGCGGTATCACCTTTGCCACGATGTCACGGGTGTACCTGTTTGATTTTCTTAAGTCGAAAGATGGGTTCAGCGCTGTGACAGTCGGAAGGTAAAACCCTACTTCGAAGGCCACGGTGTCAGTTCACAAAGCTGCAACAATGCACGCAGCTACTGAAAACATCTAAACAAAGTTGAAAGAAGATTAGTGAAATCGAGCAGGCACACGGCGAGGCTCCTGTCGGAAAACGAGGGGTGGCTTAAGACATGAGTCTTGCCGAAGAAGCTTTCGGCTTCCTCCGCCTGTGGTCGGCACACGGGTGGATGGAGACCGCCTCAATGCAACGATGTTCACTCTGCAAGCAGCACCAAAAGTCATGAACTATCTCCAGCATGTCCGGCAACTTGCAATCAACAAAAGTCACTTGCATTTGGGTTTCAGCACTCTGCACGCCTCGTTCCGGCTTTTCGGGTGCATACTCTACATCAGCTACCACCTAGACCAGCCGGAGTTGGAGGAAGCGGCTCATCAAACGACGGCAACACAGCCCGGCGGGCCTTCGCAGAAGTAGCGACCTTAGCTGAGATCACCGGGGTCGACGAGTGCCTAATCGGAGACCTACATGCTGCATTGCAATGGCATACGGATATCACATGGACGCTGAAAAGTTCGGTGCCTACTGCCAAGAAACAGCCGAAATATATTGCACATGTATCCGTGGTACATATGCACATATAGTTCCGATGCCCGTGTCTAGCACCGAGTACGTCTCCATGGAGTGACTGTTACTGACGCACTGCCACTGCCACTCGGTACGAGCGTAGCGTGTGGGACACGCTAAAAAAGACTCGCCTGCATACATCGCCGACCAGATCTGACAACTACTGGTCACCAGAGACCCTGTGATCAGGTCGGCAGCGATCAGTGTGCGGAATCAGAGGGCTGCCAGGTGAGAAAGCGCTTTCGAAAGAGGCCCTCGCCATTCTACAGGACCCTCCCGTATACTTGATCACCCCCGTGATTACTCCCGACTCCCGTCATGTATACTTGAGGACGATACCAGCGACACTGACTCCGACTAAACAAGAATCAGCGTGCATGTTTTATTGATTTATTACACCCGGTCAACATAGACCATATGATGGTTTCGTAGTCAGCAGTTACACCCGGTCAACATAGACCATATGATGGTTTCGTAGTCAGCAGTTACACCCGGTCAACATAGACCATATGATGGTTTCGTAGTCAGCAGTTTGAAAATAATGCCAAACTCGAATTCGGCGCGTAAAATACCATGCACGAGCAATTAATTTAAAGTAAACTAGCAGATATATCGTTTGAGGTAAGTGACCTCAACTTGGCCTTAAAAAAACGTCAGTAGTTTGACAACTACGATACAAATGGGGTGCAAAACCGGATTCCGCATGGGAAACTGGCATGGAACACAAGTATTTAGTAATTAATCTTCACTCACTGAATTAATCTCGCTTTTGAGGGCAATGTGGCCCATAGTGCAGCGGAGAGAAGACCCGGCGACGCGACGCGACCGGCCGCCGTCTCCCGCACGCGGAGACGCCGAGACCGAGACGACTGATCAGTACAACAGTCCAGTCCAACCATTTTGACCCACACCGAGACAACTTAGCAGTACAACATTCGAGCCCAACCATTTTTACCCACTCTCAGCTCTTTCAGCAAGAGCACATGACATCAAAGCCGCTGATGCATGCTGCAGGCTGCAACAAATGCTGTTATGTAGAACAAGCCAGTAAAGATGCCATCGTCAAGTTTGGAATACCCGCACCGCAGCGATTTGGAATACCTATCCCTCCAAATTTGAAAGTCTGCACCCGCCACACAAGGCAGATGTCTTCCAAAAAGCCTGCAATACACATGTCCAACCATTCTACTACTGCCAAAACAACACGCCGTGAGAACCTTAGAGCATATTCATATTTTCCGATGTTTCCGATGTTTT
>NW_023597054.1:7145708-7244079 GCF_011947565.3 Pollicipes pollicipes
CTCGGACCCAGAGAGAGAGAGAGAGAGGAGAGAGAGAGAGAGAGAGAGAGAGGAGAGAGAGAGAGAGAGAGAGAGAGAGAGAGAGCGGAGAGAGAGAGAGAGGAGAGAGAGAGAGAGAGAGAGAGGAGGGAGAGAGAGGAGAGAGAGAGAGAGAGGAGAGAGAGGAGAGAGAGAGAGAGAAAGACGGTTTATTAAAAAAGCATTGCTTCGAGTGTCAACTCATGTAGCACACGTGCACAATATACATATGAAGTAGGGCACTACTTAGTTGATAATATATCTGTGTTTATAAGAGTGGTTATATGGGGAATACTTGATTTGCGTAGTCGCGTACCACAGCAAGACGTTTGGAGTGTGCTTGCGCTCCTGGTATTTCTGGCGGAGATCGCCACTCGCTGTTTTGGAATCAGATCTCCATGCATGGTAGACGCTTGCATTTGTTTTCCTAGCCTGAGGCATAGCTTTTCCCTTCTGTCAGCGAGGGTTTCCGTGCCCAATGTTGCAAGATGTGCGAATACTTTTCCGAATGGCCGAAGATGATTTACAAGGCTCTCTTCTGCACTTTCTCAAGATGTTGCGCCTGCTTGGCAGTGAGTCCCGCGTGAAAAACCGGTGCACAATATTCTAGCAGCGGCGGCGGATATAAGTAACATACACGCGAGCAAGATGTTCTTGTGGTGGATGGTACTTCTTCATTACGTAGAGCATATAAAAAGCTTTCGATGCTTTGGTTACAATATCATCCACATGTGCTTGCCATGATATGCCATTTGATATTGTCACACCTAAAAGCTTAGTTTTGATGGCAGTTGGCAGGCTTTTTCCTTGAATCATGATGTCCGGTAGTGCTAACAGTTTTTTGGCCGTGAAAAAATGCATGACTTGACGTTTGTCAGTGTTCAATATCATCTGTTTGCCGTTACCCAATCACTTATCTTGTCAGTGTGCCCTTGCAACTGGCAGTGCCGATCTACTTGGTCAATTTGACACGCCTGGTATATGGTAAGGTCGTCTACATATTCAAGTCGGTTGTCAATATCAGCAGCGGCACCGTTAACCATAGCCAGGAAAGCAACCGGGCCAACTAAGGTGCCTTGCGAAGTGCCGCATGTTATGGTTCTCCAACAACTCATGGTTCCATCTGGCATCCTGACCCGCTGCTGTCGGTCCTGCAAGAATGAGCAAAGCCACTTTGCACACCCGGAGCGGTCCCATTGCAAGCATGTTCTGGATAACTGTTGTGTGATCAATAAGGTCAAATCCCTTCTTAAAATCGCACATAACCATAGAAAATAATTTGTCTGCAGCGTCTAACTCCGTCAGCAAATCATGCAACAACCTAATAAGATAGTGTGACGTTGAGGCACTGTCATATTTCCATATTGGCGCTCATCTATGCTCGGTCAAGTTTATGGTTTATGAAACAGCAAAAACCGTCAACAGTGAACTCATCTGACGGGACGCTGGCATATGGTTTATAAAGCAGCAAAAAAACCGTCAACAGTGAACTCAGCCAGCTGTTTGCCACCCATGGAGTAGAATTCATAGATATGCGGCCAAGACTGATGTCCTGCGTTTTTGGAGGCCTGAACAAGACAGGTACCTTATACACGTTTGAAGGCGCCAGAAACGTATCGCAGACAGTCCGTCATTTCAGCGCAAACAGTGCCTGTATTCCTGTCGCGTTTCTCTGTTTCGTTTGTCGTTGCTCTGCGATAGAAGTCTCACTTCTGGTGTACACAGCTCTCAGTCTGGATGTTATGCAGCGCGTCGTCATCACAGTTCTACCTGATCCGCAAAACAGACCCACCGTTTAACACTAAACATTCGTGTACCGGGCGACGAGGGCTATTTTGGTCTTTTCAACGCACGTTCTCCTTCATTTCAGTTCCCTTCACATCCACTCACAACAAACACATCGGTCGGGTGATGGTGCATTTCAAATCATCATCTGACAGAGAAGGAAGGCTCGCATGATCTCCCCACCGTAGCACTCAGCGGCAAGTGCCCGTCTCGCGGGGCACGATGCACGGGCCGGGTACGAAACATGCGACTGGCTGGGTGACTAAGTGCGGGCCGAGGGGCGACTGCCAGCAAACGCGGATTTCAAGCGTCGTGCAGTACGTGACAGACAGATAGTCGAAGTGACTTCACTTCGCTGTTCGTTTCGATACAGGCACGTTGCAGAAAATATCCATGCTTCTAGAGCTCCATTCTCCTCGTTTTTCTCCGAGGAATAAGCCTATTACGACTGTTTTATCTATGTGAACAATATTCCTCACAAATGCACTTAACGACTTAAACATCCTCTTCAATACATCATTGCTGGTACATCATGATACGTCATCGCACCTTGCACAACACCGAGAGCCAATCGACGGCAGTTATATCGGAAAATCGTGCTCACGAACGCCTGATATGAACGACTCTACCATTACATCTGTATTGACCTGAATTATCGCACGGCTTATGGAGTGACACGATTCGAAGAACTTTATTATGACGTCACGAATGCCAAGGTGATCTTGAAATACTATCCGCGAAAAAGGCTCCTTATACTTGCGGGCATGCAGTTCAGAAACTAGAGGGATTTCGGTCTTAATATGGGCGGGATGTTAACTTCATAGACTGATCTTCAAGACGGCTATTTCAGTTCAAAACCCCAAAGAAATATGGAGCACTCTCTAACACATGCTTCAGAGAGTAAATATGAGCGCGTTTCGTGGTCATCCATGATATCGCACTGAGGATGTCGGTCGCCAAATCACGTCGGTCACTGTATATCAGTGTCGACGTTCACCCAAACCCAAAAGTACCCCTCATGTACTTTTGAGCAAACTGGGATTTGTGGAAAGTGCCTCATTGTACGGTGACTTGAGTGACGGAACGTAAAAAGAAAAACTGCAGCGATGATCACTGTAGCAAAACTCATATCTACACGTTCAGTTTTAACTATTTTCCAGACAAATCGGGCCATATGGGGTAACGATTTTGACGGGTCAGGTCTCCCTCTAAAGCTGAGGGTCCGAACTGCCTCTACAAGTGGCCAGACAACTTCGGTGGCGGCCTTGCGAAGGCCCAAGAGCGGGACAAACTTCCCCTTTTCCTTTAACTTCATAGACCATTTAAGCCGACGTCACTTTTGGCATTTCCATATTACACATCTGACGACCAGATGAGCATCGCTGCAAGGCGCCTCAAATTCGTGGCGAAAGCAGGATCTTGAGGATACACGATGCACTCATTTTTCACACCAAGGAGAGCTGCGATGTAAATTGCAGCTTTCCCACTCAGCCCCACGTTGTAGTACTTGTCTCCGCCTCTGGGTATAACCCGAATCAGCTGCAAATGTATGATACACGAAATTGGCCGAGAAAACGCAAGCTTGATGCAGCGTGGGGAATCACACAGGTCAACCGGCACAAGTCCCCATTGCGGCGGTGGGTGCGGTCGAGAGACCTCGGCTTCACGGGAACAGGTGGTTTCGGAACAAGGGAGCCGGGCTGGCGAGGATCCGGCGGGTGCGGTACGATGGAGGTGGGCTGAATACCGACCTAGGGTGTTTTATGGGGGAGCCCTGCTGACAGGGAGCGGGTGGGTTTCGTGTGGGGAAGCTGGGTTGCCGACGGCCAGGTGAGTGTCTGTGGCGGAAGCTGGGTTCGCAGGAAGCAGATGGGTGGTCCTGCAGGGAGCTCGGCTGACGGGGAAGCCAATGGGCGTTATGACGGAGTTGGGCTGGCTGGGAACGGATGGACGTCTCTGGAGGGAGCTGGGCTGGCGAGGAACGTATTACATGGATAACAGTGAATTGCTGGCCGGGCTGGTGAAAGAAATCTCTCTGTGGGCTGGTCTTCTTTCCCGGAAACTCTGCTTCTTGCAGCTCGAACAGTGAGGACCGCCAAATCCATCTAGCGTCTGTGTTGCTCAGTATTCACGTCGAGCACTTGTGAAAACAAAACGTATGTTGACTTCATAACAACCGAATACATAGGAATGCCGACAGTGGAGTGGATAAGCCGAACACGTCTAAAAAATTCAGGGATACGGTACTCGACTTGATAACTCGCAGTGTCCGCCCTTCCTCCCGGGTAAAAAGCACGCGACGCCACATGCCCTCGACACCTGAGTGCGCCGTAGAGTCGCAGCCATAGCCGAGCCGTAGACAGCTTGAATACAAGCACCACCGAGCGCACAACTGTAAACCAATTTCGCAATGGACGAAGGAAACATGACAGGGTATGGGAACGAAATGATCACAACGGTGGATACGAGCTCAAGAACATAAGGCGTTGCCATCGTAAAATACATTCTTCATCTGGCGCTTGCAGCTCATTCCTTCGCTTGCATCATGACTGTACAGGGAGCATAGGTGCAGATCGTGTCCGATATATTACACCATAATGGTGTTTCACCATGCCTGATAGTAATACTTATACTCTGATAGTGTTACTCATATCCTGACAGTGACACTCATAGTTCCGACCGTGATACTCGTACTCTGATAGTAATACTCATACTTTATAGCATACTCACCACGCTCAGCATTGAAACATGTCCACAGACTGAAGGAAAAAAGGTGGATTCTAGGCCTAATTTAGACCTTGTAGGCTTTAGGGCCTAATTTATTGTACTGTGTTGTTTAACAAAGCTTATTTGTGAACATAAGAATTGTAAGTACCTACCTGTGATGACATAATTCAGTATCACGCATTTTCCCATCTTTTTGATAGCCTCTATAACCTACTTGTTAGTCAGCAAACAAGCAACGGCTTCCGACCGGCCCGTTATGACAAAGTATCTTAAAAAGTAACTTAGGCTGTGAGAAAGGTGAAAAGCTAATACATTTTTGGTCATTATCGCATAAAACTCACGGTACATTTCGTACTTTTCCGTATATTTATAGGGTGTATTTCTCTGCATGCACAGGCACTGGCGTGCGTACTAACGCATAGGTATTCTGTCTGACAGAACTGGCGAAAACAAATAAAGTTTTCTTTGCTCTGCTGATGGGCAAGACCCAGCAAATCGTAATAAGTTTTATGTTTATTTGTCATGTTGTGCGCAGAAAACGCTGCTAACTCCACTCAAGTGGGAAAAAGCCTTACATTCCCTTTAAACATATGCGGTTCAATGTTTTCTTTTGAATTGTTAAATAGTTCAACGTTTCTTGTTCCTTAAACATTAGGACTAACTATTGCATAGTATTGCATAGAAGGTGTTTATCATTTCGCCCCTAATATTAAACTTAACTCATTAAACACAGGAAATGAAATGCCCTATTACCAACTAGTTATGGGCATGCAGTTAGGTATTTCGCTTTGATAATCGTACGTTATTGACGTTCTTTTCAATAGCAGGTAAAAATTTTTCCTAGTTTATAAAAGGAATGTAGGCACACTGACGGGTCCAGGGAAGGGTGGAAGGGGGGGGGGAGGGGTGAAAGGGCAAATCACCCTCCAATCCGTTCAACGTTCACGCTGACGTTCTTTTTTACAGAGAAACTACTTCGCCAGACGGAGAATGGTTCCAAATTACCAGAGAAAAACCGATCGGCAATCCTGGAAGCAGAATACGATGGCAAAGGCCATCAAAGCAGTCAAGGTAGGAAAAATGTCCATCAAAGAAGCGGCACGTCGCTTTCTGGTCCCGAACTCGACTATCGACCGACGGCTGAAAAAGGCACGGGCAATGCCAATAACTGAAGTCACAGAGAAGGTCCTGGGTCGACACAAACCTGTTTTCACGGAAGCTTAGGAGCGAGATTTAGTACAGCACGTAACGGAGCTCCAAAACCGGATGTTCCGAATAAAGCTGACTAACCTCAAGAAGCTTGCATATGAGTTCGCAGGCAGAATTAAAATCATTCACCCATCCAACACGGTGACGAGATGGCAGGGGAGGCGTGGATACGGTGCTTCCGCAAGAGGAACCCCACGGTCTCATTAAGGACACCAGAGGCCACAAGCGTTGCTCGCGCCGCGGCGTTCAAACTCAGTCAATGTCAACGCGTTCGTCGACAACCTTGAGTCGCAAATGGAATTCTGCCCAGTTCGGTCCCACACCCATCTACAACATGGATGAAACGGCATTCAACACGGTCGCAAACAAAATAAGAGAAGGTGCTGGGCGAGAAAGGGTACAGGCAGGTCGGCCTACTGACATCTGCGGAACGAAGCACGCTGGTTACCGGGGGCCCACAGCGCCTAACAGGGGGCCTTGTGCTGGCAATGAACCCCGAGTCAGCCGAAAGCAGTGTTTGAGGAGGCCCAAACAGCCCAGAGGGTCCACCGGGACCGACGATCAAGGGCCCGATTGGAGGGCTTCAGGGGACGAGGGGCTGGTCAGACGGTCGGATTCATGGGCCCCGGGCTGCGGGGAGGGGCCCTCAAATGACAGTGAGAGCGCGTTTTGCGCCACCGATTTTAATTCCGGGACCCCTTGAGTCGATATGGACCTTTATGTCTCAGGCATAAACAGACTGCCCTGTGCTTGTATGGGATCCCGAGCCGGCCAAGGGCAGTGTTCGAAGAGGCCAAAAAGGGGCTCCGGTGTCCCTCCGGAACCGACGATGAAGGGCTCGGTTGAAGGACATAAGGGCCCGAAAGGCTGGCTGTAGGTCACATAAAAAATCGCGCCTCACTGGGTCGTGACCTGAAATGTTAGTCAGAGGTCCCCTTACGCCGCTTGATGGCCGCTGAGACAATACAGGTGTTCAGTCGGCCAAAGACAAGCCAGGCCAAGGCCAGGCCCGCAATATACATTGGTTGGGGCCCTGAAACAATGTGGGTCTCCCGTATTGGTCAAAGGCCCACAGTGCCTGTCAGGGTGTTCTGTGTCAACAACGGGCCTCGAGTCGGACATTTGCTCAACAGGGACGGGGACGGGACCCCGAATGACAATGGGCCTCTTGGGCTGGTCGGGGCCCTCTGGTCATAAAAGAGAACATGTGACATTATAATGAGTGTTCACACTGAGACAATGGAAGGTCTTGTACCAGTCAGGGCCCCCAGTACCGAGCGGTGGGCTCTTCAACCCAATCCCAGCACGGGGCCGTTAAGCCAAACTGGAACCTATGTGCCAACTGCGGAGCCATTTGCGGCGATCAGGGATGTTGTTGCGTCAATGGGGGTTCCTGCATCGATCCTCGGCCGACTGCGCGAGTGAAAAGGTCCTCCCACATCATGGAGGGGACCATCGTGATATGATATATCCGTCCAAAGGCCTTCGTGTCGGCCAGGGGATTCCGCCCCGTGTCGCCATAATGACAGCCGGAAGACACCCCGCGGTGGGACGGAATGGCCCTTCAGTCATTGACCGGAAACATGTGCCCTCTAGTGTTCTTCTCAAGGAGGGCCTTTGTCCGGAAAGAACTCAGGAGTCTCATTAGTGTTGAATAGAATGGGTGGAAATGAACTAAAAACAAACAAGAGCATCCCGTGTCCTGACTGAGAACGTTTATTCTTTTGTACAATCGATTCGTGAAACAAGCTACTTCACAAGGTTTGAGCCGGCGTGTCCGAAGTCTCGGGAGCAAGGACAGCGATGGGGGATTGCAGTTTCCGTAAAACCGATCTGCGTCGGCCACTGCAAGCAACACCAGGCTGTGTTTTCGTCCACCCGTTGGGCACAATTTAGTGTTAGTCGCGACGCCGACGCTGCGTGGCATGGGGAGACTGCGACGTCGGGCGTCGAGGTTTGTAGTGGTAAGATTTGCGAGTTTGCGTATTCAGAACTACGTTACATCCTTTGTATGACTTGTCTGTTCCGACTGAATGTTGAACGTTTCCAGCCAAACATGGCATGGCCATGATAACACAAATTATTGGCCGATCTCGATCCAAAGACTACATTCACAGCGCCCCTTATATATCTGTAGAACCCAGATACAAATTTTGACGAAGCTTCTGAGTTTTATCGGTTTAGAAAGTTTTCATTGGAACATTGTAGAATGGAGAGCAATGTCTATGAATTTCATGCAGTCGTTAAACGCATGATTAATCCAGTTTATTGATTATAAAATTCGGACAGAATTTGTCTCACGGTAGCTTCTGGCTTCTATTTCACTTAACACGCGCCTCGGGTGGCCGGCTGGATACTTCTCGCTCGGGCCGGGGTCAGTTTGACCCCCTGAGATCTCAATGAACTATGAGAGCTAAAAACACCAAATTCACAGGGCATGTTAACCTGTACGTAAATTCACTTAGGTCAAGGTTTGAGATTTATAGGTTATGACCTTTGGGTCAAATAAAATCAAACAATGTCAAATTCCAGGTTGGTCTCCAAAGTGCCCCTAGAAAATACAGAACTGTTTCTAGGCAAAACGTCACATGCTCGTTTAAGATAAGTGACTTTGTTTGACCTCTTCAAAGTCATGGTGACCGAAATGATACAAGACTACTATGAGTTGTGTATCTGAATAAGCGAAAAAGATTACGCTAGGCAGTGCTGCTCCTAAAAGCTAAGTGTCGACCCGGGTCATTTTAGGTCAATGATTTATTCTGACCTCTAAAAAGTTCATGGAAGATGTAGAATGCGGTTCCTGCTATTAATAAATTCGAAATGAGCACCAGAAACTATCCCATACAGCAAACCTAGAGCAATAAAACAGGTTGGTTTTGACCTTGGTCTGACCTTCATACCTGGCCTTAGGTGGATGCAATTTGCTCATTCAGTTGTTTTGTTGTTTAAGAAAGCATTTCAGAAATATATGGCTTTGTCTAGCACTCCGTTGCTGCATTGGATAGAACGATTCCCTAGAAATCGGCTTCGCTGAAACCATGGCCTGACTTGGACCTGCCACAGGTCAGCGACCATACGAGGTGTAACCAATTTTTTCATCAACGATCCGCTATTCAACTGTCTACAGTTATGCAAAATTTCGCGGGGCTGCGCCGCACCGTTCGGAAACTATTATGGAAAAAACTTTGGGGGGGTCAATTTGACCCCCACCCGAGCGTGTATTGAAGAAAAAGGAAAGGAAAATACAAGAAAAACATATTCTCATTAACAAGAGTGCCAAATTAGGTGAATTTTCAGGGCAAATTTTTACAATCAGAAGGTTCTTTGCCAACTATGTCCAACACCCCCTTGCCAAGGCTTTGCCAGTGCGATGTGGTCATAGGCCGCCCGTACCCGCGACATGCTCATAGGCCGTCTACATTGGTCTAGGGCCCTTCCGATCCCCCGTCATTCGCGGAGGGCTCTACGCTCTTGTCGGAATCCCCATCTGTTACACCTCACCTCAGGCACACTCGATCGTTCTGTGTCCCTCCGTATTGGGTTTCGGGTACTTCCAATTTCTTTGGAAGCCCCTGCGTCCTAGTCGGGGGCCTTGTCTGTTAAGCTGCTCGGGCACACCAGTTGTTCGGGGGCCCTGCACATTGGGTCCTTGGGTACATCCTATTTTAATGTAGGGTCGTACTATAGGAGGCCACTACTATTACTAACATTTCTGGACACTCTTAAGCGATTAAAGAACCCAAATAGATTTTTCACACTCGACCGAAAGGTTCTTTACGCTATTGCCGGAGTTCCATATCCCGGAAAATACTCGGTTGCTCAGTGGCCATTTACACTGGTATCATGTTTTTCCCACTTGCTCAGAGGGCCTAGTGCTGTTGCCGGACCCCATATAAGGTAAAGCACCGAGGCGCTCGACGATCAGTGCCCTCTACATTGATCTCGGTCCCTTCCCCATTGAACTCATTTGTGGAGGACCCTTCGCTCTTGTCCAGGCTCTTTCTATTAACCTACCCGGACACTTTTGATCGCATTAGTTCATTTACACTGGTCTTGGGTTATTCCTCTTTGCTCCGGGGGTCCTGTGCTCTGGTCGGGCCCGATGTGTTTGCCTGCCGGGATGCTCCAAATCGTTCAGTAGACATCGTATTGGCCTTACGTTCTTCTCGCTTGCTCTGAAGACCCTACACTGTTGACGGGAATCTCTTTGTTGGCCTACCGCGGCACCCCCGATCGCTCAAATGCCGTTCCTATTGGTCTCGGGTTTCCCAAATCACAGAAGTTGACGCTGCTGCTATCGCCGCTGACGGAGACCTAAATCTTAGTGGAAAGGATAGCGGCTTTACGTCTCGCTGACTGATAGGGAGATTTCGAGGCGGATGCCTTCATAAGATGGTGGGCCGGGGTCTTCGTGTAGGATACGGTGGTGGCGTGGCCGGGGTCCGAACCTCAGACTGACGGGTCCAGAGTCGAGCGCCCGAACGATTTTAACACCACCATCCCCGACCTAAATCCGTATCGGCCGAGACGCTCTTGATCGCTCCGAGACCATCCGCATTGGTCATGGGTTCTTGTAATGAAGTCATGAAGTGATGAAGTGATGAAGTCAAATGACAGGAAGCCTAACAAGGCGGGCTGCGTCCGTTCTGGTTTCCCAATGCCATCCTTAAACTTGAAGCACTCAAAGGCTACAGCCGATTTTCGAGTTTTAAGCAGCAGGATATTCACCAGCGCCTGAACTAGGATCCGTGAAAAAGTTATGACTCCTCAACGTCCTCCTTTAAGGTCAAATGCGAGATTAAAGGACGGGGAATTCCATATCAATCCAGACCTAACGGCGATTTAGGATTTTTAATCACCGGCTTTTCTTCGGCGCACAAACTATCGTGCGCCAGAAAGTGCTGGTCACCCGCCAAGGTCAAATGACGGGCAACACTACGCCATCAAATTATTTCATACAATCTGGGGGGGGGGGGGCTATAAGGAATTTCCCTTCTTTGGTGTGTGGTTTTTGCCTTGTAGAGTAACCTCAAAAGGTCAGGATTTTTTGACACTCCATGTTCATGCGCTGGTGAATATTTTGTGGTTAAAAAACCGAGATCAGCCTGTAACTTCTGAGCGACGCGGAATTGTCTGTCTTTTGACTTTGAATTGGGTATTGAACGGCACATGGCATTGTAAACCAGACGTCAATGTCCGGTGCTCTCGTACCATAAGTGGCCATTTGACGTGTTTTCAGCGAAATCAGAACTCGCGGCTAAATAAATAGCTAAATACATCACTAGCTTCTCAGACTGCTTCATTCCCCACGAAGTGATTTCCGACACCAGTCAGTGCGCAAAGTAGAAGTTTGGTAACTGGGGGAACCCACCGCAAAACCCACCAATGACCGCATAACGGGGCTCCCACCGCAAAACGGGGACCGCCAGTTTGGCACAGGTTTTTACAAATCCAAAGGGGTCGTCGATTTCTGCCGAATGTTATACCGAGTTACTACTAACGTCACGCACGTGGAAATTTTGCTGAGTAGATAGACAGCGCTGGAGAAATGCGACAAAATCCGTCATGTAAATGAGGTTCATTCCCAGCACCGGCAGCTAACCACCACATCGACATGTTTTATCACATTTTAAGTAATGTGCGCGCCATGAAGGCCACGTGCACGGTTAACAAAGATACATTATTCTCGAGTCAAACCACCGTCAGAGATGTTGACACCGGGAAGAATCTGTACCTCGAACGAGGCCTCCAGCGCAAGAGCAACTGCCGCTACCAAGCTGTCATCGTCACAGCGCAACAAACGGCACTTAAAGCTTGAGCAAAATCACAGAAGTTCCACGTACGAATGTAAGTACCAATCCAAAGACAAATACAGAGCCGTCTCGGTAGCCGTACCGAAGGCCCCATTATTATTGCGAACATAGCCAGATACCGTTGGAAACAGCCGGATATACAATTGCAACGGGCATGCTGAAGTTTGAATTATCCGGCCCTCTATTGTCGATGGAATGCTCTAACACAAAGGCACGCGATCTGAAGTGCGTATATCACGTACATGAATGGGAAACCGTTAACACTACTTTACCATTTTCGAAACACGTGAGGCCTATATAATTACGGCATGCTCGGCGATTGGAGGTACTTTTTTAAAGACGACTGGTAAGCTGAAAATATTAATATTGTACAAGCCAACATACTGAGCGAGCCTTTTCGGGCAAAGGAAATATGCATTGCAGACAGCGTAACTTCTCGCGTTGCTGAGTCAGAATGCCTCCTTCAATACTATTAGCTGCATCACTCCTCTCACATGTCTCATCACTCACAAGTGCTGACCTGGAGACCAGCCAGAAAAGCAACGACGTACACAGAGTTCATCGCTCAGCTCCGCCGCCTTCGCCCGTCATCCACGGATCCTTTGGCCTGATCTCCCTGCTCGAAGTGCACGAGGCCCGGAAGGAGATCGTCTACTCCTGCTTCCTAAAGGCGAGTTGGGCGACCGATGACCGGGACGCGGACCAAGAGGACCTGTTTGCACCGCGCAGTGCTGCCGGCGGACCCCACGCGTGTCGACCTCGCTGGCTTCCTGGCGCCGGCCACCACCGTGGAAACGAATGGCGGGCTCTTCCACCAGGTCACCATGGCGACGGTGGCGCAGCACTGCCAGTTCGACTACGCCCACTTCCCGTTCGACACACAGACGTGCCTGATCCGGCTGCGTTCGACGTCGCCCAACGCGCGGCTCAACGTCTCTGACGTGCGGCTGGAGCCGGACTTTGACGCGCTGCAGCAGAAGTTCGCCGTGCGTGTGCGGCAGCGACAGCCAGCTGCCGCCCACGAGCAGGCGGTGGAGCTGCAGTTGCGGCGACGCATCGGCGCGCACCTGGCGCGGCTTTACGCTCCCAGCGCGCTGCTGGTGTCGGCCAGCTGGCTGGCGGCGCTGGTACCCGTCTCGCTGATCCGCAGCCGGCTGCCGGTCACCATTCTTGCCCTGCTGACGCTGCTGCTGACGTGCGGTACGGCGCAGCGGCGCGGCCCCAGCAGCGAGGCGCCGCGCTCCGCCGCACACGCCTGGGAGATCGGCTGCCTGGTGTTCTCGCTGGTCAGCGTGCTGGAGGCTGTGCTGGACATGAGGTTGGTGGTGCGGGCGACGGGTCAGGGCGGCCAGCGCTGGGAGCGGGTTCGAACGGTGCGGCGCGCGGGTCTATTTCAAACTGTATGCGCTCTGCTGGATCATCTTCTGCATGGTGTACTGGCTCTGCTACGTCCCGGCCTGGCGCAGCATCTCGCACGACTGAACACTCGGCACTACAGCTGGGCCAGTGTCAGACAGCTGTAGGTGTCAAGGCTGCCAGGGAAATGCATTCACGTTGCTTTCAGAGAACTGTAAAATTGTGTGTTCGCCCGAGGATCTACTATTCGTGTAAACGTATGCTGCACTGATACACCATCACTGGAGACGACAATGGTTTAGTGAACTGCAGTATTTCTCTATTCACGAAGTAATGTCATGCAATACAAATAAGTAATCAAGCGGTACTCGCCTACGGCGCCACGCTCACTCGGGCAGTTAAGTATTTATGCAGTCTGCCGATCAGATTGACGTGATGTTTTCCTCTCAACGAAGATGCTGAACGAAGAAGGTGGCATGCATGATGGCGATAGAGGTGATACAGATGACAGGACACCACACTGGCAAGGGTATTACAGCGTTCCACCGTACTCATCGCCACGGTGTTTGTTGCTCATCACGTATTTACAGGAAAATCGCAGGTAAAGGATGGATTAAGATCTGATTTCGTCATCATCCTCATCATTGGCAAACGGAAAATGCGGATAACAATCGACGAATTTTGTTATTTTTATACGTTTGTGTCGGGTCATCAGCGGCAGTGTGACAATCACGATCGGTAACACTACCGCGGCTGTTTGTGAACGTCCCGCCGCCGGAGTTGCATTCTGCTGGACCTAGTCATAACCCAGGTATGTATCGTGTGGGTTCGATGTGGGCGACTCCTCCGCCAGACCCCTGCGCACAGAAAGTACGGCATCCATTGGGTTAAAAGATATATTCGATTTTTGCACGCTTAAACTGATGCCCAAAACACGAGAAAGCAGCTGGCATTCCCAAAACTACAACACCCGTCTTTTGGAGCGTTATTCGCCACCTTCGGCCGTTCCCTTATTCAAGTGTTAGTAACTATAAAACAGATTTGCTCACAACATAATCCAAAGCTCGATTGCTGGCAAGCCGTTGGCAGTGTGGAATGTAGAGACGCATATGCGTGGCAGCAGTTAACAAATGCGTGTATACACCCGAATACAGTTCATTGCGTTCAACAATGCATGATGCGAACCATCCGCCAAATACTAATGTTAGTAAGACTGTAGTACAGATGTTATATCCTAACGCGACACCCGACACCTACCCACACCTCTGAATGGGCGCCTTCGGCCGGCGCTGTCGGCTCGGCCCGCCAGCGGGGGTGTTTGGGCACGCGCACCGGTCACCAGAGGGCAGACGACTTGCCACCGGGCGGCGCCTGCACCCGAACCCCGGTCCTCGGATGAGAACCGCCGCTCTCCGATCGTTCCGCTGAAACACCGCGTCCTCCGTCAGTCGCCATCCGCTGCTAACTACACGTGTGGTCGCGAAACCCATTGTGGATAGTGATCAAACATGTTGTCCAGCATGTCAAATCATCCCCAAACCAGGGCCTTTTGTTTCGCCTGCTATGTCCTTATGTACACTTTTTTAGCATTCACGATTCTAACACCTTGATACCTTGAAACCAGCACAAGAGTGTGAAAAATCTACGGTGCCGGACGTCATAAGCGTGCCCACCAGAGTTACACTACACAACGCTTTCCATGGGTTGGTATATTTTGCAAGCCAATGCAACACAGCTGATGTTTTTCCCCAGGAGTGTTAAACACGACCAAATTGGAGCTGTGCGGACTACGCCGATAACACTATTTTTACACGCCTATAGTCGGTGAGAGAAGCACCAGACATTGCTCCGATGGGCTCCGTCCAACACTCACCTGGAGTCAGCCGGGTCGGCGCAGACGGAGCGTACCCCGGCTCCGGCTCCGGCTCCGGCTCCGGCTCTGGCTCCGGCGCACCGCCGCTCTCCTGGCAGTCCGGGTCAGCCGTGCTGCTGCGGTCCACCGGCTGCGGCACGCGCACCTCATCGCGCTGATGCACGCGCAAGTATACCTCGGGCGAGAAGGCCGGCGTGGCGACGAAGCGGCCGGCGCCACGCTCCACGCGCAGCTCTCCCTCGTACCAGGCAGAGGCGGCCGCGCGACACCACGCACTCGGCCACGCCGCGGCACCGCATGCCCTCGAACACGTTGAAGTCGCAGCGCTGGTGGTGCGTGCGCGCCGAGATGACCCGGCTGGCCTCGCCATTCCAGACGACGATGTCTGCGTCGGAGCCGACGGCGATGACGCCCTGGCGGAGCGTGGACACGGGGTCGTGTGACGATGCCGACCGACGACAGGCAGGCACACGCTGATCACAGAAGCAGACGGATGGACGGCCTTATCCACATATGGTGAGCAGGTATGGTATGCCGCGCCTGGTGATGACATCCATGACATGGCAGCATACAGTGTAATGCGCCATAATGATGCCATAGGGTTATCACTGATTGGAAGGTGGGATCAGCGCAGGATCATGTTGCAAGTAAAAGTTTCGGGTGCAGTGAGAAGAATTCCAACTGTTTCAAGACGCGTGCGTTTATGGTGAGTTGGAATAGCCGTGTAGTATTCCTATTTCACGGACTGATTGTCAACCTCACTTTTCTGACCTTCAAACAGTGATTACATTCATTTTCCCTGTGCAAAGTACCACCTAAAAGCCAACAAGTTCGGACACTTAACCTACCTTCCGGGGATAGACGTTGAATATTTTGGCCGCGTTTGTGCTGGTGACGGCCACAAAGCGGCGCGGGTCCATCTTGCCAGAGGCGACACCCTTCTCCCAGATGACAGACATGCGGTCCTCCACGCCGTTCACGCCGTTCGGGATTTTCGTGAAGTCGCCCTTGCCCATAGCCTTCTGTTCAGAGGTGAACGTGCAGTTGTCCGTGCCGGTGCACTGCAGGTCGTTACTGCAACATGACGGCCTATTTCAGCATATGACAAGCGGGACATGACCAGGCGTACTTTCAGCAAAGGCGGTGACAATTCTGCCCAGAAGGCCTTGGAAGGTAATATGGAACAAGCTTTCTTTCACATTCTTAATTCAACCCTTTATGAAGACTGAACTCCTGTCAAGTCCACCATATGACGCATTGCGCCGTTTATGGTCCTTTAACGACCTAGTTCTGTTCTGATATTGTCGGATCTTCTGACATCTTTAGGTCCCTCAAATTACCCTTGAGGGACCACGGCCGTGTCGTAGTTCATACACAATCCACATGCCGTCGATGGTTTACTTGCATTAAGTTATCGCAGATTTAACAATTGTGGTCGCTTTGCGTCGTTCATAGTTTGCCGATATTTTCATGCCGATTTTAGCCAGGAATCTAAAAAAAGCAGTCAGCACAGGTCATGGGCTAACGACCCCGCAACGATGAGATACAACCTTTACAGCGCACGAAGCGCACCGAAAACGTTCCGATAAAATCCCCAGAACATTCCGGCTAACATCAGCTTACTATCGCACACCGAGGACGAGGCCAGCGGGCTGCCGCCGCCGCCCCAGTTGCCTCCCACGCCCGGCTCCTTACTTGGCCAGCATGTCCATGAGGTAGGCAGGTGTGCTGGGGTCGGGTCGCAGCGGCGGGCCCATGACGTGCGCGGCCGCGTGCCGCCAGCACCGGTTCCAGTAGTGGGTGCCGTCGGTGCCCAGGCCAGCGGCGATCGGCTCGCCGTACACCACGTGACCCTGGCGCCGCTTGGCCGACACCACGTCGGCCGCCGACTTGGACATCACGTGCACCACGTACAGGGGGCAGCCCACCTGGTTGGCCAGCACGCAGGCGCGATTGGTGGCCTCAGCCTCGACCTCCTCCGGTCGGCACAGCTCGTGACCCTCGGGCCCGGTCACACCGGCCGCCAGCATCCGCTGGCTCATCTGCCGGGCGGTTGGTAGCAACCATCAGATGTCGACGAGAGCTGATAATGACGATGATGCGGCGTGGGGACACATCGAACGGTCAGTGGATACGGATATGGCATAGCAGGGAGACTAGATACAGGCATGCCATCACAGAGAGAACCACACTGTAAAGCGGAAAGCAAGGGACCCTGTCATCCGGCGGCTGCCGCGCTGCGCGGAAAATACGCCAGCGGCCAAAACACGGACACTTCGGATGGGAGTCGCACAGCTCTATAGTGACCCTATAGCCGCACAACTCTATAGTGACCCTATAACCGCCAAACGAAACTCGACCACGTCAAGGCATTGCAAGGCCGTGGGCAGTTGAGCCACAATGCGTATGAATAAATCTGAAGGCTGATCGAAAAATGGCTGTAACCATTTTCACCTATCCCTGCCGCTCTTGAAGGAACGTGTCCCCCCACCCGCTCCTGCCCCAACTGTAATCGCCCGATCCGGTAGATAGAAAGTAAGCTAGCATGCCACCGCCATGTAGAACAGCTAGTTTTGATCAGCCATCAAATTGCATGTCAATAACTACGAGATGTTATCACACCGTTGGACGAAAAAATATACCTCTTTGATGATGTCCCCGTTTTCCGCATGAACTTGTGCGAGGGCTCCGATGGCTTTACACTGGGTAAACGATTTTAGCAAATCTTCGTCCAGTAATTGCCAGGTGTCCTTGTAGGCCATGAACATTTTGAAAGAGTTGACCCCGCACTCGTCAACCAGCTGAGCCATCTCCTCCTTGACCTGGAACATGACCGTGAAAATGAGGCGCACACAGCTAGGAATTTCAATTTTAGCCCACTTGCAGGCGGAAGTAAGCACAAAATAGTCTTGAGCAGTGCATGGATATAGATGATGATTTTTTGTACCAGACAACAAATTTATTTTGTGCTTTGGCTGTGGCCAGGTGAGGAACAATTGAAGTGACCTGTCTTAAATTGCACCAGAAGAAAGTTAACTACGCACCAAGCGAGCAACGATTTAAATTAGGACTCCCCGTGTCGCACGCTTGAGTCATTAGTCATGATTTGAGTGCAGCGAAACGAATCAAATCCTCCTCAACGCCATCAAGTGAAAGCATGACGGACCACTGGCATTGGGAAACAAGGCCATGCCCATTGGTGGAGTATACTCGGAGAAGTTGGTGCGCCAAAGGTGCTGGAGCGGGCATGCTTCAAAAAAAAAACATGCAAGTATTTGGGGATGCTGCGCCCACTTTATTATGTTCTGCATCTATGGCTAGATGCTTAAATACGAATGAAGAAGTGCATTCATGTATGTATGCATATATATATATATATATATATATATATATATATATATATATATATATAGTACGGATAAGCTGTGGCAAAAGCGGGAACTTTTCACCTTGAAATGTCAGGTTTCGATTATACATGCTCCATTTACAGCATACGCAGGAAGACATACGAACTGAACACGACGTTTTCGTAAGCTGCACTTGTGTCAGCCGTCACACTTAAGTCTGCACCGTCACAGAGACCATGCCGTGTCGCCAACTGCTAATATACTCCACGAGCCTCAGCCCCCTCCCACCGCGTGCCGTACCTTATCCGACCACCAGGTGACGCCGACGTGGAAGCCGTAGTCGCAGCAGACCTTGTCGTCGGCCCAGCGGCGCCACTGCACGTAGGCAGAGACGAGCGACTCGTTCCGCTGCGGCAGCACGAAGTCCAGGATCATGGTGGTGCCGCCGGCCAGCGCGGCGCGCGTTCCCCAGTAGAAGTCGTCGACGGCCGACGTGCCCATGAACGGCAGCTGCATGTGCGTGTGCGTGTCGATACCGCCTGTGGCCGAGCAGACGGTTAGCCCCGGAGGCGACGCGGTGGACAGCGGAGGTCGGCCAGGCCGCCGGTGGCAGCCAGAAAGACCGAGGGAGATAGGTGGGCGAAGCGAAGTTGTTCAGCAACTTCAAAGTGTCTAGTATGTATCTAATTTGGGCGGCAATGACCGACGCTTGCAGAAAACAGCAGCAAAAACAAATGAGAAAATTCGTTAAGTGTCACCAGCTTACAGCCTCGGCAGTTATTGCGTCATGAGCATGCGGCGTACGGACCTCAACACATATGGGAAGGTTCAGCACTAACCTCATGACGGTACGTGGAAAGAAAGGTACAACAATGCCTCTGAGCCGCCCTCTCCCCGCGCAAAGGCAAAGGCAAGCAAGGCAAAGGCAAAGGCAAAGGCAAAGGCAAAGGCAAGGCAAAGGCAAAGGCAAAGGCAAAGGCAAGGCAAGGCAAAGGCAAAGGCACACGCACATGTGCACGCGCACGCACACGCACACGCACACGCACACGCACACGCACACGCACACGCACACGCGCACGCGCACGCACACGCACACGCACACACATGGTCCAACTGAGGACGAGCTCCGCGCACCTGCGACATAGCATAGCACCAGTAATTGTTACTCAGAAGCGCGTTTAGTGATTTGAACATATCTTAGGCTAGACTCAGGCAGAACAGCGGAACGAAGTTTATATGCTAGAATTCTAAATTAAATCCAATATTCCACATTTGAATATATTGAAGGAAGCATCAGACGTGATGAAATATATTCCCTTATAACTACTGGCATAATGCGTGGAAAAGACTGCTGCGAACAACACAATTTTTCCATTCAGTAAATATGCCCTCAATACGTTATTGTTTGGTATTGTTGTTCTGTTGTTGTTGTTTGCTATTGTTATTGTTCAGCTATTGTTCTGGGTATGCTGTTAATAGTTGTAGCATATCTTTTAAATGGTACAGTTCCTTTTCATGTTCCAGATTGTCAGAACTGATTGATGAGTACATACACAGTTCTACTAGCCAATCATAAGTAAAACTATTTGCATAGCCAAACATGATGTTGACAAGCCATCAAATACAAACACCATAGTGATTGAAAATATTAAATCCCAAAACTATCAGCAGGAACGCGGGAAATATGCTCAAGTTGGTGGGGGGGGGGGGGGGAGGAAGGGGGAGAGGCGAGCACCGACTTGTCAAAATGGCCTGTTAAATTAGATTATGCGTCCCTTACAAACCAGCATGGACCCTATTCAGGTCGAAATGGACCCTATACAGATCATATGTGCCTCCACGTCGCTCTCTTTACTCCACAATCGCTCAACGGAAACGCCCGGGGATACACACAGGGGACCGGCGTCACCAGGGCCGAGAGCGCTCGTCTTTGGACGGTACACGGATGCTTCAAGAATTGGGTTGCCGCGGTTGTGTAGCACAGTGCTATATTTCCTGGCCAGGCCGTGCCGTAGCAGCCGGTGGCTGTACCTACCACGGTGCAAATTCTTTCCGGATGCTTTTTTATTACTTATTTGTAGGCTGTTTTTTTATTTCTTTTCATCTTCCGCACCGTGATGAGCCAGCAGGCGATTGCAAGCAAGCACTTACATTTTGCTCTTTAAACGTACCGCACATGTAGCTATTGGGGGAAGCGTTACACATCTGCTTAAGCCTCGGACTGTACTGGGCCTCGTTCACACGCTTTCTGCAGCGTTTGCACATAGGACATAGGTACAGCTGCCGCGCTACTAGCGTGACCAAGGCGCATTCGTCTTTCCACCCCGCCTTATATGAGCCAAACTCCGGAGGCGTTTGGAAACCGCAGCTTTCCAACCATTCTTAGAAGCAGTTCGTCTTAGAAGTGCCTGTGCATCGTTGTGGACCGACCCAGTGGGTCGTCTTTCATCATCGCGAAGATTTGAACACCCCTGGCAGCGGGAAACTTGCCTGCTGTAGGGTAGATTTGAACACCCCTGGCAGCGGGAGACTTGCCTGCTGTAGGGTGGTGGCAAGTGTTTTCCTGGAAAACCTTGGTAGAATGGAATGGCAGCCAGGCCGGGATCGCTGAGCTGAGCTGCGATCGGGCGCGCAATGAGAACCTTGGCAAGGACGGGGGGGGGGGGGGGGAGCGTATGGTTGACGAAGGGCCTCCTGATAGTGAAAGGGCCCTCCCCCGGAAAACTCGCCGGTTATGGCCCTTTTGCAAATCGCGGGCCCGTCCTTGCCCCTGCCTGGAAAATGAGCCCCAAGTGCTCAGACTGATCTGAAGGCGACAGCTGGGTGTTGGTAATCTCCGCCCGAAATAAATGAACACTCTCGTCTCAGTAGTCCTCAGTCGGCACAAGAGGTCCTGTAACAGACATTTGAGATCACGTGCCTACGGATGGAGTTTTTCATGCGACCCGCGGCCAGCCCTTCGCGTCATTCAGCCCTCCAACCGGGCCATTGATCTTTGGTCCCGGGGCCCTTCGGCCCCCCTTCGAACCCCCTTAAAAAGCCCGTGACCGACTCGGGGCCACAGGCCGACACTGACCTCCTGTTAGGCATCATGAGCCCCTGACCGACACAGGAGCCCCAGCCATTGTTTCAGACAGCCGATCAATACAAATCGTGGCCTCCGGCCTTGCTCCTGCTTGGAAAATGGCGCCACGTTTCAAACTACCAGGGAGCCAGCTGTTCGGTGTTCGTGTTCTCTGGCGGCTGAGGAGTCCGAATTGTCTCAGGGAGCCCTCAGATGGTGCAAAAGGACCTCTGGCTAATATTGCAGGTCGCATCCCTACGGGCTGCGTTTCCTCATGTGACCTGAAGCCAGTCCTTCAGGCCCCTATGCCCTCAAACCGCGCCTTTGATCGTCCGTTCCGGTGGGCCGTCCGAGCCCCTCTTCAGATCTCGTCGAACACTGTCCTTGGTCGGCTCGGGCCCCTTACAAACACGAGACCCTTTGTTAGGCACTGTGGGCCCCTGACAGATAAAGGGATCCCCACCAGCGCAGATCACTGGCCCCGGCTTAGTAGCTGACTGGGACGTGGACGATCCGGTCCGTTCCGACACGGAGCTGACTGCGCGGTGCTGGTGGTGCCTGACGGACATATAGGCCCATATCGACTCAGGGTTTCCCGGTCGGCGCAAAAGACGCTCTGACTGTCATTTGATGGCACGTTCCCGCAGACCAGGACCCTGATTAAGACCCCAGCCAACCCTTCGTACTCTCAACCTTCCAATCTGACTCCTGATAGTCGTTCCCGGTGGGCCCTCCAGGCCCTTCGGTCCTCCTCGAACACTGCCTCCAGCCAACTTGGGGCCCCTTGCCAACACAAGGTCCCCATTCCGGCTTTGTTCCTGGTTGGAAAATGGATCCTCAAGACCCCCAATGAACCCCAAGGCCCTCAAGGTGTGTGACCGCGGGACCCCCAATGGACCCGCGGTCACACACCGCGCGAGCCAAGCGCTGCGGGCCGTGCGCTCGTGTCACCAAGAGAGTGTGACCGGCCAGACAAGCCCGGTACAGATGGAACGGTCCCCACACAGTAATATCGGCTAACTGAGTTGTGGGTTTGCGCCTCAGACATGCCTCACATCGATGGACCGGACCTTACAATTTCATACTGGCTAGCTGAGTTTCACACAAATAATTTTCTGAAGCGATGTCATTTGATGACTGCCCCAGTTAAATGAACCCTACCTCCGTGCGGCTCACGAGAGCTTGGGCCCATGCAGATGCTTCTTCTATCTTCGGGCATATAAGATATAATTGACTGATCGTGTTGTACGTGGTCTCAAACAAATAATCTTCCTTTCGTACGCTGCCTGTTCACGGGCTTCAAAAATCACAAGAACAGTGTGTCAGCAATAAACAAATATGAAAAGCAAGTGACATTCGGGCTAGCGATGGAACCGTGATTGATTCAGAAGTTTATTTGCAGTTTCATTTCTTAAGTCTCTAGTTTAATTACCATGGTTCATTTTTTTCTAGCATGTGTAAGAAATGACGAACTCCCGAAAGCACTTATCAACCCAACAGTTCACGAGTAACGGAAACATTGCAATGTCGTATTGTGTCTTCAGCCGTGACATCTCGGCGGACGTTGCAATGTCGTATTGTGTCTTCAGCCGTGACATCTCGGCGGACGTTGCAATGTCGTATTGTGTCTTCAGCCGTGACATCTCGGCGGACTAAAGCACTGCCATAAGGAAAGTAGCACCAGGTCGTACTGACCCTCAATTGACCCATTGCTTAATGATTGCATACTCACAATTTTTGATGCGCAGTGATCACAAAGTTTTTAATAAGTCCACTGCATCGTTTCTACATCACTTAAAGTCACGGTCGGTGCCGTGACCTGAGGCTAAGAAGTCATATTGTCTTCATAAATAAAATGGGAACACGTGACTGGGAACAACTCACGTAGGTTGGCGTTACCAAGAAGGTACGATTTCTCATGGTCACTATGTTTATCATTCAGCTATAATCCAGCAAAGACCCTTTGACACATGCCTTTCACAAATCACTGAGACCATAGCACGGCGACCGGTGATTGGATCGACGTAGAACTTTCCTAGGTAAATGCGTAGCCTTCAAAGCCCACGTTTACTCCTTTCACCTCTAAATGTAATAAGTAGGTGCAAACAAATACGTGCCTACAAGTTGTCGAAAATACAAAAAGCAAATAAAACTGCCGGAGCAGTTATGAAAACACAATCTTTCGCAATCTTGAACCATTTGTACCTATCAACTCCATTAATAACTTCACATACCACATGAGTGGAAGCGCTTATGAAAACGCGGGATGTCGCTAAGTAGCACGGACGTTGAAATGGTACACACTCAATGCCTATGGTTCGCACCGAAGCCATTTTTTCCCTGCTTGTCACGGCGTGTCCCAAGCAAACTAATGATTACATCATAAGCGCGTGCCACCAGAGCAACGGCCGGCACTGGACGGATGCTGACATGTCTCAAACATGATCCGCACGCCTCAGAGAGCTGATCCGTTTACGGGTCTCCAGCCGCCAAGTATAGAACATAAACAATGTCGGCATGACGTACGACTACGTGCCAGGCGGACCGACACGCACCTCTTCAGAGCTCGACCCAGTCTGTCTGTATCTCAAACAAAGCCAGAGCACGCAAAAGAAATATCAAGCAGAGAAATTTGATTTCCAGGGAAGTTGACAAACTGAATCGTAACATAAAGGCAAATATCGCTCCGCAAGTGGAACAAAATTTCCGTTCCGCAAGTAGGTACACCGCGCGCGTGGAACAAAATTTCAAACGTTGGTATCCTTGACCATGAAAGATCTTAACACAATAGTTTAAGGTGTGTTAAACGTCTTAAAAGTGACAGAGCAACCACAAGTCGGCGGATATACTGAAAACCACGCTACAAAATGATTCGAAGCTGAGGGTGCAGCTGCAGAGCAGTAAGGAGGATCGCCGCTCCATTATTCCCCAAAAGAGGTGAACAATTTTGTAGGGGTAGCGATTTGGGGACCAGCAGCTTTCTGAAATGTTTGATGAATCATTTTGTAAACATGAATGCATAAAAACTGCGCAACTAACCAATTTCCGTGGGGACAAATCAGAACAAACTTTGTGGGAAACGTAAATTAAAAGTGGTGATGCTTACGTCAACAATTGAGCTCCTCACACAAGAAGTATGCACGGATAACATAGACTGCGTTTTCGAACGAAAACACCAACATTTAATAAACCCCTGTTGTGTAGTAACACCACGACAACATACACCCACGTGGGTCTATTCTTAAAGGGCAAGATGAAACACCGTAGACATCGTGATTATGATTAGACGTGCAATTCACACTTCTTGCAACCGCTTGCCTTCCACACATATGCACTGGACATAGAATTCTCGAGCTCATTTTCAGCGCGTTACTGTCCTTGTTATTGTTATCACATGCCACCACGCCGCTGAGGCTCTGATGGCGTTTCAGCGGGCCAGGAGCCTCACCGAAGAGGCCGTAACACACATGTTATTAGCCTTCTGCGTTCGCCACGTGGCTCAAACTTTTCCCTGTATAAAATCGGAACGCCAAACACGAGCTGGGAGGCGTCAACGCCGTCGTGGAAAACACGCCATTTGGAAAAATGGCTGTTGCACGAAGGAGGTAAATCGGCAGGTTATGTTTTGCGGCAACAGATACATGTTCATGACATATTTTGCACGAGTGATGCGCCCGAAATGTCTCAGCCTTTCTCCATAAGACTTCATCAGTTTGATTGGCTGTGGTGATGGAGGTCGCCAAGGGTATCGTATTATGGCATTTTGCCGTTTTCGTAAGCACAGACCAGGGTGGATATGATGGCCCTAATCTGGAAACACTATTCTAAGATTCAGATTTTTTGGCAAACATATACCCGACATAGAAGTACAAATTGCACGACCAGCAAATCTCTTCTTCCTCCTTTTTACTTTATGTTGAATTTACAATTTCTGCTATTTATCATTTCATGATTTAATTTTTTTGGTAAAATTGCCACAAGTTATATGTTGCAATTAATACTTTATCATCTAGGGGTTATGACTTATATGGCATGGCTTGTTACTTAAAATGCACTCTTAAAATTCATTATATGAGAATTTAAAAAAAAAACATTAGCATTTTCAGTTACAATTCTTCCTTCCTCTACCCCACCTGAATGCGCTCAACTTCAAATTTTATGGGGCTTTGAGGGGAAATACGATTGGGTTAATCAGATAAATGCTATTTTATTTGAGCTTCTGAGATCCTAGAATCCACAATCTATTTTGCCGTTGCCGTAAGTCCTCAGCCCGTAGCAACAGGAAAGTAACGGTACTTCCTTATCACTACGCAAATTAGACCCAGCCCATTCGGGTAGGCCTTAGACATATAAAAGTCAGGCGGTCCCTAGACACACACAAAAGGCTCAGGGTGAAGTACAAAAGAGTCAAGGTGGAGTACAAAAGAGTCAGGGTGGAGTACAAAAGGACTGCCACCAAGCTCGCTGTTGGGGTCTGCCACATCGAACCACGTCAGCAGCGCTGAGCCGCCCGTCTTACCAGGCATGACATATCTGCCTGCGGCCTCGATGACGCGCGTTCCTCCGGGGACGGCCAGGTCGGTGCCGATCGCTCTGGAACGGTCACCGTGTTCGTCACAACGCATTCGGGCCTCTCGTTTATTACTTACGACCAGCTGTTGTTCCCCGCTTTGTCCACCCTTCCTGCCAGGGTGAGAGGCAAGCGACGCCATAGAGTCTCAGCAGCTAAGGGCGTCGTTTAGTCCCAATGATGACGACTACGACCGGTTGCTGTCATCATTGGGGCTTCACAACGCACTCAGCAGTGGAGGTCATGTGACGTTGCATGTTTCCCATCCTGACAGAAGAGGCGGGCACCGCCGGGAATCAAATCTAGTGGTTGTGGTTCCCATGAAGAACCAATTCTATCTGTCGATGCTTTTTTGAATTTGCCAGAGAGGGGTTCAATTACACAGGTTTCTATGCAACATTTTGACGAGCCGTTTATATGGAATGCAATATTGCGGATTTAGCAGCAGCCGAGGGTCTCAACGAGTGTAGGAAATTAACGAGTAAAACTCAACGACATCTAAAATATACCGCCAGAATATCGCACAGCGCATCTCTGCGTTACTTTAGGATTTGTTCACGGGGCATCGTTTTATAACGTCGCTGGCACCCTGGCTCAGGCCAAATGCCTGGCTCAGGCCAAATGCCTGGCTCTGGCCAAATGCCTGGCTCTGGCCAAATGCCTGGCTCTGGCCAAATGCCTGGCTCTGGCCCAAATGCCTGGCTCTGGCCAAATGCCTGGCTCAGGCCAAATGCCTGGCTCTGGCCAAATGCCTGGCTCTGGCCAAATGCCTGGCTCTGGCCAAATGCCTGGCTCAGCCCAAATGCCTGGCTCTGGCCAAATGCCTGGCTCTGGCCAAATGCCTGGCTCAGGCCATATTCCTGGTTCAGGCCATGGGCTTGGTTCAGACCATTGGCCTGGCTCAGGCCGTACGCCAGGCAAAGACCAGTTCCTAAAGATAACCATGTACAACAATGTCAGATTTACTACGAGCCATGAAAGTTGACTAAAACTACAGCAATTATCGACCAATCACTTAAGAAACCGATTGATGCTGAACGAGCTGAAACAAATGCACATTATGACATGACTTCTGATGAGCACCATTCTCAATGCCGACCAGTTCACATGCAAAAAAACTAATTAATATTGTACCGAAGCATTGTTTGCCACATTGCCGTGCGCCTTAACTATATATCCCATACGTGTGGGGTACGGCCGTCCAGCCCAGCCTGGCTTTATTGCTAACGCAACGAGCTGGACCCGAAGCCATTAACACAACGTGCGCGTCGTGTTCACTAGAGAGCGGAAGTGCTTGCGAACTGCGAGCCCAAGTATTTATGGGACGAGCACGGGTCGCTAAAGGGCACACTAGAGCCGGTTAGTGACACCACCAACACCGTATCGTCTGCCTGCTTGCTGTAGTACATCAACAGGTGGTCACTTGCGAAGACCAAACCTTGCCGTCAGACCTTAGTTGCTCATACGCGATCAAATGGAGATATCCCGTGCGAAGTGTCGGTGTTTGCAGACTAATGCAATTACGCGAGACACCATAGTCGATTATTCAAAATTGTCTGGAATGACCGTTTAACGACAGAGGTCTGGCGAGATGAACCACGTCCCTTGGGCATTTCTGATCCCGTATGTCGTCATCAGGTGTGGAGGACGCCGCGGCAGTTCTCACCGGAAAATCCGTGCAGTACGAAAGCATTTTGAAGTCGACCATCAAGGAGCGTTAACTAGCGGGTAGTCATCGATTTATGGAACAATGTGCCATTTTGAATTCACCTCTATTGCTTCGATAAAGGTGCGTTACCGAAATATCAACCAATCTATTTCTCCATTCCCCTGGTTTTCTCCGAGAAACAATGCCATTTCTACTGTCTTATCTTCACAATGTCTTTCAGTGTAAAACCCACACGAGTGTAGAGCACTCTGTTCAAACGGCGGCACGCCAGTAAACGGCAGCACAACCAGTTACGCCCAAATCCGAGGCGCAGTTGGTCGGCAGCGTTGGTCACCAACGTCCCTTGGCGCCGCGTCCGAGGCGCTTTGGGTCAGCAGTGGCACACACCCAGAACACCAGCACGTCTGCTGGATACATTACAGGAGCAAAATTTCGATGTCACTGTACCGGCAACCGTTCCCGAACAAACGCCGGTGGTTGACACCGCCTCGGTGCTCCGGAATCAACTCCGGTGGGTGGCACGGCCTCGGTATTCCGGAATCAACTCCGGTGGGTGGCACGGCCTCGGTGCTCCAGTTGGCAGCGCTAGAGCTCTGCCGATGCTGCCAGCTGGAGGGCGCCGGCCAAACCATGACGGCGCCAGGCCGGCAGACATGGTGCTAGTCCGGTGACGGATTTTGGGCGATTGTTAATGCACCTCTGATCCATACGCAGCAAGCTCGAGCGTCTGTCCGACATGCTGATATCATAGAAACACCCCTCTGCGTGGCTGTCATCCCGTTGCCGTGTGGTTGCACCCACTCCACCAGTCCCACCGGCCGGTGTCGTTTGTTACCCCTCTGCGTGACTGTCACCACGTTGCCGTGTGGTTGCACCCACTCCACCAGTCCCACCGGCCGGTGTCGTTTGTTACATTTCATATTTCTTATCAGGGATAGGCGGCGCAAGCGCGAGCAGCACCGTCGCGATACCCACTGTATAATGCCGTCCTCCACCAGCACGTCGGCGTCAAATATGCGATCATCGTTGACGACCCGCCCTCCGCGGATCAGAAGAGGGCCCTGTGGCAAGGCAACACACGGGGTCATCCACATCGCTGACGACCCGTCCTCCGCGGATCAGAAGAGGGTCTTGTGGCAAGGCAACACACAGGGTCATCCACATCGTTGACGAATCGCCCTCCGCGGATCAGAAGAGGGGCAATGTGGCAAGGCAACACACGGGCTCATCCACTCCTTATATCGAGATCAAGACACGGCATGGTTCGGCACTTTGGCGGCCGGTAAGGCGTCACTGGCCGTGTACTGATCGCCGTACACCTGACACAAGGATCTCTGTGTTACATGCTGATCCCTGCTTAACTGGGAAATATCCTCTCGTGGAGCCGAGAATCTGAGCGGAACCATTCCGTGATGCGGACGTGTCATTCAATGTCAAAGTAAACCCAAGGGGCGGCTTAGCAAATACCACTTTACATGGACTAAGGGCACAATGACTATCATCAGTTGTTAACGCAGCTAATCGCCAGTTTCCTCACTGCAGGCCTCTCATTCCGACTCACCACGCCCGGCACTCACCGTGTCCGCCATCTCGCTGGTGTGCTGTCGAAGGTCGCCGCCCACCTCGCCACGCTGGCAATACACAGCTGCGGTCCGCCGCCACTGTCACGTGCGCTAACAGGCTGCCGGCCCCGACCGCCGGCGGCACGTACACCTTTCGGTGATCGCTGATGCCGGCTCAAAGCCTTACACCTTCTTGCGACTGTTACCATCTGGTGCCGGCGGGTGCTCGGGCGGCCGCGCGGACGGCTTCACTGGCCCGTCCCGCCAGTGGGCTGAAGACTGAAGCGTAAACATTAACATGGAGCAGAGGCGCGGCGTAACGCGTGCGTCAAGGCTCGAAACGCACACAACATAATCTAAACTGACTGTGTGAGCGCATGCAACAGGTCTCTATTCACGTGCACAGTCTGAAAAACACCCTAGCTGAACAGACTGAGCTACATTTGGCTCCCATTCTGCTTCTCCATAAGCGCTGAAAGAATTGCTAGATTGGTGTACTTAATGCCTTTGTGTACAACGGGGACCCGACAGTCAATAACGCTTCAACCGTTAGCTAACCGCCCGACGGTTTGGAGGCCCTTGGTTTACAAATGAGCCACTCGCAAAGTACACCAAGTGATGGTTTGTGAACCACTCAGGTTCTGACCAGACGTTGCTGTGCGTGGCATACTAAAAGACGTCAGCGACAAGTTCAATTACTTTCTTAAATATCCACCAGCAACGGTTAGCTTAAGCGTCCAACACGAATCGCACGGTACAAACGAAGATAATTGGAATGTTTCTCGCAGGCCGACATTGTCTTACCTTGGTCCACTGGCGGATGCCCACTACCACATCAGTAAGACTTTTTACGGGAACGCTTAATCACGTCTTTCGTTAAAGCAGCACTAGACACCAAATCGAGATCCAAGTTACCATCTGCTGGATTAAAATCGCTAAATGATGTGATACTTGCCAGATATTGTAATAGTAGATGACCCGAATCTTCCATATCAAACACTTGGTACAATTTTGGACACGGCAAGCTTCGCTGCCTTCGAAGAATAACACAAATGCAGTAACAAGCATCTAAAAATAAGATATCGTTGTGCAACGGTGCGTTTTAAGATCCGGTGTTAAATACCGAATCGCGTGTGGATGCTGCAGCTACCAAAAAATGTGTATCGTTTGCATACAGCTCAGGGCTTAGCTGATCATACAGAACTATTTAGATCGATCAGTCTGACTGAAATCAGTGCTGCATGCAGCTCTTCCACCACCGGACCTTGTGTGGGCAGTGTCATTCAAAGCATTTATGGCGTTCATGACAGTTGGACCACCGGACTTAACCTACAGCGAGTGTTCGTATCCATCCATCCATCTGTTATATGTTGATAAATACAACAGTTCATGCTCCATTCCGTAGCACGCTCGGTTTGCACCGGCATCCCATGGGTGCTTTGAATTAGAGCCCCACGATTTCTGGCCTTATATACACTGCAGGTCATAATTGCTAGATACGAAAAGTGGATCGAGAAATAATTTTTCTCAAGTTTAGTTGTTATGCAATATTCGATTCGATTTTCGAAATACAGCCACATGCGTACAGGAAGGCGTACATGTGCCGGAAGCACTGCATGCTAAAGTCTCTGGGCCAGAAGCATTGCATGCTAAATTCTCTGTGCCAGAAGCATTGCATGTTAAAGTCTCTGTGCCAGAAGCATTGCATGCTAAAGTCTCAGTCGAATTAGATTGGTACCGTGCTGCCACGACACCAGACTGTCAGAGGCCCAGTCGCATGCTTGTATTTAAGGCGTCGCGCGGAGGGCCTATGGCAGAAACATGCCGCTGTGCAGCTTATTCATAGTCGGCGGCGGGCCGGTAAACGGGCGCGGCGTTTCGCAGCGACGAAATCCACAACTTTGCAGCGTGTAACATTTTGGGATATTTTCACGCCGTAAATTACGTCGGATTCGTTTTCCGACAGTGCAACACTCCGCTGTTTTCCGAGTCAAAATGAGCTGATTTATACTGGGAACCCCCTGTAGCCAAAATAGAAGCCCGCTTGGTGTTCGCCTGCCACTCGACGATGTTTGGCAACTTGCGAACTGCGCGTGTTCTATGACAAACCAATAGGGCACGTTTGCACGAGCCACGCGCTACACGTCACGCTGAACAGCGTCACATTTTACCAGTAGGTATTAAGATCTACAAGATCGATGACCTTTTAAAGTTACAAAATACGCAGATCTCCTACGTAAGCGTTATGAGAAATTTCACTGTTTTTTGTTCGTTGTGACATAGGTGTATTACTATACAACGGAGGTATTTTTGCAACTAACATCGGATGAACCTAATCTGATCTTTCTGCGCGTTTCTGTTTCAGAAGGAAATAATTTGGACCGTGTGCATTTCACACCGGACATTGTTCATATGATAGCGCCCACGTTACCGAGAGCAGGCTGACCACATTCGGTGCAATAGGACGACTTTTCAGATAATATTGATTAAAACCGCGTGAAAATCTGTGCCAGGTCATACGAGGCTACGGAATCTTTCAAACTTCAGTAAACACATTGATGAGAAACAATGCTTCCGCATCACAATTTACAGGCGATGGCAGCGCTGATCACGTGCTGCATACATACACTTCATGATACCAGGCCATTATCTTGCTTGGCCTTAAGTGGACCGGTGCTATTTGTAGGAATGACACGAAACTTAGTTAAAAGCGTGCCATCACCAATAAAACGCTTTTCACCAACCAGGGCAAGAGGTTCCAATCACGGCGCAGAATGTGCGTAGCAGTCGGGGATGCAGTTTCCGATTGAATTGGGTAATCTCCCGTATTGGGTAGGCCCCCTTCCCCACTCCTACCTTAGGATTTTGAGATTTAGTCCCCTCCACTTTGAGAAGGAAGTAAACCGAATCTGGGGAAAGACTCATTTGTTAGCTTTTGGGGGCGGGCAGGTTGGGCCATTTTTTCTGCTCAGCCGACCCAACTCATCTTGTGAAACTTCGCCCCTGGTAGTGGTAGTTTAGGCCGTCCATAAACTGCATTGCACATGAAGGGGTGGGGGGTGGGGGGGGGGGGGGGGATAACGTGGAAACGTAACGGATGCGCAACAAGGTGAGGGAAGAAGGTATTGGTCAGTACAACGCTATTCTCAGATGTGATTGCAAATTATGCTAGGAGGGAGGGGCTCGTTTCTAGTGCTTAACCAAGGGAGGGGGAATATTGCAAGACGGTAAAACGAATAACGTTATCAACCAACGGCCACTTTCCCAGTTTTATACCTCTCTGACCCAGCGTAACATTTACTCCGGATAGTCAATAACTGATCACACGATTTTGCCCAGATGATTTCGATATGGTGAATAGTAACAGAACATTCTTGCGATTGTGGGCGCCATAATTCAAGCGTAAAATAACAAATGGATATGCTGGAACATTCGCCTCTGGTGACCTGACAACTTAGCCCAAAAAAGAACCAAACCTGACATCACAGAAGTTAAAATCGATGATATCTATGAAATAAAAAGGACGTAACGCAATTGCCAATACGTTAACTGCATTGCCGATCCGCGAGAAATCTGACTGACATGACGTTCACAAATGGGTTTTAGGTCAAAGCCTATTGGAACAAAAATGCTGAAGAATTGACAGCACAAGCAAAAATGCTACAAAGTCAGCTTAGAAAAAGCTAGCATGATACTTTTAGTGTTCACTAAGTAATTTAAGACACACTCAGCACGAGTCGTCCCTTCGCGTATGGCTTGAACCCAGGCGAAGAAAACTGGGATGACTTCTCAACCTACTGACAGGGAACCTGGTCACTGGGATGGCTTCTCAACCTACTGACAGGGAGCCTGGTCGCGGTGAGGCTGCGGGGTGCGCTACGATTGTTCTGCATCAAGCCTTCGCAGGATACAGCATGGAAGGGCGTTGACATTCCAGAGATGTATATAAATTTCAAATTGTGTGATGAAAAAGACGTCTTCAACTTCGCAAAAACAAGTCTTACATTGACCATGGATTAAAGCGCCTTGGCGCCTTAAAGCGCCTTACTAAATGTCCCAATCTCATCGAAGCAGCTTAACAGGGTGTACATAATCAAAGCATTCTACAGGTGTGTCTCAAACTAAGATGTAACAAAGAGGCCGTTCGCTCTGAACCGTCGAGAATCTCAGCCCATGTTTGGAGCTGGGTGCCTAGATATTTCGTCGCTGCTCGATTGTGAAAGTAATGGTGTCTGAAACTGTGTAAATATAAGCCCAGCTGGTAAAATCTTAATTGTCATTTATGATGGACATTCAAAAGCCTTTTCATATGGCCGTCTTGTCTAAGAGTGCGATCCGCAAACCGCGGACCGGAAATTAGTTGTTCAGATCCAGGACAAATTTGAAGACCTGGAAGTGCTTCATAAATTTGTTCAAAATAAGATAGGAGGCTCTGTCCCGTCGTCAAATGCTGTAAACCTCTCAAAATAGTCGAATTATCTTTACACAACCATACCAAGAAGGCAAAATTGTTCAATTCTTGGAAACAAAAGCGGATATAATACCTACAGTAGCCTGCCATGTCTGTCTGGAGCCAAACTTGTCTGGAGATGTCCAACATTCAACTGAAATTGATTAGTTTTCGAGGCCTGTTTTAGATGTCAATTTCTTGAAATAGCTCAGAGCACACTCGAAGCAAAATGTTGGTAATTGTAAACCAGGTTGCACAAGTTACCATGTGAGCACACCATCAGACATAACTTTTATCACAACCATAGCGTTACTATGCACATGGGTGGAGTATGAAGCAATGCATGTGTGATGGTAACGCTCTGCAAACATGTGGCAGCAAGCACTGCTGATGAGAGTTGCTTCCCACACATCTTAACACTTAAACCCTCCTCCAATGTCTATTTGATTCTCCTCAAAGGCATCACACAAATCGTTCATACATCAGAGCACCCTGGCTGCAAGTGCCTATCTGTTTGTATACTCAGCTGCTGCTGCGTCAAAAACTACCCGCAACATATTATCCCCATCACCGGCATCTGAGTCATCTTCAAACAACGTATCCATGACAAGTTGATCTTCATTCATGGTCTCCCCCTTCTAGGTGTTGAGAATTTCCTGTAACAAGGAAAATACCCTTATTTCCATTAACCAACGGAGGCAAGGAGAACTGAGTGGGAATTACATCATTCCTTTCAAGAAGCATGCTGTTTATGACATGGTTGATATCTGGACAGCACACAAAACATCCTTCTTGATGACCAGCCACAGTCCATTAGGTTTTGCATGTGAATGTGCGACCTGTATAGATAATGCTAAATTTGATATATGGATATTAAGGTGGTCCTCATGGGCATATTTCATGGGGCAGAGGGCATGTACTTCCATATATCGGATTTGCATAAGCATCAATACGCATACAATGAATGACCAACTAATAAGAAGTGACGCTTCATACACACACACACACACACACACACACACACACACACACACACACACACACACACACACACACACACACACACACACACACACACACACACACACACACACACACACACACACACACACACACACACACACACACACACACACACACACACACACACACACACACACACACACACACACACACACACACACACACACACACACACAAACATACACACATTCTTTAATAGCAATGACACAAAATTGAGCACCCCAGAAAGCTGAAATGTTTTCTACAACAAATTTGAATCGTGATCTGTCACAAACCTTGCAAATACATACATGCCATGCAAACCCTTTTCATTACCAATTCAGCAAATGCGTGTGGTCCTATAATAAAATCACGTATAGGATGAGGCCAACCATGTTGCACGGCCTTCCTGTGCTCCTCAGCGGAGGTTTCCAACTGCGGCGCTGCACACAAACCCAGCGGGTAATTTTTGGACCGTCCAAACGAAAGGGGAGAATCAGGACCGCAATTTCTCTGATGAAGAATTCTCTGACGGAAAATTATCCGCACGGAAAATTTTCCCTCGGTCGAACGCACCCTAGGTGTTTTGATAGAAACGGTCATAGGCGCAGGAACGTTTCGAAAGGTGGGGGTGGAAGGCCAAGCTCGGGGCGTACTTCAGGAACTTTTTCTGGAAAACAAGCCCAACGACAGGGGGGGGGGGATAAGAATGGAGGTTATCTCTCTTTATTCAGATGTAATGACTGCTATTCTAGATATGCATCTAGAGCTGTTCTCAATGATGCACACTCTTGCCTCTACGATTCACGTATATCATTCGGGGAAATAAGGCTATCCAGCCTCCCAAGATTATTCGTCCGTATCAACGTTGTCTTTCCTCCAAGCCAAAATTCCATTAGCGGTAAGCATTCTGGGTCGTTGAGGAGGCATCTGTCTCCACAGGGTAGATGCCAGAATATGGTCTGAGCAAAGGCTGGTGAGAATCTTGAAAGTAAATCGATCGCTCACAGTACAACAGATTTTGCATGCGCCTTCATTTCGCTGGCTGCTTTTCAAGAGACAAACACTTGTCGCGGCATTTAAAGTGAAAGCAAATTCGGAAGCTTGAAACTGTCAAAAACCATGTGAGAAAAATCATAGAAGTGGAGATTCTCTTTTGAAAACCAAGCCACAGAAGGAAGGCCATTCTGTCATATGTTCCCTGCCTGAGACCTGCTCCCGTCCGCCGTCGGTGGCCACTGTCCTGGCCCGGCTGTCTCCGAATGGCTGACCGCGAACTGATGGTATTGCTGCTTTGTTGCATATTTCTGGAACAGCATTGCTACTAATCGGAATGTAAAACATGTGTCGGACACCTGCAACAGTGCCTTTTTCCGAACGATCTTCTCTTACACCAATAAAAGTGCCGCCGGGAAGCTACGTACTTTAGATATGAATTAGCCCAACGGACATTTATTTACCCGTCAATCAAGGTAGCTGACTTGATCTGCTTTTGTGTATAGGCAGGGGATAGCCATAGCCTGGCTAAGAGGAACACAGGGTTGACAAAAGCCTCCTTTACGGTGAGAGCCTCCTTTACGGTGCCTCCTTTACAAAGATATCTCCGGATGTAGTTTACTTGTTGACAAGGAATACAGTTTTCTGCGTTTCATTGTATTTTTTACGTTGCAACCGGAACAGAAACCAGAAGAAATCAGGCAGTATGTTTTTTTCTTAAATGGTAACCTAGGTCATTTTAGGTCAATCACCTATTCTGACCTCTAAGAGGTCCATGGAAGATGTGTAATGGGGTTCCTGCTATCAATAAATTCGAAAGGAGCACCAGAAACTATCCCATAGAGCAAGCTCCAGGGTAATAAAACAGGTTGGTTTTGACCTTGGTCTGACCTTTAAACCTGACCTTCGGTCGACGTTATTTTATCATCCAATATTTATGTTGCCTAAGAAAGCATGTCAGAGATGTATGACTTTGTCTAACACTCCATTTTTGCATCAGATTGAACGATTCCCTTAAAGTTGACTTCGCTGAAACCATGGCCTGACTTGGACCTGCCATAGGTCAGCGACCTGACAAAGTAAATCTAATTTTTATGCCAAATGATCCGCTATTCAATTGTCTACAGCTATGCAACACATGGCACGGTTGCATTGCGTCTTTCGGAAACCATTCTTGAAAAACCTACGGGGGGAGTCAATTTGATCCCTCACCCGAACGCGTGTTCAGGCCAATGAACTGCAGAAATCAGGCGTTTAACGACCGCATGTAATAAATCACCGGTATGCCATGACTTAGTGGACTCTTTCTAAACCGATAGATTTTAAAAGCTTTTTCATAATGCTTTATCTGCGTTCTCCAAACATTGAGGACATCGCGAAGGTAGATTGTAGATCGATATGTTTGATTTAAATTTGAGGTTGAAAATTTTGATTGTAGATCGAGTAGTCAGCAATGAGTACCAACATCGCCAAACCATGTTTTTCTAGAGATGTTTAACATTCAGTCAGAATCGATTAGTGATGCAATTTATTTAACATGGTTTTTAACATGCGCGCTCGCAAATCTCAGCAACAAAAACCTCGACGCCATGCGTTGCAGTCTCCATGGGCCGCGGGGCGCTAGCACAGTGGTTAACTTTTTGTCATGGTCCACCGGTGGACGAAAATGATAACGGTTCTGAAATAATTACCTCTAGACACCTGAACTGATTAGTAAGAAAAGTTAGGTGACATAATTTTTAGCATACGTACTCACAAATCTTAGAAACAAAAATCTCGACGCCAGGCGTTGCAGCCTCTGTAGGCCGCGCAGCGTCGGCTCAATAGCTAACACTGAGCCGTGACCAACGAGTAAGTGAGAATGATGACGCTTCTGAAAGAAGCACCTTTGAAGGCTTCAGAACATCAAATCTTGCATCTACAAGGCAGTCTGGGCGCATATTTCACGCGTACTATTTTTAGACTGATGATAAGAACAGATTGGCCCTTAAAGCACCGCGAAGTGCTGCTACAATCTGGTGGTAGAACTGGAAGAAAGTAAGGGTAAATTCTCTTTTTTTCGTGTTTCTGTAACTATTAATCTGTCCAGAAGGCAGATAAACACGGCGCCCGCCGTCTGGCGGCACTTGCAGTGGCCGGCTCCGTTCGGTTTTACGGAAGCTGCACCCCAGACCACCGCTGTCCTTGCTCTCGAGATTGCGAGCAGGTTTGTTTAAGCTTTTTGATGCACTGTTTCATTAATCCATTCTGAAAAATGAACGTTTTTAGGCAAACATAGGACGACCATGATCTTTTTCAAAATTCATTGCGACCTACGCTATTCAACAAAAATGAGACATCCACTCTACTCAACAATAATGAGTCCCCTTATTTCCTTCCGGGCAAGGTATCCCTGGAGTAGAACACCAAGGACACATTACCGGTTCCGGTCAAGAGCTGAAGGGCCACTCCGTCCCATCGCGAAGCGTCTTCTGGCCGTCATTCTTGCGACACGGGGCGGGATCTCCTGGTCGATCCGGAGGCCATTGGGGGGATATATCATATCAAATTGCTCCTCTCCCTGACACGGAGGCCTTCTGACCCGCACAGTCGGCCCCAGATCAGCAAAGGAACCCTTACTTAAGCGACAACATCCCTGATCGCCAAAGATGGTCTAATAGTTGCCACACAGGCTCGAGTTCCGTGCTTCTCTGTTTTCTCCAGAGGTATTGAGAAATCCTTGAACGTACATTGCAGGGGAAAACGGGGCAAAATGAGGCACCCTGGTAAAACGAGCACCGCGCGATTTCGACTGTTAGAGGTGGCACCATCGGAAATCAATGGTTTAAACTAAAGTTCCTCTGACAGGGAACGGAAATGACGTGCACCGAGCCTTTCTGTCGGCGGCCGTCGTTGGAGAAGGACGTGAGTTCTCGCTTTCCATTTTTTGTTATTATTTTTATGGTGATTTGAACGCTGTTTATTCTACGAGTATAATGATAGTGAATTCAATGTTGCTGCGCTTTGAGGGTGTATGCATGCAGATACCTTGTGAGCAATTGCGAATTTTTCGGGCCAGTTTTCGTTGTGTGTCGAATCATGTTGTGTTGGCGTCCATGGGGCAGAATGGTTGGGGCAAAATGGGTACTCGGGGAAAATAGGACACAATAGGTGCCGTTTTGCCCCACCTGAAATATGGTTATCGCGAGGAAATTTGGCTTAAATAAGCCATGAACACAATGTTTGAATGGCAGTTGCAGGCACATGAGTAGATCCCCAAATCAAATGAATCGATACTGTTTCAGTTCTATTATTAAATAGTGTTCGAACTACTGCGTCAAACTGGGAACGTGCGACCTTGCGATTTGTCGTTCATTATTTATTGAAGGTGTGCATGTGATAGCTCTATATTTGTCGTCCCTTTTAGGCCTAATTTATTGTAATTATGTTGTTTAACAAAGCTTATTTGTGAACATAAGAAATGTAAGTACCTACCTATGATGACTTGATTCAGTATCACGCATTTGCCCATCTCTTTGATAACCTCTATAACTTACTTGTTAGTCAGGAAATAAGCAACAACTTCCGCCCGACGCATTATGAAAAAAGTATCTTAAAAGTAACTTAGGCTATGAAAAAGGTGAAGAGTTAATACATTTTTGGTCACTATCGCATAAAACTCACAGTACATTTCGTACTTTTCCGAACATTTAAAGGACGTATTTCTCTGCATGCACAGGCACTGGCGCAAGTACTAACGCAGAGGTCTTCTGTCTGACAGAACTGACGTAAACAATGAATTTAAGTTTTCTTTTCTCTGCTTATGGGCAAGACCCAGCAAATTGTAGTAAGTTTTAATGTTCATTTATCATGTTGTGCCCAGAAGCGCTGCTAGCTCCAGTGAAGTGGGAAAAAACCTTACATCCCCTTTAAACATATGCGATTCAATGTTTGGTTTTTAAGGAATTAAATAGTTCAACGGTTTCTTGTTCCTTAAACATTAGGAATGACTTATTGCATAGTATTACATAAAAGGTGTTTTACCATTTATTTACCATTAACCATATCGCCATAATATTAAATTAAACGTAACTAATTTAACACAAGAAATGAAATGCCCGAATTGCCAACTAGTCATAGACATGCAGTTATGTATTTGGCTTTGATAATTGTACCTAATTTTTCATTGCAGGGAAACGTTTTCCTAGTTTATAAAAAGGAATATAGGAACACTGGCTGTTCCAGGGAAGGGTGGAAAGTGTGGGGGGGGGGGGGGGGGCGGGGGGGAGGGGGGAGGGCTTCAGGAGCAAACGACCCTCCCAAATCCGTTCAACGTTCACGCTGACGTTCTTTTTTTTACAGAGGAACTACTTAGCCAGACGGAGAATGGTTTGAAATTACAAGGGAAAAACCGATCGGCAATCCTGGAAGCAGGATACGATGGCAAAGACCATCAAAGCAGTCAAGGTGGGAAAAATTTCCACCAAAGAAGCGGTTTCTGTTCCCGAAGTCGGGAAATGTCAATAACAGAGGCCACAGAGAAGACCCTGGGTCGACACAAACCTGTTTTCACGGAAGCTCAGGAGCGAGATTTGGTACAGCACATAATGGAGCTCCAAAACCGGAATAACGCTGACTGACCTCAAGAAGCTCGCATATGAGTTCGCAGACAGAAAAAAATCACGCAACCATTCAACACGGTGACAAAGATGGCAGGGGAGGCGTGGATACGGTGCTTCCGCAAGAGGAACCCCACGGTCTCACTAAGGACACCAGAGGCCACAAGCGTTTCTCGCGCCTCGGCGTTCAACTCAGTCAATGCCAACGCGTTCTTCGACAACCTTGAGTCGCAAATGGATTCTGCCCAGTTCGGTCCCACACGCATCTACAACATGGATGACACGGGATTCAACACGGTCGCAACAAAACAAGAGAAGGTGATAGCGAGGAAAGGGTGCAAGCAGGTCGGCCAACTGACATCTGCGGAACGGGGCACGCTGGTTACCGGGGTGATGTGTATCAACGATGCGGGGAGCTACATACCTCCAGGTGTGATATTCCCAAGAAAGAGGGCTAGCCAGCAGTTGGAGAAGGGTCTTCTCCCAGGTAGTCCGGTGCTGTACCATGAGTCTGGTTGGATGCATAAGGAGCTGTTCGTGAAATGGCTTGACCATTTCAAACAGCACGCGAAGCTCTCGAAACAGGATCCAGTCCTTCTCATACTGGATGGGCAAGCCATCTACACCAAGAGCCTCGCAGCCATCCTGGTTTGCAGGGAAGCAGGTATGGTGATGCTCACCATTCCTCCGCACACCTCACACCGCCTTCAACAACTGGACCGGACGTTCATGCTTCCCGTCAGCACCTTTTTCTTCCAAGGTCAGAGAACGTGGCTCCGAAAAACCCTGGTAAAGTCCTCACACTGTATGAGATGGGGGAGCTGATCGGGTCAGCCTACGTGCAGGCGGCAACAGTGAAGACGGCGTTGAAGGGCTTCGAAGTCACGGGGATCTTTCCCACAAACCACCATATATTTGGCGAAGAAGACTTCGCAGCGGCAGAAGCAGCGAACATCTCGCTGGTCGGCACCGCAGACGCACCAGTGGGTCTCAATTTAGCAGCAGCTTCTCTGCCCATGCCTGGGCCCTCTGACGTTGATGTCTCGGTGAGCACGAACGTTCTGGAGTCCTCGGGAACTGTCGCCGGAGACGCAACGCAAGCTGGAATATTGGGGCAGGGAAGCCCGATTAATGCCGAAACTCCGGCAAAGTTGCTCACCGCTGGGGCTCTGCCAGATGATTTCTCAAGCTCTAGCGATGACAAAGATGACGTTCTAGAAGTGTCATGCTCATCTGGACCGAGCCATGCTTCCCAAGGTCAAAATGATACACCCGCAAGCTCCTAGGTGTCTCCCCGCGAAATCCTCCGTGCCAAAAGTGCACTCAAGGGAGGAGAGAGGTAGATGACGAAAGAAAGGTAAAGCATGTGTCTTGACTGGCACAACATACAAGAAGGATATCGAGAAGAGACTCGAAGGAAAAGAAGGTATACAGGGAGGAAAGAAAATGACGACAGACGTCAGTCTAAACGAAGAAAAAGGAAGAATGCAGAAACTCAGAAACCGCAGCGCAAACAAAAGAAGCATACGCCGCGAAAGCTTACCTTTGAGGAGTCCTCGGACGAAGAAGATTTAGCTTGTCTGTACTGCGGGTTCTTCTTCTCCATGTCCAAATCGAGCGAGTCTTGGTTGCGATGTGCTCTCTGCGGTAAATGGGCGCACGATGCCCGTGCAGGGAGTGATGAAGAGGACGAGTGCGTGTTCGTGTGCGAACTGTACCGGGATGACTAGGCAGGCTGATGTAGTGTCTGGTTTCGCCATTGGTGTTACCTGATGACGGGTCCACTAGGCTGTGCTCTTTTCGTGTTTTACGTTCACAGTGACTAAGAAGTGGATTGATAAGAAGAACGGGTGAGTGTTCCTGAGCGAACTTTGCTCGATGACTTGTGTGTTTGAGACTCTATCGTTGTCGTCTCATTGTGTAACCACCAGGCTGTGTTCCTCTAGTTCTGTGTCTATGCCATACAGCAATCGCTGTCGCTTCATACGAAGCTGTAATACGCATTTGCTGGCCATTATAACTTTTATTCGTGGGATCATACTGAAGAAACGAGTATGTAGCGGGGTGGTTCGAACGAAATATGAGAGCCCAAGCTTAAGCAATATGGCTATTGGATGTCCAGATAAATACCTACTCACCGAGAAATGCATTTATTGATGCGTTTTTGTTAAAAATGATAACTTTGAAAATATTAATATAATACATTTTGCTTATTCAATCTCATCACCTGTCCGTTTTGCCCCGAATACTGCTTCGTTTTGCTTCAAGCCGGGGGCAAAATGAGGAAAAAACGTTGCCTGATATTAAGGAGGATCACGCTTTAACGTGAAGAGATATCGAGCCAGCCCTTTTATAAAAGATAGACAATTGATCAGCCTTCCATATCCACCTGCTAAAGACTTCCTGGGTAGATTTATGAACTTGCCATATTCAAAAACCGTTAAGGTGTCCGTCTTGTCCCGCTTTCCCCTAGATGGAAGGGGTCCTAAGCTTGTACTGACATGGCTAATCCATGTTTGTCTTAAAATGTTCAAGATTCGGTGAGAACTGATTACTAGTAAAAAAAACTGTGTAAAATGTTTTTGAACATATGCGCTCGCAAGTCATGGCAACACCAGGCTGAACGCCCGGCGTTGTAGTCTCCAGAGGCCGCGCGGCATCGGTCTGCGGCTGTGACACTAAGCGATGGCCAATAAGCAAACGAAAAAGATGATGCACCTTGAGGAAAATGGCTAGTGAACTAGGTAAATCGGCACGTACATTTGAATGTGGTGCAAAAGTAAGCTAAACACAACCTTAATCTGAAAAGTGTGTGTGTGGGGGGGGGGGGGAGGGGAGGCAGCTAACACTGCTGGCCTCCACCTTGAAAAGTGGGGGGGGGGGCATGGCCCCCTGGCCTCCCCCCTGTTCGTACGCCCATGAATATGGTGCCATGAGGCCTTAGCGGTTTCGATACATTAGACGTTGCGATGCATTCGTGGTTACAGGCATTAAGGCTTCCGAAACGGACCATTAGCAAGGCAGTTCACCTAGTCAGCCACTGGAAGCTTTTTGACGAGCTGCATGCCTGAAGGGGCGGAGCTTGGGCCGTAAGCCAATCAGCGACCGGGCCCAAGTTTGCAGCGCAGTCGGCAGCTGGGGGGCACTCGCGGAGGGAGGGCAGATGGAAGGCCGCGGCGGGGTGGTCGTCGGAGGGGGGGGGGGGGGGGGTCGTCGAGTGTTTGCATCACGCCGTGGTGTCTGCTTCACGCCGTGAGTGAGAGTGGGTGGAATGATGTTTTGTCCGCAGGGAGTGGGAACGTGACCGGTCGCGCCATCACGGAGTCTGATTTGGTGTTAAAGAGAATGTTCCACATTTGAAGGTATTGAAGCAAGCATCAAATTGGTGAAATAAGCTCACTTGTAAATCATGGTATTACTTTGAGGAGGAGATGCTGCTCTTACGCAGTCGTACTTAGCACCACACTGAGAGCCAACTGATGGCCATTATATCTGGAAATAGTGCTCACGAACGCCAGTATGGACGACACGGCAATCGTAGCTTCTTGGCATGGGTCGCTACATGGCCAACGGAGCGTAAGAATTTGAGTGGTGTTATTATGGCATCGGGGCGACCTTGAAACAGTTTCCTTGAAATTGGTCCATTTTCTCGGGCGCGTATCTCAAAAACTGGAATGCTTTATGTCTCAAGAAGGGCGGGGCTGTTGGCTGCGTTGAAGGATCTTCAAGATGTCTATTTCAGTTTAAAACCTCATTGGAATGTGGCATACGCCCCCAAACACCTATGCATCAGTGGTGCCACTTTTGAACACGGAGATCTGCGGGACACGGGCTTAAAAAGCCCGCAGGGCTGCAAGCGGTTATTGCTCACCACATTACCGTATTGGCGAGTGTGTTATGTCTAAAATTACTCTCGTGTGCATGTTGTTAACCTCAAACTGAAAAGAGCAATTGTTATAACATCTTGCGAAAAAAATGTTAATATAGGGAAACTAACTTTTTATCACCTTTCCAGCTAAACAGCGCATGCCATTTCACGAGCAGACAATTCATGACATGCTGTAGCTTCCAGAGTTACATCACCATGGCTAAATAACTCAAACCTACAGTGGAGTACAGTGTCTTGATTATGCCTTCTGATGGAATGAATTATCAGCAAAACAGCGAGAACCTTTCTAAAATAACATCACATTTGTGGTGGCGTCTGCCGTGGGCGTAACTTTCTATTCAGTCAGGGATCTCAAGCTTCAGCCACAACACCTGGATAATTTTAGGCATTTATCTTTCCTCAGCTCACCCCAAGCATACTTGGTAACATTTCGCTCCCGGACTTCGCACACCACTTGTCAAGTGTGTCAAAGGTCACACAAAGCACAGGTCACGTGAAAAAAGCAAATGACTTTTAGGAATATCTGATCAATGCAACTGCACAGGGCGTTTCAAACAGTAAGCGCCACCCAATGCCTGGATTAAATTGAAAACATTGCCCTGCATTGAAATTCCAATGCAAACCAGTCTATGAAGTCCATAACATCAAATCAGTTCACTTTTGTACGGTCCTGGACTTTGTCAGCAAATTTCGTAACCTTTCTATAGAAATCCTGTCTGTCATACGTAAACACTGATTTGGTATATGGCCGGGAGAGAGCCGCAGAAGCACACTGACTACCAAACCATCCCGGCGATCCCAGCTGGCATGTTTGAGGTTCCAAAATCAGTGCATCAAAGTACAAAATCTGTGCAAAAGGCTGTTCGTCAGCTGTTCAAGGAGTTCGGACGCACAAGATGGCCTTCACGTGGCGCGCGGACGAGCTCGTGTTTGCCAGTCACGTCTGGATGGATGCTAACTGGTCACGTTGGAATGTATCATCATTTGTCCAGGGGCAAGACAGAGGGTCATTTATGGCGCACTCCTCTTTCACCAAATGCTACTCTTACCTTCTGCAACTTTCCACGTGGCACGCCGACGCCGATGCCGTATCAGCATTATGCCGGTAGGCAACAGGCCCAATGTGTACGCCCAAGTATAAATACACTCGTATCAAATGTATTTGGCGTATAAATCCAGCATCAGAAAAGCAGTTTTGTAGTCAACGTGCATGCTAGTGTTGCCTTCGTGGAACTGGCGAAGTAGCTGAATCGGAGTGCACTCTATCTTTGGGCTTTTGATGGTCAAATTTTGCTTGCATAACGCATGCAAAATGCATAATTAGGACTAGTGACCATATGAACCCAGGTAAATACAGTCATTCTTGATTTGCGTTGTTACACTGGAAGAAAATGTTTGATATCTGTTGCCCGTTACTTTTGAAGACCATTCTGAAGGTCCAAGAGGATTCGGTCTTGGGCACAAGATGGTTTCCTCGGACCGAGGAGATTACATGGGTTTGTCCTTCAGCAGTCTCTTGAAAAGGTGTCGTAGTTCCAAGATCTTGAAATGGAGAGAACTCAACAGTTCCACTCAGTGTTAGATCATGAGAAGCAGGTGTAGGGAAGGCATCTTGCAGTTAGTCATGCAAAAACATCGGAAAATATGAATATGCTCTAAGGTTTCTCACGGCGTGTTGTTTTGGCAGTAGTAGAATGGTTGGACATGTGTATTGCAGGCTTTTTGGAAGACATCTGCCTTGTGTGGCGGGTGCAGACTTTCAAATTTGGAGGGATAGGTATTCCAAATCGCTGCGGTGCGGGTATTCCAAACTTGACGATGGCATCTTTACTGGCTTGTTCTACATAACAGCATTTGTTGCAGCCTGCAGCATGCATCAGCGGCTTTGATGTCATGTGCTCTTGCTGAAAGAGCTGAGAGTGGGTAAAAATGGTTGGGCTCGAATGTTGTACTGCTAAGTTGTCTCGGTGTGGGTCAAAATGGTTGGACTGGACTGTTGTACTGATCAGTCGTCTCGGTCTCGGCGTCTCCGCGTGCGGGAGACGGCGGCCGGTCGCGTCGCGTCGCCGGGTCTTCTCTCCGCTGCACTCTGGGCCAGACTGCCCTCAAAAGTGAGATTAATTCAGTGAGTCAAAATTAATTACTAAATACTTGTGTTCCATGCCAGTTTCCCATGCGGAATCCGGTTTTGCACCCCATTTGTATCGTAGTTGTCAAACTACTGACGTTTTTTTAAGGCCAAGTTGAGGTCACTTACCTCAAACGATATATCTGCTAGTTTACTTTAAATAAATTGCGCGTGCATGGTATTTTTACGCGCCGAATTCGAGTTTGGCATTATTTTCAAACTGCTGACTACGAAACCATCATATGGTCTATGTTGACCGGGTGTAACTGCTGACTACGAAACCATCATATGGTCTATGTTGACCGGGTGTAACTGCTGACTACGAAACCATCATATGGTCTATGTTGACCGGGTGTAATAAATCAATAAAACATGCACGCTGATTCTTGTTTAGTCGGAGTCAGTGTCGCTGGTATCGTCCTCAAGTATACATGACGGGAGTCGGGAGTAATCACGGGGGTGATCAAGTATACGGGAGGGTCCTGTAGAATGGCGAGGGCCTCTTTCGAAAGCGCTTTCTCACCTGGCAGCCCTCTGATTCCGCACACTGATCGCTGCCGACCTGATCACAGGGTCTCTGGTGACCAGTAGTTGTCAGATCTGGTCGGCGATGTATGCAGGCGAGTCTTTTTTAGCGTGTCCCACACGCTACGCTCGTACCGAGTGGCAGTGGCAGTGCGTCAGTAACAGTCACTCCATGGAGACGTACTCGGTGCATAGACACGGGCATCGGAACTATATGTGCATATGTACCACGGATACATGTGCATATATATTTCGGCTGTTTCTTGGCAGTAGGCACCGAACTTTTCAGCGTCCATGTGATATCCGTATGCCATTGCAATGCAGCATGTAGGTCTCCGATTAGGCACTCGTCGACCCCGGTGATCTCAGCTAAGGTCGCTACTTCTGCGAAGGCCCGCCGGGCTGTGTTGCCGTCGTTTGATGAGCCGCTTCCTCCAACTCCGGCTGGTCTAGGTGGTAGCTGATGTAGAGTATGCACCCGAAAAGCCGGAACGAGGCGTGCAGAGTGCTGAAACCCAAATGCAAGTGACTTTTGTTGATTGCAAGTTGCCGGACATGCTGGAGATAGTTCATGACTTTTGGTGCTGCTTGCAGAGTGAACATCGTTGCATTGAGGCGGTCTCCATCCACCCGTGTGCCGACCACAGGCGGAGGAAGCCGAAAGCTTCTTCGGCAAGACTCATGTCTTAAGCCACCCCTCGTTTTCCGACAGGAGCCTCGCCGTGTGCCTGCTCGATTTCACTAATCTTTCTTTCAACTTTGTTTTAGATGTTTTCAGTAGCTGCGTGCATTGTTGCAGCTTTGTGACACTGACACCGTGGCCTTCGAAGTAGGGTTTTACCTTCCGACTGTCACAGCGCTGAACCCATCTTTCGACTTAAGAAAATCAAACAGGTACACCCGTGACATCGTGGCAAAGGTGATACCGCTCACTGATCCGGGTACACGAGTGAGCTAACTGCATTGCGCCTTGCTTTAAGGCGACCCGAGGGTGATTTGACCCCGCAATTCGCGGGCAGGGAAATGAGCCTCATATGTTTTATGACCCCTGGCCGACTCCTACTCAGACAACACCGGAAGGTATCGTCACCCACACGACACAACAGGAGGGGGAGTGGGAGAAAGGGAGAGAGCGAGAGCGAAAGCGACAGTGAGCCATTGCGGAAATCAAGTGGCGTTTATGATGCTTGCTGTCATACGCAGCGTGCACCTCAGTACTCAAGGAAATTTTGTCATACACATGCTTAGAAAGTCATGAATTCTACCACAATAAGCTTCGTTATGTGACGAGAGCAAGCCGTTTGTGTCTTTCAAGTCCCAAGGAGCATGCCTGGCCAGCAGCAGAGCTACTATTCTCACCGCTAGATGGCAGACCACCGAAACATGGTTTAGTCGTAGATCGATAACCTTTTTTTCGCGCGACTCTGCGCAACTTTTTTGTCGTGATCGAAATTCAATACTTCTATCTCAACACCAAAACAGGAATTATTGTGATACTTCGTAGGATCTTTGATCTCTGTAAAGGGATGCTGCTTTTATACACATCCAATAATCAAGATCACAAAAACTGTCATGTCAACTGAAATGTTTTATCCTTTGCGCAGATATATTCCAAATTGCTTCAGTAATCTAGCGGTTGGCTTTGTGAACATGAAAGTACACTGGAATAGGCACAGCAACTGCCTAAACTTGGTTGACTCGTCGCCCGTTTTCTTGCATGGTCTGCACCCTGCAAGCTGCATTCCGACGACCATGGATTTTTGAATTAGTCCCACTTTTGAAGGCAATCTGACCCATAGTGCGCTGCAGATCACCTACACCTACTGCTGAGGGCCTACTGAGGTGTTTTCAACATAACGCCACGCCTGGCTAAGGCTGATTGTTTGTGTAGTGTATCAACAACCTGTTTGATTCGCGACACTGCAGCAAATACGATAGTTATGAGTGTTGCATGACCATTTGTAGTCGACGCACCCGAACATTCAAATCACCTCGACTTTGATTAAAACATACATATTTTAAATGTTCTTGAAAACCTCAATGCCATGCGATGTATCTGACGTAGCCACGTCTCCTCGCTATTATCACTCATCTGTTTAATAATAATCAAACCACGGGTGCCATATGACCAGGGCAGTCTGTGCGTCCTGAAGCCGAAATCATCATCATGGGCAATAACTTGTTGAGGCAGACAATGAGCAAAACTGTCTAAAATAAGAAAACTTTGAGGATTGCTCCTTTTCAAGAACATTCCGATAGTGCTGTGTTCAAGTTGCACATAAACATTAAGACAGGCAGTCAATGCTTACCAGTTATGTATGTCATCTTGCAAAAATTCGAAGACCTTTCGCTCATATGGCTGACCTCTGTTGCATTTCATATATTGAAGTCGAAGAGGTGAAGACTGGTTCTGGAAACATACGGAACAATGCAAATATGTCGCATGAGTGCCAATCTCAATTGTAACTAACTGTTAGCCTTGCTGGATTCGATATGAGAATTAGGCACTGTTTGACTCGCGTCAGCGCTTATCAATGTTATAGCGCATGTTTTTGGATGTAGTTTCATCTGGCCATATAGCCTGCACCTTATCCAAACATTGGCTACAGCTTGCATCGAACAATTATCATCGAAGGTCTTTGAATGTTGCAGAGGTAAGCACTGGTAGGAATGATGAAGCTTTTCTGATGTACATGTTGGTTTGAATTGTTTTTCTGATGTCCACATTGTTAGCAATAACATGCTTTGTCCTTACCATGCAGACGAAGAGCTAGACATGCACAACTCATGATAACATGCAGCCTAAGGAGTATCACAGGCTTGCAACGCCAACACATGGTCGTCACATTGCAGTAAAAACAGGTGAGAACATCAATCATGATAAAGGGCACTATAGCAGATGAGGTGTTTCCATTGCCATATTGAAATTTGTGCAGAAACATTTCACCGTAGCTGATACGACATGCAATTTTTCAAGAAACGTGAACATCGTCCGAATCAGTGACGGCAATCCCTGGGTCCTGGCATAAGTGCCTCCTGACCTGGAACCGCGGTACTCTGTACTTGCTATGCAATCCATCAATCCCGCCATCTCGGTTCAAGGTGGGCCCCTTATTTTGTCTCTTGCTGCCGGAAACCAGGCGAAAGACTGCGCGGCTTATCCATGATCTTCTTTAAAAGACTGAGCAAAACTACAAAAAAGAAATAGGATTGTTTTTATTAAAACGAAAATAAGCAAACCGAATAGAAAATGAGGACATTGCGAGACAACATTAAGCTTGACAACACGATGTTCGCTATGTGCGTGGAAGCCGACTCAGTGTGCCAGTGACTCACTCCAACTCACTTTCAAAGCTCTTGAAATGAAGCGACTGCTGTTTCTCTCCCAACGCCTGACGCTAGCTCTCTGACACTGGCAGCGTGAGGACTCACTGGGGTTACTCTGTAAAGCCTTGGATGTCCTCTTGACAGTCTTTACCGTAGTCAATCTGATGGGAGCAAAACGACCTCCACCGTCGACGCGCCCTTGAAGTCATCAGGATCAGTCAACCCCATGCAAAGCTCATCCTCTGCCCGAAAGACTTGCCATTTTAGTACGAAGAAACAAACCGTATGCCGCTAAGCCTTGCCATTTAACAATTGGCATAGCATCTCAGAGAGAATATGATCGGAATGGAGGCGCGACAGGCTGGCACCGGCGGCAACGCTATCAAGATCTCCCCATCTCGTCACAGGAGTTCTTCCCAAGGCTGTGGAGAAGTATTGCCTCAGGCACTTCACGCCAAAGCCCTCCTCATGAAAAAAAAATGTGAAAAAACGTGACTGGGTGCCTGGGCTGGGCGCCGGCTGTGCCGCGCGCTTAGTTTTCGTGCGTTACGAATAATTATTGGGTACATGGGCCATGTGTTTTCAAGTGGTAAAACACCTTGTTATATTTTTTGGCGTTGGGACCGGCCTACGCTCTTGCACATACAACTGAAAAAAATCAACATCAGAAAGGAAAATTGTAAGTCATTCCTTGTCTACGTTCATATTGCCCTGAAAATTATTTATGGTGGAATCATGATTCCAAGAGATACATGCGAATATTGAGAAAATTTATGCCATCTTAGCCCATAGGTTGGTCATATTTCCTTTCAGGCAAGTGGAAAAAATTTCCACCTAAGGTAGCCTTGCAACCTCGCAACTCAAAATTGCCCAAGGCTGGGAACTCCGAAGAGGTGTGACTGAGATATTTAGAAATGTCACGGACAAATTCAGTACTGATTAGTGTCTGAAATCTGGTTATGGCTCTTAGGGAGTGAGAACAAAAACTGTATGATAGCGGCTCGCAGTGAAAACGGTATATTCCTTGTGAATTTACATTATGCACACACCAGACATTTTGGGACCATGGACTGACAGAAGTGACAGCAAACGCAAAACACTCACTGGCCTCATTCATAACCACATACATTTACAATCAGGAACTTTCAATTCTGAAAATTTCCAACTCTCTGAAGTATTATTCAATTTTTTTATAAATTACACAGAGGCTATGTGCATGCACCACTGTACCTTCCAAAACAAGGAAGAAGATAGACACTAATGCGCCCAAATGTACAACCAGCATCACCTGAGCGTTTGGATGCTGGGCTGCAATTTCATTTTTTGTGTCTAAGATGCAGAGGAACAGAACCAACAGGTTTTCATCGTAACATGGTATGGACATGGCATGAACAAGACGCTTCTAATTCATTTATATTATGCTTATATTTTGTTTGTATTTTGTTCTCTTTGCACACAGCTGCTTCAGCATACCACGCCTTGTTTTCGTTCACCAGTGCATAATAACAACGACAAAACGTTCTTCACACACGCCGTACCTCCACATCCACTAGCCGAGTGTTGTCGCGGCCAGGCCATGACAAATGCTCAGTGCCAGCCCAGGAGTTGTTTTCTGTTGCCCAGGAGAATGCACTGCGGAATGGTGCATGCTCCTTGCTGTCGCTGAGCACCTCGATTACAAATGACGTCACCTATGTAAAAACACGGACGATTTCCCGGGCGTTCACTTTACCTACACTAACCTTTCCGTTGCTGCCTCGGCAGGGACCTTCGTCCCATACTCAGTTGTCTCGTCGACTGCTCAGATGACACTTCTGCCAACAATCCGTCTCCGCCGTGGTTGGTGCGTGGTGGTCCAAAGACGCAATAAAGTCGGCTTATATTGGTGGTTTCATTCTGAAATGAGACGCGAGTCTAAAGGTACGCGCACTTCGGCCATCACATATGCATTACGGATACTCACGTCGATCATCCACCACAACCACGAAATTTTACGCTGTGTAACAAAGCCTGCTAAATAAGAGTGATTCTGAACACCGGCACTGCCTCGCCGTACCGCGCGAAGATGTTATGGACAGAATCCGGGCCATCCGTCCTTAGGCGTAAGAACGGGCGGCACATGGCTGGCATGACAACCAATCATGTTGCTTATGGCAGTAGAGGAAAGATCTATATCCAGCATTGGACTTAATTATTCAACTTCAGAGATGTGTCTTCGCTTTACCCTGTCCTCGTTCTGCGCTGCGTTACGTGCCCTGGCAGCCACATACCGTTGCTGCATTGTGAGATCGCAAGGGTTGTGATGGATATAGATGGCGCTACTGCACGGCATTTCGTGGTTTTAGGTCAAAAGTGCGCACGCATGAAGTACGTACGCAACTTTTCGTAAGCAAACGTAGGTGAGATAGAGAAAGCTCATAAGACAGATTTACATATCCAAAAGCTCGTATGCAAAAGCTCGGGAGCAAATGCTCAGTTGATTAATTCGTATGGAAAAACTCGCATGCATAAAATACGAACGTTTTGTGCGTCACAACCAAACGTAGGAAAATTTTCAAACACGATAAGTTAGTCTGACAATAATACATACGCAGTGGCTTGTGGGCAGGATAGGCGTACAAGCGGGTGCTTATGGCGATACATGGAGAAAATTGGCCTCGGGATGGCGTATGAGGCTTGCATGGCGAGTGTTACATGCATGGCGAGTGTTCCATGCATGGCGAGTGCTCCACGACGGATCGGCCGCCAAGGCATCAAATTTTACCCCGGCAACCGTTAGATTTCGCTCAAACTTAGTTTCAGGGGATGATCGAATGAGTTAACGTACGAACTAATAAGTAAAGCTAAGTAAGTCGAACGAATTAATTCGAGTGGGAAATTTCTGGCTCTATGCGGCTAAGGTTAAAAACAATAATAACATCGGACAATCTTGAGTCGGATACCAACAAATCCTTACCAAAAAGGGGATCCGTATTCGCAGACTCGTCGCATCCGTCAGCTGGCGTCAGCTGCGCGTCCAAGGGCGTCAATGAAAGTCGTCAGTGGACACGTCGTTAGAAGGGATAATGGGAGTGCACAACTGATTCAACGGGGTATCTGCAATGGATGTTTAAGCCTCCAGTCTACTTAAACCTGCATTTTCGAAAGTACCATTGTTTGGTGGTTGATGTGCACACCGTGTGTTTTTTTTTTTTGTCGATCTCCTTCCAGCCTTTCAGCGCCGCGATTACTTTGCGGTGGGCTATAACCAGGCGCACATAGACCGCCACATGATCCCTCGGAAGATAGAGCCGGGGGGACATAGGGGAACCTGGGTCATGCTTGTTGGCTGGACTCCTTGGGTGCCGTGTCCGATTAGCATGTCAGAGGGCACGAATGGTCTAATGCTATCATGGATTTCATGCCTGGGTGTGGTCGGAGAAAGCGTAAGGCTTCATGCGTAAGGGGCTGGCAGTGGCAGACAGTGAGTGACAGAACCCCATCACGGCTCTCTGGAAAACCTATCCGGACCCCATCACGGCTCTCTGGAAAACCTATCCGGAGCCCATCACGGCTCTCTGGACAACCTATCCGGAGCCCATCACGGCTCTCTGGACAACCTATCCAGAGCCCATCACGGCTCTCTGGACAACCTATCCGGACCCTGATCGTCGTCACGATCGTCAGCAACTGGTGCCGCAACGCAAACAGCACGGTGAAGATTCGTCAGCAGGCCTAGCTGGCGGTGGGCGAGGACATTTGTCCACAACAGAGTTTCATTTTTTTGGCAGCATCATGCGAAATGTTCTTCAAAGCACGTAAATACAGGAACATGATCCTGTATAGGTCAAGACTCTGCGTAGTTGAAGCTTTACCGTAACGTGCGGAATCTGGCTGTCTCCTTGGCTACTATATGGTCGCGCATTCGAAGCGCCCTAAAGCCACAATTACTACCACTGCTGTATTCTCTTCACGGCCCGCAGATCGTCAGTCCGTCGGCTGCATTCGGTATCTCGCATTAAAGATTTTATCACCACGGGCAGTCAGGTTGTTGGGCAGTGGGTAACAGCTGTTCTCCGAAAGTGCTCATTTCCTACTTTTTGACGTTTCTTGCGCATTCTGGAATGTTAACAGACTACGTTGCACTCAAAAGCGACAGTCGCGTGACAAAGTCGATAGCGTCATTAACAAAACAACAGTGAGCAGGCGTGGGGCTGTAGTTTCGCTTTTGTTAAACATTCAACCACACCAAAATGGCGCGTTATGGCACGCACGACAAAGACAAAGCGTGACTATTCTTTGCGCATTTTAAAATGCACCCAAGCCTTGTTTCACTCAGCGGTGTCAGCCGTGTGACGAACCTGCTAGCGTCATTGGCATTACATCAGTGTGGCAGGCATAGGACGAGAATATTTGTGTAGAATATTATGTAATGCGAAAATTGCACGCTGTGCATAAGAAAGCACAATGCGCACGTACGTCATTGGGCTGGGGCGTAGTTGTGCAGGACGATGTGCCCACCTGCTCGGCCTAAAAAATACTGCCTGCAGCCCACCCTGTTGCCATGCAGCGCACGCTAAGCTGCATCTCAAATCATTGTCCCATTCCAAGGAAAAGCAGATATGCAAGGCCCCGCAGGGGCACCAGCTTCGGCTGGTGTACGGGGAAGAAAGGGGCAAAGCAAAGTTGGCAAGTACGATTAACCAGCAAAACGCGGTGAAGCAAAACTAGCCGGGGAAAAAACTGACAGCACCGGAGTTTTAGGGGAATCCAAGCAAGCAAACCAATCAAACAAGCAAGCTAGGCCCACACAATCATCCCAGACGGGCCGAGAGCCACCTGCCGGCAGTGTGGGCTGGAAAACGGGCCGAGCCGCCCACCAAACCGTCGAGCGGGCGCTCTCCCTAAGGTCTCAAGCTCCGGAGGACTTGCTTGAGCCATCCGGAGATGGCCAAGTATATATGGCCCTCGCCAGATATACCCCCTCCACAGTGTCCTCCAGCCCGGACCGCAGCATGGCGGGGCATGATCGGCAGCCGGCGCGGCCGGCCCGGCACATCTCCGGAGGACTCGCTTGAGCTCCTCGGAGATGGCCAAGCCAGACGCCCTCGCCAGATATACCCCCGCCACAGTGTCCTCCAGCCCGGACCGCAGCATGGCGGGGCATGGTCGGCAGCCGGCGCGGCCGGCCCGGCACATCTCCGGACGTCCAGACGACGTTAGCCCCGCCCCCGGGATGCTGTCAAGGGCCTCGCGGGAGTCGTCGGCGGCGGCAAGCCAGGCCAGGACGGGGCAGTGCTGCTGTCGGAGGAGCTGCACTGCTCCCTGGCGAGCACTGACGCGACGTCTACAAGGAGACAGTCGTGGGTGTTCATCACCTGCCGATAGCGTTGAGACAGTGCCTGGAAGTCACGGCACCCCTCCTCAGACAGCAGCGTGCGGGGACAACGCTGAGGATGACGAATGTCACCCCACAGGATGTGGCATAAGGGTATGAGGAAGTTGCGGAAGTGCGTCCCGCAGCATTCAGCGTACTCCGCGTGCTTCGCAAGCAGCTCGCCCTGGCGGGTAACCAGAGCGTCGCCGCCAGCCGAGACTGAGCACACGGCCGTCGCCGGATGTCGGCCGCTGCTCGCCGCGGTCACGGCATGCGATGCCAGGGATGCCAGTGCCCTCCGAGGAGTCCAGGAAGCCATTGCGCACCGCGGGCTGCACTAGCCCGTATCGGATAGGCTGTTGGAGATATGTATCAGGTATTGGCTCAGGGTGGTTGTGCCCACACAGGTGCCTGTCACACAAACAAATAATAATGTGCGTTGCGCCGTCGCCCATAAACGGCAGACCGTCGCGGTGGCCAGCGGCCGGAGCCGGATGGCATGACGCCGGCCGCGGCCAGCGTCCGTTCTCTGTGCATGGCGGCGCTGGTGGGGAGAGGCGCCGCAACTCTGACTCCGATGGTACGCGCAATCTCACGGGAGAGCGCCTAGCGCCGATCCGCGGGCGGAGGGCTGCCGTGGCCGGCCGCCGTCGAAACCTGCATGAGGTGGCATGGCTGGTGGGGGTGGGCTCCAGGGCTGGACCGGATGGCTAAAATACGTTCCGGGTGGAATAATTGTTATTGTCGTCGTCTGGTTTGTTATAATAACGTACCAGACACACCACTAACACACTAGACCAGGGGGCCATTCGGAGCAGCTATTCCCTCCGTGATATTAATACTTCTTGTTAACCGTTCCCTAAAACTGAACCGAATTTAGTGTTTGCCCAATGCCCGCTGTCGACGCGTTCAGAATGTGACGTCGGTGCTGACGAGCTGCCTTTTCGGAAGATCACTCGCTGATGCCTACGATACGTTCGCGATATGAGTGGCGGATTAATGGTGAAAAACATTTCGGGTTCACCCGATATTTTTGTGCCGCCAGAAAAAAAAATGGGGGAGTCGAAATATCGGGTAACAGAAGCGGATTTGCTTTCAAGTCTGTCGCCATAAACGCAAACGTCACATGAATACCCTAAAAGTGGTGTCTCTCGTGACGCATGGTGCAGACCGCTGGACCTTGCTATGACTGTATAGAGACCTTACACGCCCGGTGCTGGACTATGCAAGTCCTGTCGACGGTAGTGCCCAGGTGTCGTCTCAAGCAGCTCTTGATATTGTCCAGCATGCGTGTGTCCGCATTGCTGCTGGAGCTTTCTGCACCACCCGCACGATAATCCTGCTGACAAAAGCAAAAGAGACACCATGTGAGACAGAGGGTGATTACGTGTATTAGAGACTTTGACGCAGTTAGAGTGGACGAAGTTATTGCCGTCTTTATTTCACTGGGGCTACTCCAAGGAGAGTAGCTCCTTGTTTGCTCTTGGATTTGCTCATCATTTCCCCAACGTCATTGCTGCATTTATATTTTTGCCTTTCTTCTTATACTAAAGGCGTTGTGCACTTTTTATTTTTGCGTTTTCCCCGGGACGGCAAGTGTGAGAAAAAATACTGATTTTTCCGACTGTGTCTCTGACTGCAGATGATTGTTTGTCCTATTAGACTCTTTCTTCTCGACTTGATCGGCAATCCCGGTAAAGCCCGGCCGCCTGCGCCGCATGGTACCGTCGCTGTCCGGGCCGCCTGCGCCGCCTGGTACCGTCGCTGTCTGGGCCGCCTGCGCCGCCTGGTACCGTCGCTGTCCGGGCCGCCTGCGCCGCATGGTACCGTCGCTGCCCGGGCCGCCTGCGCCGCCTGGTACTGTCGCTGTCCGGGCCGCCTGCGCCGCATGGTACTGTCGCTGTCCGGGCCGCCTGCGCCGCCTGGTACTGTCGCTGTCCGGGCCGCCTGCGCCGCCTGGTACCGTCGCTGTCTGGGCCGCCTACGCCGCCTGGTACCGTCGCTGTCCGGGCCGCCTGCGCCGCATGGTACTGTCGCTGTCCGGGCCGCCTGCGCCGCCTGGTACTGTCGCTGTCCGGGCCGCCTGCGCCGCATGGTACCGTCGCTGTCCGGGCCGCCAGCGCCGCATGGTACTGTCGCTGTCCGGGCCGCCAGCGCCGCATGGTACCGTCGCTGTCCGGGCCGCCAGCGCCGCAGGGTACCGTCGCTGTCCGGGCCGCCTGCGCCGCATGGTACTGTCGCTGTCCGGGCCGCCTGCGCCGCATGGTACTGTCGCTGTCCGGGCCGCCTGCGCCGCAGGGTACCGTCGCTGTCCGGGCCGCCTGCGCCGCCTGGTACTGTCGCTGTCCGGGCCGCCTGCGCCGCATGGTACTGTCGCTGTCCGGGCCGCCTGCGCCGCAGGGTACCGTCGCTGTCCGGGCCGCCTGCGCCGCAGGGTACCGTCGCTGCTCCCAGTCTCCCCCAGACTGCGCAATCGCCGCGGCAGCTGCTGAGAGCACTAACGGCAGCTGCTGGCAGCGCCGCGGCAGCTGCTGAGGCACTAACAGGCATGTGTGACAGACTCGGATGGTTGCCATATGGTGGTTGTAAGTGACAAAGTGGTCCTCATTGTGCCCGAGGTCATCTGTTTACACTTTGCACATAAGATGAAAATAAAAACAACCCACCACACTTGCAAGTAGAAATGAAAGCAAGTAACAGCCATCAGCAAATGGCTCTATGTGTCCCAGTGATATACAAAGCAAACACAACAAGCAACAATTATGAAATCCTTCGCCAAGGTATGTCATCAGGGTGTTATATGCGCAGTGTGCCGCACACAAGCCGCTTCCTTAGATGTTACATTTTGCTGTAAACTTAATCAGATGATTGTTTTGGAGATCAATGGCGCGCCAATATGCCATGAACAGTGGGCCGCAGTATCGCTGGACTTCCATAACATACGCCCGCAAAATTGGACGTCTCCAGAGAAAGACAGTATCATCTTGTGTCCAGGCACAGGGGACGGGGCAAGACAGGCGGACGGCGAAATTGGACGTCTCCGTAGAAAGACGGTCTCATCTTGCGTCCATTCAAAGGGGACGGGGCCAGGCAGGCGGGCGGCGTCCACGAGTGGCTCGGTGGTTGTCGGCAGGGCGTGCGGCGGGGCTGACAGCGGCCCGGCCACATGGTAGATGGCGTAGTAGAAGTCCTCGTCCTCGCCGCTGGAGCAGTGAGACGATGCAGCGCTGGGGTGGCGCTGGCGGCGTTTACAGTGGTGGCGGCAGCGACGGCTCGCTGCCGTCCATGTGATGTCATTTTGCTCAACCTTCGAATGGGCCATCATGGCCTTGACGGCACTGGAACAAGGCATCGACAGTAGTTAATGACAACGAATGACAGCGTACGTACTTGAGGACACGGGAAGCATCAATATTTCGGACACCGTACAATGCCAGCCAAAGCAGTTGCCCAGACATTTGTTTACCTCTGCGACGCAGCGTCCCTCTCGCCAGTCGCTATGACGGCGACGTAACGCAGTCCCCGGGTGCCACTCGCGGGACCTCGTCAGTCGGAAGTGCTGTCCTCCGAACGCAGCCACCAGTTTTGGCCGCGTTCGAAGCATCCAAGTGGCTGCGGCCAGCGCCCACGAACGGCTGGAAAATGACGGAGTTCAGCATGTGAATCAACTGGGTCAGGGCGTGCAGAGCGTAGGTCACCTGTGGCCAGGGGTGGTAAAGGTGTACTTTTTGTCGTTGAGCAAATTTTTGGAGGACAAATTGTTGCCAGTAGCGTAATGCGATACCAGATGATAAACTGGTCATTAAGTGCATGCCCAGGGGCGTCATCAGTAATCAGCCTATCATCGAAAGTCTCATCACTGCAATTTTCAATGTCATGCACATAACCAAAACGTTCAGTTATACATTGCCCTTGAACAAATGTCGACATAAGTGCTGCTGCTGGGAAAGCAGACGCACTTGTCCAAGACTAATCAGATCCTAATCATGATAGGAGTTTTCTTCCACCCTTGGGTCTTGCCTCACGTTTTAACTCGATCTACGGCTGAATTTACTTTCTTCGACCGCAAAAAGTGAACGACCTCGAAAGCCAGGGTGGCAAAATGTATGGCAGATTCCGAACCAGTAGCAAGCGGCACTGGGAATGGTGTCAAATATGGGAACCTCCACGAGGCCATGCCTCCTCACCTTATGAAAGTAATGTTTGCGCTTCGAGCCCCATCTGAACCGTCATCAAAGTATCCACCTTAGGCATGCTCCGGTCCTGGCAAGACATGTTTTGACTGTTGGATGCTTCTCGCCGTGCCCCAACAACTGTATAGAAATTTGTCAATAACTTCACATCAGGTGGATAGCTCTTTCTAAACAAGTTACTCGCCCTGACAGGAGGGGGAGGGTGGGGTATGCGACCCTCCCCCCCCCCTGTGCGGTTTTCTGAGCATACCAATGCGGCATATTGTGCAGTCTTGATCAAATCTTTGGCAGTCTCTAGGCCATCCAATGTACGCGTGTTGACAAAAAAGGTGCATTCAGAAAATTTCCGGAAATACTCATCCATTCCAGTTCCAGTTATAAAGCGAAGGGCGCCGCAGTGAAATATAAACGAGGCTTCTAGCGAGCTCGTCCGCAAGTTTTCTCAGAGCAGTGCTCTGGGATCATCCAATCCCAGGTTTTTGCGTTGCAAGGCCCAGTGCGAGAGCAAACCCGTAGACTTTCGCATGGACAGCACTCAGCCAAAGAACGCCAGATTCTCCGCAGCAGAGCTGGAAGCAGCACTTTTCAGCACAATGAATGTAGCACCAGGATCTGACAACGTTTGTAAACGCTTTGCTGAAAAGCTTCGGCACTTCGTTGCTCGCATCTCTGCTAGTGATCTTCCACTTCATAATCAGACACATTTCCAGATCAATGGACGGAGTCCATAGTAGTTCCTATCTTAACAGCTGACAAGGATGGTACAGATGGCTGACGCTACAGACCCATCTCGCTGACATCTTGCGTCTGCAAGGTTCTTGACAGGTGTCACGGTATACTGATGAAGCTGTACGCCTGTGGTGTGCAAGGTCATATGGGTTGGTTTTTGTTAAACATTGTACGCGATCGCCACTTTCAAGTGAGGGTTGACAACACTATCTCAGACCGTTTCTGTGCGGTGAACGGAGTTCCTCAGGGGGAATGCTGAGCGTGCTGTTGTTTGCAATTTTGGTGAATGACATGGGTGATACGTTACCTGTCAGTGTTAGTCATTTCCTACTCGTGGATGACTTCATCATCCGGATGTCGACGTCATCGTCGACCTCCGGAGCTCGGCAGATGCAGATCTGTCTCGACATACTGACTCAATGGAGTTTTACAAACCGTTTTATTTTTCAGTGACTAAAACCATGTGCATGCACTTCTGCATGAGAACGCGGGATTGTGTCGGCTCTCGTGTGAAGCTATACGGCAGAGCTTGGCCATTCGCGGACGTTGCGAAGTTTTTAGGTGTTGTTTTTGACAGAAAATTATCGTACTCTACCCATTTTGAAATGATCAGAAAGCGATACTCCAAGGCAATGAACATCTTGCAGGTTATCAGCAGCATGTCTAACGGTGCTGATCGAAAGACTCTCCTTCGCCTGTAAATGGCAATGATTCGCTCGAAGCTAGAGTGTGGGTGTTAGGCCTACGACTCAGCACGCGACTCACCTGAGTGAAAGCTGTGACACAGTGCAACACGACTGCATACGTATTGCGACAGGGGCTTTCCGAACCAGCCTCATCGGCAGTCTTCTAGTCGTGGCAAACAAGCCACCTTTGACTCTCCGACAAGGCATGCCTAAATTGCGTTGTGCCCTGAAGGCTGCTTAGTCTCGAACACATCCGGCTTATCGGAGCAGTTTCTCTGAAATCCTCAACCAGCTGTTCGCAACAGGCCAAATTAGCACGTCTAGACCCATATGTGTGTGACGCGGGCATCGTGCCTAATGACGTGGCCACACTCAGAGGACCAATGTGCTCACCTTGGGAGCATGTGACACCTGCTGCGGCCTTGATTTATGTGCGTCGGACAAAACATCCACGACCGTCGAGGAGCTCCATTCGTGGTTTCTGTCTCGTGTGGATGCGCAGTGCCAGACGCACGTACACACACACACACACACACACACACACACACACACACACACACACACACACACACACACACACACACACACACACACACACACACACACACACACACACACACACACACACACACACACACACACACACACACACACACACACACACACACACACACACACACACACACACACACACACACACACACACACACACACACACACACACCACACACACACACACACACACACACACACATACACATATATATAGATATATATATATATATATATATATTATATATATATATATATATATTCATATATGCAATATATACACATATTATATATATATATATATATATACATATATACATATAATATATATATATATATATATATATATTATATATATATCTATATATATAGATGGCTCCAATGCCAAAAAGGTACCGGATGCGGCGGCGTCCCTGGTTACTGGAGAATAAGTGTCTCACATTGTCTTAACACTGCTCGATGTTAACTGCTGAGATTTGCGCTATTAGAGAGGCGTTGGTGTATGCAGATGAACACCGAGGGAAATGTTTTTTTGATACTGCCTTGACTCGGCATCATTTCTTAAAACAGGTACTGCCTTGAACGACCAAGTCCAACGCCAACTATTCTCACTCAAGCATGACTGAAAGAGAATGATTTTTGCTTGGGTGCCCAGGCACAGCGGGCTGGCAGAAAACGAAAGGGCTGATGCTGCTGCTGAAGAGGATGCGGCCGGTATTCAACCTTGCTCAGTTCGGACACCATACTCTGACTTCAAACAATTTTTGTCTGCTCTTTTAACGACAAGTGTCAAAAGACTTGGGGGCCAGGTGAGCACAGACGCACGAGGAAACGCTAGAAACAAACTCAGGTCAGTAGAAGATACAGTGAGTGACTGGGCATCTTCTCACCGGAACAGCAGAAAGGAGAGGTCAGCATCTGTCGCCTCCGCACTGGCCGTCCACACGGAACCCACAGCCATCTTCTGTCTGGGGAGCAACCACCAACGTGTCCTCGCTGCGATCACGGACTGCCGGCTGCCCACGTACTCGTTCATTGTCGCCATCGTGAAGCTGAGCGCAGACGCTTCTTTGGCCCCAAGGCTTCACGGAGACTGTCTCTGTGCTTTCTGATTGACGAGAACCCGATCTGTGGCGCCATAGTGATGCTAGATCTCATGAAGCGTATCTGTGGCGCCATAGTGGTGTTAGATCTCATGAAGCGCATCGAATTTAAAATAATTCACCAGCGTGCCTGTTTAATCAGTGTGCGACGCGAGCTCTTATATAGCTAACTAGGTTTGGTGAATCAGGCACACGGCGTGCAGGACTCTCACACACCGAATGCATGAGAGATGTATGACACTTTGGTGGGTGCAAAATGGCCGCGGTTGTCGACGCGCCCGAAAATCTCAAATCACCGAGGACTTCGTCTTTTTTCAATTGGAGGGCGTTCCGTCACGACATCTTGTACACATTTTATTGTGTATGTGTTTTGTATATCGTGTGCAGCGGGTGGACAGTGCAAGTTAACGGTAACTGGTACCGGGTGGACAGTGCAAGGTAACAGTAACTGATACCGGCTGGACAGTGCAAGGTAACGGTAACTGGTACCGGGTGGACAGTGCAAGACAACGGTAACTGGTACCGGGTGGACAGTGCAAGACAACGGTAACTAGTACTGGGTGGACAGTGCAAGCTGTTCATTCAGAGCCTAGCGACCCTGCCGATGCATGAGCTCCTGCTCCTCGACCATGCGTGCCCGCAAGATTGTCAAACTTGATGGAAAGGAACAGAGGCTCATCATGATCTCCCTCTTCAAGAGGTCTGCCACCCCAACGCTGTAGGTGGCTGTGAGCCCCGAGCTGTAGCAGCAGCTGCTCCATTTTATATCAGTGGAGCGGCTGGCGCTGTTCGCACCAGGTGCCGCCAGCAGCAACCGACTATGCACAAACACCGGTGGGCAGGCACCAGACCGATTTCAGTGTTGTCCGAGTCGACCACGTGAGTTTTTGCACCCACAGTAGTGTTATTGAACTATCTGTGTCTCTTTCCACAGCTCTAAATCGGCACAGGCGGCAGCCCGATGGCGAGCAGCTGCGCCGCCAAGGCATGTATGGCGTCCCGGAACTGACTGCAAGCGGCGTACCACTGCTACATGATGGTGGAGAGCAGCATGGAGTGGTTCAGCCGCGCGCAGATTTACGGATGGTGTAGACATCTACGCAAGGTCCACAAGGTACCGCTCGCCAAATAACAGCCTGTATGTGTGTTTGTCCAAATGCAGCACGCGCGTCTGTTTGTTGTGTGTTATTTTCTTATCTGTATGTAGCGGGTGTTTAAGTAGTTCAAGTTAAGTATAGCTACAATAAAACGTGTAGGTATAAGACGTGGCATCAGTATAAGTTTTCGTTGCGTTTATGTATAGCTACAGGTATGTATATAGTGAGTAGTATGTTATATGCGGTGGTGTATAGTTCTGTATAGTTATAAATGTAGGGGACAGCGGGGCAAAATGAGGCACCCTGGTAAAACGGGCACCCCGCGATTTTCGGCTGTTAGAGGTGGCGTCACCGGAACATCAATGGTTTAAGCTAAAGCTTCTCTGACAGGGGACGGAAATGACGTGCACCGGGCCTTTCTGTCGGCGGCCGTCGTTGGAGGAGGACGTGAGTTTTGGCTTTCCATTCTTTGTTATTATTTTCATGGTGATTTTAACGTCGTTTATTCTACGAATAAAATGAATCGTGAATTCAAAGTTGCTGCGCTTTGACGGTGTATGCATGCAGATTCCATGTGAGCAATTATGAATTTTTCGGGCCAGCTTTCGTTGCGTGTCGAATCATGTTGTGTTGTTGGCGTCCATGGTGCAGAATGGTTGGGGCAAAATGGGCACTCAGAGGGAAAATGAGACACAAAAGCTCCCGTTTCCCCCCCCCCCCCCCCTCTCTGAAATATGACCATCTCAAGGAAATTTGACTTAAATAAGCCATAAACACAATGTTCCAATGGTAGAAACATGCTCATGAGTAGAGCCCGAAACAAGTGAATCGATCCTGTTTCAGTTCTATGATTAAATAGTGGTCGAACTACTGCGTCAAACTGAGAATGTGCGGCCTTGCGGATTTGTCGTCTATAAGCTTATTGAAGACGCACATGTGATAGTTCTATATTTATCGTTCCTTTTAGGCCTAATTTATTGCAATTATGTTGTTTAACAAAGCTTATTTGCGAACATAACAATTGTAAGTACCTGCCTGCGATGATTTGATTCAGTATCACGCATTTGCCCATCTCTTTGATAGCCTCTATAACTTATTTGCTAGTCGGCAAACAAGCAACGACTTTCGACCGACCCGTTATGAAAAATATCCTAAAAAGTAGTTAGACTATGAAAAAGGTGAAAAGTTAATATATTTTAGTCATTATTGCATAAAACTCACAGTATATTTTGTACTTTCCCTACATTTAAATGGTGTATTTCTCTGCATGCACAGGCACTGGCGTAAGTACTAACGCATAGGTATTCTGTCTGACAGAACTGGCGTAAAACAAAATTAAGTTTTCTATTCTCTGCTTATGGGCAAGACCCAGCAAATTGTAATAAGTTTTAATGCTGATTTATCATGTTGTGCCCAGAAACGCTGCGAACTCCAATAAACTGGGAAAAACCTTACATTCGCTTTAAACATATACGATTCAATGTTTGGTTTTTGAATTTTTAAATAGTTCAACGGCTTCTTGTTCCTTAAAACATTGGGGCTGACTTATTGTATACTATTGCATAGAAGTTGCTTTATCATATCGCCCTTAATTTTAAACGTAACTAATTTAACACAAGGAATGAAACGCCCTATAACTAACTGGCTATAAGCATGCAGTTAGGTATTTTGCTTTAAACAATTGTACTTAATTTTTCATAGCAGGTAAACGTTTCCTAGTTTATAAAAAAGAACATAGGTACACTGGCGGGTCCAGGGAAGGGTGGGAAGGGGGGGGGGCTTAAGGGGCAAATGACCGAAGAGAAAAACCGATCGGCAATCCTGGAAGCAGGATACGATGGCGAAGGCCATCAAAGCAGTCAAGGTGGGGAAAATGACCACCAAAGAAGCGGCAGGCCGCTTTCTGGTCCCGAGGTCGACTCTCCACAGACGGCTGAAAAAGGCACGGGCAATGTCAATAACAGAGGCCACAGATAAGGCCCTGGGTCGACACGAACCTACTTTCACGGAAGCTCAAGAGCGAGATTTGGTACAGCACATTATGGAGCTCCAAAACCGGATGTTCGGAATAATGCTGACTGACCTCAAGAAGCTCGCATATGAGTTAGCAGACAGAAACAAGATCACTCACCCATTCAACATGGTGACGAAGATGGCAGGGGAGGCATGGATGCGATGTTTCCGCAAAAGGAACCCCACGGTCTCACTAAGGACACCAGAGGCCACAAGCGTTGCTCGCGCCGCGGCGTTCAACTCATTCAGTGTCAACGCGTTCTTCGACAACCTTGAGTCGCGGATGGATTCTGCCCAGTTCGGTTCCACACGCATCTACAACATGGAAAACACGGGATTTAACACGGTCGCAACAAAACAAGGGAAGGTGCTGGCGAGGAGAGGGTGCAAGCAGGTCGGACAACTGACATCTGCGGAACGAGGCACGCTGGTTACCGGGGTGATGTGTATCAACGCTGCGGGGAGCTAGATACCTCCAGGTGTGATATTCCCAAGAAAGAGGGCCAGGCCAGCAGCTGGAGAAGGGTCTTCCCCCAGGTAGCCTGGCGCTGTACCATGAGTCTGGTTGGATGCATAAGGAGCTGTTCGTGAAATGGCTTGACCATTTCATACAGCACGCGAAGCCCTCGAAACAGGATCCAGTCCTTCTCATACTGGATAGACATGCCAGCCACACCAAGAGCCTCGCAGGCCATCCTGCTGTGCATGGAAGCAGGTGTGGTGATGCTCATTATTCCTCCGCACACCTCACACCACCTTCAACCACTGGGACCTGACGTTCATGCTTCCCGTCAGCACCTTCTTCTTCCAAGGTCAGAGAACGTGGCTCCGCAAAAAACCCTGGTAATGTCACCACACTGTATGAGATGGGGGAGCTGATCGGGTCAGCCTACGTGCATGGCGGCAACAGTGAAGACGGCGTTGAAGGGCTTCGAAGTCACGGGGATCTTTCCCACAAACCGTCACGTGTTTGGCGAAGAAGACTACGCAGCGGCAGAGACAACGAAACATCTCGCTGGTCGGCACCGCAGACGCACCAGTGGTCTCAACCCAGCAGCAGCTCCTCTGCCCATGGCCTGGGCCCTCTGACGTTGATGTCTCGGTGAGCACGAACGTTCTGGAGTCCTCGGAAACTGTCGCCGGAGACGCAACGCAGGCTGGAATATCGGGGCAGGGAAGCCCGATTAATGCCGAAACTCCGGCAAAGTTGCTCACCGCTGGGGCTCTGCCAGATGATTTCTCAAGCTCTAGCGATGACAAAGATGACGTTCTAGAAGTGTCATGCTCAGCTGGACCGAACCATTCTTCCCAAGGTTAAATAATACACCCGCAAGCTCCTATGTGTCCCTCCACGAAATCCTCCTTGTGCCAAAAGTGCGCTCTAGGGACGAGAGAGGTGAAGGACGAAAGAGCGGTAAAACGTGCGTCTGGCACACCATACAAGGAGGAACTCGTGAAGAGACTCGAAGGAAAAGAAGGTAGACAGGGAGGAAAGAAAAATGACGACAGAAGTCAGTCTAAAGGACGAAAAAGGAGAACTGTAGAAACTCAGAAACCGCAGCGTAAACAAAAGAACCGTACGCCGTGAAAGCTTACCTTTGAGGAGTCCCCGACGAAGAAGATGTAGCTTGTATGTACTGCGGGTCTCTCTTCTCTATGTCCAATTCGAGCGAGTCTTGGTCGCGATGTGCTCTCTGCGATAATGGGCGCACGATGCCCGTGCAGGGATCGATGGAGAGGACGAGTGCGTGTTCGTGTGCGAACTGTACCGGGATGACTAGGCAGGCTGATGTCTTGTCTGGTTCGCCATTGGTGTTACCTGATGACGGGTCCACTAGGCTGTGCTCTTTTCGTGTTTTACGTTCACAGTGACTAAGAAGTGGATTGATGAGAAGAACTAGTGGGTGTTCCTGAGCGAACTTTGCTCGATGACTTGTGTGTTTGAGACTCGATTGTTTTCGTCTCATTGTGAAAACCATTACGCTGTGGTCCTCGAATTCTGTGTCTAAGCCATGCAGTAAGCCAGGCTGTCGCTCCATACTAAGCTGTAATACACATTTGCTGGTCATTATAACTTTTATTCGTGGGAACATATTGAGGAAAGGAATATGGAGTGGGATGGTTCGAACAAAATATGAGAGCCAAAACTTAAGCAATATAGCTATTGGATGTCCAGATAAATACCTACTCACCGAGCAATGCATTCATTAATGCGTTCTCATCAAAAATGATGACTTTGAAAAAATGTATTTCCCATTATTCAATCTCATCACTTGTCCGTTTTGCCCCGAATACTGCTTCGCTTTGCCCAAGCCAGGGGCAAAATGAGGAAAAAACATTGCCTGATATTTAGGAGGATCACACTTTAGCATGAAGAGGTATCAAGACAGCGCTGTTATAAGAGATAGACAATTGATCAGCCTTCCATATCCACCTGCTAAAGACTTTCTGGACAGAATTATGAACTTGCCATATTCAAAAAACCGTTAAGGTGTTCGTCTTGCCCCGCTTTCCCCCATAGTTATAAGTCTTAGTAGTGTGTTTTAGTATGCAAGTGTAAACGACACGTTAAAATGTCAAACACAGCTTCTGAATCACATCTTTGACAGGGAGATCTCAGAGATTGAAAAGAGCAGTGTTGAATGTGTGTGGCAGATAGCACTAGCCACACCTCCCCCCCCCCCCCCCCCTGTGGGACACACCTTTCCATGGTGAGGAATTGTATGTTCTCGTGACGCTGCGGGCGGTTTGAGAGGCTTGTAAGGCGCTCCTCGGAGAAGCCAGACCAAACATGCCTCCCGCAAGAGCTGTGACTTTGGTTAGATAAGGCATTAGCAGCCCCACGGCCCCATCTTTCTAGTCCTATTTGGGTCTCACCGCACCTTGTCACACCCGCGGGGACAGTGATGCAGGGATCCTGGTCATTGAGGGGCTGCCCTGATGGTCAGTGGGGGCAGCCTACCAGCACGTGTCTTTGGCCCGAAGTTGTGAGCCTGCGGGTAGCTCGTGATGACTCCGCACAAGGAAACCGGCCGGTCAGGCGCCGCGTTTCTCCGGCACTGGCGTGGAGTCAAGTGGGCCAGGTAATTGGCGTTGAGGGGAGAGCTGTCGGATGCAGTCTCTGCTTGCGTTCACCTTCAAGGGGCCGTGCCTTTGCTGGTCTCCAGGGTGCCCGGTTAGCCCCTGCGAGGCCCAGGCGTGGTTGCCTGCAGATTCGTACCAGGTGGCTCCCGCAGCAACTCTTTGTACACTGATTCATGTATGGTGCGCTGGTAGCCCTGGCGGCTCCACACATGGACATGGACTGTCCACATTTGGTCCCCATGGTGGGCGAAGAGACAGCGCGCCGAATAAAAAATGGATCCAAACCAGCCAAGCCAGGCCCAAACCCAAATCGGCGTAGCTAAGACGTAAGAACAAACTATGCTGCAACGGAAAGCCATAGAAGTCAAAAACGGCTCCATTGTTCCAGTTGCTGGTGGTGCAGTCCAGCAAAGTAGACGATGAGGGCGAAAAGATCCACTCTGATTTACCCCTTTCCGAGGGAGCCATTGAGGTGCATGTCACGAATGAATGCGATATACAGCGCAGGCTCGGCGCGACAGAGCTGGCCCTCAGAGGGAGTGCACGGGGTGAGGTGAGCCCTCAGAGTGAGTGCACGGGGTGAGGTGAGGACGCTTATTTGGGTGCGTAGTTAGGACGCTTATTGGGGATACTTATTACGCTACATTAGTTAGGAAGCCTATTATCCCACTAAGAACTACTCCGAAGTATGTCCACATTTCAGTGAGTAGTGGTTATGCTATTTTGAGCGAGCTGCTCCAGTTCTTATCTATTCAGACATTGTTGGTGACGCCTCTCGCATTTTGGCCATGACTTAGCTGTTTTTTTCATTTTGACGGATGTAGGATTTTTAGCCATTTACACACCTATGTAGTCACTTGCCTGCTATCGGCGCAAAATCACCTCATGAGTCGGCGCGCCCTAAAACCCCAATCAACAACAATAAGGGCGTTATCACTTGTTGGAATCTTCGTGGTGTCTGTGGGAGGGCACTCTGGAGGATTTGTGTGAGGATAGCGTAGCGGCGGTGAGGCACATTTAGAGGAGGAAGAGCGTGGCTCTCGGCACCGATTTCTACGCTTTGATCCTCGATCGTACGTGATAGGACCCACCCTGGGTACCACACAGTCCCTGTTAGGAGCTACGTGCCGATGGCAATCCGATGCTACAAATGTCAGACACACGGACACTTCACCGGCAGGTGCTGGAAGGAAGGTGCTGAAAGGAGGTTTGGTATGGAAGGTGTGCGGAGATAGACCATTAACATTCCGAGTGCAAGACAGAGTCCATGAAGTGTGCAAACTGTGGTCAGGGTCATGTAGCAGCCTACCGACGTTGCCAATCGTGTCTGTAAAACCGCTTTGATCATTCAGGCACGGAAGGGAAGCAGTGTGAATTCTGGAGGCCCAGTGCCGACGCAAAAAATCGACCACGTGGAGGTCATGCAAGGATGCCTTGACACAACCACAGGCAACAAAAGCAGTAATCTGATTGTAGCCACACTCGTCTCATCTGTACTGCTGCCCCACTCGTTAGGAAGCGTCAGCCGCCGAGGAAAGACCACCCTCCTGTGACAGCGGGCGTTCGCAACGAGCCACAGTGTGGAGCCTTGTGAAGCCCAGTGCTGAGCGCTCTGTTGGAGCAGGAAGTAAATCCGGGAGTGCGCCACGACCTGGGGACAGGGGAAGGACGGTGGCTCTCGCAGTCCTCCGGCGCACCCGAGCCCAGCCAGTGCTGGGAACGCGTTGGGTCCCGAGCGCCGTCCCCTCTGCCCCCTCCCCCGGCTCCAGTTGTGCCGGGAACTAGCCCCGTTGGAAGCGCGACTCCGCGAGAAGTGAGGTCCTCGTACACTCGTCTATTGGTGGGCCTCCTGTGACCGCTATTCTGTCCAGCGTGCATGATGTTCAGAAGGTCTCTTCTCACCCCCCAAGAGGCTGCTCTCTCCAGGAGTCGCCTCCTTTGGGCTACTATCCGTATGGAGAGTCTGGACCTGTGGCCTGTGGGACGCGCCCCCGGTCATCCTCTGCGCCGCGTGCTGGTAATCGGCCCCGCTGTTCGACCGTCCACACTCTCCAGGAGGGTCGATAGATCCGCATCCTACTCCCCCGCTTGGTGACGGGGGGGGGGGGGGAGGCGGGAGACGCCCTGCCTCCCCAGCAGTCGCCGGCGGTGGGTCGCGCGAGCAAGCGCGCCCATCCCTAGCCCACGTCACGAACCCCACTCAAGCCGAGCGTCACCACGGGGACTTGTTTGCCGCGAGGTGCCGTGCCGACGATTACATTTAAAGGATTTCTTGCAATGGTTTTCAGCCGCCAACCCGACGTAACAGCGCCCGCATTAAGCCACCGACTTTTTACATTAGAACTTCGGTGGTTTGAGGGCGAATATACCAGACCTTCAGATACTTTGTAGATAAAAAGCCCAGTCGTTACATGCATTCACAGAGGCGTATCCAGAGGGCCCAAGGGGCTATGGCCTCCTTAGGCCCCGAAAAGGCCCATAAGCTCCGAGGGGGCCCATGCTCGGCCGAAGAGACAGTTCTTTTTACACATAACGGAACAAATTGGACGTCTTTGGGCTTCCAGGCGTCCAGTAACAGCCGCAAGCGAGAGTGAAGGGCCCACGGGGAAAAAATCATTCTTCACTGATTGAGAGGGTGGCGACTGGGAGATGTTAAGACTGTTTACGCTGTCTAGAGGCCTTACGCTGTTTCCGGGGGCCCTATATGTCCACTTGTGTCGTCAGCCGCCGTCAGCCGAGGAGCCTTCTACGTTGCCCTTGATTCCATTGCCTTTGCTCGGAGGGCCTTGGGCTGTTGCTCGGGCCCTTCCTGCCAGCGTGCCGGGGCGCTGTTGGACAACCAGGGGCCTTCCATGGATTCCTTCTATGCGCTCGAAACGCCCTTTACGCTGAAGCTGGAGGTGAGCATATGTTGACATACCGGGGTATTCTCGGTTGCTCATGGGCTCTTCACATCGGTTACGGTTAACCCATCGACACACTACGACATGCTCATGGGCCCTCTACATTGGTCCACTTCCAGTTTTCTGTCACTTGCTTGGAGCCCTACGCTCTTGTCTGGGTCCATCTGTTAACTTACTTGGGCTCACTTGGTCGCTTGGGGCCCTACAAGCTGGGTCTTGGTTACTTCCTATTTCAATGGAGGGCCCTATGCGCCTGTCGGGACCCTATTTGCTTACCCGATCGGGTGCACTGAATTGTTCGGGAGGCCTCGCATGTTGGGTTTTTATATTTGAATGTAGGGCCCTACGCTCCTGTCTAGGCCATCTGATTGCCTATTTGGATACACTCGATCTTTCGGAGGCCTTCCGCTCTCTGTTTGAGTACTTCTTCCTTGAATGGAGGGCCCCACGCTCTAATCGGGGCCCAATTTGATGACCTGCTTGGGCCAACTCGATAGTTCAGGGCCCCCTTAATGGGGTCTTGGGTACTTTCTTTTTTAACTGAGGGCTCTATGCTCTTGTCGGAGGGCCCCATCTGTTCACCTCCTCGGGCACATTGTTCGATTTCCCCGCAAGGGCCCCGGTTTTGGCCGGTGTGGGGGAATGGCACCCCGTCGGGTTGTCCGCTCTTGTGACGGGTGGACAGCGTAAGCTGTTCATTTCAGGGCCTGGCGACCCTGCCGGTTCGTGAGCTCCTTGTTCGATCGGGGTCACCGTGCTCCCTCGCCCGCGCCCCCGGGTTGATCGGATTCTGGGCGGCTGAGGGGCGCATCATGCGGATCAGCCACGGCGCATCCCCACACCCCATTTGGCCGGGATATCCGGGGACGCAGGGGCCCGTGGGGGCTCACACATGTCTGGCGGTGTGTCACTCGCGTTGGCGACTGGGTGCTCCGTGCGGGTCCCTGCTTGGGGTGTCTGGCCGTGCGCAGCGGCTTAAGGGGTCAAGCGGTGGCGGCCCTGAACCACGGCCAGGACGGGGAGGGTCTTTGCGGTTACACCTGGCCGTGCGGGAGGCGTCGTTTCGTCCCGTTTAGCACCGAGGTAGCCCTGGCGGTGACCACCTCCCGAGGGAGTGTTGGGCTGTCAGTTGGGCTCCGAGGTGGGTGGAGATCTCCGGTGCCGACTGCTTAAAATCCCTTGCATGGATGTATTATCGCCGAAACCCATCAACACCGACTCCTCCAACGCGGGCACACCAGCCCAAGCTGGAGACCTCAATGCCACCGAGTCTAGCTCACCCGTCCGCTCCAAGCGCTCGAGTGACTTGCGTACCGAAACCGACACCGACGCACTATTGCCACTCTATCTGATATTGCAATGTGCAAACCTAGATGCCGACGCGAAACTGAACCGGACGAAACTTAACCCCTTCCAGTGCGAGCAGGCCGTATCAAAACTATGCACTCCAAAAGCCATACGTAGATGCGCGGACGACACGATAGAGGTATATCTTACCACTGGCGTAGGAATCTGACGCGTATTAACAGCCACGCAACTCACATACTGTAATCCAGTACGTGAGTTGTATGTGAGTAACCCAGTACGTGAGTAACCCAGTATGTGAGTATGTGAGGGTAAGGAGACACCAGCGTGCCAATCGTTGTGAGACCGCACCCGGCAAAGAACACTGCGAAGGGAGTGACGTCACGCTGGGACCTCAGAGGAGGAGATAGTCGGAGGAGGAGATAGTCGGAGGAGGAGATAGTCGGAGGAGGAGATAGTCGGTAGGAGGAGATAGTCGGAGGAGGAGATAGTCGGAGGAGGAGATAGTCGGAGGAGAGATAGTCGGAGGAGATAGTCGGAGGAGGAGATAGTCGGAGGAGGAGATAGTCGGAGGAGGAGATAGTCGGTGGCCTAGGGAGACATGAACTTATTACCGCCAGGCGAATCCAGAGGGGGAAAACGGAAAGCTTGTTGACAACGGACGCAGTCATCTTAACTTTCAACAACCGAATCTGCCGTCGAAAGTGTACGTTTGGGAATCATACAATAACCTGTGAGAATATACGTACCTGGTCACGTCCGCTGCTTCAGGTGTCAGGATTATGGACATGTGACTGACAGGTGTCAGAAGAAGGCTGGGTACATGCAGTGCGTTTCGTCCGAGCACCGCTGTAGGGAATACACTTCTGATGACATGAAGTGCGCCAACTGTGTGACAAGCGTCACGCCGCCTCTCATAGGAAGTGTAGTGCTTTCCTTGCGGAGAAGGAAGCAAAGACGATCAAGGCGCAGTAAGGTGTGTCGTTTAGAGAGACGAGGCATAGGGTGAGGGCAACAGTGGCTGGGAGAAGTTGCCGTGATGTCGCGCTCGTGACCACAAAGCCACCACCAACGCCACCAACTGCTGTCAGCGTGCCCCTTGACTCCCTTGGGCTAGATATGTTTAGTATGACAGTCGGAGATTTCATGCAATCAGTTATAACAAAACTCAGTGGTTCCGTGCCCGCCTCTACTTCTCCCAGTGTAAGGACTGTGCAGACAGCTGCGGCAGACTGCTCCGCGCCCTCCGGGTCGCCGGACGGGATCCCGTCTGCGTCGACGGCCGTCGGGGACGCTGAGCCGGCCAGCCAACCTACAGACCCCTCTTCGTCTGCCCCTGGCGAGGCGAATGGGGAAGACCATTGGACTACAGTCTAGCGACGCCGGGCGTCCCGCACACTTGTAAACCACCGTCGTGCCAAGGACACTACGCCACGCCAAACTTCTGCCGTTCCCCGATACGACCTGGCGCGTGCCCCGCAACCGGGGTCATTACTACAACGAGCATTCGTCCGGCCGGCGGTCCTAGACCTCGGGGTTGTGGGACGCGCGGTCCGCTCCGCACAGGGAACGGTGACCCCGTCCGCGGTGAGAGCAAGTCTCCCACGAACGGACCCTCCGGTCTCACCGGGACTAATGGGCCCGCTCTGTGTGCCTCCGCCTAGCGTAGCAAGGGCGGAGCCCGTCCACATCATCGTCTCCATCTGCGGGCGGCGCTTCCAAGCTCTCTCACCCTGACCGATGACGACGACAGAGGATGGCAGCCCTAGCACGCGTCCAAGAAGCCAGTCAGGCCCTGCCGAATCTGAGGGGCGCCGAGGCAATGCAGTTGACCTAGTCGCTCTTCGCAGGATAAGATCGACGACCATTTGTAAAAACTGGGTGGACTAACGTATTAGCTGTATGACAATAATTTTACAATGGAACTGTCGGCGTTTAAAAGCCAATCTGACTGACTTGCAACGCGTGTTTCATCAGAAGTCTTCTGCGGTGGCATGTCTCCAAGAAGCGAGTCTGACATCGAACACGGTTTTGAGCATGAGATGATACTCTCTGTACAGGAAAGAAGTAAAGATGCCTCAAAGTCTGCGGCAGGCACAGGATGCACTTTGGTGTGTGAAAACTGGCCGAAATGTTTTACGTTGTCCCCCTTTCATTCGACTTTTACCACCGAACTTTTTGCAATAAAGAAGGCATTAGTCTCTGCGGAGGAGAAACGAGCGCAGCGGATTCTTATTTTGTCTGACTCCTTGGCCAATATTTAGGACATCTATTACTTGAAAACAGAACACGTCTTAGTTGACCAGATTATCCGACTTGTTGACATCCCTCGAACAGATCGGGAAGTGTATTGCCTTCGGTTGGGCACCTGAACACGACGGCATTACTGGGGACGAGGGGGCGGACACTGCGGCAAAAGAAGGGAACAGTCGGAACTCGCTCTCGCCCTTTTCGTGCGCCGTTCTCTGACTTAAGGCAGGTACTGTCAGCTCACTTAAGGATAGACTGGCAACAAGCATGGGATCTGAAGAGCACTGATGACCATGGAATGCGCGAAACAAGCTTAAAGCTAACGATTCAAACGTAGGGGAGTGGCAGTCCCCTCAGACAGTAGAAAGGAGGAAGTTAGTCTGTGCCGCATCCGCATAGTTCACACATACGGCACACATGGTTTTCTCCTCTCAAGAGGGCAAGCACCGGAATGTCCTCGTTGTGATCATGTGCAGTCCGTCGCTCATGTCCTTGTGCAGTGCCCACATTTTGCCACGGAGCGCTAATCGCCACTTTGGTCGTCATGTGCAAACATAGATTATCCTTGAGTTCACTTATAGGCGAGGACCCCACTATCGACGTCAGCAAAGTCCTTGCGTTTCTTCACATCGACTTCACGGTCACATGCTCACCTTTACGGCAGCTTCTGACGCCGCACGACCCTGGTTGAAAGCACCGTAGCGTACTTAATTTGCACACTGCGTGTCGCTACCATCCATGTTGCAACTTGTGCTGTTTTGGTACGCTTGGGAAGCCTACAGTAGCAGCCTTCATGTTATGACACGACAGGGTTCTACACAGCAATAGGTTGGGTGCAAAATGACCGTGGATGTCGAAGCGCCCTTAAGCCCAAATAATAACGCTGTTTGGTTTGGGGGCCCTGCACGTTGGGTCGTGGCATTTGAATGGAGGGCCCCATGCTCTGGTCGGAGGCTCCCATCTGTTACCTTCCTCGGGTACACTCTACCTTTTGGCCCCCGTGAGCAACCACCTTTCCGTGGTGGGGATTGTGAGCCTCAATGATACTGCGGGGCGGTTGGGCTTGATCGTTCGGGTGTCATCTACATTGTATCTTGGACACTTTCCAGTTGAATGGAGGGTCCCACCCTCCTGTCGGGAGCCCTATCTGTTAACTCGCTTCTGTACAGTCGATCGCTTGGGCCCTCCTTATTGTGTCGTGAGTATTTATTATTGGAATGGAGCGCGCTACGCTCTTGTAGGGACCCCCATCAGTTAGCCTGCTCGGGTACACTTGCCCATTCCTGGGCCCATATTGTGTCGTTGGTACTTTTCATTTGAATGTAATGCCCTATGTGCTTACTGGGGCACGATTGCACACTGCTCGGGCCAGTGGCAGATCCGGAAGAGGGGGGGGGGGGGGGGGGGGGAACACAAAACCGAGCTACCCTTTGTGCCCGAAGGCATCCATAGGCTCTGAGCGGCTCATGACCAGGTAAACGGACGCAGTTTTCATCAAACACAATACATGACAAAATAGGACGTGTGTGGGTCCCTAGACGACCAAGAACAGCCATAAACGGAAGTGAAGCCGTGGAGGAGACAAAGCCCATAACGCTGTTCGACAGGCGTTACGGCTGTTGCCGGGGCCCTATATGTCCACTTGCCGGGTCAATTCCCATTGCTAAGGAGCCTTCCAAGCTGCTCTTGATATCTTTGCACTTTTTCATGTGGCCCTCAGATGTTGTCGAGACACTATCTATTCTTGCCTGGCACTCTTGATTGATCAGTGGCCCTCCATGTACTTCCTCTCATTCACCCGAAAGGTTTTAACCGTTTTTGTTGGGGCCCATATGCCAGGGCACACTGAGTTACTCAGGTTTCCTTCATAGCAGCCTCTGATTATTTCCGCTTTCACGGAGGCCCTTGTGCTGGGGCCACTACGAGGTTAGGCACTGAGCCACTTGATGATCAGGGGCCCTGTACAGATCTAGAGCTCTTTCCCTTTGGTATTGTTAGAGGAAGACCCTTTTACTCCTATCACGGCCCTTTCCATTAGCTTGCCCGGGCACTCTTGATCGCACAGGGCATTCATTCACGCACCCTGGTCTTGGGTGCACACCCGCACAGCGGCCCCTTTGCTCAAAGGGCTCTATGCCCCGGCCGGGATCCTATGTCAGCCTGCTGGGGCCCTTCCGATCGCTCAGCGGCTTACCACGTTGGTCTTGGGTTCTTCTCCCTTACTCTGAAGACCCCATGCATGTTGACGGAAGCCTCGTGGCCTGTCGCGGCACCCATAAACGCCCGGGTTTCGTCGCTGTTGACCTTGGTGTCTCAGCCTTAGAGCAGTTTACTGCCGTCGACGTTGATTGTGATATTTCGATTGGTTCTTGAGTTTGCGACTCCTATAATGTTTATGCTCACATTCTTATGCATCCTATGGAATGCATTTTAAACACTATGATATACTGTGCTCGTTCATAACTTCACAACAACCAAAGCAAAAACTCTGCATTAGTCATCAACCATAAGCTGTCACATCGACCAGCCGGCTAGGTGTAAATAGGCTAGAAATCGAGTTTGTGCCTATCGTAATGACATTCAGCTGCCAACTTGAGCTTACTGTGCAAAGCTTGTTTTCGGAAAACTTAACCGTAAAATGACAAGGTCTCCATGATCTGGAGAAAATGAATAAGCTATAATGTATGTGCATACATAGCACGCCTAGTTTTCAGGAGATGCGCACAGCAAGATAGGTTTTCTTATGAAAATAGCACTCTGAGAAACTTAAGATTTGATGGCCGGACTTCGAGGATTATTTGGGAGGGATTCCTTGAACCGGAGGACCACAATGTTGCGTGGCCACCAATATCGACGATATCCTGGGTTCGCCGCTGTGCATTTAGTCGACTTTGGTCGGAGAGACCTTGGTCCGTGGATGTCGAAGCGCCCAAGGGACCAAGGTCCTCTCCGGCACGACCGCAAAATTCAAAGGCTACAGGATGTTCCAAAAAAAAATGTCATCAGCGACATTTAGCCCACTGCTGGGTTGCGATTTTGATGAACGACAGTGTTCCATGTGGCACGTCTTAGGACTTACCTCTACCCTGCAGGCTGTTGCTGTTGTGGCTGTTATCGCCACTTTATTCGTCCATGGGCAACGTAGATTGTTATCGCGTTCACTCATATGCGAGGAACTCCACGATCGACGTTAGAGCAGTTCTTGCATTTCTTAACGACATCGACTTCACGGTCACATGCTCACCTTTACGGGCAGCCTTTCTGACGCCAGAACGACTCTGATTGAAAGCACCGTAGCGTACTTGTTCTGCACTCTGTGCGTCGTGACCATTCACTTTGCAATTTTTGCTGTTTGGATACGCTTGGGAAGCCTACAATAGCAACCTTATGCTATGACACGGTATAGTTCTATATCCAAAGTTTGGGCGTAGAATGACCGCGGATGTCGACGCGCCCTTAAGCCCAAATGATAACATCTTGGGCTTCTGAAGTTCACCGTGTCTGCATAGTACTTACTTCCCTCCACCTGAGGAAATTCCTGACTCTGCACTGCAGTCGGTCTTTGACCAGTTCCCATCCCAATGCTTGATGCTGGAAGACTTTCAATTCGCACCATTGAGCTTAGGGCCGCAGTCGCACAAGCGCCACGATCGACGTCTGAAACGTTTATTGGCACAGAAAAGCTTCTGCGTGTTAAACTCTGGCTGTCACAACCCACGTATCGCTGCAACATTAGTGGTAGCCTCGACGATAGATAGAAGATATTTTTCTTTACCTGAGCTGGCACCGTTACCACCCATCACCCACACGCCACATTACGCACCCCCCACTGTCCTTGGGCCCTAGAAGGCAGTACTTGGAAAAACGACCACTTTTCCATCGGGATCAGCGTGAACATGGCACACCCAGGACGACGAAAGCCTTGTTGGAAAGTTAAAAAGCTGATTGACACCGTTTTACCGAGGAATGCAAGTTCGGAGTTAGGGCTATCGCCAGCGACGGTGCATCCACTCTTAGCTCACACGTGACTTATGTTGTAAAGGCGGCTCAGACCTGCATTCCCATAACCCCATTTAAACCATGTACAGTGCCATTCCTTGGTGGTCTGGTGCTTGCAAAGAAGCCATTCATGGCCGAAAACAGGCGTTTGAAGCTTTTGCTCCTTCAACAACGACGGAGAACCTCACGACATTTAGACAGGCCGGAGCACTCGTGAAGCGCACCATACGCGAGGCAAAGCGTTTTTCGTGGAGGGTGTGCGTCAATAGTCCTGAACCACAAAACGCCACTCGATGCAGGATGGAAGCGGACAGACATGTGCCTAGGCTCCTAATTATTGGTCTCCTGGTTCCCACTGGTTCTTTCGACAAAACAAGATGCTGAATCCTGGTTCTTACTAGTTCTTTCGACAAAACAAGGTGCCGGATTCTGGTTCCCACTGGTTCTTTCGACAACACAAGACTCCGGATCCTGGTTCCCAATGGATCTTTTGACAAAGCATTATGCTGCATTCTGGTTTCCCACTAGCTCTTATACAAAGCAAACTTGGGCCTTAGTTCCCACTGCTTCTTTCAACAACAAAAGGCCTGCATCTTGGTTCCCATTAGTTATTTTGTAAGCACTGGCTTCAGCTGCTGGTTTCCCATTGCTTTTCTGTCAATACCAGCCCCAGGGTTTCAGAAGTTATTTGGCAAGCAACAGAAATACCAACATGTCATGAATACTAAACACCATGTCCTCACAGTTCACACTAGTTATTTCGCCAACACTAGATTCCTGAGGTCAGAATGTGAGTAACTCTGACAGTCTTGGGACTTTGGAAAAATTGGCCAAAAAAAGGTCACTCTGCACAACCCAAATACTTTACTCTAAAACAGCAGATCGGAACATCACAGAAAAGTCCAATTAAACAGCATGCCCTGACTCTGTAACAATACAGCTTTTCCAGAAGCTTGAGCACAAGGCTCAGGTAGATATATTAATGATGTGCATGATAAACCAGTATTAATGTGGGAGTAGCTTTGGCCTGCAGGTGGATTGGGCATGTGTAGAAAATTATTGCTGAGCTTTGATGGTAACCTCTGATATTGGGATGATTTTCTGGTGTTATATATATGTATATATGTATGTATATATATTCATTTATTTAGATTTATATGGTCACTTAAAGCAACAAAGCAACTTGCTTGCTTCTTAGTAATTCATGTTATAAGTACCTATTGCTGAGCCAGAGCTGACTCACCTTCTTTAGCCTCCTTTGCCTGCTAATGCCAGGCCCTGGTTCCTAACAACTTTGACAAAACCACAGGCCCCGGTAACATCCAGCCCGGTTCCCGGCTTCTCGCGGGTTTTCCAGGAAGAACAGTTACGACTCCTTTGTTTGCCAAATCACCACACCATTAGTGCCATAAGTTCATTTGCCAGAAACGCTTCTGCAGAATATGGCGTAAGTGATAGATGGACAGAGGGAAACATTCTAAGCTATTAACGCAATGCATATGTTCCGTTAAAATCGGACGCAAGTTCATCTCACCTCCCCCATACCTTTTAAACGGAAGCTTTATCTTCGGAAAAACGCATTCTTATGAGCTGATCAATACTTGTTCCATAAAACTTCTAGATGGTTATATATATATATATATATATATATATACATGTACATATGGTTGCTTCATTTGGCTACCTCCTAGTCACCTTTAAAAGGCCTGGAAGAATACACAGAACAGAATGGAATATTCTACAATATCTGTGGTAGAATATCTCGAAGAACCGTGCAAAATGCTATAATATTCTGGGAAAAAAATCATCTAAAATTTTCATTCCCCTCTTTTAGTTGCGTCTCGAGCTTTGCGGCTTATCATGTGCCCAAAGTGCATTTGTTATCATCAGAAGCTGCATTTCAAACACAATAACCCTTGCTTTTGTCTGATATTGTTGTGGATGATTTAAATTGATTATTGCACGTTGGGTGGTGTGTTTTTTGGTGTGAGCCATAAGAAGTAAACAAAATAGAGCTGTTGTCCCGCGTTCTCATACGGAACAACCTCACCACCAGCAGCCTTAGTTCTTTGACCGTCATATTCCCTTCGGGTTTTAGATAAACGAAACATGCATACTAGCTTCCCTATCTGCGGCCTTCATAAGTGATGCGCGTTGGCGCCACATGTGTGTGCACGGTGCGGTGGATAGTTGTCGCATGATTGATTGATAATCATTTTGTGCTATTCTTATGTAAACTGAGATATGTATATATATTTATATATATGTATATATATATTATATATATAATATAGGTTTTTATTATTTCAGTGATATACGCACGGAAGAGCGGGCCTTCCATTTCAGGATAACATTAGGCAGCTAACAGCCCAGTTGCGGACCTAGCAGGTCTGCATCATACCTGTATCGTGACAAGTTATTGATTTTGTTCTTCTGAATTTGTAGTGTTATTAACATCAAAGAACAGCAACATTGCAACAACATATTAACATTATAAGAACGCAAATTTTGTTTTTATGGTATATGGGGAACAGTCCGAGCAGATAACCAGCAGTGTTCATAGGGTTTATTTTATTAATTAACATTAGAACAGCACCCATGCTGGACCCAAAAAAGTGGGGACTGTGAGGCAGCAGTTGGCTGTGAAGAACCCCTGATAAGATTCTGGTTCTTGCTGGTTCCTGAAGCATAATTTTAGAATTGATCTTGTTCTTGCTGAAGTTGGATCTCCATGTTAAGTCTGAATTGGATCTTGGTCTTGCTGGATCACCATGGCATATTCCAGGCTGGGTACTTGGTTCTTGCTGGATCCCTCAGCAATAATGCCAGGCTGGATGCTTGGTTCGTGCTGGGTCCCTACATCCAATCCAAGGTTGGATCCTGGTTCTTGCTGGTTCTTTCAGTTTGGTATCCGGCTGGATCCTGGTTCTTGCTAGAATTTGTGTCTTCATAGTCAGACTAGATCCTGGTCCTTGTTGATTCTTTGGCTTCTTGTCAAGCGGATCCTGGTTTTGCTGGATGTTTTGACTTATTGTCAAGCTGGATCCTGGTTCCTGGTGGACCTTTGTACTTATTGTCAAGCTGGATCATAGTTCTTGCTGGATCTTACGACTTATTGTCATATTAGTTCCTGAGTTCTTCTTGGTTCTGAAACCAGGAACCAGGAACCGGTTCCCGGGAAGAAATATTGGGAACCAGGCACAAGTCTGGTAGCGGGTGAAGAGTGTATCTGGAAAGTTTGTCCCGAATGCAGTCCTAGTCCTGAAGGTTACAGGAAGCATTCTGGCGAAGCCATAGGAAGTGGGAAACAAAATAGGCTTGACAGTAGCCGGGCTCTACAAACTTGGTAAGACTAACCCCAGGTTTATCTGCCACAAACAGGAGTGTGACTCTGTTCCAATGAGTTTTAAACCACCGGAACAAGTGCATAACGCTGCTTTTACTATGTCAGCACTGCGCTCAGCTGTCAAACGGACAAAGGGTGTTTCCCCTGAACCTGACGGAATCCACAACGATATGTCAGTTCGGTTAGACACGGATTGCAGGGAACTATACTTCGACTTTTCAACTTTATCTAGATTGAGGATGATTTTTCCGAAACCTGGCGGGAAGTTTATATAGTTCCAATGTTAAAGACGGGGAAGGATGGTTCCGACCTGCATTTCCGCCCCACTTCCCCAACATCATCGATATACAAACTTTTGGAGAGATATGGTAAATGCTCGACTGACTTGGCTCCTTAAAAAGCATGGGTATTTTTTGAATATGCATGGTGATCTTCGGAAGAACCCAAACACAATGGACCACCTGGCGATTTTAGGTACCATTGTTTGACAATCACTTGAACAAAACCAACACACTGTCTCATTGCTATTTGACGTTGAAAAAATATACGACACAGCATGGCCCTGCGGCATACTCTCCATGTGGCATAAGTGGTCATATGGTTGCGTACATTCAGATCTTTCTAGAACGGAGGTTCTTTTGCGTTCGAATCGGCGGCGCTCTAGCGGACCGATTGGAAGAAGAGAACGGCGCTCCTCAAGGCCGTGTGATCAGCGTTGCTTTGTTTGCCCTGATGATCATTGGCATTTCTGACGCCTTACCATCTCATTTAAGCCGGCCGTCACTTCTTGATGGCTTCGCCGTTTGGTGTTCAGCATCTACATCATCTGCTGCGAGGCAACTTCAGCTACGCCTTTTTAAGGGTACATGAATGGAGTGTCCAGAATAGTGTCAGCTTCTCGACGAGCAAAACCAAATGCATACAGTTTTGTACTCGTGTCAAAGAGTGCAGGGACCCTGTGCTGCGTCAGTGCGACTCCATCATTCCGGTCTGTGACAAATTGAAGCTTCTCGGCGTTATCTTTGACCGGCGACTTTTTCCAAACCCCACGTCAAGCACCTTAGTCAGCTATCATCAACGCATGTATATTCTCGAGGTGATGTCCCGCATAACGTATGGTACAGACCGTTGCAACTTGCTAAGGCTCTATGGAAGACTTATACCCCAGGGCTTGACCATGCAAGTCCCGTCTAAAACAGCGTCCCGACATCCTCTAAAGAGGCCCTCGACCGTGTCCACCACGCGTGTGTCCGTATTGCCACTGGGGCTTTTCGCACAACCCGCACGAAATACCCGCTGAAAGAAGCCAACGAACCGCTTCTTCAGCTCCGTAGAATACAACTTTATCTGAAGTACGCTATCAAAAGGTCACAATTCCCTCCCCATTTTTTCGTGCACGTTGACGCGCATGTTCTTGAAAGGGCGGTCCACTTCATCCAAATCCATGTGCTTGCGTTTTGCGACATTGGTGAGGTGAGGCGGGCACTCACGTTGACAAGACATTCAGCGCGCGTTTGCTGATCTGTCCCCGCGGTGTCGCACAATCCCGCTGTCTGACTCAGATCTTCACCAGGTTAAAAAATACGGCGTGCCCGTACAGGAGATTGCCAGCGTGGCAGTGGAGCGAGTCCAGCTTCAGCGCAGCTCAGTAAAGATATTTACTGACTGCCTGAAGGGCTGCTGGCACCGACTATGCCTTGGTTGGCAGAGACGCGCCAGAGCAAGGCTTTTGCCTACCACGGCACTACCAGTATTCTCCACTGGAGTTTCGGCCGTCTTAACGGCGTTGCAATATGCCCCATGTCGCACGGAATGCGATTTTATTATCTTAGATGACTCGCTCATTGCCCCTGTACCCCTCGCTCATCATCAGACCCAAACTCAGTATCGGGTGGCCATCCGTACCTCATACGATCTGTCTGGGATGAAATTTATAAACTACACTACTGAAACGTTAAAATCACCTTCATATGGATTCCTAGCCCCAGGGAATTGTCGGAACGACAGAACGGACGCCGCAGCGAGAGCAGTCGCATGTGGAGACCACCCTCTGCTCATCAACCTGCCGTGGGTGACTTGAAGTCGGTTATTACTAGGCATATTCATGGAAGGTGCCAAAATGAGTGCCGAATAAATTATGCATTTAGGACCATTAATCCACTGACTGGCGTGGGAGGGGGCATTGTCCCATAAACATAACAGATTTGAGGAGGTTGCTCTTCGTCGCCCACGTCTTGAGCACACGTACGCCACGGACTCGTTCTACTAACAACCATTGGGCCAGGGCATGCCACAATGCGAGCGAAGCTGCGAGCGTCTGGCCGTTGAACATGTCCTGATCTCGTGTCGTCACTACGCCAAGGACCGTCTGTGTTACGTCGTACCAGCGCCCCTCTCCTAGCTACTGGGTCGAGACTCATGTTGTGATACTGTCGATATACTCGTTTCCTTTGCCCATGTTGACCTCGGAATTGTTTATAGCCGTCCAACAGGTATATGCATACAGATGGATTGATACGTAAATGACACGGCTCTGACAAGTTGTACGCAGCAGACAGTTTTTGAAAGGGCGCGAAATGGCCATGTAGTCGACGCGCTCATAAACCCTTAATATCATCGACAAACCTGCAAGGTAAAGAAAGGAGAGCAAACTGCCAATCACTTAAGTTATAAAAATGGATGTTCACCTCAACGAGGCAAAAACCCTTGGACATTTGCAAAGCACAATGGTACGGGCGTCAGTATTGCGCCGCATATTAACGTGTGTCGAACAACAATGAATGTCAAAAACGTATTTCTACCACAACCGCGATGATATCAACCCGGCTGGATTTACCAATGGCGGCCAAGAGACTAGGCTTTATCGTGCCTTGCTGGCTGAGACGCAAGAGTTGAAGACGGGAACTGTTTTCCAGTATTCAGTTGTCGTGCCCAGACTCTTTTATCACTGACCGCCCATAGACGCATTTTAACAAGCACCTTACACTGGAGGTGGCGGTGCTCGCCCGTCCGACAGCCTGTCTGGCCGGCCAGCAATCGCCTCCCTGGCGCGGCAGCGGGGCGCCGGCCACAAGCACCAACAACAGGCCGCGCTCCGCCGCTGGTCACGCGTGCAGCAACAGCGGCGACGGCACCAGCAACCAGCTGCCAGCCGACAGCTGCCGCCGTCCGACTCGGCCCTGCCGCCCGAGTGGCCATCAAAGATCGCAGAACATCCACCGGCACTAGCGTCGGCAGGCGGTGAGCCGGGCAACAACGGCTTCCACTGTCACGGCGGCAGTCGCCCGCCCACCGCCAGCAAGGCCCCTGGCTGGTCAACGAGACGACCGCGGCCCTCCAGTCGGCTGCAGCCGACTATACTGTCGGAATAGTGCCACTAACCTGCTGGCCGTAAAGGAGTCCCTAGCTAGGTTTTCCAGTGAACACACTGACAGAAAGTGCAAATATCTAAAGAAGTCGCACCTCAGGGAGCATCAAAATGTGATGGTCGTTTCTCCTCGTGTCGCTATCGTTGTCGTCTTGACGTGAAGAGGTGTGACTTGAGTGGTTGCAATTGCTTCCCAATAACGTAACATCTTTTGATCGTTTTCCCAAATGTTTAAGACATGCAGCGCCAGTACATATAGACCACTATTACACGTCACATTTTACGAAGGCCCGTAACGGACCGGCATTGAATGACCGGACTTCGAACAGAATGAACCATCGTAAGGCCTATCGGGATAAAACACTTTTTGTTCAGCTCATATCGGAATGGTGTCATTACGCTTCTTGGCTGTTTTTTTTCGTCACCTCAAACGGATGCATCGCAGCGGAAACCGCTACCTTGATGCATGACGAACTCAGTCGTTGTTTACACTCTTACGCGTAGCAACGTGTCAGGAGTGCACATACGTTTGCAGCTCGTCTGGTTAAAAACCTAAAATTCACCTAGAGATACACTCAGCGCATGTTTGCATGCCGTGCCGCAGCTCTTCCACAATCGGGTACCAGGAGGCATCAGGATGAAATGGCGGCCTGCCTGGCTAGCGGCCCTGCCGCGCCCGTCGGGCAGACGCTCCATGGACGAGGGAAGAGCAGGCTCAGCAGGGCCGACCGGAAAACAGGGAAGACATAGTCCAACAAAGAATCGCCGATCGGGGGGGGGGGGGGGGGGAGAAGGTGCTCGAGGTGAGGGGCATGTGTCCCCTGCCTGCATCACTGTCTGTATGCCATCTTAAGCACGTGCGCTCACCCAAGCAATGCCCTGAACAACAGCACGCCCGGCGCGGCGATCAAAATACTGGATTAAATGGCCAGCTGTCCGAGCATCATAGCTTTAGTGCTCAGGCGAATATATCGGCCACCTGGTCTCCAGATTCGGAGGGTCATGGAAGCCAAGTATGAGACAAAAGACATCGTGAATCACTGCATAAGTTACGTGATAACACTGTGGCACTTATGTATGAAATGATGAGCGCCTGGCAGCCTCCATGCACAACTGTGCAACATTCACGGTAACGTCAATGCGTGCCGACAAGATCATTCGCAGCACCTTTGTGGCGTGCCCGCAGCGTTACTAGAAACACAAGCAGGCCACGGTGAACTCGACATCTGATCACCGTCCATACCACCGGTATGGCGCCCGTGGCCAGCACAACACAAATCGCGCCCCACCTGGCGCACAGCCACTCGGTGATTGTCTTCTCACGGGGGGGCCATACAAACACACTTCCGCCGACACCTCAGCCCCAGCGTGCTTCTTCCTGCTGCGCACAAGTGCCACTACCTGTACCCGACGCGCCACCGCGGCAGCCGCAGATCTGCTGTGTCCGTTCGGCACCGGCTGCCGGCGGACGCTCACTCGGGCACGCCCCACAGCTTGACGGTGCCGGCGTCGCGCTCGCGCTCGTCCTTGTCGTCGCACGCAAAGGCCAGCAGGTAGCGGCTGGGTGCCAAGCGACCGTGTAGGTGGCCGCCTGCACGGGCACTGTGGTGACGCGCTCGCCGCTGGAAACGGCGCTGATGTCGATCAGCAGGTCCTCGGACGCAGCCGCCAGCAGCTCGCCGTCGTGGCTGAAGCTCAGCGTCCTCACCGGCCAGTCCAGCCTGCCGCAACGGCCGACGCGACACGGATTAAGGCCCAGAATGACGCTTGCTGATCAGTGTTGTCGTCTCATCCAAGGAAACCAGAACATTTTGTTGTTGATGGAGCTTGATAATGACTGTCATACCGTATGAATCGCTGAAAACAGCTCATATGACATAACACATAACAACAAACCTTATAAAAAACATCACGCGAGTTCAAGTCGTCAAAAACATCAAAGTATCACAGTATAACTTGACAACTCAGGCTGTTCCTACCTGGCAGAACAGCTGTTAGGGTAGGAACAGCCTGAGTATCTCGGTAAACCAAGACATCATGTTCCAGAAGTGACGTTTGAAAAAAGGTGACGTAAAACCGTTTTTCAATTTGTCCATGCAGCTAGATGCATGCCAGCTGGACGTCCAAAAAGACAAAGTGGGGCAAGATGGAGTTTCGCGTGCAGTGCGACCACCCACTGTCAGCTACGCATCTGCTCGTGCACTGGTCGTTGGAAGCAGCGTAAGCGCTGGACGAGGGGAAAACCTGCTCTGGTTCACCTCGGTAGCCACTCAGCTGTTACGGACGCAAAGTGGCCTCAGAAGTCGGCGCGCCCTAAATCCCCAATCATCATCACTGTCCCTTTGACATCTGAGCGATGCTTCAGAATGTTCTGCAAGGGAATCGAGAGGTACACTTTGGATATAAGATGTCCGTGTTTCGTCTTCGTAATCCCGCCTCGCTATCAGCAGCTTTTCCCAGAAACGCACCTGGTTCCCTGGCAGAACAAGATAGCCCAAATTTGGGCGCAATACTGATGATTTCATCAAGGTATTTCCAAGCTGATCTAAGATGAGCCCGCCTGCCAGCCGCCCGTTGTGGCGCTATAGCGGGCGCTGACCTGGAAACGGTGTGGTGGCACATGAGCTGCTTAGCGTCCCACACCGACAGAAGCGCGTCGGCCGAGCCCACGGCGAAGTGGCGGCCGGTCGGGTCGAACTCGATGCAGATGCAGTTGGCCGGGTGTGCCACGATGTCGTGCTGCAGCTCCAGCTCCGGGTAGCTGGGTGAGAGAGGGGCGGGGGCAGGTGAGAGGACTCGAGCAGACCTTTAGGGTCAGCAGGACGGGACATGCGATCTTCATATCTTTGAGATGCAGATACCCTCCCGTATCATCTTTCGTTGTTTGCCGACTCTCTATGACTACCATAGATATCTCACGGCAACTGTAACGGTGCACACCGAAAATAGAGCGAATTACACTGAACTTATGTGACAACTTGCCCTCCTGCAACACCATTTTCAGTAGCTAAGACCCCACCAACTGAATATCAAGTCCAATGGTGACCGACTTCCATGATTTCGTCAAAGCCAGCCATCAACAATTATTTAGTGTTCAGCCCATGAACACGCTCATGATTGGATCACGGTTATTCCTATATGCTACTTATATGGGTCAGTTTAAGATCCTAAATTTGCTAGCAGATCATATGCACAGCGATATGCATCTCCACAATCAGGCGTAGAACGAACCGAAACATAAAGCCCCTACGCCAACATACGAGGATTGGCTGACACCCAGCAGGCCGGCAGTCAAGGTGATGAGCCCAACCATCTCCTTTCGATCGCATGGCACATGGGGCCATGACAGAACTTCAGAAAGATCTATAGATACGGGAAATGAGTTCAGAATGGCACGCAGGTTTAGTTTCGAAGATAGTTGTGATCCACTTTATCATTTCCAACCGCATCATTTTTCCACCATGGGCTACAGTGGCCGCGTTAAAAGGATGCATGAAAGGTGGCACAGGGTGAGGAACAAACAAATACCTACATGTCAAAGACGCGTCCAGTGTACATACCACCCAGTAGAAAATCTCCCGGCAGTGGGCCATACCGAAAGGCCTCGCCATCCCCACAGAAATAAAAAACAAAACAGATAGAAGCTGGCAGCATTTTAAGGACATGGTCGACACAGCCAAGATGCATTCGCATTCTGCCGTGCAAGACCCACCAGTATAAGGAGTCGTGATTGTCCCGACGAATCGTCTCACCTGAGCACCACAATGTGCCCGCTGCCTGACGTCATGAAAATCTCACCTGAGCACCACAATGTGCCCGCTGCCTGACGTCATGAAAATCTCACCTGAGCACCACAATGTGCCCGCTGCCTGACGTCATGAAAATCTCACCTGAGCACCACAATGTGCCCGCTGCCTGACGTCATGAAAATCTCACCTGAGCACCACAATGTGCCCGCTGCCTGACGTCATGAAAAAAAGGCTGTTCTCCTCCCGGTTCCATGAGATCTCGTTGACCTCGAAGCGAAACTGCTCGTCGCGCAGGATCTTCCGCTGTCGGACGTCGATGAGCGACACCAGATCTTCCTTGTTGCCAACGGCGATAGTCTGGCCGTTTGGTGACCATGAGATGTTGATGTTCTCTCCTGGTGCGACGTTCAAATCGTCACGCTCAAACGCAACGAAACAACTAACAGCTCCACTCGCCACGCGGGGTTGCCAACACATCTACGAGAAAAAGGGGAACATCCCATACCACTGATAGCAAACTTCGTACAGAACAACTGCTTCCACCGTCCGTCTGCCGAACTCCACCCAGGGCATTCCTCCCAACCCGAAATCTCGCTGGCGCCAGCAGCGGCCGCCCCCCACGCACCTTTGGTGCCGATGGTGGCGGCCAGCTTCTGAGACCGGGCGTCCCACAGCCGGACCGTCTTGTCGCCGCTGGCCGTGGCCAGCTGGTCGGCGTGACTCGGGTGCCAAGTCAGCTGGTCCACGCTGTCGTTGTGCCCGCGAAACGTGTGATCCTTGATCTGGGGGCACAAACGACCACTGTACTGGCTGGAAGCAGCGACCCACAGTGGCCACTCCACATGATAGCAATCGCCCCAAGGCTTTTTAACAATTACTCTCATCTGACACAGGCACTACCTGGCCTACTAGCCCCACTGCCAAATGTTTGTTTGCTTTGCAGCATTCTAAGCATGCTATGGAGATCACAGTTATACTGGTGCCACCCTACAATACTACCTTAATGACAAAAGTTCACAGGCAATTGCTTTGTGGTTTAGTTCCAAAAAATACTGTGTGCTTAAATGATTGCGCAGTCTGTTCTTGCACTAACACTCACACTCAAGAATTCATGTCAAGACCCTTCCAACTCTGATAAACCTTCACACTCCACTTTTGCCTCCCAGTTTCAAGTTATAGTATGGTATTTTATCATACTCAGAAGAATCATAATCATCAGTTGCAAAGCAATCTGGAGCTCCTAAAAATGCCTCCAGAATGAATGAACCAGAACCAGTTTACCAGAATGAATAATTGACAATTGAATTGGCATCAGTAAATGTTGCTAAGCCAGATCAAAGATGCACTGTTCTAATATGCAAATGTTCCATAAATCCACAGGCTTGTGGCAGCAGCACAATAATTTCATGTCTTAAAATGTTAGTTGATGTTCACTGGCATAACACTCTGAAATACCTACAAATGTCCCCATTACACAACTGTGTCATCAGCCACCTGAAAGGTTAATGAACCTAACTAATTTAAGTAGACATTTCAAAAAATGTGTGAGATTTAAAAGGGCTTTCAGGTCAAAAAGGCTTTGAAAACATTGCTTCAAATTAAATGGGAGAATTTGGCCCAATGTGGGCTAGCCAGAGTTTGGTGCACACACAAACAAACATTCAGCAAACTCTGACCTGGCTTTTGGTTTGCCTGCACACAAGTAAGGGTATGTGAGGCATCAGTTGACCTGGCTTTGGTTTGCCTGCACACAAGTAAGGGTATGTGAGGCATTGGTATGTGGATGGAGTTTTTTGCGTGCTGGCCCAATTAGAGCACTTATCACACAGAACGTGCAAAGTGCCTGTTGAGACAATGCCAGGCAACTATGAGAACATATTGGTATTTAGTGGATAAATGACCTGGCTGTCATAGATAACTTAAGAAAGATAAGACAGGAGCAATAGTCTTATTCCTAGGAAAAAAAACTGGGAGAATGGAAATACCAACAATTAGATGGAGATACTTTCACTGGAACACAGTACCAAAAAACAAAAAACTCCACCTACCAGCCTATCCCTGTCCAGTATAAACACACACACAGACTTGTCAAATGATCCCGAAGCAAGCCGCTTTCCATCACAGTTCCAGTCAACAGAGTGCACTTTTGCTCCATGACTCTGATAGTCTTTCGGTCTTCCAGCATTCTTAAACACAGCCCTTAATCCCTCAGCATTCACCATCCTATCAAACGTTGTGAGTGGCGGTAGTTCGTGCCTTGGTAAACAGTGGCAAACAGTAAGGCCCTTTCACAATTAAATAAATAGCGGTAAATTGCGGTCGTCATATACCGCACCGGGCACTTGAGTTGCTCTTGCGCGCGCAGGCTTGGAACACCTGCGCTGGAATTGTCGCTCCCTTAATTTTCCTAACAGTATTTTGAGTATCTTATACATCACAATGACGTCATTGGAGCGGACCACACCAGCAGGACCACGCACGGACGGTTCCACTGGTGCGGACGGGAGCAGCGCCACGGATTTTGACGGATCCCGACCTAAACGCATTGTAGCTAACCATAGATTACCAGAATTCAGGTCTAGCAGGTGCAATTACTGAAATAGAGAGGAACAAGCGCTTGCACGCTTGCTTCGCTGCGCTAAGTAAAAAATTTCGAAATTTTAATTGCGTTTGTTTTGTAGTTTAAATCACGGTTCTAGGTGGAATGATTGCCAAAATATCGCGCAGTGTGAAAAAGACTCGGCCACAGGCCGCACGGTGCTGGCGACCTCTGGCGGCTGCCGGCAGGAGAGAGCACATTTCGTCTGCGCTCTGTGCAGCGCGGCCGAACCTATTGTGTAGGATCGGCGATTGATTGTGGGACGCGGCCGTTGATTTTTGGCCCTTCCATCAACGGCGTTGAAAGTTACACCAGCGTGTCGGCCGATTCGTCCTCCCTCTGGTGATGCACCTGATGCACCCTTACGTTGATCAAATTTAAAAAATGTCGCTCGCAAATGAGCCTAGACCATGGGGTTGCACATGACGGCTTTTTCGCCGCGACGGCGGCAAGCAGGCAAGACCGCGACTCCCGACGTACACCCTAGGCGTTAAAGGTGTAAATGGCCGTTCGCGTGGCGGGCTTTCGACTTTGGTCATATTCCCGGCCTTTATGCAAAAGAACGAGCGTTCTGGCGTGCTTTCAGTCTGTCCGGATGTGGACGGGGGGGGGGGGGGGGGGGTTGTCCGAAGGCGCGGTCTCGGCTCAGGCATGGTGGTTAACGGCGCACTGTTTGCAATCGTCGCCGTGCGCGTACAGGCGTGAATTTTGTTTCCACAACATTCACAATTGACGTGGTGCACTTTCAGTCGCATCGCGAGTTTGTGCGACGTACCGTTGCGCTGTAAATTGCAGGGCGAATTGCCAGATGCCGGAGCCTAATTACCTGCAGCTACCGTCAAAACTATGCGTGATCACATCTCGGCACCCAAGGCGTGGGGGTCACTGGGGAGTGGCATGCATTGATAAGAAATGGAGCAGACAATGATGTTGCATGAATTATTATGTTGCACGTGCTGCGTGCAGCACGTGCACGAGTCAGCAAGATAGATTTGGCCGCCACCGGCCGTTTTTTTGCATTTTGCGCTACATCTCGGCAAGGGCACCTAAAATTGTGATGGTGAGTGACTTTTACTTAGGATGACGGATTTTTCTCTTGTCCACAGTTATACACGTTTTGTGCCGCATCTCTGCACACAGTGCACGGGGCGGCTGGGAGTAGCATGCATTGATGGGGAATCGAACGGACAAATACGTGCTCTAGATTGTAGCGTCGCGTGTGCGCGAGCCAGGGAAATTGATTTGGCCACTACAGACCGCTTTTCTCTGTTCGTTGCAATACAATGCTGTTAAATACGACGGCAGTGCGTGCTGCCAGCATTCAAAGCGACCCTGCCGGTACGTAAGCATCCTGCTTTTTTTCCGTCCTCTCCTTCTCCATCATGGATGCTCTGTACGGGTTTCCGCTTGGGGCGCCTGGCCGTGCGCAGCGGCTTAAGGGGTCAAGGCGCGACGGCGCTCAACCACGGTCAGGACGGGGAGGACTCTCCCGGTTACACCTGTCCATTTAGGAGGTATCGTTCGCCCCGCATAGCACCGTGACAGCCCTGGCGGCAAGCATCTCCTGAGGGGGTGGTGATCCGTCCCCCAGTTGGGCTCCATGGTGGATGAGGAGCTCCAGGGCCGAATGATTTTATCACTGGCACGTATTCTCTCAAACAACCACACATACATCCTTTCCTCCAGCCAAAACGCTACTGTCCACACTGGAGACCGGGCTGCAGCTGCTGATGACCCCAAACATCTTCTGGACGTCGGACCGCCGCGCAGGCCCGATCCCAACATCCAGCGCGAGCAGGCTTTTTCCAGGCTTGGCACTTCAAAGGAGGTTTGCAGATGCACAGATGGTTCCATTGAGATTCGCTACGGAAACCGCAAAGACGCGAGACTGTTACTGGCGACCAAGGAGCTTACTTGCCGTGTGAGAGGCCAAGGTGCCGTGTGAGAGGCCAAGGTGCCGTGTGAGAGGCCAAGGTGCCGTGTGAGAGGCCAAGGTGCCGTGTGAGAGGCCAAGGTGCCGTGTGAGAGGCCAAGGTGCCGTGTGAGAGGCCAAGGTGCCGTGTGAGAGGCCAAGGTGCCGTGTGAGAGGCCAAGGCGCCGTGAGCACTGCTGTCAGCGTGCGACATCACCCTACCAACAACTCATGGCAAAGAGTCATGACGCGTCGGGATCTTCGAGGAGCGTCGGAGGAAGAAATCGTTGAAGGACTGGAGAGGAGTCAAGTGACTGTTGCTAGGCGAATTAGGACAAGGGAGAACGGGAAGCTTACAGACACAGACGCTATAGCTCTTAACTTTTTCATCCCGTCAGCGCCGTCAAAAGTCAAGGTGGGATGCCAATCCGTTCCGATCAGGCAGTACATCACCGAGCCAGCACGATGTTTCCGCTGCCAAAACTTCGGCAACGTCACAGACAGGTGTTTATGAGACCCTCGGTGCTCCAGTTGCGTTTCCTTAAGTACCAGTCTCGTGACTGCGTCGCTGAGCACGCAAAGTGTTCCAACTGCGGTGATGATCATACTGCCTAATTCAGGAAGTGCCGGGTGTTTTTGGCTGAAAACGAAGTTATTACAATCCAAGTAAAGGACTCATTCGAAGACGTTCAGCGCAAGTATAAGGAAAGAACCGCTAAAAAGACCTACGGTGACGCCGTTGTCTCGTCCGTGAGACCCACGTTAGCACCATCTGACGCCAGCCAGGTTTTTGCCTCATGTGGCCTTGATAGCTTTGATGACTGTTGCGGATTTCATTCAGCTGATAGCTTGGTTACTGGCACATCATGCGGTCACCACCTCCTTCCTTCGTGGAGAAAACGTGTCAGGGGACCCCAGAGCCGCCATGGCACCCATTGGCGATCCGGCAACCGCTGGGACTTCACCGCAGATTGTGTCCTCTGCGAGGCCCTCTCTGCCACCCACTGGGGAGCGTGGGGTCGAGGGGTGGACCATAGTCCAGCGCGGCCGGGACCCGCGGCCGTCAGCGGCCCCAACGCCCCCCAATGCCACCGCCGAGGATCACGGGTGTACGCACCCCGACCGACGCGTCATCCCCCGCCCAAAGACGTGACGCCAAACGCACTCCACCTTGGTCGATATATCCCCCTGAGAGTGAAAACCCAAAGGTTTGACCCAGGGCTCGGTCTGGATCTGCCGAGGCTGTACGTCGGGACGTGCAGCCGCTCGGGCCGAGAACTGGAACCGAGTCTCACTTTTAAAGCGCTGACATCCTTTTAATAACCGACAAGCAGCCTTCTTGTCGCGTTGAATTTTACAATGGAACCTGCGCGGTTTTAGAGCCAGCGTGACTGACTTGTAAAGGCTTTTTTCGTCCGCAACCCCACAATTGCCTGTTTGAAGGAAGCAAAGCTTTCGCCTGACATGGATCACGCCATCAGTTGTTACCGCACCTTTAAAAAGACTTTGGTTGACACACCATTGCCCACAGCGATGTATCTGTCTTAGTGCAAACTAACGTACCCTGCACAGAATTCACTCTCAGCACCGAACTGCAAGCTATCGCAGTTACTGTAGACTTGGGTGCCGTCAAGCCAGCCATCTGTTCTATACACTTACCACCAACGCAAGCATTACATGCCACGCCGCTGGAGTCTATTCTCGACCAGCTGCCACCACCGTCCTCGATCCTTGACGATTCCCCGCAGGGGCACCGGCTTCAGCCGGTGTAGGGGACTAGCGCCCCGTCGGGTCCCAGCTCCGGTAACGGGCGGACAGCGCAAGCTGTTCCTCTCAGGGCGTAGCGACCCTGCCGGTACGTGAGCTGATGGGAGTAGGAACAGGGGGCCCTGCCCCCCCCCCCACTTTTCAAGGTGGGGGGGGGGGCAGCACTGTGCCATCCCACTTTTCATACTAAGGTTGTGTTTAGCTTACTTTTGCACCACATTTAAATATACATGTCGATTTACCTAGTTTACCAGCTATTTTCCTCAAGATACGTCATCTTTTTCGTTTTCTTATTGGTCATCGTTCAATATCACAGCCGCAGGCCGACGCCACGCGGCCTATGGAGACTGCAACGCCGGGTGTCCAGGATGTTGTTGATATGACTTGCGAGCGCGTGTATTCGAGACCACATGGCGTAGTTTTTTTGTTGTCAATAATCAACTCTGACTGAATCTTGAACATCTTAAGACGAACATAAGACATAAGACTTAAGACGAACGGTGAATTAGACATGCTAATGAAAACAGAGGACTCCATTTCACTTACAATCTACGTTCAGAGATTCCTGAATATCTATGAAGAAAACAGAAAAGCACAGAACTGGAGCCTGTGTGACAATTATTGGACCACCTTTGGCAAGCAGGGATGCTGTCGCATAAATGAGGGTTCCTGTGCTGATCCGGAGCCAACTGCGCGTGTCAGAAGGCCTCCGTGTCAGGGAGGGGAGAAATGCGATATGATATATTCCTCCAATGGCCTCCGGATCAACCAGAAGCGGAGTGGCCATTCAGCTCATGACCGGAACCGGTAATGTGCCATTGGTGTTCCACTCTCCCTTGCCCGGAAGAAAATAAGGGGCATCACTATTGTGGAACAACAAATCTTACATCTTGTGGATGTAAGATTTGATGTCCTGAAGCGTTCAAGGGTATTTCTTTTAGAATCGTCATCATTTTCGTCCATCCGTTGACCACAGCACAGTATTAGCTGTTGAGCCGACGCTGCGAGGCCCACGGAGACTGCAACGCTTAGCGTCGAGGTTTTTTAAGCTAAGATTTGCGACCACGCACGCCCAAAATTATGTCACATAACTTTTATTGCTGACCGATTCAAGTGTTTATAGGTAGATATTTCAAAACCGTCATCATTTTCATCCATCGGTAAGGTGCGGCTAAAAGTTAACCACTGAACTAGCGCTCCGCGGACTATGGAGGCTGCAACGCCTGGTGTCGAGGTTTTTGTTGCTAAGATTTGAGAGCACGCATGCTAAAAACCTTGTTATATAGATTGCATCACTTATCAATTCTGACTGGATGATAAACACTTCCAGGCAAACATGGCTTGGCGATGTTGATACACATTACTGACCACTCGACCTACAATCAAAATTTTCACCCTCAAATCTTGATCAAACATATCGATTTATAATCTACCTTAGCGATGTCTCCAATGTTTGTAGAACGCGGACAAACCATTATGAAAAAATTCTGAATTCTGTCGGCTTAGAGAGTTTACTAAGCCATGGTAAATCAAGGACACCGGTGATGTATTCCATGCGGTTGTGTAAGACCTGATTTCTGCAGTTTATTGACCTTTACACGCGCTCGGGTGGAGGTAAAATTGACTCATCCCCCGAAGGTTTTTCCAAAATGGTTTCCGAACGGCCCGGCGCAGCCGTGCCATGTTTTGCATAGCTGTAAACAACTGAATAGCAGATCGTTTGACATAAAAGTTTAGATGTCCTTTGCAAGGTCGCTGACCTATGACAGGTCACAATCAGGCCATGGTTTCAGCGAAGTCAACTTCTAGGGAATCGTTCAATCTGATGTAACAATGAAGTGTCAGACGAAGCCATGCATTTCTGAGATGCTTTCCCAGGCAACTCAAATATATAATGAGCAAATTGCGTTTACCTAAGGTCAAGAATAAAGTTCACACCAAGGTCAAAACCAATCTGTTTTATTACTCTAGGGCTTGCTGTATGGGATGGCCACTGGTGCTTATTTTGAATTTTTTGAAAACAGGAACTGCGTTATACATCTACAATGGACTTCTTAGAGGTCAGAATAGGTCATTGACCTAGAATGACGTAGGTCGACATTTTGTTTTTAGAACATGCTACCTAGCGTTATCTTTCTCGCGTATTTAAATGCAAAACTCAGAGCAGTCTTGACTGATTTTTGTCACCGTAACCTTCAAAAGGTCAAACAAGGTCAATGACCTTGTATGAACGTGTGACCTTTTGCTTAGAAACAGCCATCTGGGTTTTGGAGGCAGCTTAGAGAATAACCTGGAATTTGAACTTGTTTGACCCTATTTGACCCGAAAGTCAAAACATAGGAACCTCAAATTTACCGTACGTGATTTCACATACAGGTCAACACATCCTCTGAATTTAGTGTTTCCAGCTGTCTTAGTTCCCGAGATCTCAGGGGGGTGGGGGGGGGGAGGTG
>NW_023597054.1:7244179-7284922 GCF_011947565.3 Pollicipes pollicipes
GTTCGAGCCTTGACGCACGCGTTACGCCGCGCCTCTGGCTCCATGTTAATGTTTTACGCTTCAGTCTTCAGCCCACTGGCGGGACGGGCCAGTGAAGCCTCCGCGCGGCCCGCCCGAGCACCCGCGGCACCAGATGGTAACAGTCGCAAGAAGGTGTAAGGCTTTGAGCCGGCATCAGCGATCACCGAAAGGTGTACGTGCCGCCGCGGTCGGGGGCCGGCAGCCTGTTAGCGCACGTGACAGTGGCGGCGGACCGCAGCGTGTATTGCCAGCGTGGCGAGGTGGGCGGCGACCTTCGACAGCACACCAGCGAGATGGCGGACACGGTGAGTGCCGGGCGTGGTGAGTTCGGAATGAGAGGCCTGCAGTGAGGAAACTGGCGATAGCGCGTTAACAACTGATGATAGTCATTGTGCCCTTAGTCCATGTAAAGTGGTATTTGCTAAGCCGCCCTTGGGTTTACTTTGACATTGAATGACACGTCCGCATCACGGAATGGTTCCGCTCAGATTCTCGGCTCCACGAGAGGATATTTCCCAGTTAAGCAGGGATCAGCATGTAACACAGAGATCCTTGTGTCAGGTGTACGGCGATCAGTACACGGCCAGTGACGCCTTACCGGCCGCCAAAGTGCCGAACCATGCCGTGTCTTGATCTCGATATAAGGAGTGGATGAGCCCGTGTGTTGCCTTGCCACATGCCCCCTCTTCTGATCCGCGGAGGGCGATTCGTCAACGATGTGGATGACCCTGTGTGTTGCCTTGCCACAAGACCCTCTTCTGATCCGCGGAGGGACGGGTCGTCAGCGATGTGGATGACCCCGTGTGTTGCCTTGCCACAGGGCCCTCTTCTGATCCGCGGAGGGCGGGTCGTCAACGATGATCGCATATTTGACGCCGGACGTGCTGGTGGAGGACGGCATTATACAGTGGGTATCGCGACGGTGGCTGCTCTCGCGCTTTGCGCCGCCTATCCCTGATAAGAAATATGAAATGTAACAAACGACACCGGCCGGTGGGACTGGTGGAGTGGGTGCAACCACACGGCAACGTGGTGACAGTCACGCAGAGGGGTAACAAACGACACCGGCCGGTGGGACTGGTGGAGTGGTGTTGGCAACCACCACGGCAACGGGACGACAGTCACGCAGAGGGGTGTTGTTTCTATGATATCAGCATGTCGGACAGACGCTCGAGCTTGCTGCGTATGGATCAGAGGTGCATTAACAATCGCCCCAAAATCCGTCACCGGACTAGCACCATGTCTGCCGGCCTGGCGCCGTCATGGTTTGGCCGGCGCCCTCCAGCTGGCAGCATCGGCAGAGCTCTAGCGCTGCCAACTGGAGCACCGAGGCCGTGCCACCCACCGGAGTTGATTCCGGAATACCGAGGCCGTGCCACCCACCGGAGTTGATTCCGGAGCACCGAGGCGGTGTCAACCACCGGCGTTTGTTCGGGAACGGTTGCCGGTACAGTGACAATCGAAATTTTGCTCCTGTAATGTATCCAGCAGACGTGCTGGTGTTCTGGGTGTGTGCCACTGCTGACCCAAAGCGCCTCGGACGCGGCGCCAAGGGACGTTGGTGACCAACGCTGCCGACCAACTGCGCCTCGGATTTGGGCGTAACTGGTTGTGCTGCCGTTTACTGGCGTGCCGCCGTTTGAACAGAGTGCTCTACACTCGTGTGGGTTTTACACTGAAAGACATTGTGAAGATAAGACAGTAGAAATGGCATTGTTTCTCGGAGAAAACCAGGGGAATGGAGAAATAGATTGGTTGATATTTCGGTAACGCACCTTTATCGAAGCAATAGAGGTGAATTCAAAATGGCACATTGTTCCATAAATCGATGACTACCCGCTAGTTAACGCTCCTTGATGGTCGACTTTCAAAATGCTTTCGTACTGCACGGATTTTCCGGTGAGAACTGCCGCGGCGTCCTCCACACCTGATGACGACATACGGGATCAGAAATGCCCAAGGGACGTGGTTCATCTCGCCAGACCTCTGTCGTTAAACGGTCATTCCAGACAATTTTGAATAATCGACTATGGTGTCTCGCGTAATTGCATTAGTCTGCAAACACCGACACTTCGCACGGGATATCTCCATTTGATCGCGTATGAGCAACTAAGGTCTGACGGCAAGGTTTGGTCTTCGCAAGTGACCACCTGTTGATGTACTACAGCAAGCAGGCAGACGATACGGTGTTGGTGGTGTCACTAACCGGCTCTAGTGTGCCCTTTAGCGACCCGTGCTCGTCCCATAAATACTTGGGCTCGCAGTTCGCAAGCACTTCCGCTCTCTAGTGAACACGACGCGCACGTTGTGTTAATGGCTTCGGGTCCAGCTCGTTGCGTTAGCAATAAAGCCAGGCTGGGCTGGACGGCCGTACCCCACACGTATGGGATATATAGTTAAGGCGCACGGCAATGTGGCAAACAATGCTTCGGTACAATATTAATTAGTTTTTTTGCATGTGAACTGGTCGGCATTGAGAATGGTGCTCATCAGAAGTCATGTCATAATGTGCATTTGTTTCAGCTCGTTCAGCATCAATCGGTTTCTTAAGTGATTGGTCGATAATTGCTGTAGTTTTAGTCAACTTTCATGGCTCGTAGTAAATCTGACATTGTTGTACATGGTTATCTTTAGGAACTGGTCTTTGCCTGGCGTACGGCCTGAGCCAGGCCAATGGTCTGAACCAAGCCCATGGCCTGAACCAGGAATATGGCCTGAGCCAGGCATTTGGCCAGAGCCAGGCATTTGGCCAGAGCCAGGCATTTGGGCTGAGCCAGGCATTTGGCCAGAGCCAGGCATTTGGCCAGAGCCAGGCATTTGGCCAGAGCCAGGCATTTGGCCTGAGCCAGGCATTTGGCCAGAGCCAGGCATTTGGGCCAGAGCCAGGCATTTGGCCAGAGCCAGGCATTTGGCCAGAGCCAGGCATTTGGCCAGAGCCAGGCATTTGGCCTGAGCCAGGCATTTGGCCTGAGCCAGGGTGCCAGCGACGTTATAAAACGATGCCCCGTGAACAAATCCTAAAGTAACGCAGAGATGCGCTGTGCGATATTCTGGCGGTATATTTTAGATGTCGTTGAGTTTTACTCGTTAATTTCCTACACTCGTTGAGACCCTCGGCTGCTGCTAAATCCGCAATATTGCATTCCATATAAACGGCTCGTCAAAATGTTGCATAGAAACCTGTGTAATTGAACCCCTCTCTGGCAAATTCAAAAAAGCATCGACAGATAGAATTGGTTCTTCATGGGAACCACAACCACTAGATTTGATTCCCGGCGGTGCCCGCCTCTTCTGTCAGGATGGGAAACATGCAACGTCACATGACCTCCACTGCTGAGTGCGTTGTGAAGCCCCAATGATGACAGCAACCGGTCGTAGTCGTCATCATTGGGACTAAACGACGCCCTTAGCTGCTGAGACTCTATGGCGTCGCTTGCCTCTCACCCTGGCAGGAAGGGTGGACAAAGCGGGGAACAACAGCTGGTCGTAAGTAATAAACGAGAGGCCCGAATGCGTTGTGACGAACACGGTGACCGTTCCAGAGCGATCGGCACCGACCTGGCCGTCCCCGGAGGAACGCGCGTCATCGAGGCCGCAGGCAGATATGTCATGCCTGGTAAGACGGGCGGCTCAGCGCTGCTGACGTGGTTCGATGTGGCAGACCCCAACAGCGAGCTTGGTGGCAGTCCTTTTGTACTCCACCCTGACTCTTTTGTACTCCACCTTGACTCTTTTGTACTTCACCCTGAGCCTTTTGTGTGTGTCTAGGGACCGCCTGACTTTTATATGTCTAAGGCCTACCCGAATGGGCTGGGTCTAATTTGCGTAGTGATAAGGAAGTACCGTTACTTTCCTGTTGCTACGGGCTGAGGACTTACGGCAACGGCAAAATAGATTGTGGATTCTAGGATCTCAGAAGCTCAAATAAAATAGCATTTATCTGATTAACCCAATCGTATTTCCCCTCAAAGCCCCATAAAATTTGAAGTTGAGCGCATTCAGGTGGGGTAGAGGAAGGAAGAATTGTAACTGAAAATGCTAATGTTTTTTTTTTAAATTCTCATATAATGAATTTTAAGAGTGCATTTTAAGTAACAAGCCATGCCATATAAGTCATAACCCCTAGATGATAAAGTATTAATTGCAACATATAACTTGTGGCAATTTTACCAAAAAAATTAAATCATGAAATGATAAATAGCAGAAATTGTAAATTCAACATAAAGTAAAAAGGAGGAAGAAGAGATTTGCTGGTCGTGCAATTTGTACTTCTATGTCGGGTATATGTTTGCCAAAAAATCTGAATCTTAGAATAGTGTTTCCAGATTAGGGCCATCATATCCACCCTGGTCTGTGCTTACGAAAACGGCAAAATGCCATAATACGATACCCTTGGCGACCTCCATCACCACAGCCAATCAAACTGATGAAGTCTTATGGAGAAAGGCTGAGACATTTCGGGCGCATCACTCGTGCAAAATATGTCATGAACATGTATCTGTTGCCGCAAAACATAACCTGCCGATTTACCTCCTTCGTGCAACAGCCATTTTTCCAAATGGCGTGTTTTCCACGACGGCGTTGACGCCTCCCAGCTCGTGTTTGGCGTTCCGATTTTATACAGGGAAAAGTTTGAGCCACGTGGCGAACGCAGAAGGCTAATAACATGTGTGTTACGGCCTCTTCGGTGAGGCTCCTGGCCCGCTGAAACGCCATCAGAGCCTCAGCGGCGTGGTGGCATGTGATAACAATAACAAGGACAGTAACGCGCTGAAAATGAGCTCGAGAATTCTATGTCCAGTGCATATGTGTGGAAGGCAAGCGGTTGCAAGAAGTGTGAATTGCACGTCTAATCATAATCACGATGTCTACGGTGTTTCATCTTGCCCTTTAAGAATAGACCCACGTGGGTGTATGTTGTCGTGGTGTTACTACACAACAGGGGTTTATTAAATGTTGGTGTTTTCGTTCGAAAACGCAGTCTATGTTATCCGTGCATACTTCTTGTGTGAGGAGCTCAATTGTTGACGTAAGCATCACCACTTTTAATTTACGTTTCCCACAAAGTTTGTTCTGATTTGTCCCCACGGAAATTGGTTAGTTGCGCAGTTTTTATGCATTCATGTTTACAAAATGATTCATCAAACATTTCAGAAAGCTGCTGGTCCCCAAATCGCTACCCCTACAAAATTGTTCACCTCTTTTGGGGAATAATGGAGCGGCGATCCTCCTTACTGCTCTGCAGCTGCACCCTCAGCTTCGAATCATTTTGTAGCGTGGTTTTCAGTATATCCGCCGACTTGTGGTTGCTCTGTCACTTTTAAGACGTTTAACACACCTTAAACTATTGTGTTAAGATCTTTCATGGTCAAGGATACCAACGTTTGAAATTTTGTTCCACGCGCGCGGTGTACCTACTTGCGGAACGGAAATTTTGTTCCACTTGCGGAGCGATATTTGCCTTTATGTTACGATTCAGTTTGTCAACTTCCCTGGAAATCAAATTTCTCTGCTTGATATTTCTTTTGCGTGCTCTGGCTTTGTTTGAGATACAGACAGACTGGGTCGAGCTCTGAAGAGGTGCGTGTCGGTCCGCCTGGCACGTAGTCGTACGTCATGCCGACATTGTTTATGTTCTATACTTGGCGGCTGGAGACCCGTAAACGGATCAGCTCTCTGAGGCGTGCGGATCATGTTTGAGACATGTCAGCATCCGTCCAGTGCCGGCCGTTGCTCTGGTGGCACGCGCTTATGATGTAATCATTAGTTTGCTTGGGACACGCCGTGACAAGCAGGGAAAAAATGGCTTCGGTGCGAACCATAGGCATTGAGTGTGTACCATTTCAACGTCCGTGCTACTTAGCGACATCCCGCGTTTTCATAAGCGCTTCCACTCATGTGGTATGTGAAGTTATTAATGGAGTTGATAGGTACAAATGGTTCAAGATTGCGAAAGATTGTGTTTTCATAACTGCTCCGGCAGTTTTATTTGCTTTTTGTATTTTCGACAACTTGTAGGCACGTATTTGTTTGCACCTACTTATTACATTTAGAGGTGAAAGGAGTAAACGTGGGCTTTGAAGGCTACGCATTTACCTAGGAAAGTTCTACGTCGATCCAATCACCGGTCGCCGTGCTATGGTCTCAGTGATTTGTGAAAGGCATGTGTCAAAGGGTCTTTGCTGGATTATAGCTGAATGATAAACATAGTGACCATGAGAAATCGTACCTTCTTGGTAACGCCAACCTACGTGAGTTGTTCCCAGTCACGTGTTCCCATTTTATTTATGAAGACAATATGACTTCTTAGCCTCAGGTCACGGCACCGACCGTGACTTTAAGTGATGTAGAAACGATGCAGTGGACTTATTAAAAACTTTGTGATCACTGCGCATCAAAAATTGTGAGTATGCAATCATTAAGCAATGGGTCAATTGAGGGTCAGTACGACCTGGTGCTACTTTCCTTATGGCAGTGCTTTAGTCCGCCGAGATGTCACGGCTGAAGACACAATACGACATTGCAACGTCCGCCGAGATGTCACGGCTGAAGACACAATACGACATTGCAACGTCCGCCGAGATGTCACGGCTGAAGACACAATACGACATTGCAATGTTTCCGTTACTCGTGAACTGTTGGGTTGATAAGTGCTTTCGGGAGTTCGTCATTTCTTACACATGCTAGAAAAAAATGAACCATGGTAATTAAACTAGAGACTTAAGAAATGAAACTGCAAATAAACTTCTGAATCAATCACGGTTCCATCGCTAGCCCGAATGTCACTTGCTTTTCATATTTGTTTATTGCTGACACACTGTTCTTGTGATTTTTGAAGCCCGTGAACAGGCAGCGTACGAAAGGAAGATTATTTGTTTGAGACCACGTACAACACGATCAGTCAATTATATCTTATATGCCCGAAGATAGAAGAAGCATCTGCATGGGCCCAAGCTCTCGTGAGCCGCACGGAGGTAGGGTTCATTTAACTGGGGCAGTCATCAAATGACATCGCTTCAGAAAATTATTTGTGTGAAACTCAGCTAGCCAGTATGAAATTGTAAGGTCCGGTCCATCGATGTGAGGCATGTCTGAGGCGCAAACCCACAACTCAGTTAGCCGATATTACTGTGTGGGGACCGTTCCATCTGTACCGGGCTTGTCTGGCCGGTCACACTCTCTTGGTGACACGAGCGCACGGCCCGCAGCGCTTGGCTCGCGCGGTGTGTGACCGCGGGTCCATTGGGGGTCCCGCGGTCACACACCTTGAGGGCCTTGGGGTTCATTGGGGGTCTTGAGGATCCATTTTCCAACCAGGAACAAAGCCGGAATGGGGACCTTGTGTTGGCAAGGGGCCCCAAGTTGGCTGGAGGCAGTGTTCGAGGAGGACCGAAGGGCCTGGAGGGCCCACCGGGAACGACTATCAGGAGTCAGATTGGAAGGTTGAGAGTACGAAGGGTTGGCTGGGGTCTTAATCAGGGTCCTGGTCTGCGGGAACGTGCCATCAAATGACAGTCAGAGCGTCTTTTGCGCCGACCGGGAAACCCTGAGTCGATATGGGCCTATATGTCCGTCAGGCACCACCAGCACCGCGCAGTCAGCTCCGTGTCGGAACGGACCGGATCGTCCACGTCCCAGTCAGCTACTAAGCCGGGGCCAGTGATCTGCGCTGGTGGGGATCCCTTTATCTGTCAGGGGCCCACAGTGCCTAACAAAGGGTCTCGTGTTTGTAAGGGGCCCGAGCCGACCAAGGACAGTGTTCGACGAGATCTGAAGAGGGGCTCGGACGGCCCACCGGAACGGACGATCAAAGGCGCGGTTTGAGGGCATAGGGGCCTGAAGGACTGGCTTCAGGTCACATGAGGAAACGCAGCCCGTAGGGATGCGACCTGCAATATTAGCCAGAGGTCCTTTTGCACCATCTGAGGGCTCCCTGAGACAATTCGGACTCCTCAGCCGCCAGAGAACACGAACACCGAACAGCTGGCTCCCTGGTAGTTTGAAACGTGGCGCCATTTTCCAAGCAGGAGCAAGGCCGGAGGCCACGATTTGTATTGATCGGCTGTCTGAAACAATGGCTGGGGCTCCTGTGTCGGTCAGGGGCTCATGATGCCTAACAGGAGGTCAGTGTCGGCCTGTGGCCCCGAGTCGGTCACGGGCTTTTTAAGGGGGTTCGAAGGGGGGCCGAAGGGCCCCGGGACCAAAGATCAATGGCCCGGTTGGAGGGCTGAATGACGCGAAGGGCTGGCCGCGGGTCGCATGAAAAACTCCATCCGTAGGCACGTGATCTCAAATGTCTGTTACAGGACCTCTTGTGCCGACTGAGGACTACTGAGACGAGAGTGTTCATTTATTTCGGGCGGAGATTACCAACACCCAGCTGTCGCCTTCAGATCAGTCTGAGCACTTGGGGCTCATTTTCCAGGCAGGGGCAAGGACGGGCCCGCGATTTGCAAAAGGGCCATAACCGGCGAGTTTTCCGGGGGAGGGCCCTTTCACTATCAGGAGGCCCTTCGTCAACCATACGCTCCCCCCCCCCCCCCCCGTCCTTGCCAAGGTTCTCATTGCGCGCCCGATCGCAGCTCAGCTCAGCGATCCCGGCCTGGCTGCCATTCCATTCTACCAAGGTTTTCCAGGAAAACACTTGCCACCACCCTACAGCAGGCAAGTCTCCCGCTGCCAGGGGTGTTCAAATCTACCCTACAGCAGGCAAGTTTCCCGCTGCCAGGGGTGTTCAAATCTTCGCGATGATGAAAGACGACCCACTGGGTCGGTCCACAACGATGCACAGGCACTTCTAAGACGAACTGCTTCTAAGAATGGTTGGAAAGCTGCGGTTTCCAAACGCCTCCGGAGTTTGGCTCATATAAGGCGGGGTGGAAAGACGAATGCGCCTTGGTCACGCTAGTAGCGCGGCAGCTGTACCTATGTCCTATGTGCAAACGCTGCAGAAAGCGTGTGAACGGGCCCAGTACAGTCCGAGGCTTAAGCAGATGTGTAACGCTTCCCCCAATAGCTACATGTGCGGTACGTTTAAAGAGCAAAATGTAAGTGCTTGCTTGCAATCGCCTGCTGGCTCATCACGGTGCGGAAGATGAAAAGAAATAAAAAAACAGCCTACAAATAAGTAATAAAAAAGCATCCGGAAAGAATTTGCACCGTGGTAGGTACAGCCACCGGCTGCTACGGCACGGCCTGGCCAGGAAATATAGCACTGTGCTACACAACCGCGGCAACCCAATTCTTGAAGCATCCGTGTACCGTCCAAAGACGAGCGCTCTCGGCCCTGGTGACGCCGGTCCCCTGTGTGTATCCCCGGGCGTTTCCGTTGAGCGATTGTGGAGTAAAGAGAGCGACGTGGAGGCACATATGATCTGTATAGGGTCCATTTCGACCTGAATAGGGTCCATGCTGGTTTGTAAGGGACGCATAATCTAATTTAACAGGCCATTTTGACAAGTCGGTGCTCGCCTCTCCCCCTTCCTCCCCCCCCCCCCCCCCCCACCAACTTGAGCATATTTCCCGCGTTCCTGCTGATAGTTTTGGGATTTAATATTTTCAATCACTATGGTGTTTGTATTTGATGGCTTGTCAACATCATGTTTGGCTATGCAAATAGTTTTACTTATGATTGGCTAGTAGAACTGTGTATGTACTCATCAATCAGTTCTGACAATCTGGAACATGAAAAGGAACTGTACCATTTAAAAGATATGCTACAACTATTAACAGCATACCCAGAACAATAGCTGAACAATAACAATAGCAAACAACAACAACAGAACAACAATACCAAACAATAACGTATTGAGGGCATATTTACTGAATGGAAAAATTGTGTTGTCCGCAGCAGTCTTTTCCATGCATTATGCCAGTAGTTATAAGGGAATATATTTCATCACGTCTGATGCTTCCTTCAATATATTCAAATGTGGAATATTGGATTTAAGTTAGAATTCTAGCATATAAACTTCGTTCCGCTGTTTTGCCTGAGTCTAGCTTAAGATATGTTCAAATCACTAAACGCGCTTCTGAGTAACAATTACTGGTGCTATGCTATGTCGCAGGTGCGCGGAGCTCGTCCTCAATTGGACCATGTGTGTGCGTGTGCGTGTGCGTGTGCGTGTGCGTGTGCGTGTGCGTGTGCGTGTGCGTGTGCGTGTGCGTGCGCGTGCGCGTGCGCGTGTGCGTGTGCCTTTGCCTTTGCCTTTGCCTTTGCCTTTGCCTTTGCCTTTGCCTTTGCGCGGGGAGAGGGCGGCTCAGAGGCATTGTTGTACCTTTCTTTCCACGTACCGTCATGAGGTTAGTGCTGAACCTTCCCATATGTGTTGAGGTCCGTACGCCGCATGCTCATGACGCAATAACTGCCGAGGCTGTAAGCTGGTGACACTTAACGAATTTTCTCATTTGTTTTTGCTGCTGTTTTCTGCAAGCGTCGGTCATTGCCGCCCAAATTAGATACATACTAGACACTTTGAAGTTGCTGAACAACTTCGCTTCGCCCACCTATCTCCCTCGGTCTTTCTGGCTGCCACCGGCGGCCTGGCCGACCTCCGCTGTCCACCGCGTCGCCTCCGGGGCTAACCGTCTGCTCGGCCACAGGCGGTATCGACACGCACACGCACATGCAGCTGCCGTTCATGGGCACGTCGGCCGTCGACGACTTCTACTGGGGAACGCGCGCCGCGCTGGCCGGCGGCACCACCATGATCCTGGACTTCGTGCTGCCGCAGCGGAACGAGTCGCTCGTCTCTGCCTACGTGCAGTGGCGCCGCTGGGCCGACGACAAGGTCTGCTGCGACTACGGCTTCCACGTCGGCGTCACCTGGTGGTCGGATAAGGTACGGCACGCGGTGGGAGGGGGCTGAGGCTCGTGGCGTATATTAGCAGTTGGCGACACGGCATGGTCTCTGTGACGGTGCAGACTTAAGTGTGACGGCTGACACAAGTGCAGCTTACGAAAACGTCGTGTTCAGTTCGTATGTCTTCCTGCGTATGCTGTAAATGGAGCATGTATAATCGAAACCTGACATTTCAAGGTGAAAAGTTCCCGCTTTTGCCACAGCTTATCCGTACTATATATATATATATATATATATATATATATATATATATATATATGCATACATACATGAATGCACTTCTTCATTCGTATTTAAGCATCTAGCCATAGATGCAGAACATAATAAAGTGGGCGCAGCATCCCCAAATACTTGCATGTTTTTTTTTTTTGAAGCATGCCCGCTCCAGCACCTTTGGCGCACCAACTTCTCCGAGTATACTCCACCAATGGGCATGGCCTTGTTTCCCAATGCCAGTGGTCCGTCATGCTTTCACTTGATGGCGTTGAGGAGGATTTGATTCGTTTCGCTGCACTCAAATCATGACTAATGACTCAAGCGTGCGACACGGGGAGTCCTAATTTAAATCGTTGCTCGCTTGGTGCGTAGTTAACTTTCTTCTGGTGCAATTTAAGACAGGTCACTTCAATTGTTCCTCACCTGGCCACAGCCAAAGCACAAAATAAATTTGTTGTCTGGTACAAAAAATCATCATCTATATCCATGCACTGCTCAAGACTATTTTGTGCTTACTTCCGCCTGCAAGTGGGCTAAAATTGAAATTCCTAGCTGTGTGCGCCTCATTTTCACGGTCATGTTCCAGGTCAAGGAGGAGATGGCTCAGCTGGTTGACGAGTGCGGGGTCAACTCTTTCAAAATGTTCATGGCCTACAAGGACACCTGGCAATTACTGGACGAAGATTTGCTAAAATCGTTTACCCAGTGTAAAGCCATCGGAGCCCTCGCACAAGTTCATGCGGAAAACGGGGACATCATCAAAGAGGTATATTTTTTCGTCCAACGGTGTGATAACTTCTCGTAGTTATTGACATGCAATTTGATGGCTGATCAAAACTAGCTGTTCTACATGGCGGTGGCATGCTAGCTTACTTTCTATCTACCGGATCGGGCGATTACAGTTGGGGCAGGAGCGGGTGGGGGGACACGTTCCTTCAAGAGCGGCAGGGATAGGTGAAAATGGTTACAGCCATTTTTCGATCAGCCTTCAGATTTATTCATAAGCATTGTGGCTCAACTGCCCACGGCCTTGCAATGCCTTGACGTGGTCGAGTTTCGTTTGCGGTTATAGGGTCACTATAGAGCTGTGCGGTTATAGGGTCACTATAGAGCTGTGCGGTTATAGGGTCACTATAGAGCTGTGCGGCTATAGGGTCACTATAGAGCTGTGCGACTCCCATCCGAAGTGTCCGTGTTTTGGCCGCTGGCGTATTTTCCGCGCAGCGCGGCAGCCGCCGGATGACAGGGTCCCTTGCTTTCCGCTTTACAGTGTGGTTCTCGCTGTGATGGCATACCTGTATCTAGTCTCCCTGCTATGCCATATCCGTATCCACTGACCGTTCGATGTGTCCCCACGCCGCATCATCGTCATTATCAGCTCTCGTCGACATCTGATGGTTGCTACCAACCGCCCGGCAGATGAGCCAGCGGATGCTGGCGGCCGGTGTGACCGGGCCCGAGGGTCACGAGCTGTGCCGACCGGAGGAGGTCGAGGCTGAGGCCACCAATCGCGCCTGCGTGCTGGCCAACCAGGTGGGCTGCCCCCTGTACGTGGTGCACGTGATGTCCAAGTCGGCGGCCGACGTGGTGTCGGCCAAGCGGCGCCAGGGTCACGTGGTGTACGGCGAGCCGATCGCCGCTGGCCTGGGCACCGACGGCACCCACTACTGGAACCGGTGCTGGCGGCACGCGGCCGCGCACGTCATGGGCCCGCCGCTGCGACCCGACCCCAGCACACCTGCCTACCTCATGGACATGCTGGCCAAGTAAGGAGCCGGGCGTGGGAGGCAACTGGGGCGGCGGCGGCAGCCCGCTGGCCTCGTCCTCGGTGTGCGATAGTAAGCTGATGTTAGCCGGAATGTTCTGGGGATTTTATCGGAACGTTTTCGGTGCGCTTCGTGCGCTGTAAAGGTTGTATCTCATCGTTGCGGGGTCGTTAGCCCATGACCTGTGCTGACTGCTTTTTTAGATTCCTGGCTAAAATCGGCATGAAAATATCGGCAAACTATGAACGACGCAAAGCGACCACAATTGTTAAATCTGCGATAACTTAATGCAAGTAAACCATCGACGGCATGTGGATTGTGTATGAACTACGACACGGCCGTGGTCCCTCAAGGGTAATTTGAGGGACCTAAAGATGTCAGAAGATCCGACAATATCAGAACAGAACTAGGTCGTTAAAGGACCATAAACGGCGCAATGCGTCATATGGTGGACTTGACAGGAGTTCAGTCTTCATAAAGGGTTGAATTAAGAATGTGAAAGAAAGCTTGTTCCATATTACCTTCCAAGGCCTTCTGGGCAGAATTGTCACCGCCTTTGCTGGAAGTACGCCTGGTCATGTCCCGCTTGTCATATGTTGAAATAGGCCGTTATGTTGCAGTAACGACCTGCAGTGCACCGGCACGGACAACTGCACGTTCACCTCTGAACAGAAGGCTATGGGCAAGGGCGACTTCACGAAAATCCCGAACGGCGTGAACGGCGTGGAGGACCGCATGTCTGTCATCTGGGAGAAGGGTGTCGCCTCTGGCAAGATGGACCCGCGCCGCTTTGTGGCCGTCACCAGCACAAACGCGGCCAAAATATTCAACGTCTATCCCCGGAAGGTAGGTTAAGTGTCCGAACTTGTTGGCTTTTAGGTGGTACTTTGCACAGGGAAAATGAATGTAATCACTGTTTGAAGGTCAGAAAAGTGAGGTTGACAATCAGTCCGTGAAATAGGAATACTACACGGCTATTCCAACTCACCATAAACGCACGCGTCTTGAAACAGTTGGAATTCTTCTCACTGCACCCGAAACTTTTACTTGCAACATGATCCTGCGCTGATCCCACCTTCCAATCAGTGATAACCCTATGGCATCATTATGGCGCATTACACTGTATGCTGCCATGTCATGGATGTCATCACCAGGCGCGGCATACCATACCTGCTCACCATATGTGGGTAAGGCCGTCCATCCGTCTGCTTCTGTGATCAGCGTGTGCCTGCCTGTCGTCGGTCGGCATCGTCACACGACCCCGTGTCCACGCTCCGCCAGGGCGTCATCGCCGTCGGCTCCGACGCAGACATCGTCGTCTGGAATGGCGAGGCCAGCCGGGTCATCTCGGCGCGCACGCACCACCAGCGCTGCGACTTCAACGTGTTCGAGGGCATGCGGTGCCGCGGCGTGGCCGAGTGCGTGGTGTCGCGCGGCCGCCTCTGCCTGGACGAGGGAGAGCTGCGCGTGGAGCGTGGCGCCGGCCGCTTCGTCGCCACGCCGGCCTTCTCGCCCGAGGTATACTTGCGCGTGCATCAGCGCGATGAGGTGCGCGTGCCGCAGCCGGTGGACCGCAGCAGCACGGCTGACCCGGACTGCCAGGAGAGCGGCGGTGCGCCGGAGCCAGAGCCGGAGCCGGAGCCGGAGCCGGAGCCGGGGTACGCTCCGTCTGCGCCGACCCGGCTGACTCCAGGTGAGTGTTGGACGGAGCCCATCGGAGCAATGTCTGGTGCTTCTCTCACCGACTATAGGCGTGTAAAAATAGTGTTATCGGCGTAGTCCGCACAGCTCCAATTTGGTCGTGTTTAACACTCCTGGGGAAAAACATCAGCTGTGTTGCATTGGCTTGCAAAATATACCAACCCATGGAAAGCGTTGTGTAGTGTAACTCTGGTGGGCACGCTTATGACGTCCGGCACCGTAGATTTTTCACACTCTTGTGCTGGTTTCAAGGTATCAAGGTGTTAGAATCGTGAATGCTAAAAAGTGTACATAAGGACATAGCAGGCGAAACAAAAGGCCCTGGTTTGGGGATGATTTGACATGCTGGACAACATGTTTGATCACTATCCACAATGGGTTTCGCGACCACACGTGTAGTTAGCAGCGGATGGCGACTGACGGAGGACGCGGTGTTTCAGCGGAACGATCGGAGAGCGGCGGTTCTCATCCGAGGACCGGGGTTCGGGTGCAGGCGCCGCCCGGTGGCAAGTCGTCTGCCCTCTGGTGACCGGTGCGCGTGCCCAAACACCCCCGCTGGCGGGCCGAGCCGACAGCGCCGGCCGAAGGCGCCCATTCAGAGGTGTGGGTAGGTGTCGGGTGTCGCGTTAGGATATAACATCTGTACTACATCTTACTAACATTAGCATTTGGCGGATGGTTCGCATCATGCATTGTTGAACGCAATGAACTGTATTCGGGTGTATACACGCATTTGTTAACTGCTGCCACGCATATGCGTCTCTACATTCCACACTGCCAACGGCTTGCCAGCAATCGAGCTTTGGATTATGTTGTGAGCAAATCTGTTTTATAGTTACTAACACTTGAATAAGGGAACGGCCGAAGGTGGCGAATAACGCTCCAAAAGACGGGTGTTGTAGTTTTGGGAATGCCAGCTGCTTTCTCGTGTTTTGGGCATCAGTTTAAGCGTGCAAAAATCGAATATATCTTTTAACCCAATGGATGCCGTACTTTCTGTGCGCAGGGGTCTGGCGGAGGAGTCGCCCACATCGAACCCACACGATACATACCTGGGTTATGACTAGGTCCAGCAGAATGCAACTCCGGCGGCGGGACGTTCACAAACAGCCGCGGTAGTGTTACCGATCGTGATTGTCACACTGCCGCTGATGACCCGACACAAACGTATAAAAATAACAAAATGCGTCGATTGTTATCCGCATTTTCCGTTTGCCAATGATGAGGATGATGACGAAATCAGATCTTAATCCATCCTTTACCTGCGATTTTCCTGTAAATACGTGATGAGCAACAAACACCGTGGCGATGAGTACGGTGGAACGCTGTAATACCCTTGCCAGTGTGGTGTCCTGTCATCTGTATCACCTCTATCGCCATCATGCATGCCACCTTCTTCGTTCAGTATCTTCGTTGAGAGGAAAACATCACGTCAATCTGATCGGCAGACTGCATAAATACTTAACTGCCCGAGTGAGCGTGGCGCCGTAGGCGAGTACCGCTTGATTACTTATTTGTATTGCATGACATTACTTCGTGAATAGAGAAATATTGCAGTTCACTAAACCATTGTCGTCTCCAGTGATGGTGTATCAGTGCAGCATACGTTTACACGAATAGTAGATCCTCGGGCGAACACACAATTTTACAGTTCTCTGAAAGCAACGTGAATGCATTTCCCTGGCAGCCTTGACACCTACAGCTGTCTGACACTGGCCCAGCTGTAGTGCCGAGTGTTCAGTCGTGCGAGATGCTGCGCCAGGCCGGGACGTAGCAGAGCCAGTACACCATGCAGAAGATGATCCAGCAGAGCGCATACAGTTTGAAATAGACCCGCGCGCCGCACCGTTCAACCCGCTCCCAGCGCTGGCCGCCCTGACCCGTCGCCCGCACCACCAACCTCATGTCCAGCACAGCCTCCAGCACGCTGACCAGCGAGAACACCAGGCAGCCGATCTCCCAGGCGTGTGCGGCGGAGCGCGGCGCCTCGCTGCTGGGGCCGCGCCGCTGCGCCGTACCGCACGTCAGCAGCAGCGTCAGCAGGGCAAGAATGGTGACCGGCAGCCGGCTGCGGATCAGCGAGACGGGTACCAGCGCCGCCAGCCAGCTGGCCGACACCAGCAGCGCGCTGGGAGCGTAAAGCCGCGCCAGGTGCGCGCCGATGCGTCGCCGCAACTGCAGCTCCACCGCCTGCTCGTGGGCGGCAGCTGGCTGTCGCTGCCGCACACGCACGGCGAACTTCTGCTGCAGCGCGTCAAAGTCCGGCTCCAGCCGCACGTCAGAGACGTTGAGCCGCGCGTTGGGCGACGTCGAACGCAGCCGGATCAGGCACGTCTGTGTGTCGAACGGGAAGTGGGCGTAGTCGAACTGGCAGTGCTGCGCCACCGTCGCCATGGTGACCTGGTGGAAGAGCCCGCCATTCGTTTCCACGGTGGTGGCCGGCGCCAGGAAGCCAGCGAGGTCGACACGCGTGGGGTCCGCCGGCAGCACGCGCGGTGCAAACAGGTCCTCTTGGTCCGCGTCCCGGTCATCGGTCGCCCAACTCGCCTTTAGGAAGCAGGAGTAGACGATCTCCTTCCGGGCCTCGTGCACTTCGAGCAGGGAGATCAGGCCAAAGGATCCGTGGATGACGGGCGAAGGCGGTGGAGCTGAGCGATGAACTCTGTGTACGTCGTTGCTTTTCTGGCTGGTCTCCAGGTCAGCACTTGTGAGTGATGAGACATGTGAGAGGAGTGATGCAGCTAATAGTATTGAAGGAGGCATTCTGACTCAGCAACGCGAGAAGTTACGCTGTCTGCAATGCATATTTCCTTTGCCCGAAAAGGCTCGCTCAGTATGTTGGCTTGTACAATATTAATATTTTCAGCTTACCAGTCGTCTTTAAAAAAGTACCTCCAATCGCCGAGCATGCCGTAATTATATAGGCCTCACGTGTTTCGAAAATGGTAAAGTAGTGTTAACGGTTTCCCATTCATGTACGTGATATACGCACTTCAGATCGCGTGCCTTTGTGTTAGAGCATTCCATCGACAATAGAGGGCCGGATAATTCAAACTTCAGCATGCCCGTTGCAATTGTATATCCGGCTGTTTCCAACGGTATCTGGCTATGTTCGCAATAATAATGGGGCCTTCGGTACGGCTACCGAGACGGCTCTGTATTTGTCTTTGGATTGGTACTTACATTCGTACGTGGACTTCTGTGATTTTGCTCAAGCTTTAGTGCCGTTTGTTGCGCTGTGACGATGACAGCTTGGTAGCGGCAGTTGCTCTTGCGCTGGAGGCCTCGTTCGAGGTACAGATTCTTCCCGGTGTCAACATCTCTGACGGTGGTTTGACTCGAGAATAATGTATCTTTGTTAACCGTGCACGTGGCCTTCATGGCGCGCACATTACTTAAAATGTGATAAAACATGTCGATGTGGTGGTTAGCTGCCGGTGCTGGGAATGAACCTCATTTACATGACGGATTTTGTCGCATTTCTCCAGCGCTGTCTATCTACTCAGCAAAATTTCCACGTGCGTGACGTTAGTAGTAACTCGGTATAACATTCGGCAGAAATCGACGACCCCTTTGGATTTGTAAAAACCTGTGCCAAACTGGCGGTCCCCGTTTTGCGGTGGGAGCCCCGTTATGCGGTCATTGGTGGGTTTTGCGGTGGGTTCCCCCAGTTACCAAACTTCTACTTTGCGCACTGACTGGTGTCGGAAATCACTTCGTGGGGAATGAAGCAGTCTGAGAAGCTAGTGATGTATTTAGCTATTTATTTAGCCGCGAGTTCTGATTTCGCTGAAAACACGTCAAATGGCCACTTATGGTACGAGAGCACCGGACATTGACGTCTGGTTTACAATGCCATGTGCCGTTCAATACCCAATTCAAAGTCAAAAGACAGACAATTCCGCGTCGCTCAGAAGTTACAGGCTGATCTCGGTTTTTTAACCACAAAATATTCACCAGCGCATGAACTGGAGTGTCAAAAAATCCTGACCTTTTGAGGTTACTCTACAAGGCAAAAACCACAGACCAAAGAAGGGAAATTCCTTATAGCCCCCCCCCCCCCCCAGATTGTATGAAATAATTTGATGGCGTAGTGTTGCCCGTCATTTGACCTTGGCGGGTGACCAGCACTTTCTGGCGCACGATAGTTTGTGCGCCGAAGAAAAGCCGGTGATTAAAAATCCTAAATCGCCGTTAGGTCTGGATTGATATGGAATTCCCCGTCCTTTAATCTCGCATTTGACCTTAAAGGAGGACGTTGAGGAGTCATAACTTTTTCACGGATCCTAGTTCAGGCGCTGGTGAATATCCTGCTGCTTAAAACTCGAAAATCGGCTGTAGCCTTTGAGTGCTTCAAGTTAAGGATGGCATTGGGAAACCAGAACGGACGCAGCCCGCCTTGTTAGGCTTCCTGTCATTTGACTTCATCACTTCATCACTTCATGACTTCATTACAAGAACCCATGACCAATGCGGATGGTCTCGGAGCGATCAAGAGCGTCTCGGCCGATACGGATTTAGGTCGGGGATGGTGGTGTTAAAATCGTTCGGGCGCTCGACTCTGGACCCGTCAGTCTGAGGTTCGGACCCCGGCCACGCCACCACCGTATCCTACACGAAGACCCCGGCCCACCATCTTATGAAGGCATCCGCCTCGAAATCTCCCTATCAGTCAGCGAGACGTAAAGCCGCTATCCTTTCCACTAAGATTTAGGTCTCCGTCAGCGGCGATAGCAGCAGCGTCAACTTCTGTGATTTGGGAAACCCGAGACCAATAGGAACGGCATTTGAGCGATCGGGGGTGCCGCGGTAGGCCAACAAAGAGATTCCCGTCAACAGTGTAGGGTCTTCAGAGCAAGCGAGAAGAACGTAAGGCCAATACGATGTCTACTGAACGATTTGGAGCATCCCGGCAGGCAAACACATCGGGCCCGACCAGAGCACAGGACCCCCGGAGCAAAGAGGAATAACCCAAGACCAGTGTAAATGAACTAATGCGATCAAAAGTGTCCGGGTAGGTTAATAGAAAGAGCCTGGACAAGAGCGAAGGGTCCTCCACAAATGAGTTCAATGGGGAAGGGACCGAGATCAATGTAGAGGGCACTGATCGTCGAGCGCCTCGGTGCTTTACCTTATATGGGGTCCGGCAACAGCACTAGGCCCTCTGAGCAAGTGGGAAAAACATGATACCAGTGTAAATGGCCACTGAGCAACCGAGTATTTTCCGGGATATGGAACTCCGGCAATAGCGTAAAGAACCTTTCGGTCGAGTGTGAAAAATCTATTTGGGTTCTTTAATCGCTTAAGAGTGTCCAGAAATGTTAGTAATAGTAGTGGCCTCCTATAGTACGACCCTACATTAAAATAGGATGTACCCAGGACCCAATGTGCAGGGCCCCCGAACAACTGGTGTGCCCGAGCAGCTTAACAGACAAGGCCCCCGACTAGGACGCAGGGGCTTCCAAAGAAATTGGAAGTACCCGAAACCCAATACGGAGGGACACAGAACGATCGAGTGTGCCTGAGGTGAGGTGTAACAGATGGGGATTCCGACAAGAGCGTAGAGCCCTCCGCGAATGACGGGGGATCGGAAGGGCCCTAGACCAATGTAGACGGCCTATGAGCATGTCGCGGGTACGGGCGGCCTATGACCACATCGCACTGGCAAAGCCTTGGCAAGGGGGTGTTGGACATAGTTGGCAAAGAACCTTCTGATTGTAAAAATTTGCCCTGAAAATTCACCTAATTTGGCACTCTTGTTAATGAGAATATGTTTTTCTTGTATTTTCCTTTCCTTTTTCTTCAATACACGCTCGGGTGGGGGTCAAATTGACCCCCCCAAAGTTTTTTCCATAATAGTTTCCGAACGGTGCGGCGCAGCCCCGCGAAATTTTGCATAACTGTAGACAGTTGAATAGCGGATCGTTGATGAAAAAATTGGTTACACCTCGTATGGTCGCTGACCTGTGGCAGGTCCAAGTCAGGCCATGGTTTCAGCGAAGCCGATTTCTAGGGAATCGTTCTATCCAATGCAGCAACGGAGTGCTAGACAAAGCCATATATTTCTGAAATGCTTTCTTAAACAACAAAACAACTGAATGAGCAAATTGCATCCACCTAAGGCCAGGTATGAAGGTCAGACCAAGGTCAAAACCAACCTGTTTTATTGCTCTAGGTTTGCTGTATGGGATAGTTTCTGGTGCTCATTTCGAATTTATTAATAGCAGGAACCGCATTCTACATCTTCCATGAACTTTTTAGAGGTCAGAATAAATCATTGACCTAAAATGACCCGGGTCGACACTTAGCTTTTAGGAGCACACTGCCTAGCGTAATCTTTTTCGCTTATTCAGATACACAACTCATAGTAGTCTTGTATCATTTCGGTCACCATGACTTTGAAGAGGTCAAACAAAGTCACTTATCTTAAACGAGCATGTGACGTTTTGCCTAGAAACAGTTCTGTATTTTCTAGGGGCACTTTGGAGACCAACCTGGAATTTGACATTGTTTGATTTTATTTGACCCAAAGGTCATAACCTATAAATCTCAAACCTTGACCTAAGTGAATTTACGTACAGGTTAACATGCCCTGTGAATTTGGTGTTTTTAGCTCTCATAGTTCATGAGATCTCAGGGGGTCAAACTGACCCCGGCCCGAGCGAGAAGTATCCAGCCGGCCACCCGAGGCGCGTGTTAAGTGAAATAAAAGCCAGAAGCTACCGTGAGACAAATTCTGTCCGAATTTTATAATCAATAAACTGGATTAATCATGCGTTTAACGACTGCATGAAATTCATAGACATTGCTCTCCATTCTACAATGTTCCAATGAAAACTTTCTAAACCGATAAAACTCAGAAGCTTCGTCAAAATTTGTATCTGGGTTCTACAGATATATAAGGGGCGCTGTGAATGTAGTCTTTGGATCGAGATCGGCCAATAATTTGTGTTATCATGGCCATGCCATGTTTGGCTGGAAACGTTCAACATTCAGTCGGAACAGACAAGTCATACAAAGGATGTAACGTAGTTCTGAATACGCAAACTCGCAAATCTTACCACTACAAACCTCGACGCCCGACGTCGCAGTCTCCCCATGCCACGCAGCGTCGGCGTCGCGACTAACACTAAATTGTGCCCAACGGGTGGACGAAAACACAGCCTGGTGTTGCTTGCAGTGGCCGACGCAGATCGGTTTTACGGAAACTGCAATCCCCCATCGCTGTCCTTGCTCCCGAGACTTCGGACACGCCGGCTCAAACCTTGTGAAGTAGCTTGTTTCACGAATCGATTGTACAAAAGAATAAACGTTCTCAGTCAGACACGGGATGCTCTTGTTTGTTTTTAGTTCATTTCCACCCATTCTATTCAACACTAATGAGACTCCTGAGTTCTTTCCGGACAAAGGCCCTCCTTGAGAAGAACACTAGAGGGCACATGTTTCCGGTCAATGACTGAAGGGCCATTCCGTCCCACCGCGGGGTGTCTTCCGGCTGTCATTATGGCGACACGGGGCGGAATCCCCTGGCCGACACGAAGGCCTTTGGACGGATATATCATATCACGATGGTCCCCTCCATGATGTGGGAGACCTTTTCACTCGCGCAGTCGGCCGAGGATCGATGCAGGAACCCCCATTGACGCAACAACATCCCTGATCGCCGCAAATGGCTCCGCAGTTGGCACATAGGTTCCAGTTTGGCTTAACGGCCCCGTGCTGGGATTGGGTTGAAGAGCCCACCGCTCGGTACTGGGGGCCCTGACTGGTACAAGACCTTCCATTGTCTCAGTGTGAACACTCATTATAATGTCACATGTTCTCTTTTATGACCAGAGGGCCCCGACCAGCCCAAGAGGCCCATTGTCATTCGGGGTCCCGTCCCCGTCCCTGTTGAGCAAATGTCCGACTCGAGGCCCGTTGTTGACACAGAACACCCTGACAGGCACTGTGGGCCTTTGACCAATACGGGAGACCCACATTGTTTCAGGGCCCCAACCAATGTATATTGCGGGCCTGGCCTTGGCCTGGCTTGTCTTTGGCCGACTGAACACCTGTATTGTCTCAGCGGCCATCAAGCGGCGTAAGGGGACCTCTGACTAACATTTCAGGTCACGACCCAGTGAGGCGCGATTTTTTATGTGACCTACAGCCAGCCTTTCGGGCCCTTATGTCCTTCAACCGAGCCCTTCATCGTCGGTTCCGGAGGGACACCGGAGCCCCTTTTTGGCCTCTTCGAACACTGCCCTTGGCCGGCTCGGGATCCCATACAAGCACAGGGCAGTCTGTTTATGCCTGAGACATAAAGGTCCATATCGACTCAAGGGGTCCCGGAATTAAAATCGGTGGCGCAAAACGCGCTCTCACTGTCATTTGAGGGCCCCTCCCCGCAGCCCGGGGCCCATGAATCCGACCGTCTGACCAGCCCCTCGTCCCCTGAAGCCCTCCAATCGGGCCCTTGATCGTCGGTCCCGGTGGACCCTCTGGGCTGTTTGGGCCTCCTCAAACACTGCTTTCGGCTGACTCGGGGTTCATTGCCAGCACAAGGCCCCCTGTTAGGCGCTGTGGGCCCCCGGTAACCAGCGTGCTTCGTTCCGCAGATGTCAGTAGGCCGACCTGCCTGTACCCTTTCCTCGCCAGCACCTTCTCTTATTTTGTTGCGACCGTGTTGAATGCCGTTTCATCCATGTTGTAGATGGGTGTGGGACCGAACTGGGCAGAATCCATTTGCGACTCAAGGTTGTCGACGAACGCGTTGACATTGACTGAGTTGAACGCCGCGGCGCGAGCAACGCTTGTGGCCTCTGGTGTCCTTAATGAGACCGTGGGGTTCCTCTTGCGGAAGCACCGTATCCACGCCTCCCCTGCCATCTCGTCACCGTGTTGGATGGGTGAATGATTTTAATTCTGCCTGCGAACTCATATGCAAGCTTCTTGAGGTTAGTCAGCTTTATTCGGAACATCCGGTTTTGGAGCTCCGTTACGTGCTGTACTAAATCTCGCTCCTAAGCTTCCGTGAAAACAGGTTTGTGTCGACCCAGGACCTTCTCTGTGACTTCAGTTATTGGCATTGCCCGTGCCTTTTTCAGCCGTCGGTCGATAGTCGAGTTCGGGACCAGAAAGCGACGTGCCGCTTCTTTGATGGACATTTTTCCTACCTTGACTGCTTTGATGGCCTTTGCCATCGTATTCTGCTTCCAGGATTGCCGATCGGTTTTTCTCTGGTAATTTGGAACCATTCTCCGTCTGGCGAAGTAGTTTCTCTGTAAAAAAGAACGTCAGCGTGAACGTTGAACGGATTTGGGAGGGTGATTTGCCCTTTCACCCCTCCCCCCCCCCCTTCCACCCTTCCCTGGACCCGTCAGTGTGCCTACATTCCTTTTTATAAACTAGGAAAATTTTTACCTGCTATGAAAAGAACGTCAAGAACGTACGATTATCAAAGCGAAATACCTAACTGCATGCCCATAACTAGTTGGTAATAGGGCATTTCATTTCCTGTGTTTAATGAGTTAAGTTTAATATTAGGGGCGAAATGATAAACACCTTCTATGCAATACTATGCAATAGTTAGTCCTAATGTTTAAGGAACAAGAAACGTTGAACTATTTAACAATTCAAAAAGAAAACATTGAACCGCATATGTTTAAAGGGAATGTAAGGCTTTTCCCACTTGAGTGGAGTTAGCAGCGTTTCTGCGCACAACATGACAAATAAACATTAAAACTTATTACGATTTGCTGGGTCTTGCCCATCAGCAGAGCAAAGAAAACTTTATTTGTTTTCGCCAGTTCTGTCAGACAGAATACCTATGCGTTAGTACGCACGCCAGTGCCTGTGCATGCAGAGAAATACACCCTATAAATATACGGAAAAGTACGAAATGTACCGTGAGTTTTATGCGATAATGACCAAAAATGTATTAGCTTTTCACCTTTCTCACAGCCTAAGTTACTTTTTAAGATACTTTGTCATAACGGGCCGGTCGGAAGCCGTTGCTTGTTTGCTGACTAACAAGTAGGTTATAGAGGCTATCAAAAAGATGGGAAAATGCGTGATACTGAATTATGTCATCACAGGTAGGTACTTACAATTCTTATGTTCACAAATAAGCTTTGTTAAACAACACAAGTACAATAAATTAGGCCTAAAGCCTACAGGTCTAAATTAGGCCTAGAATCCACCTTTTTTCCTTCAGTCTGTGGACATGTTTCAATGCTGAGCGTGGTGAGTATGCTATAAAGTATGAGTATTACTATCAGAGTACGAGTATCACTGTCGGAATATGAGTGTCACTGTCAGGGTATGAGTAACACTATCAGAGTATAAGTATTACTATCAGGCATGGTGAAACACCATTATGTGTAATATATCGGACACGATTCTGCACCTATGCTCCCTGTACAGTCATGATGCAAGCGAAGGAATGAGCTGCAAGCGCCAGATTGAAGAATGTATTTTACGATGGCAACGCCTTATGTTCTTGAGCTCGTATCCACCGTTGTGATCATTCGTTCCCATACCCTGTCATGTTCCTTCGTCCATTGCGAAATTGGTTTACAGTTGTGCGCTCGGTGGTGCTTGTATTCAGCTGTCTACGGCTCGGCTATGGCTGCGACTCTACGGCGCACTCAGGTGTCGAGGGCATGTGGCGTCGCGTGCTTTTTACCCGGGAGGAAGGGCGGACACTGCGAGTTATCAAGTCGAGTCCCGTATCCCTGAATTTTTTAGACGTGTTCGGCTTATCCACTCCACTGTCGGCATTCCTATGTATTCGGTTGTTATGAAGTCAACATACGTTTTGTTTTCACAAGTGCTCGACGTGAATACTGAGCAACACAGACGCTAGATGGATTTGGCGGTCCTCACTGTTCGAGCTGCAAGAAGCAGAGTTTCCGGGAAAGAAGACCAGCCCACAGAGAGATTTCTTTCACCAGCCCGGCCAGCAATTCACTGTTATCCATGTAATACGTTCCTCGCCAGCCCAGCTCCCTCCAGAGACGTCCATCCGTTCCCAGCCAGCCCAACTCCGTCATAACGCCCATTGGCTTCCCCGTCAGCCGAGCTCCCTGCAGGACCACCCATCTGCTTCCTGCGAACCCAGCTTCCGCCACAGACACTCACCTGGCCGTCGGCAACCCAGCTTCCCCACACGAAACCCACCCGCTCCCTGTCAGCAGGGCTCCCCCATAAAACACCCTAGGTCGGTATTCAGCCCACCTCCATCGTACCGCACCCGCCGGATCCTCGCCAGCCCGGCTCCCTTGTTCCGAAACCACCTGTTCCCGTGAAGCCGAGGTCTCTCGACCGCACCCACCGCCGCAATGGGGACTTGTGCCGGTTGACCTGTGTGATTCCCCACGCTGCATCAAGCTTGCGTTTTCTCGGCCAATTTCGTGTATCATACATTTGCAGCTGATTCGGGTTATACCCAGAGGCGGAGACAAGTACTACAACGTGGGGCTGAGTGGGAAAGCTGCAATTTACATCGCAGCTCTCCTTGGTGTGAAAAATGAGTGCATCGTGTATCCTCAAGATCCTGCTTTCGCCACGAATTTGAGGCGCCTTGCAGCGATGCTCATCTGGTCGTCAGATGTGTAATATGGAAATGCCAAAAGTGACGTCGGCTTAAATGGTCTATGAAGTTAAAGGAAAAGGGGAAGTTTGTCCCGCTCTTGGGCCTTCGCAAGGCCGCCACCGAAGTTGTCTGGCCACTTGTAGAGGCAGTTCGGACCCTCAGCTTTAGAGGGAGACCTGACCCGTCAAAATCGTTACCCCATATGGCCCGATTTGTCTGGAAAATAGTTAAAACTGAACGTGTAGATATGAGTTTTGCTACAGTGATCATCGCTGCAGTTTTTCTTTTTACGTTCCGTCACTCAAGTCACCGTACAATGAGGCACTTTCCACAAATCCCAGTTTGCTCAAAAGTACATGAGGGGTACTTTTGGGTTTGGGTGAACGTCGACACTGATATACAGTGACCGACGTGATTTGGCGACCGACATCCTCAGTGCGATATCATGGATGACCACGAAACGCGCTCATATTTACTCTCTGAAGCATGTGTTAGAGAGTGCTCCATATTTCTTTGGGGTTTTGAACTGAAATAGCCGTCTTGAAGATCAGTCTATGAAGTTAACATCCCGCCCATATTAAGACCGAAATCCCTCTAGTTTCTGAACTGCATGCCCGCAAGTATAAGGAGCCTTTTTCGCGGATAGTATTTCAAGATCACCTTGGCATTCGTGACGTCATAATAAAGTTCTTCGAATCGTGTCACTCCATAAGCCGTGCGATAATTCAGGTCAATACAGATGTAATGGTAGAGTCGTTCATATCAGGCGTTCGTGAGCACGATTTTCCGATATAACTGCCGTCGATTGGCTCTCGGTGTTGTGCAAGGTGCGATGACGTATCATGATGTACCAGCAATGATGTATTGAAGAGGATGTTTAAGTCGTTAAGTGCATTTGTGAGGAATATTGTTCACATAGATAAAACAGTCGTAATAGGCTTATTCCTCGGAGAAAAACGAGGAGAATGGAGCTCTAGAAGCATGGATATTTTTCTGCAACGTGCCTGTATCGAAACGAACAGCGAAGTGAAGTCACTTCGACTATCTGTCTGTCACGTACTGCACGACGCTTGAAATCCGCGTTTGCTGGCAGTCGCCCCTCGGCCCGCACTTAGTCACCCAGCCAGTCGCATGTTTCGTACCCGGCCCGTGCATCGTGCCCCGCGAGACGGGCACTTGCCGCTGAGTGCTACGGTGGGGAGATCATGCGAGCCTTCCTTCTCTGTCAGATGATGATTTGAAATGCACCATCACCCGACCGATGTGTTTGTTGTGAGTGGATGTGAAGGGAACTGAAATGAAGGAGAACGTGCGTTGAAAAGACCAAAATAGCCCTCGTCGCCCGGTACACGAATGTTTAGTGTTAAACGGTGGGTCTGTTTTGCGGATCAGGTAGAACTGTGATGACGACGCGCTGCATAACATCCAGACTGAGAGCTGTGTACACCAGAAGTGAGACTTCTATCGCAGAGCAACGACAAACGAAACAGAGAAACGCGACAGGAATACAGGCACTGTTTGCGCTGAAATGACGGACTGTCTGCGATACGTTTCTGGCGCCTTCAAACGTGTATAAGGTACCTGTCTTGTTCAGGCCTCCAAAAACGCAGGACATCAGTCTTGGCCGCATATCTATGAATTCTACTCCATGGGTGGCAAACAGCTGGCTGAGTTCACTGTTGACGGTTTTTGCTGCTTTATAAACCATAATGCCAGCGTCCCGTCAGATGAGTTCACTGTTGACGGTTTTTGCTGTTTCATAAACCATAAACTTGACCGAGCATAGATGAGCGCCAATATGGAAATATGACAGTGCCTCAACGTCACACTATCTTATTAGGTTGTTGCATGATTTGCTGACGGAGTTAGACGCTGCAGACAAATTATTTTCTATGGTTATGTGCGATTTTAAGAAGGGATTTGACCTTATTGATCACACAACAGTTATCCAGAACATGCTTGCAATGGGACCGCTCCGGGTGTGCAAAGTGGCTTTGCTCATTCTTGCAGGACCGACAGCAGCGGGTCAGGATGCCAGATGGAACCATGAGTTGTTGGAGAACCATAACATGCGGCACTTCGCAAGGCACCTTAGTTGGCCCGGTTGCTTTCCTGGCTATGGTTAACGGTGCCGCTGCTGATATTGACAACCGACTTGAATATGTAGACGACCTTACCATATACCAGGCGTGTCAAATTGACCAAGTAGATCGGCACTGCCAGTTGCAAGGGCACACTGACAAGATAAGTGATTGGGTAACGGCAAACAAGATGATATTGAACACTGACAAACGTCAAGTCATGCATTTTTTCACGGCCAAAAAACTGTTAGCACTACCGGACATCATGATTCAAGGAAAAAGCCTGCCAACTGCCATCAAAACTAAGCTTTTAGGTGTGACAATATCAAATGGCATATCATGGCAAGCACATGTGGATGATATTGTAACCAAAGCATCGAAAGCTTTTTATATGCTCTACGTAATGAAGAAGTACCATCCACCACAAGAACATCTTGCTCGCGTGTATGTTACTTATATCCGGCCGCTGCTAGAATATTGTGCACCGGTTTTTCACGCGGGACTCACTGCCAAGCAGGCGCAACATCTTGAGAAAGTGCAGAAGAGAGCCTTGTAAATCATCTTCGGCCATTCGGAAAAGTATTCGCACATCTTGCAACATTGGGCACGGAAACCCTCGCTGACAGAAGGGAAAAGCTATGCCTCAGGCTAGGAAAACAAATGCAAGCGTCTACCATGCATGGAGATCTGATTCCAAAACAGCGAGTGGCGATCTCCGCCAGAAATACCAGGAGCGCAAGCACACTCCAAACGTCTTGCTGTGGTACGCGACTACGCAAATCAAGTATTCCCCATATAACCACTCTTATAAACACAGATATATTATCAACTAAGTAGTGCCCTACTTCATATGTATATTGTGCACGTGTGCTACATGAGTTGACACTCGAAGCAATGCTTTTTTAATAAACCGTCTTTCTCTCTCTCTCTCTCTCTCTCTCTCTCTCTCTCTCTCTCTCTCTCTCTCTCTCTCTCTCTCTCTCTCTCTCTCTCTCTCTCTCTCTCTCTCTCTGGGTCCGTCGAGAGACGTGGTTTGATGAGGTGCGCTTGGCACGAACGTTTCAGACGAGCCACTTAAATAAAGGAAGGTGTAGTTAGACCGGCAGAGTGGGCGACAGAAACGAGACGTTGCAAAATCCCAAAATTGTATACTGTTGGCGTGCTTTCGTGGCAAGCCATACATCCGTCTTTGTCTCGCACCTCCAGCTCAATTAGGGGTCATACAGACGCTATCTCTTAAAGACGTTACGTTTAAGACAGAGTTACCATGGGAGAAGGGAAGAGGTTGCCAAGGATCACTGTGCGCGATAGTGGGGGAGGGATGGCTGAAAACGGCCGCAAATGAGTAACGTAAGTTGTGGACGGCCCGGAAACACATAAAAACCATCTGACCCGGAGAACACACCGTGGCCAACCTGGATGAATGGGCAAGAGTGTGGTGCTGGACGATAGCGCCGTCGTCTGTGGGGCGGCTGTCAGACCGACTGGGGACAGGATGCGAGACGGCGTACCGGTGGTCATAAATCTATCAAAGCGAACCGGCTGGGCGGCGTATCTGTGACAATTAACCCTGCCACCGGCTAAGGTCGGCAGCGAGGAATGGGCTAACTTGCGGTGTAGCGCACGAGCTGGGGAGCTGTTGGGAATCCATAGGTTTGGCGGATGAAGGGTGTCTGATGATTGCATTGCAACGCTGACTGTTAACAGAGGCTGGTCACGCATCAGCTCGCAAATGGAAACAATGTGTCGACGGGTGGGTTTGGGGCAGACGCGAACTGGAGTTAACATGCGTCGAACAAAATAGGTTGAGTTTGCGAAACTTTTAGGTATACATACTTAAATCCTCGCCCGCCATATTGGGTGCTTCGGTCTTTCTAATGGGTGCATTCTCTTGGGTTTGCGGGGGCTCCAGCGTTTGTAATGGGGCCAAGGGTAGATCATTTCGGGCCTCCTGTCGACCAATAGGGCGTGGTGTTGACTGTTTTGAGCCTCTTACAGGTCAGATGTTTTCTCCTATGTGCCTTAACCCTCGACCTGGTAGGAGGGGATCATACAACCCTCCTAAGGTCTTTGAGGATGCCTCTCCGGCACGTTGAGCGACTGCGTCCAAGTTTTCAGTAACCTGTGAGGCATCCATTTGTATGTTTTAACACCAAAATCGCGTTCCTAGCTTTCTGGTTTCGGAGCAGTGGCGGTTTCGGGGAACAACTGCACGGCGATATACGGCCGACGCGTGCGACGGGCAGCGACCAACGATGCCGTGGAACGCGCGCGGCGGACCGACATTGTCGCATTGACGTAGCGATATGCCATAACTGTATGTTCAAAACACAAAAATACACCATTGTACTCAAAATGGCACAAGAAACACGTCTGTTAAAGTTTTGTGGCGCCGCAAGGAACCTTATTGTATGTATATTGCTGCAAAGCTGAAAAGGTGTAATTCTCTGGAAAGTACGACCTTGGACCTGTCATTATGGGCTCAATTGTTGAACTAACAGCTTAGAAACTAGTACCAGTCGCGAGATGCCATTGACATCAAACCAATTATGTTTTCTGCCAATTCTGATTGCAAACGCTAGGGAATTCGCACACCTCGCCCATCAGTCCGCGCTAGAATGAATCAGGGCGAGGATTACGGGCCATTCTTTTGATTTGATGAAAATCCATACAAGATTCGAGAACAATGTGAACACGCGCATGGTCCGCCGATGACGTCAGTAACAATTCTCTCGTATTAGGCCCACTTGCCGAGGGTATATTTTCAGCATAGTCGCTCCAGTACCCGGGTCGGAATTGCTAGCAGAACACATTTTACACATGCCAGTTCAAGACCCTGAACAAACCGGCTGTCCGAAGAAGCGTTAGCCGTGTAAAATCTTCCGTGTCAGGAATGCATGGAAGCAACCGCGGTACCAGCAGCTCTCTATTGTTTGTTTGTATTATCATTGTAATCTAAATTAGCAATTATACGCTTTCACGTTAACAAGGGCTGGATGCCACAATTACAGCGGAGCGGAAGATGACCTGCTGTTAAGGAACCATCCTGGCCGATTGTTGTTATTGGTGGTAACCCATGGTGATGTTTGAGGCTCAGCCCTGGTAGAATTTAGTCCGGTGGCATTTCAAAGCATCTGAATCCCCTCGCCAGATCAGATGGGGTGGGTGATAGCCTTCCTGTTTACGTTTGCTCTCCCCAACCCTCCGCTGCGCCAGGCGGGGGAGCTGCACAGGCCGCCGCGCCCGGAACGGTCGCGTCGGTTACCGTGCGTTGGCCAAACGATATGAACAGCATGACTGCCCGCATGCGCCAGGAACCTTTTTGAGGTCAAAGTTTTGTTTGTTGCCCGGTCAGCTCCTGTCGAATTGAAGCACTAAGACCTAACATTCGCCTTTTTTCTCAATTGCAGACTGATTCACAACAAATTTTGGGGAAACGCGGCCATTGGTTCTTTAAAGATTGATCAATTTTGCTACCCTAGATATTTGATGTGATGTCTAGCAATCGTGCGAGAAGATAAACACGTCTTATGTGTTCATGATGCAGTTGAGCACCAAACGTTTGAGAAGATAAACACATTGTGTGTTTATATTCGTACCACTACATCTCGACATATTTCCATTATATCTCAGCCTGTAGTACTTCAATTTGATTCGGTATCTGTTGTTTTTTCTTTGATATCAAATGAGTTGGGAATAAAAATTCCGGAGATTAGAACTTAAATAATGGTGTCGTTTCATAGACAGCACACCAAGCAAAAGTAAAAAGTTTAATAATAACACTTTTCAGTTTTTTAAAGGAAAAGTTTCGGAGCTATGCAAATCGCGCTACCAGATTCGTGTGTTGGGTTGTGTTTTATGTCAGAGCCAACGACTGCTACATTGGCGAGACGCACTGATAAAAATCACTTTATGAGTCGTAGTTCCAAAGACCTAACATCGGTTTTGCTTTTGGAAGCCTAATTTTCTGTGATCGCTCGCTGAATTTTGGAGCTAATACAAAATTTGACCATGGTTGTAACGGTCGGTGCAAGTTGTTTATTCCCTGAAATAATTTTCCTGAAATACGCGACTAAAAAATCTCATACGTCGCAGTCCCATGGACTTATTTAGATGTTAAAAACTTCAGATGAAGTATTTTGAATACGTGTTCCTATAATAGACCGGTTGGTTTTAAAAACATTTCAAGCTTCCAAGAGTATAGAAAGGAAAACGAAAAAGGGATTTCCTTTCGTAATGTGACAATTTTGTCCAACTTTGACTGCGTTCATTTTCGCGCATGAATGTCTAAAATTGGCCTGTTTGTGGTACCCTGCTCATTCTACCCAAGCTAGTTTGAAACGTCGACGTGCCAATTGATTTTCACAACCGATTTCCTTCGGGCCGTCAAAATTTGTGGCAAATAATTTACAAGTGGAAATCAACGCATTTTTAAAGCTGCATGGTACAATTTGATATCAAATAAAAAGGTATTATTAAGCTCATAACTCGGCTCCCTTACAAGATGGAATGACGCAAATGCTTTCTATTCAAAGGACGATACAAAGCGCTATCTTTTGTAGGAAACATGACTAGAAGTGTTTGATGACTTGCTTTATAATATTCAAGCAACATATTAACACGTTAAACATATCTCCAAGAGCTCTGACTAATGTCAAAATGCGGAATCTATCACACCAAAGAATGTGAGTGTATTTTCGTGCTTTACGTCTTGTCACACAATGTCATGTCCACGACATGGTGAGTAAATTTCCAGAAATATTACTCTGATCGTCTAATTCGGTCTCCAGCCAACACTGAGATAAAATTTGTTGCTTGGTCCGTGGGTCAATTTCCGATTCATTTTTCGGAGATAGATTGCGCAAGAAACGGCACATAATTCCACACTGAACGTGCATAAGTGACCGGGGTCGTAAAATATTTTGTTTTAAATAACCGCTAGCGATAACTATATTGTACGTGAATGTTTTGTTTTGTGGGCACTGTCGATGTCTGATTTTGGGAACTAACACAAGGGTGGTGACTTTATCTCTGTCGGCGGTGAATTTATTCTCGCCCGGAAAGTCGATGCGGTAGATTCTTCCTCAATTCCAAATGTCCCTTCGTGTTACTTTCCGTTAAGCTATGGTCGTGAAATTTACCAAGGTACCAGTTCGATCCATTGTGATTACAAGGTTTAGGGGACGGAAATCAGTAAGACGATTTGATGTCTTATCTCCGTTCATGCGTATATAAGTTACTGTCGGTACGTAGTGATGAACCTTAATTTAAGTTGGTGCGGGAAGAATGCTGGTCAACGGGTCTTCCCGTGGTAAAACATAGATAATGCGAGACGTCAAAAGGAGTCTGGAAATTTTAAAATTTTGAAATAATTCAGTTTTGGATCGAGCAACAGCCAAAAGCTGACTTTTGTGTAGCGCTGTTGGAAAACGTTTCCTTCGTGTTTTACATACGTATCAAAGCCAAGAGGCTTATAACCGGCGCTCCGATACGCACATTATTGGTTGCAATGTACTCGGCCCAGTGTAACGAGGGCGGCGTTTCATGTTGTCATAATATTGGAGGCGGGTGACCGATCCTTGATAATTACAAGCGCCAGACATGCACTGTGATCTAATTTCGGGAAGCTGGAACACCGCAGGGTGATAAAGTTGGCTTGTCTTGAACAAGAATCTTATAGGTCTACATACAGGCGCAGACAGGGAGGGGTGGCAGAAGGCATAAAGGGCACGTGACCCCTTCGGTTCCTCGGGATCCAGAGGTTTCCTCGGGATTGACAATCAATAGCCCGATTACAGGGCTCGAAAGGCCGAAGGGCTGGCCGGAGATCTCCAGTCCGAAGGACCGGAGCCCTCTGATGTCAATCAAAAGGTCTCTGGCGGTGAAAGGGGCCCATCTGAGAAAAGACTTACACTTCGGTCAAGATCACCACCAATCGGCCCTTTGTCGGACTAAGGCCCCTTTTCCAAGTATGGACAAGGTGCCCACGAATGCCATTCAGAGGACCTCGCAAGTCGCATTGGTCGGGGTCCTCTTGTCGGACGTGATGTCCTCTGATCACAGTGCATCCATAAAAGGAAATTTTGTGCTGCTCGAGCCGGCCAGAGACCCATTTTGTACCCCTCACAGCCCACCACAGGCCTTCTCCGTTGGTTCGGACCCTCTGAAAACGACAGAAGATTGATAGCAGTGAAAGGGTGCATAATGAGCCAACGAGACAGTTTAAGGGCTCCGATTCTCACAAGAGGCCTCAGTAACAACTGGGATCCCTCCCCTCCCCCCCCCCCCCCCCGCTTCTACTAGTGGCTCGTTGAGTGGAACTGGGTCCCCTGTGCAAATTATTTGATCCTCTGCGCCCGTATGTGATCTTGTTTGTATCAGTGAGAGCCACCGTGTCGATCCGGCTGCAGCTGCCCCCGGTGAGAAGACAGCCTGCGTCGGGGAGGGGACCGGCATACAATACATTTCCCGAGGGCCTCGGAATGGATCAAGGGGCCCCGATTCCCACGTCGCGAGATGGCAGCTAGTGAATACCTTGCGCTGGGATGGAAAGGTTCTTTAGCCACTGACCGGAAAATGTAATACCCCTCCCCTGGTGTCCTACCATCTACTAGTGTCGTGCAGTGTGCTATGCATTAGTATATCTACAATCCTAGTGTACTACCCACGTCCCCCTCCGTCCCGCATATCCGAGGGTCTCTTAACACGCGCCCGGGTGGCCGGCTAGATACCCTTTGCTCGGGTGGGGGGGGGGGAGGGGGTCAATTTGACCCTCCTGAGATCTCGGGAACTAAGAAAGCTAGAGACACTAAATTTATGGGGTGTGTTGACCGTGAACTTACTTAGGTTAGGGTTTCAGGTTCCTAGGTTATGGCCTTCGAGTAAAAAAAATCAAAGTCAAGGTTCAGGCTGATCTCCAAAGTCCCCCCCCCCAAAAAAACGCAGATAACCGTTTCTAAGCAAAAGGTCACATTCTCATTTAGGGTTAGTGCCCGTATTTGATCTTTTTAAGGTCAAGATGACTAAACTCATACAAGATTGCTTTGAGTTTTGCATTTGACTAAGCGACAAAGATTACGCTAGGCGGTATGCTCCTAAAACAAAATGTTGACTTAAGTCATTTTAGGTCAATGACCTATTCCGACCTCTAAGAAGTTCATGGTAGATGTAGAATGCGGTTCTTGCTATCAATAAACTCGAAATGAGCAGCAGACTATCCCATACAGCAAACCCTGGAGTAATAAAACAGGTTGGTTTTGACCTTGGTGTGACCCTTATACCTGACCGTAGGTCAATGTAATTTGCTCATTCAACTGTTGTGTTGCCTATGAAAGCATCTCAGATATGTATGGTTTCGTCTAACACTCCGTTGTTGGACCAGGCTGAAGGAATCCCTAGAAATTGCCTTCGCTGAAACCAATACCTGACATTGACCTGCCATAGGTCAGCGACCTTACAAGGTAAATCTAAATGTTTTATGTCAAACGATTCGCTGTTCAATTGTCTACAGCCATGCAAAATTTGGCGCGGCTACGCCGCGCCATTCGGAAACCATTCTGGAAAACCTTCGGGGGGGGGGGGGGCAGTTTGACCCCCCACCCGGGCGCGTGTTAAGTTTGTAAAATATATTGATGTCTTCTAGGAGCGCGAACACCGGCGGAAGCAGATTATATGATGAGGGAAATTAGGTGAATTCCGCCAAACCTTTGGGGATTTTCATCAGGAGCCTTTATTGCGCTGTGTCCTCCCTTTTCAACTTACCCAGGCTCTCCTCTATAGCACATCATTCTCCAACGCTTCTCTTGTTCTCCTACTCTTCCTAAGAGCATTCCTTCCTCTTTATAGTTTCACGCAGCCCCAAACTCCGTAGTGCTCTCTCAAATTTCCCGAAAACTCCACATCTGTTTCCATTGTGAAGTTTTCGATGTCACCTCCTTTCAGAAATAACGTAGATACACATCAAAGCGCAATGCACCATGCGTCACAGCATTTATTAGTAACTCAATGGTTCACATAGAATGTCGCATAGTCCATGCCTGCAACGCAGTACACTTAAACGACCACACACAAGTTGCATTTCTGAGCTGACTGTGCACGGTCCACCACATTTTTTTGAACAGGAAACATGCCAACAAACTTGACTTGGCGGAGGAGATCGCCATGCCATGCTAAAGCTCCCAGCATCGCACCTGAGACAAATAGGCGGTTTCATAACATATCTGATGCTCTGTGACGCTTTTTGATGCACAGCATCGGAGCCAGCACCATCACAATGACTTGGTTACAGAGCATCAACGCTGGATACCCAGTGGTGTGCACCAGTTTAAGATCAATTAGTTTTTCGAAGGAGGCGGCACCTGCTACATGTTGTCCCGTTTTGCGTGTGAGCAGCCCGAACCAGACTTTGGAATTTGCAGACCGTAAGAATTCTAAGATTTGTCAAGAAGTGATGTGACGGTGTTTAAGCAGCCATTAATTGTGATACCACGAAGGTGACGATGACGCGCTGAAGACGGTGGAGCTACGTCGGAGCTGGTGACATGGCGCTGTTACTGACGACACCGCGCCGGATCTGTGTGCACGACGACAGAGCCGGCCACCACGGAGCCCGTGAACGGAGGAGCCCGTGCACTTGAAAAACATTCAAATGCATATGAAATTCTGTGAGTGAAAACAGGGACCGTAACAGAACGGCACGCTCGGCAGACAAAGCCATGGTAAACTTGAATTCACTTTTAGCTGAACCTGGGAAATTACTTCCACTGTCCACACCACGAATCATTTCACACCTCCAGATGATTTATAAACGGATGGATTAGCCCGTCCATGACATACGTTGGAAAATCTTTTGATAACCCGCATTTTTTCACTTTGCGCGCCTTGACAATATTGGGCTTTAAAAAAATGTTGCAGCTTATACCGTTGTGACAAACACAAGATTCTCGAACATGGTCTGTCTTGTCCTCCAGCCAGGCCGTTCACACCACACGAAGCTCACCAACCTTAGGTTACCATTAGACGTCACATGAGGCGAAATTCGCGTTGAGATAAAACGCCTCGGTACACCCGTTTGAGATAAATAGGGCGGAAAATAGAAGCAATAAATACCTCAAACATACTCGTCCAAATCCATAACACGTGACCTGAGAAGCGGAACAATTGCATTAGATGAACTGAACTGACCAGGCATGACCGTAGCCTGAACTGCTATGACCTTTCCTAGACTGAACTGACATGAACTTAGCCTGAATTGACATGACTTCACAATTCAGTACCGAAAAAGCATAATAAAAGATTACAGAATGTAGTTCCTAATTTCATGGCATGATCCTAAAGAACAAGGATACGTTTGTTCGTTTCACCTGGTTACGCAAGTCTGCGGTCAATATTGCTGGTATGCTTGTTCTGATATTGGTTTGCAAATACCAGTTTCAGTTTATATGAAGTCACTGAAGATTTCAACCATTTTTAAGGTAATCTGCACTGTCTGTAACACCGTCAAGCATGTCATATATGTCACATCAGTACCTGGGTGCAGTTGCACGGGATAACCACTGTTTGAATTTTTCAATTAGACGATTTGATTCTTAGATATCAACACACGGCGTAGTGTTGGCACCGGAACGTTAGGGGCTCCGTATTTCCGACATAAATTTCAAACGAACCACCTGGTATGACCGCACTTTTTCCTAGTGTGCGTTTCAGACCATGTGACATTTTTTTATAGTTAAAACACAAATTAATGAAGCGTCCTTTTCACTCATCACGCTAGTGACAACGCTGAAAAATCGATTGTAGGTAAAGGTCACCGTCATGCATGCTCTGACGTCAGATACATAGCAGGGACGTTCTCCTGACGCAAAAGCTAGATACCGGAAGCAACGGGACGGGATGGGACAAGCGAAACCGCAGAGCACACGGTAGTGCATGACAGATGGCACTGTAGGACAGAAGACTTGGGCGGGGGGGGGGGGGGAGGCGCAAAAATCCGAGGATTGAGTACAGAGGGCAGAAAGCGGAGGACAGTGGACAAGACGGCCAGAATGAAACACAGAAAGCAGATAAACACAAAACCCGCCCGCCCTGGCCAGCGCACACTTATATGTTCTGTTCAAGAAAAAACAGGACAGGACAGGACAGGACAGGACAAGACAGAACAGGACAGGAAAGACCCGGACATGACAGGCTCGGCGTTGTGGGAGTTTTTCACCTGCACCCAATGATGGGGTCTCCCCGAAAGATGTTGGAAATAAGCAGGCTATGGCCACGGTAGACACGGCGTCGGAGCCATATGCATATAATTAGAACGCCTAGCTGCCTCCTCTTATATAAAGAACTAAAATTGCTTAGACAATACAGAGGATGGTGTCATATGGGTTCGGAAAGCTTTACCAGAGGAGTAAAAATAGTGAACATCGCCAGATGTGACCTGTGATGTCGTTTTCGTCACTTGGCTTTTACAGCGCACTCAGATGCTGAGGCTATGTGGCGTCGCCTGCCTCCCATCCTGGCAGGAAGGGTGGACATCGCGAATAATCAAACCCCGTACCTCTGGTTTCCTAGACGCGCAGCCTACACTATCGGTACCCATGCGATATGGCATGCCAGATCAAAACGGGGAAGGCTGTTGTTGCATTACCCACCCAGCGATATTAGGAAACTTTCATAGCTTCAACACTATTAAATGTCACAAAGGAACACGTTCAAAAAGCAGATCTGTTCACAAAAACCCTAGTTCGACCTAGATTGACCTTAGGTGAACACAAGTGACAAAAGAAACCAGAACGACATCAATGCGCAACAGTGATGTTGATATGCGATTCAAGGATCAAAGGTCATCGCCATCGTCACTAGCTCGACATCCCCACCAGGACATAAACACTGCCATCTGGTTTGTTGGCTATTCATCCCCTCAAAAAATACAGTTTACATTGGTGGCCGAAGGTACTACCAGTTAAGACTGGAAGGATAATCTGACCAAGGACCTCTCATCTGCGTTAACATAGGCAAAACCGACCCTTCGTCTGTTTGAAACCCGGTAGTCCAAACCTGGAGATTTCAAATCGAGGTGCAATTGTGTGAATGAAGTGCGTTTCTGAGACAAATGGTCGCAGTGGTGCAGCTACCGTGCAGATGATAGCTGGAGAGCATCATGGCTTGTGCGGAGATCGTGGCCGGATAAATATGTGAAAAGATGGACCCCGTCAGATTATTCACCAAGCGGCATCGAATGGTAATTTTTCTGTTAGTAAATGTGTCGTGCCTATCAGTCTCACAAGCTCGGAGCATACAGTTGCCTGCAAACTTTGATTTTGGTTTTGGGCATTTTTCCGGCATTTGCTCTGACCCAAGGCTACCATCTTCTGGACAGGATAGACCATCGGTGGAACTTATCTGCAAACAAACTTTTTTATAAGTTGGGGCACTTATTGTGACCTCTGACCTGACACAAGGACATTACCTTCTGGACAGAATGGCTATCGACTATGGCGCATCAATTGGTACAGGCCTCGTGCCGATCGGTCGTAAACGCTCGGAACATGGGGGCGTCTACAAACAATATTGGAGACATCAAACGTTTTTTTGATGACGTTTGACCTGACCAACTGTCACCATGTTTAGAAAAGGAGAGGATTCCAACCATGGTGCATCAACAAGTAAAAGTTTTGTACTGATTTGTTCCAGACGCTGGACATAGGAATGTTTTCAGGTCAATTTTTCCACTTTTTGCAATTATTGGTAACCTTTGACCTATCCCAGGGTCACCATGTCCTGAAAACGACAATCTATCGACCAAGCGGCATCAAATTGTAAAGGTTCTGTAATGACCGGTGCCATGGATTCGGAGGATGGGTTTGTGAACAGGTTTTGGCGGCTGTTTCCTCTCTCTCGTTCTTGGAGACTCACGCAAACAACTTTGTTGCACTAACCGCAACAAAGCATGAGTAACACACACACACACACACACACACACACACACACACAGAGAGAGAGAGAGAGAGAGAGAGAGAGAGAGAGAGAGGAGAGAGAGAGAGAGAGAGAGGAGCGACCCCCCAGCGCGCGCGCGAGCGCGCGCGCGCGCGCGCGCGCGCGCGCGCGCGCGCGCGCGCGCGCGCGCGCGCGCGCGCGCGCGCGCGCGCGCGCGCGCGCGCGGCGCGCGCGCGCGCGCGCGCCGCGCCGCGCGCCGCGCGCGCGCGCGCGCGCGCGCGCGCGCGCGCGCGCGCGCGCGCGCGCGAGAGAGCGAGAGAGAGAGAGAGAGAGAGAGAGAGAGAGAGAGAGAGAGAGATAGAGAGAGAAGAGAGAGAGAGAGCGAGCGAGAGCGAGGAGGAGCGAGCGAGCGAGCGCGAGCGAGCGAGCGAGCTAGCGAGCGAGCGAGCGAGCGAGAGCGAAGAGAGCGAAGAGAGAGAGGAGAGAGAGAGAGAGATAGATAGATATAATATATCTATATAGATAGATATATATCTAGATCTATATATCTATATCTATATCTATATCTATAATATCTATATCTATATCTA
>NW_023597054.1:7285881-7560881 GCF_011947565.3 Pollicipes pollicipes
CTCTCTCTCTCTCTCTCTCTCTCTCTCTCTGGGTCCGTCGAGAGACGTGGTTTGATGAGGTGCGCTTGGCACGAACGTTTCAGACGAGCCACTTAAATAAAGGAAGGTGTAGTTAGACCGGCAGAGTGGGCGACAGAAACGAGACGTTGCAAAATCCCAAAATTGTATACTGTTGGCGTGCTTTCGTGGCAAGCCATACATCCGTCTTTGTCTCGCACCTCCAGCTCAATTAGGGGTCATACAGACGCTATCTCTTAAAGACGTTACGTTTAAGACAGAGTTACCATGGGAGAAGGGAAGAGGTTGCCAAGGATCACTGTGCGCGATAGTGGGGGAGGGATGGCTGAAAACGGCCGCAAATGAGTAACGTAAGTTGTGGACGGCCCGGAAACACATAAAAACCATCTGACCCGGAGAACACACCGTGGCCAACCTGGATGAATGGGCAAGAGTGTGGTGCTGGACGATAGCGCCGTCGTCTGTGGGGCGGCTGTCAGACCGACTGGGGACAGGATGCGAGACGGCGTACCGGTGGTCATAAATCTATCAAAGCGAACCGGCTGGGCGGCGTATCTGTGACAATTAACCCTGCCACCGGCTAAGGTCGGCAGCGAGGAATGGGCTAACTTGCGGTGTAGCGCACGAGCTGGGGAGCTGTTGGGAATCCATAGGTTTGGCGGATGAAGGGTGTCTGATGATTGCATTGCAACGCTGACTGTTAACAGAGGCTGGTCACGCATCAGCTCGCAAATGGAAACAATGTGTCGACGGGTGGGTTTGGGGCAGACGCGAACTGGAGTTAACATGCGTCGAACAAAATAGGTTGAGTTTGCGAAACTTTTAGGTATACATACTTAAATCCTCGCCCGCCATATTGGGTGCTTCGGTCTTTCTAATGGGTGCATTCTCTTGGGTTTGCGGGGGCTCCAGCGTTTGTAATGGGGCCAAGGGTGGATCATTTCGGGCCTCCTGTCGACCAACAGGGCGTGATGTTGACTGTCCTGGGCCTCTTACAGGTCAGATGTTTTCTCCTACGTGCCTTAACCCTCGCCCTGGTACGAGGGGATCATACAGCCCCCCTAAGGTCTTTGAGGATGCCTCTCCGGCACGTTGAGCGACTGCGTCCAAGTTTTCAGTAACCTGTGAGGCATCCATTTGTATGTCGTAACACCAAAATCGTGTTCCTAGCTTTCTGGTTTCGGAGCAGTGGTGGTCTGGGGCCGAACAACTGCACGGCGATATACGGCCGACGCGTGCGACGGGCAGCAACCAACGATGCCGTGGAACGCGCGCGGCGGACCGACATTGTCGCATTGACGTAGCGATATGCCATAACGGTATGCTCAAAACACAAAAATACACCATTGTACTCAAAATGGCACAAGAAACACGTCTGTCAAAGGTTTGTGGCGCCGCAAAGAACTTCATGTATGTATATTGCTGCAAAGCTGAAAAGGTGTAATTCTCTGGAAAGTACGACCTTGGACCTGTCATTATGGGCTCAATTGTTGAACTAACAGCTTAGAAACTAGTACCAGTCGCGAGATGCCATTGACATCAAACCAATTATGTTTTCTGCCAATTCTGATTGCAAACGCTAGGGAATTCGCACACCTCGCCCATCAGTCCGCGCTAGAATGAATCAGGGCGAGGATTACGGGCCATTCTTTTGATTTGATGAAAATCCATACAAGATTCGAGAACAATGTGAACACGCGCATGGTCCGCCGATGACGTCAGTAACAATTCTCTCGTATTAGGCCCACTTGCCGAGGGTATATTTTCAGCATAGTCGCTCCAGTACCCGGGTCGGAATTGCTAGCAGAACACATTTTACACATGCCAGTTCAAGACCCTGAACAAACCGGCTGTCCGAAGAAGCGTTAGCCGTGTAAAATCTTCCGTGTCAGGAATGCATGGAAGCAACCGCGGTACCAGCAGCTCTCTATTGTTTGTTTGTATTATCATTGTAATCTAAATTAGCAATTATACGCTTTCACGTTAACAAGGGCTGGATGCCACAATTACAGCGGAGCGGAAGATGACCTGCTGTTAAGGAACCATCCTGGCCGATTGTTGTTATTGGTGGTAACCCATGGTGATGTTTGAGGCTCAGCCCTGGTAGAATTTAGTCCGGTGGCATTTCAAAGCATCTGAATCCCCTCGCCAGATCAGATGGGGTGGGTGATAGCCTTCCTGTTTACGTTTGCTCTCCCCAACCCTCCGCTGCGCCAGGCGGGGGAGCTGCACAGGCCGCCGCGCCCGGAACGGTCGCGTCGGTTACCGTGCGTTGGCCAAACGATATGAACAGCATGACTGCCCGCATGCACCAGGAACCTTTTTGAGGTCAAAGTTTTGTTTGTTGCCCGGTCAGCTCCTGTCGAATTGAAGCACTAAGACCTAACATTCGCCTTTTTTCTCAATTGCAGACTGATTCACAACAAATTTTGGGGAAACGCGGCCATTGGTTCTTTAAAGATTGATCAATTTTGCTACCCTAGATATTTGATGTGATGTCTAGCAATCGTGCGAGAAGATAAACACGTCTTATGTGTTCATGATGCAGTTGAGCACCAAACGTTTGAGAAGATAAACACATTGTGTGTTTATATTCGTACCACTACATCTCGACATATTTCCATTATATCTCAGCCTGTAGTACTTCAATTTGATTCGGTATCTGTTGTTTTTTCTTTGATATCAAATGAGTTGGGAATAAAAATTCCGGAGATTAGAACTTAAATAATGGTGTCGTTTCATAGACAGCACACCAAGCAAAAGTAAAAAGTTTAATAATAACACTTTTCAGTTTTTTAAAGGAAAAGTTTCGGAGCTATGCAAATCGCGCTACCAGATTCGTGTGTTGGGTTGTGTTTTATGTCAGAGCCAACGACTGCTACATTGGCGAGACGCACTGATAAAAATCACTTTATGAGTCGTAGTTCCAAAGACCTAACATCGGTTTTGCTTTTGGAAGCCTAATTTTCTGTGATCGCTCGCTGAATTTTGGAGCTAATACAAAATTTGACCATGGTTGTAACGGTCGGTGCAAGTTGTTTATTCCCTGAAATAATTTTCCTGAAATACGCGACTAAAAAATCTCATACGTCGCAGTCCCATGGACTTATTTAGATGTTAAAAACTTCAGATGAAGTATTTTGAATACGTGTTCCTATAATAGACCGGTTGGTTTTAAAAACATTTCAAGCTTCCAAGAGTATAGAAAGGAAAACGAAAAAGGGATTTCCTTTCGTAATGTGACAATTTTGTCCAACTTTGACTGCGTTCATTTTCGCGCATGAATGTCTAAAATTGGCCTGTTTGTGGTACCCTGCTCATTCTACCCAAGCTAGTTTGAAACGTCGACGTGCCAATTGATTTTCACAACCGATTTCCTTCGGGCCGTCAAAATTTGTGGCAAATAATTTACAAGTGGAAATCAACGCATTTTTAAAGCTGCATGGTACAATTTGATATCAAATAAAAAGGTATTATTAAGCTCATAACTCGGCTCCCTTACAAGATGGAATGACGCAAATGCTTTCTATTCAAAGGACGATACAAAGCGCTATCTTTTGTAGGAAACATGACTAGAAGTGTTTGATGACTTGCTTTATAATATTCAAGCAACATATTAACACGTTAAACATATCTCCAAGAGCTCTGACTAATGTCAAAATGCGGAATCTATCACACCAAAGAATGTGAGTGTATTTTCGTGCTTTACGTCTTGTCACACAATGTCATGTCCACGACATGGTGAGTAAATTTCCAGAAATATTACTCTGATCGTCTAATTCGGTCTCCAGCCAACACTGAGATAAAATTTGTTGCTTGGTCCGTGGGTCAATTTCCGATTCATTTTTCGGAGATAGATTGCGCAAGAAACGGCACATAATTCCACACTGAACGTGCATAAGTGACCGGGGTCGTAAAATATTTTGTTTTAAATAACCGCTAGCGATAACTATATTGTACGTGAATGTTTTGTTTTGTGGGCACTGTCGATGTCTGATTTTGGGAACTAACACAAGGGTGGTGACTTTATCTCTGTCGGCGGTGAATTTATTCTCGCCCGGAAAGTCGATGCGGTAGATTCTTCCTCAATTCCAAATGTCCCTTCGTGTTACTTTCCGTTAAGCTATGGTCGTGAAATTTACCAAGGTACCAGTTCGATCCATTGTGATTACAAGGTTTAGGGGACGGAAATCAGTAAGACGATTTGATGTCTTATCTCCGTTCATGCGTATATAAGTTACTGTCGGTACGTAGTGATGAACCTTAATTTAAGTTGGTGCGGGAAGAATGCTGGTCAACGGGTCTTCCCGTGGTAAAACATAGATAATGCGAGACGTCAAAAGGAGTCTGGAAATTTTAAAATTTTGAAATAATTCAGTTTTGGATCGAGCAACAGCCAAAAGCTGACTTTTGTGTAGCGCTGTTGGAAAACGTTTCCTTCGTGTTTTACATACGTATCAAAGCCAAGAGGCTTATAACCGGCGCTCCGATACGCACATTATTGGTTGCAATGTACTCGGCCCAGTGTAACGAGGGCGGCGTTTCATGTTGTCATAATATTGGAGGCGGGTGACCGATCCTTGATAATTACAAGCGCCAGACATGCACTGTGATCTAATTTCGGGAAGCTGGAACACCGCAGGGTGATAAAGTTGGCTTGTCTTGAACAATAATCTTATAGGTCTACATACAGGCGCAGACAGGGAGGGGTGGCAGAAGGCATAAAGGGCACGTGACCCCTTCGGTTCCTCGGGATCCAGAGGTTTCCTCGGGATTGACAATCAATAGCCCGATTACAGGGCTCGAAAGGCCGAAGGGCTGGCCGGAGATCTCCAGTCCGAAGGACCGGAGCCCTCTGATGTCAATCAAAAGGTCTCTGGCGGTGAAAGGGGCCCATCTGAGAAAAGACTTACACTTCGGTCAAGATCACCACCAATCGGCCCTTTGTCGGACTAAGGCCCCTTTTCCAAGTATGGACAAGGTGCCCACGAATGCCATTCAGAGGACCTCGCAAGTCGCATTGGTCGGGGTCCTCTTGTCGGACGTGATGTCCTCTGATCACAGTGCATCCATAAAAGGAAATTTTGTGCTGCTCGAGCCGGCCAGAGACCCATTTTGTACCCCTCACAGCCCACCACAGGCCTTCTCCGTTGGTTCGGACCCTCTGAAAACGACAGAAGATTGATAGCAGTGAAAGGGTGCATAATGAGCCAACGAGACAGTTTAAGGGCTCCGATTCTCACAAGAGGCCTCAGTAACAACTGGGATCCCTCCCCTCCCCCCCCCCCCCCCGCTTCTACTAGTGGCTCGTTGAGTGGAACTGGGTCCCCTGTGCAAATTATTTGATCCTCTGCGCCCGTATGTGATCTTGTTTGTATCAGTGAGAGCCACCGTGTCGATCCGGCTGCAGCTGCCCCCGGTGAGAAGACAGCCTGCGTCGGGGAGGGGACCGGCATACAATACATTTCCCGAGGGCCTCGGAATGGATCAAGGGGCCCCGATTCCCACGTCGCGAGATGGCAGCTAGTGAATACCTTGCGCTGGGATGGAAAGGTTCTTTAGCCACTGACCGGAAAATGTAATACCCCTCCCCTGGTGTCCTACCATCTACTAGTGTCGTGCAGTGTGCTATGCATTAGTATATCTACAATCCTAGTGTACTACCCACGTCCCCCTCCGTCCCGCATATCCGAGGGTCTCTTAACACGCGCCCGGGTGGCCGGCTAGATACCCTTTGCTCGGGTGGGGGGGGGGAGGGGGTCAATTTGACCCTCCTGAGATCTCGGGAACTAAGAAAGCTAGAGACACTAAATTTATGGGGTGTGTTGACCGTGAACTTACTTAGGTTAGGGTTTCAGGTTCCTAGGTTATGGCCTTCGAGTAAAAAAAATCAAAGTCAAGGTTCAGGCTGATCTCCAAAGTCCCCCCCCCCAAAAAAACGCAGATAACCGTTTCTAAGCAAAAGGTCACATTCTCATTTAGGGTTAGTGCCCGTATTTGATCTTTTTAAGGTCAAGATGACTAAACTCATACAAGATTGCTTTGAGTTTTGCATTTGACTAAGCGACAAAGATTACGCTAGGCGGTATGCTCCTAAAACAAAATGTTGACTTAAGTCATTTTAGGTCAATGACCTATTCCGACCTCTAAGAAGTTCATGGTAGATGTAGAATGCGGTTCTTGCTATCAATAAACTCGAAATGAGCAGCAGACTATCCCATACAGCAAACCCTGGAGTAATAAAACAGGTTGGTTTTGACCTTGGTGTGACCCTTATACCTGACCGTAGGTCAATGTAATTTGCTCATTCAACTGTTGTGTTGCCTATGAAAGCATCTCAGATATGTATGGTTTCGTCTAACACTCCGTTGTTGGACCAGGCTGAAGGAATCCCTAGAAATTGCCTTCGCTGAAACCAATACCTGACATTGACCTGCCATAGGTCAGCGACCTTACAAGGTAAATCTAAATGTTTTATGTCAAACGATTCGCTGTTCAATTGTCTACAGCCATGCAAAATTTGGCGCGGCTACGCCGCGCCATTCGGAAACCATTCTGGAAAACCTTCGGGGGGGGGGGTCAGTTTGACCCCCCACCCGGGCGCGTGTTAAGTTTGTAAAATATATTGATGTCTTCTAGGAGCGCGAACACCGGCGGAAGCAGATTATATGATGAGGGAAATTAGGTGAATTCCGCCAAACCTTTGGGGATTTTCATCAGGAGCCTTTATTGCGCTGTGTCCTCCCTTTTCAACTTACCCAGGCTCTCCTCTATAGCACATCATTCTCCAACGCTTCTCTTGTTCTCCTACTCTTCCTAAGAGCATTCCTTCCTCTTTATAGTTTCACGCAGCCCCAAACTCCGTAGTGCTCTCTCAAATTTCCCGAAAACTCCACATCTGTTTCCATTGTGAAGTTTTCGATGTCACCTCCTTTCAGAAATAACGTAGATACACATCAAAGCGCAATGCACCATGCGTCACAGCATTTATTAGTAACTCAATGGTTCACATAGAATGTCGCATAGTCCATGCCTGCAACGCAGTACACTTAAACGACCACACACAAGTTGCATTTCTGAGCTGACTGTGCACGGTCCACCACATTTTTTTGAACAGGAAACATGCCAACAAACTTGACTTGGCGGAGGAGATCGCCATGCCATGCTAAAGCTCCCAGCATCGCACCTGAGACAAATAGGCGGTTTCATAACATATCTGATGCTCTGTGACGCTTTTTGATGCACAGCATCGGAGCCAGCACCATCACAATGACTTGGTTACAGAGCATCAACGCTGGATACCCAGTGGTGTGCACCAGTTTAAGATCAATTAGTTTTTCGAAGGAGGCGGCACCTGCTACATGTTGTCCCGTTTTGCGTGTGAGCAGCCCGAACCAGACTTTGGAATTTGCAGACCGTAAGAATTCTAAGATTTGTCAAGAAGTGATGTGACGGTGTTTAAGCAGCCATTAATTGTGATACCACGAAGGTGACGATGACGCGCTGAAGACGGTGGAGCTACGTCGGAGCTGGTGACATGGCGCTGTTACTGACGACACCGCGCCGGATCTGTGTGCACGACGACAGAGCCGGCCACCACGGAGCCCGTGAACGGAGGAGCCCGTGCACTTGAAAAACATTCAAATGCATATGAAATTCTGTGAGTGAAAACAGGGACCGTAACAGAACGGCACGCTCGGCAGACAAAGCCATGGTAAACTTGAATTCACTTTTAGCTGAACCTGGGAAATTACTTCCACTGTCCACACCACGAATCATTTCACACCTCCAGATGATTTATAAACGGATGGATTAGCCCGTCCATGACATACGTTGGAAAATCTTTTGATAACCCGCATTTTTTCACTTTGCGCGCCTTGACAATATTGGGCTTTAAAAAAATGTTGCAGCTTATACCGTTGTGACAAACACAAGATTCTCGAACATGGTCTGTCTTGTCCTCCAGCCAGGCCGTTCACACCACACGAAGCTCACCAACCTTAGGTTACCATTAGACGTCACATGAGGCGAAATTCGCGTTGAGATAAAACGCCTCGGTACACCCGTTTGAGATAAATAGGGCGGAAAATAGAAGCAATAAATACCTCAAACATACTCGTCCAAATCCATAACACGTGACCTGAGAAGCGGAACAATTGCATTAGATGAACTGAACTGACCAGGCATGACCGTAGCCTGAACTGCTATGACCTTTCCTAGACTGAACTGACATGAACTTAGCCTGAATTGACATGACTTCACAATTCAGTACCGAAAAAGCATAATAAAAGATTACAGAATGTAGTTCCTAATTTCATGGCATGATCCTAAAGAACAAGGATACGTTTGTTCGTTTCACCTGGTTACGCAAGTCTGCGGTCAATATTGCTGGTATGCTTGTTCTGATATTGGTTTGCAAATACCAGTTTCAGTTTATATGAAGTCACTGAAGATTTCAACCATTTTTAAGGTAATCTGCACTGTCTGTAACACCGTCAAGCATGTCATATATGTCACATCAGTACCTGGGTGCAGTTGCACGGGATAACCACTGTTTGAATTTTTCAATTAGACGATTTGATTCTTAGATATCAAACACACGGCGTAGTGTTGGCACCGGAACGTTAGGGGCTCCGTATTTCCGACATAAATTTCAAACGAACCACCTGGTATGACCGCACTTTTTCCTAGTGTGCGTTTCAGACCATGTGACATTTTTTTATAGTTAAAACACAAATTAATGAAGCGTCCTTTTCACTCATCACGCTAGTGACAACGCTGAAAAATCGATTGTAGGTAAAGGTCACCGTCATGCATGCTCTGACGTCAGATACATAGCAGGGACGTTCTCCTGACGCAAAAGCTAGATACCGGAAGCAACGGGACGGGATGGGACAAGCGAAACCGCAGAGCACACGGTAGTGCATGACAGATGGCACTGTAGGACAGAAGACTTGGGCGGGGGGGGGGGGGAGGCGCAAAAATCCGAGGATTGAGTACAGAGGACAGAAAGCGGAGGACAGTGGACAAGACGGCCAGAATGAAACACAGAAAGCAGATAAACACAAAACCCGCCCGCCCTGGCCAGCGCACACTTATATGTTCTGTTCAAGAAAAAACAGGACAGGACAGGACAGGACAGGACAAGACAGAACAGGACAGGAAAGACCCGGACATGACAGGCTCGGCGTTGTGGGAGTTTTTCACCTGCACCCAATGATGGGGTCTCCCCGAAAGATGTTGGAAATAAGCAGGCTATGGCCACGGTAGACACGGCGTCGGAGCCATATGCATATAATTAGAACGCCTAGCTGCCTCCTCTTATATAAAGAACTAAAATTGCTTAGACAATACAGAGGATGGTGTCATATGGGTTCGGAAAGCTTTACCAGAGGAGTAAAAATAGTGAACATCGCCAGATGTGACCTGTGATGTCGTTTTCGTCACTTGGCTTTTACAGCGCACTCAGATGCTGAGGCTATGTGGCGTCGCCTGCCTCCCATCCTGGCAGGAAGGGTGGACATCGCGAATAATCAAACCCCGTACCTCTGGTTTCCTAGACGCGCAGCCTACACTATCGGTACCCATGCGATATGGCATGCCAGATCAAAACGGGGAAGGCTGTTGTTGCATTACCCACCCAGCGATATTAGGAAACTTTCATAGCTTCAACACTATTAAATGTCACAAAGGAACACGTTCAAAAAGCAGATCTGTTCACAAAAACCCTAGTTCGACCTAGATTGACCTTAGGTGAACACAAGTGACAAAAGAAACCAGAACGACATCAATGCGCAACAGTGATGTTGATATGCGATTCAAGGATCAAAGGTCATCGCCATCGTCACTAGCTCGACATCCCCACCAGGACATAAACACTGCCATCTGGTTTGTTGGCTATTCATCCCCTCAAAAAATACAGTTTACATTGGTGGCCGAAGGTACTACCAGTTAAGACTGGAAGGATAATCTGACCAAGGACCTCTCATCTGCGTTAACATAGGCAAAACCGACCCTTCGTCTGTTTGAAACCCGGTAGTCCAAACCTGGAGATTTCAAATCGAGGTGCAATTGTGTGAATGAAGTGCGTTTCTGAGACAAATGGTCGCAGTGGTGCAGCTACCGTGCAGATGATAGCTGGAGAGCATCATGGCTTGTGCGGAGATCGTGGCCGGATAAATATGTGAAAAGATGGACCCCGTCAGATTATTCACCAAGCGGCATCGAATGGTAATTTTTCTGTTAGTAAATGTGTCGTGCCTATCAGTCTCACAAGCTCGGAGCATACAGTTGCCTGCAAACTTTGATTTTGGTTTTGGGCATTTTTCCGGCATTTGCTCTGACCCAAGGCTACCATCTTCTGGACAGGATAGACCATCGGTGGAACTTATCTGCAAACAAACTTTTTTATAAGTTGGGGCACTTATTGTGACCTCTGACCTGACACAAGGACATTACCTTCTGGACAGAATGGCTATCGACTATGGCGCATCAATTGGTACAGGCCTCGTGCCGATCGGTCGTAAACGCTCGGAACATGGGGGCGTCTACAAACAATATTGGAGACATCAAACGTTTTTTTGATGACGTTTGACCTGACCAACTGTCACCATGTTTAGAAAAGGAGAGGATTCCAACCATGGTGCATCAACAAGTAAAAGTTTTGTACTGATTTGTTCCAGACGACTGGACCATAGGAATGTTTTTCAGGTCAATTTTTCCACTTTTTGCATTATTGGTAACCTTTGACCTATCCCAGGGTCACCATGTCCTGAAAACGACAATCCTATCGACCAAGCGGCATCAAATTGTAAAGGTTCTGTAATGACCGGTGCCATGGATTCGGAGGATGGGTTGTGAACAGGTTTTGGCGGCTGTTTCCTCTCTCTCGTTCTTGGAGACTCACGCAAACAACTGGGTGCACTAACCGCAACAAGCTAGGAGTGAACACACACACACACACACCACACAACACACACACACACACACACACAGAGAGCAGAGAGAAGAGAGAGAGAGAGAAGAGAGAAGAGAGAGAGAGAGAGAGAGAGAGGGAGCGCGCGCGCGCCGCGCGCGCGCGCGCGCGCGCGCGCGCGGCGCGCCGCGCGCGCGGCGCCTGCGCGCGCGCGCGCGCGCGCGCGCTCTCTCCTCCTCTCCTCCTTCTCTCTCTCTCTCTCTCTCTCTCTTCTCTCGCTCTTCTCTTCTCTATCTCCTCTCTCTCATCTCTCGCTCTCTCTTCTCGTCTTCTCTCTCTATCTATCTTTCTATCTCATCTATATATCTATTCGATTACCTCTATTATCTAAGATCTATATCTATATCTATCTATATATACTAGAGATATATATATATATCTATATATACCTATATCTATCTAGATATAATAGATATATAGATAATATATCTATATCTATATCTATATCTATATCTATATCTATATCTATATCTATATATATCTATATCTATATCTATATATATATATATATATATATGATTATATATATGACTCTACTGAATTCTAGTTGAAATTTCACAGATGATACACCACACATTTTAAATGCAATCGCCATGACAAAATAATGGCAGTTTGACTGACATGTTTACCATAACTAGGTAACCATGTACTAAAATGCAAGATTTCACACATATATGAACATGCTAGCCAGAACTGCACTCAACTCAAGCTGGATTGGGGATCTGCTTGTGAGTCAATCATCTTGGGTTAAGTTATAGGCTGTGTCTGTTCATTTGGAAAAATGCTAGCTTGGGTTATGACTTGAGTCATGTTTGTCAAACATTTCGTGAGCTGAGTCATGAGCTAATTATCTCCCACAAAGTTGTATCAGTGAGTCATATGGCTGAAGTCAAATTGGCAGCACAAGGAAATATGGTGCACCATAGGCAAATTCACATACCATTTCAGTGTCAAAATTAACAGTGCTGCATAAGTTATAAAACCTTTTTCCAGCATCAGCACAGAATTATTATCACAACTTCTAAACAGAAAAGCCCATGTCAGTCATATTGAAGTTTGCCAAATCTCAGCCAGAAACCGGAGGATAGATATGTCGGTTTTTTTAATTTGGTACCTGCACGGCCGCCGGAGGGAAGAGCTACGCTGGCTGCGGGGTTTCGAGTACTGTCGTGCTGGGGAAATGCTGTGAGGCATCAGCTGACATTGTGACGTCACTGAAAACGGTTTTGCATCGATCGGGATCGGGGTTCTTTTGGGTCGGCTGAAGGCCACAAGGCTTTTGCTAGTGATATGATGTCAGTGTTATTCGGCTGGGTATGTGACGTCACTGTTCGTGAGTTTTTAAGGCTCTTTTGGGTCCACTAAATGCCGTGAGGCATCAGCTGGCGATGTGTCGTCACCGGTATTCGATTAAACATCAGACGCGACCTGCCTCGTTCCATCTTTACTTTTCGTGCCTGTCTGCTGCAAGCATTTGCGTGCCGCATAAAGGTTTGACCGAATCACCTCTCATACGGCCTCCTTTGGACCGACGAAAGGTCACACGGCATTAACTGACGATGTGACGTCACTGGTATTCGAATAAACTTTAGGCGCGACAGGCCATGTTCCACCGTTACATTTGGTACCTGTCCATTGCAAGCATTGCCGTGCTGAAGGAAGGCTCTGCCGAGTTACCTGAGTGTGTAACGTCACTGACCATTAATTTGTATACTCTTGTGAACCCACTTTAGGCCACAAGACATCAGCTGACGATATGATGCCACAGGGTTTCGACTAGACGTCACGCGCAACAGGCCATGCTCCATCTTTACTTTTCGTACCTGTCTACTGCAAGCATTCGAGTGCTACGTCAACGCGATGCTGAATCATCTCAGTGCGTGACGTCACTGGTCATGAGTTTATACTGGCTCACTTGGGCCGCCCAAAGCCACAAAGCATCATATCCCGTAGAGTATCACGGGAAGATATCACATCACTGGTATTTGGCTTAACATTAAGCGCAACAGGTCATGTTCCATGTTTACCTTTCGTACCTCTCTCTTGGAGGTATTGGCGTGCTGAATGAAGGCTCTGTCAAATCTCCTGAGTGTGTTACGTCACTGGTCAGGGGCTTTTTACGGGATATTTTGTACCCCTTATACGGTATAATGTATCAGCTAACGATATGACGTCACTGGTATTCGAGTTAACATCACGCGCAACAGGTCATGTTCTATCTTTGTCTTTCGTACCTGTCTACCGCAGCACTCGCGTGCTATACCAACGCGACGCCGAATCATCTCAGTGTGGTATGTCACTGGTCATGAGTTTGTACGGATTATCTTGGGCCGCCCAATATCACAAAACATCATATCCCGTGAGGCACCACGGGATGATATGACGTCACTGGTATTCGACTTTACATCAGGCGCAACGGGCCATGTTCCATCTTTACCTTTCGTACCTGTCTATCACAAGCATTGTCGTGCTGAATGAAGGCTCTGCTGAGTCTCCTGAGTGTGTAACGTCACTGGTCGAGTTTTTACAGGCTCATTTCAAGCCCCTATACGGTATAATGCATCAGCTGACGATATGACGTCACTGGTGTCTGACTTAACATAGGCGCAACAGGCCATGTTTTATCTTTACCTTTCGTACCTGTCTATTACAAGTATTCGTCAGGTGATGCTAGATGCCCTTCATTCAGCCCGAGTAAACCCGTGTAAACTCATAACCAGGTGCATCGCACGCCCAGGCGATTGGGCAGAGCCTTTATGTGGCGCGAATGCTTGCAGTAGATAGGTGCGAAAGGTACAAATGAAACATGGCTTATTGCACCTGATGCTTAATTGAAAACCAGTGATGTCATATCGCTATCTGATGCCTAATGGCCTTAGGTCGGCCCAAAAAGGCCCGTAAAAACTTATGACCAGTGACGTCACACATTCAGTGGATTACCAGTGACGACATACCGTTGGCTGATGCCTTTTGGCTTTCACTCAGCCAAAAAAAAACCTGTAAAAACTCATGACCACACACTCAGGTCATCCGGCAGAGCCAGCATTCAGCTCGCCAATTGTTTAACAGGCGGGAAAGGCAACGATGGAACATGACCTGCTGCGCCTAATGTTAAGTCGAACACCAGTGACGTAATATCGTCAGCTGTTGTATTATGCCATATAGGGGTTGAAAAAGCCGATAAAAACTCTTAACCAGTGACGTTACACACTCAGGAAATTCGACAGTCTTCATTCAGCACGCTAATGCTTGTAAAAGACAGGTAGGAAAGGTAAAGATGTTACATGGAATGTTGTGCTTGATGTTGAGTGGAATAGCAGTGACGCCATACCATCCCGCGATGCTTCACGGGATATGATGCTTTGTCACATTGGGCGGTCCAAGTGCACCTGTATAAACTCATGACCGGTGACGTCACACACTCAGATGGTTCAGCATCGCCTTGATATAGCACGCGAATGCCTGCAGTAGATAGGTACGAAAGGTAAAGACAAAGCATGGGCGGTTGCGCATGATGTCTAGTCGAAAACCAACGACGTCGTATGGTCAGTTGATGTGGTATGGCCTGTAGTGGGTTTGAAACAGTCCATAAAAATTAATGGTAAGTGACGTTACGTAATGCGATAGGTAATTCGGCAGAGCCTTTACTACATTTATCATTATTTATCATCAGCCTTTACTACATTTATATCATCTACATTACACACTTAGGTAATTCGGCAGAGCATTCTTTCAGCATGCAAATGCTTGCAATGGCCAGGTACCAAAGGTAAAGGTGGAGCATGGCCTGTCGCGCCCGAGGTTTATTCGGATACCAGTGACGTCACACCGTAAGTTAATGCTGTATGACCTTCTGTCGGCCCAAAAGATGCCGTAAAATCGCATGACCATTGACATCACACACAGTTGAATGCCAGTGACGTCACATCGTTAGCTTATGCTTTATGGCCTTCAGTTGGCCCCCCCAAAAATCCATAAAAACTCATGACCAGTGACGTCACACATACACAGGTCATTCGGCAGAGCCTCCCTTCAACACGCCAATGCTTGCAGAAGACAGGTACGAAAGGTAGAGATGGGACAAGGGCTGTTGCGCCTGATGTTTAATGATTACCGGTGACGACATATCGTCAGGTGATGCCTTACGGCGAACATTTGACCCGAAAGAGCCCTAAAACGTCACGACCAGTGACGTCACATACCCTGTCGAATACCAGTGACATCATGTCGCCAGCAAATGCCTTATGGTCTTCTGTCGGCCCTAAAGAACCCTAGCCAACGCAAAACCATTTTCAGTGACGTCACAATGTCAGCTGATGCCTCGCAGCATCTCACCAGCGCGACAGTACACGAACCCTGCAGCCAGCGTAGCTCTTCCCCCGGTCGGCCGTACAGGTACCAAAGTAAAAAAAAGCTGATATACGCAGATGTACATGTATATATTTGCAGGTATATACATATATATATATATATATATATGCTTCATAAATAAATGTATATACATATATACATTTATTTATGACGCATACATATGCATACAAACGAGCCAGAGCTTGGCATTTGATTCTGCAATCTGCGTGAGTTAGGCATCAAGAGCTCCAATGTAAATATAGTTTGAACTTAGTCAAATGAAAAATGGAACAGCTGAGCTGAGCAGTCACGAGCTGAGTCAGATTCCACAATCTGTGAGCCAGTCCGGAGTTGGTTCAAGACATTCGAGTCAAACCCAAGTCTGATGATAATCACATCTCGATATTAGTATCCCATTCCTTGCACTACTCGGATGACCGTGGCTTTCCAATGCCCTGTATTCCAGGATATATCATGATCATACTCAGCCGGTAGGTAACACTCTTCTGTAAATTACGCGCGAGAGCTTCCCCAGGCACGCTTCCCAACCACTTCCACCATCCCCCCACTGACCACCAACCGACCGACCTCGCCGCGCTCTGTGAGCAACTCACATTCAAATGGGAATTTATATCCCAAAGTGGTGAAGGTTTTCTACTCCCAGCGAAAGAAAAGAAATTCACGACGTCCGCCTCCACACAGCCTGATTTCCTCTGGTCACCCTTGGGTTACCGAGCAGCTCCGTTTAGTATCTATACATCCCCGCAGGGGCACCGGCTTCGGTCGGTGAAGGGGACTAGCGCCCCCTCGGGTCCCAGCTCCGGTAACGGGTGGACAGCGCAAGCTGTTCCTCTCAGGGCGTAGCGACCCTGGCGGTACGTGAGCTCCTGCTCCCTGTCCCGCCCGCTCCTTCCACTTTACCCGCACTCCCGCATCCGGCCCTATCACCACTCCTCATCCTCGTTTTATCGGGGTCGCCGTGCCCGGGTTGATCGGATCCTGGTGGCTGAGGGGCGCGTCGTGCGGGTCAGTCACGGCGCGTCCCAACACTCCACTTTGGCCAGAATATCCGGGGGCGTGGGGGGCCCGTGGGGCCCCACACGGGTCTAGCGGCTTGTTGCTCGCGTTGCGGTTAGGTGCTCCTTGCGGGTCTCCGCTCGGGGCGCCTGGCCGCGCGCAGCGGCTTAAGGGGTCAAGGTGCGGCGGCGCTGAACCATGGTCAGGACGGGGAGGGGTCTCCCCGGTTACACCTGGCCGTGCGGAAGGCGTCGTCCGCCCCGTATAGCACCGAGGTAGCCCTGGCGGCACCACCACCAACTGGTGAGTGGGCCATCCCCCAGTTGGGCTCCGAGGTGGGTGGGGAGCCCCGGTGCCGAAAGAAAAACCCTTTCTGCATGGCATCTTCTACCTCAAAAAACACCCGTCCTCCGAAAGGGGGTCGGACCACGATAACCCAAGGATGCAGAAAAGACTGCTATCCCCGGACCACGGATCCTCGTCTTCCACAGTGAAGAAGTTAGGTTGGCGTCCCTCTCACCGTTTCAGAGAAGAAATGGCTGCGACAAATTTGGAAAAATTATAAGATGTGACAAGCTCCGGGATGGAAAAATAGAAGTTGAATTTGCTAGTGATCTGGAGGCGAATCGGGCTATGCAAGCAATTGAATTTTCGTACAGTGTTCGGGATGGGGCCGGTAAATTGGAAAAAACAGTGTCAATGTCAGCGACACCACACAACACCAAAAATTCGGCCAGGGGCGTGGTGAACTGTTTTGATCTACGTGACGTTGACGAGGAAGAGATCGTGGAGGAGCTCTCGGAGTTTGGAGTGACCGCCGTTCAACGGATCCTCGTCAGAAGGGGAGGAGAGTTGGTGCCCACCAACAACCTCATACTCACGTTCAGTCGCCCTGACTTGCCGTCCGAGATACGTGTGGGATACGCACGCGTCAAGGTGCGCCTCTTCATCCCGAACCCCATGCGATGTTTCAACTGCCAGCGATTTGGTCATACCAAACAGTGCTGCCGCAACAAGCCTGCCTGTGGGAAATGCGCTTCCTCCGAACACGCAGTGGAACTTTGCGACTCAGAGAGAGTGCATTGTGTGAATTGTGACAAGGACCAGGCTCCGCACGCGACTTACGACCGCACGTGCCCAGCGTACGTGAAGGAAAAAGAAATTATATCCATTAAAACCACACGCAACATCTCTTTTCGCGAGGCCAGAACATTGTACGAGGAGAGCCACCCAAGAACATCGTACGCCGAAAAAGCTAAGACCTCCAACGCACGTCTAACCTCCACTGATCAAATGACCGCTGCTCAGTTTGTAGCGCTCCTGAAGTCGTTTGGTCTCTCGGTTGTGTCGACGAACCAGGCGCTGGACTCAAATCTGGCAGCCCTGGCTCCCCCTCCCTCGCTGGAGCGGTCGAAGGAGACCGTGCTGACAACCTCTTCGCCCCCTGGCCGGTCGGCACCCTCCGCGTTGCCGACTCCCACGGCACCGCCGTCTCCTGCCGGAGAGGAGGGTTGGACGGTGGTCCGGCGTGGCCGTGGCCCGCGGGCTCCACCGGCCTCCACATCGGTTTCCTCGCCACCTTCGTCCGCCTCCGCTTCTTGTGCTCCGCTGCCTTCGTCACCTCCGACACCATCAGCGAACACGTGTGGGCTGGCGATAGAAACGTTGGAGCGGCACGAGGCGGACAGGCGCGCCCGTGATGCCAAGCGGGCGCGCCTGGCCGAACAAGAACGGGCAAAGGCGGCGAACCGTACGTCTGGGGTGGGTAAGGAGTCCATCCCTCGCAGCGGTGCTCCATCGCCCAGAAAACCAGTTGAGCCTCCCGCTGGTCCTCAGACGTCTGGCAGGGCCCCATCCATGGGTCCTCCCCCTCCACCACCCAGGATTGGGCACGCTGGCACAAAGCGCCCCCCGGCCGGTCCTCCGTCTCCATCCGACGGAGGAAGCCCAAGGATTCGGCCCAGAGTGGAGCACCGCTCTGCGGAATCGAGCCGTACCTCCCAGACCGAGGTGTCCGGTCCTGCAACGGGCGCAGCCCAGTTCTTTTGAACCGTGTCGCGTCTTAAAGTGTGACTTTGACCCCCTTTTAGTGCACCCCATTGCAGGCTTGCTGACTGTGATATTCTGCGCGCTGTGCTGGTGAGCCAGGTGTGTAATGGCTACCCTCACCTCTTAGCTTTGTGACAAGTATCTTACAGTGGAACTGCAGGGGCGTGAGAACTAGTGTACACGATCTCAGAGTCATTCTGAATGAGCGCTGTCCCGCCATCGCCTGCCTGCAGGGGACCAAACTGGCACCTGGCTCTCATTTTAGTATCCCGAGCTACACCGTAATGCGTCGGGATACGCCAGCTGATCCAATTGCACATGGCGGAGTTCTTTTGGCTGTGCACCACAGTGTCTTTGTCCAGCGCGTCGTCTTACACTCTGACCTGCAAGCTGTTGCAGCTAAGATACTTTTCGGGCGTCGTGCAATAACCGTCTGCTCGCTGTACTTACCTCCTGGTATTCCATTTCCGACGGCAGAAATGAAATTTCTGGTGACCGAGCTTCCCCCGCCTCTTCGATTGCTGGGTGACTTTAATGCTCACCACACATCTTGGGGCTGCGCCCAGACCAACACCCGCGGCAGGCATTGCGAAATTTTTTTACGTGATGAATCACTCTGTCTTTTAAACACCGGGACCCGAACTCACATGACGCTGCCGTCAGGCCAGACATCGGCGCTGGACTTGAGTCTTTCAAGCCCCCAACTGGCGGTACACCTGACATGGTCCGTTGACAACGACTCCTTTGGCAGCGATCATTACCCCATCTGGCTGCGCTACCAGAACGGAGCAGCTCTCGGTTCCAGGCCACAACGGTGGAATCTTAAAAAGGCTGACTGGGATGAATTTCAGGCACGGGTGGAAACCAGGTTGGCTTCGGTTTGGGCGGATGTGCCTGCATCGATAGAAGAACTCACCTCCACAATCTTACGATCGGCACAAGAAAGCATTCCACGTACATCTGGTGTCCCACGTCGTCCCCCTGTTCCGTGGTGGATGGACCAGTGCCGCGATGCTATACGTGCGCGTAAAAAAAGCCCTGCGAGACTTCGATCGACACAGCACTACGGACAACTTAATCGCTTTTCGACGAGCTCGGGCGGCAGCCCGACGTACTGTCTTGGAAGCCAAGCGTACGTCTTGGCGTTTATATGTGGGCCAGCTAAATTGCCAAACGCCGACTTCGGTGGTTTGGGCGCGGGTGAAGCGTTTAGCAGGCCAACAGTCCTCAGTGCCGCACACCGTACCTCATATGAATGGCCAGGACATACTGGACCCCTCTAAGGTGGCGAACGAAATGGCTCGTGCGTTCGCGGAGCGTTGTGGGCGGACAACTGCCGCTCCTGATTTCATACGCCATCGTGCTCGTTGCGAAGCAGCCCAGATAAACTTTCATACAGCCGAAGAGTTTTCATATAACAAACCTTTCACAATGTTTGAACTGATGTCTGCCATTAGCTCTCTGCGCAGCGTGGCGGAAGGCCCGGATTTAATTCATAATGATATGCTCCGGCGACTTCCACCAACACCGACACAAGCTATGTTGGTGGCATTCAACCAGTTGTGGGAGACGGGGGAGTTCCCCACTTCTTGGCGGGAGTCGCTTATAGTTCCGTTGCTGAAACCTGGCAAGAATGGGAAGAATCCATCTGACTACCGTCCAATTGCGCTGACCTCGTGTATGTGCAAACTCCTGGAGCGGATGGTTCAGACACGATTGTCTTGGTTTTTAGAAAGCAACAATATCTTCTCGAACGAACAGTGTGGTTGCAGGAAAAACCGTAGCACCGTTGATCATCTTTTAGCCTTGGACTCAACTGTGCGCATGTCTTTTAGGGAAAGGCGACATGTTGGAGCTGTGTTCTTCGATATTGAAAGGGCTTACGACACCACCTGGCGATATGGCATCTTACGGAAGCTGTTCCAGTATGGCATACGCGGAGCTATGCTTACCTTTCTTGCGAACTTTCTTGCTGACCGTTTCTTCCGCGTCCGTGTCGGTTCCGTATGCTCGAAAAGATACACACAAGAGAACGGCATACCCCAGGGCAGTGTACTAAATGTTGCGTTGTTTGCCGTCATGATAAATGATGTTGGGGACAGTCTTCCCCAGGCGATTGGTCGCTCGCTTTTTGTTGATGACCTCGCCATCTGGTGCAGCTCTGCCACAGCAGCGTCCATGTCGCGTCAGTTGCAGTTGGCTGTGGCTCGCTTGGAAAGATGGAGCATGCTCAACGGGTTACGGTTTTCCACCTCGAAGACAGTTTCCGTACACTTTTGTCGACGCCGGCGTCAGTGTCCCGACATGGTGCTTAAGCTTTATGGACAGTCGATCCCCTGCAATACGGCGGCACGGTTTTATGGATTACATTTTGATAAGCGTTTGACCTACAGGGAGCATCTTACCACTCTGCGTGACAAGTGTTTTAAGGCACTGAACATACTGAAATGTGTGGCACGAACATCGTACGGAGCAGATCGGAAAACACTTTTGTTGTTACACCGTTCACTGATACGCTCCAAGCTACACTATGCGTGTGTTGTACATGATGGCGCCTCTGAGTCCGTAAAACGCATCTTGAATGCGGTCCATCATGCTGCGTTGAGAATCATTACTGGTGCATTTCGTACGTCTCCGACAGCCAGCTTGCTTGTGGAAGCCAACGAACCTTCGCTGGCTACCCGAAGACAGTTGTTGGGAATGCGGTACGCTTGTAAGCTCGCGCAATTCCCGAACCACCCAACACATGACGCCGTGTTCTCACACCATACATCCCATGTTTTTCAGTCCGGACAAGCAACACGTGTGGCGCCTTTCTGTGTGCGTGTTCGTAACGTTCTTCATGAAAGCGGCTTAAGTTTTCGGGGTGTGGCACGCCCACGTAGCCTGCCGACCGCTCCGTGGGTGATGGTATCGCCAACTGTCGACGTCTCATTGTCAGAGGTTCGGAAGCAAAATATGATTCCGTACTTTGCCAGATCAACAGCTCTGTAGCATATCGAAACATATCAGGGGTTCACAATTACGTATACAGACGGCTCGAAAACGGATACGGGTGTTGGTTCCGCTTTTGTGTGTGGTCCCGATACGCGATCATTTACACTGCCAGTCCATGCGTCCGTGTATACTGCAGAGCTTGCGGCCATCACTAAGGCGCTTTGTTTTATAGAGGTGGGCGAAGACAGTCTGCACGCGATTTTATCGGATTCCCTAAGTGCTCTTTCGGCATTAAGGTGTTTTAATCCGGTAAATCCCCTTATACAGGATATCTTACTGCGTCTCGACTCTCTGTACCGGGCTGGCAAGACCGTAGTACTTTGCTGGATCCCGAGCCACGTTGGCATTGCGGGAAATGAGCTGGCTGACTCCGCCGCAAAGCGTGCTACTCGTCGTCCCTGTCGCAGAGTGTTTCCGATACCCGCTACAGACCTGTGCTCGGCCATCTCTGCCTTTTTGCGCGAGGAATGGCAGAGCGCATGGGATGTGATGGGCACTAGCAAACTGAAGAGCATTAAACCGATTGTTCAGGAATGGCAGTCACCCTATCGAAAGTCCAGACGGGAGGAAGTAACCCTGAGTCGCTTGCGGATCGGCCATACTTATGCTACACATCGACACTTACTATGTCACGACGAACTACCACGATGTCGCCACTGCAACACCACGCTCACAGTGGAACATGTGCTCGTATGCTGCCCCACACTACGCGTCGAGCGTCTGAGGTACTTTGGCCCGGCGGCGCCGTCCCTGGCGCTCTCCGATTTACTATGTGACAGGTCACCATATATCGAACATACCCTCAGGTTTGTATCGCATGTTAAGTTCTGCACTTTATATACGCCTGCCTGAATAGTTTATACCGCGTGTAGGAAGTTTTTAGGCTGCCAAAAATTTCGTATCAATGACGCGTTCCTGATACAACTCAGCCGTTTATATTTCTGAATAATACATATTTTCTAGTCATTTCATAGTCACACTCCGACGCTAGTCATTCGGCTGTTATGGGCGCAAAATGACCGCAGTAGTCGGCGCGCCCTAAAACTCCAATCAACAACAGTATCCATACATACTTACACCGTCACTTTTAGGACAACTCAGTACTAAATACCGTTTCCCCTCTTAGCAAGAAATGCACTAAATATTCTCGAGGATGTATTGGGAATGGGCTACCATTTAGTCATCAAGAAAGGGGCTAAGTACTTTCCGAGATTGATGCACCGAGTCAAACACTGCGCAGGTGAGACAAACTCTGAAATAAGGCATCTCGAGAAAAGCCTACGAAGTGCGCCGGCGTTGGATTAAGTCGGTGTGGGTAAGCCCGTAGTTCGTGCATTATGAGCACCATGAGTGTCGTCCTTGTGTCACACCTGTTCGTTTGTCAAGTCTTTTTTAATTGCGTCTTACATGGATCGTTGCTGAATTTCTCGAATTCGGACGAGGAATCAGGAACGAACGAGTGCTGGGACTTGGCAGATAAAATTTTGGAACTGTGTTATTGAGGACATTTTGTCATACTTGAACGTTCAACATCAGAAAACTTCGGTTGATCATAGCTGACAGACATTCTGATAATAGTCTTGCTATTTAAGTTGCCAATTAGCTCTTGAAATGTCTAAATTTTCAAAACAACACTCCTCCCATACAAATCAAAATGGAGATGACAAAGGCATTTAAAGTTTGGCATCGCAATCACAAGTTCATACTCTTTCAAGGGAGCATGTGGTTTGGGACAAAAACAAAGAAGGTCAGATGGCAGTAGGCCAACCCTGGCCAAGGTGGCCATGCCGCATTTTGTGGTGTACAGCAAGCTTTGCTTAGCAAGTACTGTACACCCAAAGCCACTTGTGTGTGCCATGTTGTATGGATTTTTCAAGAAAAATTGTATGACCATGACTTTTTAGCATGCATAATGGTATTTAACCTCTTAATTTCTAAATGGCATGAATCCACAAGTGACTCCAGCATGTTTAACACTTCTGTTATGTGCACAAGTCTACTTGAGTCCAAAATGCATTAAATATTATCTGTAATATATGCATATTTGGATCTGCATGTATGTGAACTCAGGTTTTGGAAGTGGAATGTGTGGAATGAATGGTTTCAGCTTTATACTTTCTGGTGATGGGGAAAATGACTGCTGCTGCTCAAGTACCTAAATGATGGCTTTTGTAGTTGCAGCAATGTTTAAGGTTCAGCATCATTATGATCATCTACTTGCAGCTGATCAACTCCAACATACAATGTTGTTCATGTTCCAGTGACTATCTTTGTTGTTAAGTGCACATCAGGTTTCCAGGGTTTTCCATTTTTCAGTTACCTCATTCTTGGCTCCCAGCAGTCCAAAGCCAATCAAGAAGTCCTTTGTCAGTGTTTGTGATCAAACTTGTTTTGAATGCTAACATGTTGATTTTGTTTAATTGGTTTGCATGTATATTTATTTTATTTGGTTTGTTTGTTATGTTAATCACTGTGTTATCTGAAAACAACTGTTTTAAGTCATTGTTCTACTTTTTGGGATTCACCTTTGGTCAATGGCCACAGCCTCTGAATTCCTGCTGTTGATTGGAAGCATTTTTAACAATGAAGATCCTTGTGCATAGTCAGTGGGAAGGCAAACTTGCATGCTCTCTGAATTAGGCAGGTAGCAAAATGTGATGCACTTAGGCAACTGGGGTTTTGACGAACATTTCTAGGTCAAAAAGTATGAATTTTTTAGAGTGTCCTGTGCTGCAGAGACTACTGGCAGCAGGCATGGCTCTGCGGCTTGCCTCGGCCGTTCTTGCTCGCCGATCGGCAGGGCATGGCGTGCGCCTATTCTGCGTCTCCTCGCAGAAGGCTGCTCCCACCATCGCTATGGTATGTCACCCTATGGTTCATGCCTATGTTGCATTGCGTCACGCTCCAGTCTCAGTTGGATGTTTCACCTCCAGGTTCAGAAAACCTTTTTTGCCATGGCAGAATGTCATCACAGTGATTATCTTTTCATCAGCCATTACAGGTCTGCACCTTATTAATGCATCCTGTAAAACATGACCGTAGCATACTTTTCTAAGCTGTCATGCAAGTTCATGAGCCTTCAAATGTTTTCTTGACAGTATCCATTCATCACATTTTTGTCATATGAAGTGAATTAAAATTCAAATGCACTGCCTTATGTTCATGGATGGACTTATTGTAAGGAATCATTATGGAGATGACACAGAGATAGTGTTCACCAGTATATTGGTATGTCTATGCATATTGCAACAATACCACCAATGGATCCATGACGACGTGTTATGGCATCACTTTTAAGTACACATCAACACCAATTCATTTATGTATGTCATTATTGGGCGAGCTGGCAGACTTGTCATGCACGTGTGATGTGGAACTTTCTCACCTACCCTTTGATATTGTCAGAAGCATTCTAGTGTGCATCAAATGTGTTATACATGCCAGAGGAGGTTCACTCATTTTGAGAGGGCGCACCCGGCTCACCGCGAGGCTGGATGATGTATGTTTTGCAGTGAGTGATGATGCCCATCTCGTAGTGCTCATCAGATTTACAAAAATTGTCACCTACCATAATGACTTACAAAGTGTGCCATGCAAAGGAATTATATATGAATGATCATGCATGCAAAACAAATATGATAGAATGAATGACGTAAGCAAAAAAATGAGACGCGACGAATTGCGCATGCAAAGCTGTGCATGTAGGAAATTTTGCACTTCTGAGGTTCTGCAGATGAAGGTGTAGGAAAGAAACCCTTATAAATGGGGAAATGCAATACAACGGTCTGTTCTTCATAGGCGCCTACCGCCGCCAGTAGAATGCGTGTCATATATAAGTCCGCAGGTCGTTACCCTCCAGGCCCCTGTCGTTACGCGTCTGGAAATAGCCTGTCGATATGTGTTGCTATGCCGGTGCACTGTTGCGATGTGTTGAATGTTGCAACGAGCTCTCTCGTTGCACTGTTCCACTCCCCTTTTGTGTCTGGAGTGGGATGCCACCATTTCTGATTCAGTTACATGTTTTAAGGAAACGTTGGCTGTGATTTAGTCAAATTAAGTGGGGCGTCGCGGAGGAAATGGTGCGCCACTCCGTTAGCTTAGCACAGGCCACTCTGCGCCGACGTTGTGTGGCACGATTTGTGCGATAGTAATTGTCCGAGGGTGGTCATGTCCCTTGTGCGTGCGCGGACCGAGACCGACCGTCCGGCTGTTGGCCACAGGTGCTGGCAGGCAGCGGAGTGTATGACGGCTCCGAGGTGCACGAGGCCTCGGCCTGCCTGGTCCACTTGTCCAGAGCTGGTGCCACCGTCCACTGCTATGCGCCCGACATCAAGCAGATGCACGTCATCGACCACACTAAGGTAATTAGTAAACGGTCTGGAGAATGCAGGACCTGCTGAACCTGGCTGTAAAGGCCAAAGCTGTTCAGTTTTGGGGGACGGTCATTCTTCAGCTTGATTGTGGTTACAGCAGAGCCACGCGCAGTGCAGTGTAGCTACAAGAACTACCATTGCTAGTTCACGTTTTTATTTGCCCCTAACTTGCGTTTTATATTGCGTGCTGGTGATCTTGGCGGTAACAAATTGAATTGTGCGTGCTGTCTCGTTGACCAGCTATTTTGGTGTGCACTCGCGTGGTTCTTCAAGGAGCTAGCACGGTCTTGATGTGGTGGTGCACTGAAGATACACGATACAGGCACACATAAGTGGCCATTCACCTTCCTTGCCCCCCCCCCCCTCACAAAATAAATCAGGCAACTGCGCAATTTTGGCGGCACAATTTCACAAATTCAGCACAGTGCACAATTTTGGCATAATTGCACAAAGACAGCGGATACGGCTGGTGCATAGTGATCGGGTATTGTCTTAAAGTGTAGTCGTATTCGAGTTGGCGAGTAGAGCAGCGATGTCTGACAATGTCTTACCACAATATTACTGCCGTGGACACGATTGTGCGTGCGCCTCAGGGGGAGCCGGCAGAGGGCGAGTCCCGCGGGGTGCTGCAGGAGTCGGCCCGGATCGCCCGGGGGCAGATCCAGAACCTCAGCGAGCTGGACGTCAGCAAGGCGGACGCAGTCGTCGTCCCCGGCGGATTCGGCGCCGCCAAAAACCTGTAATTATGTTCAAACTGGTCGTGGCGTGAATCATATTACTTTGTTGACAGCAGGCCTTGAATTATATGAAAGCAGAAAACAAATTACAATTTTGAGTGTTATTCCCAGCTCATTCAGTATGTTTCTGTAGAATCTCAAGGTCATTGCGGTTTGTCATTGAATGTCATTGAATGGAGTGTTCATGGATATTGTGTTCTTGCGCTGATAGGAAGTCACCCAACCGACCGAGAAATGGGATTCACTAAATGCATGTGAAGCTGGCGCGCACAATGTCAGTTCGTTTGGAAGGGAATACTTTAAAGAAACACGTCGCGATGGCCTGTGTTCTGTAAACCCTTCATGACTACAACCAGATGTGTGCTTAGATTCCAAGAGTGGATCCAGGTCCCCTTAGATTTCCATGTTTATAGGATCCTGGGGTCTAATTCGGGCTCCAGGCACATGTCTGCCCACAATCCCTGCGTAAGATATGTGCCAAGATAGGCAAAAGCACGGATAATTGAACTTGGCATCAGATCATTGCCTACACAATTTCACTAATGAGTTATTAGCACGCTGTGATCTTTAGAAACTAAGAGATTTCGTCCATCCGCCGACTACGACGATGTTGGCGTTTGCTGCGTGCCGCCGAGGCTTCCGTGGCGTCAGTGTCCCTCACTAGGGATTCCGTCTGCCGCTGATGCTTCCGTGGCGTCAGTGCCACTCACTGGGGATTCCGTCATTTCCGTCATGCTTAAGCGCGGGAGGGATCCTCGAGACATGCTGTTGGCAAGCCGCGGCGGAAGAGCCACGCAGCGAGTGTTGTATTGGAGTTGCCGTTTTTAAGAGGCTGAGCACGCCTATGGCAGGCTGTGAGGAAGGCGAGGACGAAATGCATGCCTTTGATAAGTTAATTTGTACATGCGGGTAACATACACGCGCGGTAGCCGCTGAACTGTAGGCTTACGATATTGGAATAGCGCCGGCACTGTTTGAAGCTGGAGTGCGCCTGGTCCGGTCGGGACACATCATTATGAAATGGCAGACGACGTCGACAAGGACCTCACCTTTCCGCGAATGCGAAACGTGGCGATGAATTAGGGACATCATTGCAGCGAAACCGGGCAGTTAGAACACCCCACAATCGGTTAAAAACGCAATTAAAGAAAAAACACGACATTGCCTGTCCGTAATTACCAAGTGCGCCGTTCTCCGAATGTGCGTTTAGTGTGCGCCGTACATTGCGACCACCTCCACTGACCTCGCACCGTCATCCGCTGTCCGCAGTTCGTCGTTCGGCACGGAGGGCGCCGCGATGACAGTGCTCCCCGAGATGGAGCGCGTGCTGCGTGAGTTCCACGCGGCTGGCCGGCCGCTGGCGCTGTGCTGCATCGCGCCGGTGCTAGCGGCGCGCCTGTTGCCGGGGGCGCGGCTCACACTGGGCGGACGCGGCCAGCAGTGGCCGTACGCGGGCGCGCTGGACGTGGCCGCCGGCTGGGGCGCCGCCGTCCAGGAGTGCGGCGTCGGCGAGGCGTGCGTCGACGCCGACAACCGGCTGGTTACCACGCCCGCCTTCATGTACGACACTCGCCAGTTCCACCTGGTCTTCGACGGCGTAGGCAAGATGATCGATGAGCTGATGAAGATGCTAAATTAGAGCTGGATGGGGTGGCCAGGGGGGGCGGCCGCGGTGCGGGAGGTCGAGCGCGCTGGCGACAGGCGGGAAGACACTTTGACGCCGTGTTGCGCGGCCGCGGCGCTGTTCAGAGCTGTGTCACTGCGGCCGTGTCCCCCGGGTGACTGCCAGAACCGTGATCATCGGTGCAGTGCCGACGTGCTGCCGTCATAGATGGGCTCATCGAGTTTTATGATTTGGCTACTATTGTGCTCTACCTGGCTGTGTGTGTGTGTGTGCGTGTGTGTGTGTGTGTGTGTGTGTGTGTGTGTGTGTGTGTGTGTGTGTGTGTGTGTGTGTGTGTGCGTGCGTGCGTGCGTGCGTGCGTGCGTGCGTGTGTGTGTGTGTTTGTAAATACTTGGTTTACGGATACATAAAAATGCAATACACCTGGGATGTGGGGACATTTTGGTTTGTGGGCACATGCTGTGTTCCCTCAAACTGGTTGAAAAAAAGATCGTACTGGAGGTTCCTTTTGCCACGTTAGCTCGAGCGCCGGTCGATAAGTTTTACGGGCACGCGATTTTTATGTGCCCACATCCCACCACTATTACCTTTGGAGTATGCATACTCGAAGTATGGTAGTGGGCGGAGCCAATTGTGGCTGGCAAGTTTGTGGGTGTTGAAGGTACCCACATACCAGGAGTGACACATAAACGCAAATATTCATCAGCTGAGTGTATACTGATGTTAAACAGCGGAAAATCCACGTAGCGAATTGGTTTGTGTAACAGATTTAATTCAAAAGCAACGTCAGGGTTCGTGGTTCGGGCCTATGGCAGGGCGATACCCTTGATGATATCGGGCCCATGATCCGTCCATTGTTCTGGACTATGCTGACATTCTTGTGAACGTGGATGACCGTATTAAACACTGCGATGTCTAGATATATAGTAATATGAGGCCCATGCCTTTTCTGTAACCCTCATCATTTCGTAGCCCCTGATAACGCCTAGCCCGTAATTATCATGCCTCCGACCGTGTCGAAGGCCCCTGACCGTGACACATCTTGGCATTTGGAGTCCCCGACTTCAGCAAGTCCCTGGCCTTGGCGATGTCAATGTTGGGGGCCTATGACCGTTTCTGGGCCCCGTCCATATAGCCCCTGACACTGCTAATGTGGTGGCCGTGAGGGTCAATGTTGGGCCATTGGCCATGTCGAACCTCTGACTGCGTCAGGCGGCGCAGTGACAGTGATGACCAGTGTCGGTGTCGGAGCCCAGATCGTGTTGGGCCGCTGAACACGTCTTCCCGGTAGAATCGGACCCTTCGTCATGTCGCAACCCTGATTATGGTGGAGGTCTATGGCTGTGACAGGGTTCTTGGCCGTGCTAGGTCCTGACCGTTACGGGGCATGACTGTGTGAGAACTCCTGGCCTTGCTGACCTCTCAACGTGGCGGGGCTCCTGACCGTTAACACTTAAACCTTTTCAGAGCCCCTGTCCACGTTGGGCACGTGGATGTATCAGGCCCGCTAAGTGTATAGAGCCTCTGAACGTGCCTGGGCTTCTGCCTGAGCCATGGCACTGACAACGGTGGTCTGGGTCGAGCCCTGTAGCAGTATCGAGGCTCCTGATAATGTTGGGCCGATGGCTACTTCAGTCCCTGATGGCGCTGGGCAGTAGCAGTTTCACAATCCTTGGCCGTATCTGGCTTTTTAGGCTGCAAGGCATTTGCCATGTCGGGTGTGTTTCGTCTCCTATATCATGGCAGTCACTACCCGCACTTGCCATCCTCGGCTCGCGGAAGTTTCCGGATATGGCGCGGAAGACGAATGTGCCAACAATGACAGTCTGTTGCATGAGAACTCGATACAGCGTTAGATGGCGGGAAGGCAACAATAGGTAATCGCGCAGGTGTCTTTAAATCCATATCAAGGCCGGGCAGTCTGCAAGAAGATGTCGAGGCGTCGGCAACCGCACTGTCTGCACAGCACAGCTGCTTTTGAAGGCAGTGCTGCCGACGTCAGTGTGACAGTGATCGTGCGAGTTAACAGTGGCAGGGGAAGTATATACATCAAGCGTTCCAGAAATCATACAGACGAGGGTAAGATGTCTTTTGCTTTTGCGATGTGCTTGAAGTCCGTGGGAGTTCCATGGGACGGACAATCGTTGTAGTGCAGTTGTGCTTCCAGTTCGAAATCGAATTTTGATATTTATACTATGACCTTGTCTGGATACAAATATGTGTTTAACGTTGCCCGCAAAACGATGGCATTTCAGCAAGTTGGCATTTTTGGCGTGATGTCTTGCCTGGTAAGGATGTGGTGCATGCCGTCCTTGAAGGAAACATTAAGATTTTTAGCTGACGAACCACTGTGATCGTCGGTACGAAGCTATCTTCTTCATTATTCATCCCAAAGATAACCATTTTTGGTAGATTAACTGTATTTCGTAAGTGTATATGGCCTTAACGAGGTAGGGTATGAGAACGCCTTTGGCATTGCTTTTTGTCACAACCAGATGATACTGTTTCTGAATGGGCAATCCGGCGGGCTTTTTTTGCCTTAAAAGGTTTCGTGGATATAAATGCAACTAAGAAAGCTAAAGACACTAAATTTACAGGGTGTGCTGACCAGCACGTGAACTCACTTAGGTAAAATTTTCAGGCTCCTGGATCATGACCTTCGGGTCAAAAAAGGTCAAATAATGTCAAGTTTCAGGTTGGTCTCCAGAGTGCCTCAGAACCTAGCTAACCGTTTTTAAGCAAGAGGTCACATTTTCATTTAAGGTCAGTGACCTTTTTTGACCTTTTGATGGTAAAGGTGACTAAAATCATACAAAATTGCTTTGAGTTTTGTATTTGACTAAGCGACAAATATTACGCTAGGTAGTATGTTCGTAAAACAAAATGTTGACCCGTGTCATTTTAGATCATTGGCCTATTCTGACCTCTAAGAAGTCTATGGGAGATGTATAATGCGGTTCCTGCTATCAATAAACTCGAAATGAGCAACAGAAACTATCCCATAAAGCGAGCCCTAGAGTAACAAAACAGGTTGGTTTTGACCTTGGTGTGACCTTCATACCTGACCGTCGGTCAATGTGATTTGCTCAATCAACTGTTGTGTGTTCTAAGACAACATGTCAGAGATGTACGCCTTCGTCTAACATTCCGTTGTTGGATCAGATTGAGGGATTCTCTAGAAATTGGCTTGGCTGAAACCATGGACTGACTGATCTGCCATAGGTCAGTGACTTTACAAGGTACATCTAATTTTTTATGCCGAACGATCCGCTATTCAATTGTCTGCATCTTTGCAAAATTTGGCGCGGCGTGGCCGCGGCATCCGGAAACCACTCTGGAAAAACCTTCGGAGGGTCAATTTGACCCCCACCCGAACGCGTGTTAAGGGAACGTTCCGCATTGCGTGTTCGCACATGCATACTCCTCGTGATATTCCAGCATATTACGAGGCTCCGGGCGAAGAGATAGCCAAAAAAAGCCGGAAACAGCACTTACAAAAACTAACAACCTGCTGGCATGGTGTGTGCCGCAGACCACATTGAGACGAGTTTACGTCCAAGCTGTCTGCTGGGTCTGTTTACATGACCAAATTCAAGGAGATTGACTCACAACGGAACAGCCAGGTTGCAGCAAGAATGTGTGAACTAACATTGTTTCCACAACATTTTTTCTATTTAAAATGTTACATCACACACAGGGCATCCAATCAAGCTCTTACAACCTAGCACCGATGGCTCAGGTCTCCGTATGGTGGAGAGTGCGAGGAGTTTTATGCTAAGGAAATAAAATGAACAGATCAGGCGTCAAGCGATTGCATGAACTAAATTGCCGGCGCGCTTAGATTCACAACGGTGCGCTGGACTTTCTAGACCGACGGAACTAAGAAAATTTGCCAACATTTTGATCTCGGTTCTACAGGGACATTGACTGACATTCCATAGTGCACCCGACAAAGCTACATCGATTGCTGAGATAATGCCTTCCGTATGGCAGAAAGTGAGGACAGTTGTGTGCTGAGGCAGTAAACAGAAGAAATTGGGTGTCAAACGATTGTAGTTATGGTACATTGGACTCTTTCTTGAATGATCGAACTGAGAACCTTGGCCAAAATTCAGATCTGGGTCCTACAGAAAGATTTAACGTATTGAACGTACAGAGCAGTACTGAGGGCCTGGTGAATGTAGATTGAAGATTGAAGTAGGTCAAGAATTGTATCAACATGGCCAACCCATGCTGGTCTTGCAAACGCTGGGCATTTGATCAGAGCTGATTCGTAATACAAACAATGTAACTTAGTTTTGACATATACGCTCCCAAAGCTTAGCAACGAAAACTTCTAAGCCCGGCGTTGCAGCCCACCATGCTGCTCGGCGTCGGCCCGGTGGGCAAAACAAAGAGGTGGCCAATGGGCGGGCGAAAATTTGGTGGTTCAAGTGGAAAGGCCTAAAATTGTTAAAACGATACGCCACCGTTTACGGTAAGGGTTTATTTTGAAATATTTTCGGAAGTACCATTTCACGACGCTGATTCTCGTGCGCATGGCCCCCGTCCCCTGGTGTTGCTTGAATTGGCCAAGCACCGTTCCGTTATACCAAGACCAACCCCGACCGATGCTGTTCTCCAGAGATTGCGAGCGGTCAGGCTCAAAACTTTTTGGAGTATTTTGTTTCCCTAGTCGATTCTTGAAAAGGGTGAACGTTCTTAGGCAAACAACACTTGTCCTGGGAACGGGCCCTTTGAGTAGAACACTTGGTAGCACATTGGTACTTGGTAGCACACTCGTTCCCGATCAAAGCCTAAGGGGCCCTTCCATCCTAGTGCAGGGCGCCTTCATGCTGTCATTCTGGTGACACGGTGGGGTCCCCTGGTCGATTCGGAGGCCCTTAGAAGGATACGTCATATCATAATGGTGCCCTCCCTGACTCCGATGGCCCACTGACCCGCCCGGTTGCCTCGGAGCGAGACAGGAGCCCTCACTGTCGCAACAAGATCACCTATCGCGGTAGGAGGTCCAATAATTGGCACATAGACTACAGTTCGACTTAAAGGGCACATGGCTGCATTTTGGTTGTAGGGCCCACCATTTGGTGTTAGGGCCCTGACAGACACAGGACCATTCAGCTGTCCTAATGGGAGTTCTCATCATAACAAGTGAATTGTCATCTGCCCTTCCATTTACAGTTCATGTCACGGCCCTACGGGCTTGAATCCTTTGTGAGATCTTTTTCCAGCTCTTCTGTCTATCGTGCCCTGCGACCGGGCTCTTGATCAACAATTTTGGTGACCCCCCAGGATCCTTTTCGGGCCTCATCGAACACTGCCCTCCGCTGATTTGGGCCCCTCGCTAACATAGGACTCTATGTTATGAACTATGGCCCCTGACGAACACACGGGCCCCGGGCGGTGTAAATCGTTGGGCCCCGGCTTTGCCGCAGCGTGGAAAATGGGTCCTCAGGTCCTATATACCCCTTATCGATTCAGCAGATCAGAATGGCTCTCGAGTACTTCCTACGGCCGGCCTTTCAGATCCTCAAATCGGGCCCCTAATCGTCATTCCCGAGGAAACCTAGGCGGAAGGTGGCTTGTGCTCATTGTGCTCCACCTGCGCCATATTTTGAGAGCCGGTAAAAGCGGCAAAACTCGTCATGGTAAACAGGGTGCACAAACTTTACGTCTCGTGGGCCTAATAATCTATGTCATTTTTTATCTTAAGCACCGCTAACTGGTCAGACATTGCAGTGGGTCCCTGTGCATTCACCGTCAGCTTCAGCCGTGACGACCAACTTTGGGCGCTAGGCGTGTTGTGCATGGTGGTGCACCGCTGGAATCAACGTATAGTCCATCTTTGTACGTAATACCAGGAGCATGTCGCCAGCTTTCGCCATGTCGACATTTTTCGCGATGTTCGCTACTACGCCTTCACTTATTTCCCAACATTTACTTTCGTCAGTTGTTTTCCCGGCGCTCACATTCGTTCAGTATGTGGCTATTTAACGCATACAAATTCGCGTTCATTCAGGTTTTCAAAACTTTTGTTTCCGTAAACCATAACCAGCTACGTGAATACCTATGCTGACCGTTTTCCAAGTCACGCCTTCGTTCAGCAACTTTTAACCCGCGATGTGCGCATGGATCTAAATACAGTGTGTTCTTGTTTGCAGGGATGCTCTCAAGCATGTGGCCCGACGTTGAAAGGAGACTGGTCCTGCAGTGTTAAAGATCCTAAAGTGAATCATCCGCTGAAAAATTTGCTGGGGCTAGTGCAATCTGCACTCATTGCCGGATGTGATATCGGCTCGGGGCGGACCATTCGTCACTAACGGTGATCACAGTTGACCATGCTATCTTTTACTATACCATTGGCAAAACTCTATAGAGCGTAGGATATTCTCGCAGTGACTCGTCTGTGGATCGAAGACAAGGTGAACATTTATGAGGAAACCATAGCATTCGCCCTAAAACTGCAACCGTGATAAATGAGCCCTGTCAAACGAGACGGGCGTGATGTGCATTCAACGATTCTGTACGTGCCCCACATGCTAAGAAGTAGAATACAAATATTTGTTTTAATGTATCGTTTTTATGTTGTGCAGAGGTGGATTGGGTTGATTTTGGCGCGCAGGGGTTTTTCGTCTATGGATTAACGAAAAGGTGAAAATTCATGAAGAACCCATAGCACTCGCCCGGAACCGTACCTGTGATAAATGAGCCCTCAGTCAAACAAGACGTCATGACTGTGCGTTCAACGATTCTGTACGTGCACCATATACTGAGATGCAAAGTACAAACCTTGTTTTTGCAAGGTTGCGTTGTTGACATTTCCAATAATGCACAAATTTTCATGCAAATTTGCAACCGAACGGTTTGTTCCTGTTACGCAAAACGCGACCCAGATGATGGTCAAATGATTGGTTTGTGTGTCATTGGGATTTAACGACGCACTCAGCTGCTGAGGCTATATGGCGTCGCCTGTCTCTCAACCTGGCAGGAAGGGCGGGCACCGCGGGGAATCGAACCCCATACCTCTGGTTTCCCAGACGCGCAGTGGTTAACGCAGACGCGTTAACCACTACACGACCGGCACCCTCAAATGATTGGTTTCCCCACTCAATTATTAGCCCGTGATCATTTGCATGTTTCGGTTGTTTTACCTTTGCTTGATACACTTGGGTCCGTATCATATTATCCAAAGTACAGAATGTCCAAAGGTACAGAATGTCCACAGTACAGAATGTCCACAGTACAGAATGTCCAAGGTACAGAATGTCCAAATTTCATAATGTTCAAGGTACACAATGTCCAAGGTGAGAAATAACTTCCGAAATGGCGCAGAGTGGAAGGGGCCCGTCTCATAATTCCCACTGTACAGAATGTTCAAGGTACAGAATGTCCAAAGTACAGAATGACCAATGTACGTATTTTCCAAGGTACAGAATGTCCAATGTACGTATCGTGCAAGGTTCAGAATGTCCAAAGACCAAAGCTTCCAAACTAATTCCTACAGCGGCCGCCAGTGTATGAATAATCGCCCTTATTGGCAGGCAGCGTTGCCCCGCCCAGCGCCAGCCGCGCGCATACAGTCGACACCATTACGAAGACCACGTGCGTGAGCTTGGCCGGCCGGATTACTAGCTTAGTAATATATCCATGTCCGCTCCACGGCGCAATGGAGCCGGCTGAAGGCACCGCGCCGAGCACTAGTCGCCCATTGTCAAAGTTGAGCCCGGTAAGGTTTGCCTGCATTTTGGGCTGCTAAAAAGCATTGAAAGCAGGCGGAATATGACATGGAATTATAGCCGCGCTATGCCCGAAAAAAGAATTGTCGAAACCGACACCAGCAGTGGGCAATTCTGGAAACCGATCTTAACTGCTCGATTGTCGGTATAATGCAGACATCATAAGTTCGGGTTAATAAGCTCAGACAAGTTCAAATAACAAATCAATTCGAGTTAATAATCGCTTCCTTCATCATACACCACCATTGTGGTAACTATGGGATGGGTTTCAGCAATAGCAAGCTAGCATCACAAATTTTTCGTGGTCAGTAGTGAACATCATTGAATGAGGGTGAATATTCTTCGATGTGGTTTTATAGAAACACCCCATATACAGCACGTGCGGAAAGCTGATCGAAACACAGACGGTTAAGCTTGAAGTAATAGGTGACCAATACCAAGAATTAGGTCAAGGTGTTCAAGACAATGACTAAAGCGCCATTTCTAGATGTACTTCACATGAAAAACGCTGCTCATGTGATACCCCGAAATGATACATGCTTACTTGCCTCGAACAAAGTTGACGATTGCGCGCAACAATTTAAATATATGAATACTTGTCTCCTGGCGTTAAAATGTATTCTTTACAGCTAGTGTTTCTTGTGCAATGCTGCATCTATCAAACAACGCACGCGATGCGATTACTTAATTCGTCATTAGGTATACTTAACGTGTTTGCCCTTCATGTTTTCCTCGCAACGATGTGGTGCGCCACTGAGATGTCCAATGAACCGGTCTGAAATCTTACGCCTCGATTATCCCACCTGAGCTGTCCCTGTGCTTAAGTTCCTGGAGATTTGATGTCCTACCCCATTTTTCGTTTCATTTTAAATCCTTTGGTGCAGACATGAGGAGCTTTTACCCCCAACTGAACACTAGGCTTTCCTGGAGCGGTCAACTAGAATGAAATTAGGATGAGGACTGCTGGTCATGCTACCCTACGGTCGTGCATATTGTTTCCGTGTGGTCCCGTATTTACTGTTACATATATAGATATAAAATGTATTTATGTATATATGTATGTATACACATTTACATTTATGCATAAAATAAACAATTCAAACATTGGAACCCATTGTATGCTGCGCAGTAGGGTGTGTCATCGAGGGGGTGAATCTCTTGGAATCAGCTGAGACAAAGTTTTTCCTTGGCACACAGGCTAATGATAAACTTTTAGGTCTGTCTCACCGTACCGATGTTGATATTCGTGAGGCGAAAGCAGTTTTTCTTTGATAGGACAAGAAAGCTGCATTCGGTACTAGCGCCACCTATTTTACGCACTGGGATCATCATCCAACAAGCCCCAAAGCTGTCACTTTCCACACTATTAGTACTTGGCAGATTAAGTATGAAATGGTATGAAGAGCACCAGCAAAACATTGCCAAACAGCTTTTGAGATACCTTTTTAGTAAAGAACATTAATTTTTGGTAAAACCCAAAGCTGTACGGCTATGAGAATGCCCCAGCAGACCGGCTAAGGCTTAAGTTTGTTATTGCTAACGCATCATTGTGATGTTGATTTGCAATTTGTGCTTTTTGTGTGGGAGATATGGACTTGTTAGCTTAGCTTTGCCGATACTGAAACATTTCATTTGAACAATTACTTACATGAGCGTGCCGAAAGCTACACGGTCGCGCACAAAGCATTTTGTGACAGGTCACCGGGCTCTACTGTCCCACCACCAGCTGCCAACTACGAGAAAGCCTTGAGGTACATCAGGTAACTGAGCGAATCGAAGAGTAATCTCACTAACACCATCTCCAAGACCGCGACGATATAAATCCGAGTACTGTGGACCAACGAAGCGATCCCTATTCATGATATAAAATGCGCGACAAAATAGATCGACAGGGATTGATATCATCCCAACAGAGCTATCGCAGGAAATAAAAGAGAGTGACACAGAAACGCCGCCGCGGCGAAATTCAACAAGTTTCTTGATGTCACGAAGTGCCAGTGCAAGCCCCAGTGGAGCTTTCCATGCCCAGTTGCTTGCGCAGCGTATCAGGAGGTTGCCATGAAGGACCAGTGCAGGCACCAGAAGTTTACCCTGGGGTCATATGATCGGGATACGGCTGTGACTAGGGAGGCCCGCGAGGTGCCGAGGATGGCCAGACAACTCCAGGTGCGTCGTGGCTCGGCCGCCAGTGAGACGGTGTCTGCTGCTGAACTTGAGTCGCCTTCCCCGCCGGCTGCTGAGCCCGTGCCGCCTATTGAGCCAGCGATGGCTGCTATTGCTGACCCCGAGCTTGCTCCGGGACCAAGTGATCTCAGCACTGGCGGGTCAGCTGAGAGCACGGATTCATGTATTCATTCACGGCTCCGTACATGGTGGAAGCTGGCGACGACGCCGATTGTTCGTTCCGGTTGGGACCACTGCCACTGTAGATTATAACGTTAGCGGTTTGACTAACACCGCTCTGGCGGTTGACAGTTACGGTGGCTCGAAACGGGTCGCTGCTGCTATCATCGCCCCTCAACAAGACAGCAGAGATGGACTGGCTACTTGAAATCCAATATGGTAGATCTTAAGAAGATCTGCTGCGCAAGAGACAGAGCGAGAAAAGAGGTGGCTCGTCAAAATGTTGGAGCAATCCACGAGTCAGGTTTGACCATCCTCTACTCCGACGGCCGCGAAGGCAGGAGCTACATGAGCCACACGGAGCCAGACGAATGCCTCCGAAAAACATGGTTGTCGTCGCTGAGCCAGACAGCCGGTACGTGACTCATTTTACGTCCGAGTTCGGGCGCGGGTTGCACTTGTTCAACGAGCTACACTCCGTGAGGCCGCGGTGCGACGGTCACATCAATGTGCTCGGCTGCGATGGCACAGCCGTCAACACCGAAACGATAGGCGACGTGTTCCGGCTGTTTGAGCTGGCCACCGAATCACCCGTACACTGGTTCACCTGCCAGCTGCGTGGCAGCGAGCTGAACCTCCTTCAGCTGCTGCTGAGTTTGGACGGCACGACCACGGGATCGAAATTTTTGCTGGACCAATGGGCAAGACCTGTGCCGGAGAGGTCTGGGAAAGGGGACGTTGTGGCATTCAAGCCTAGGTCGGGACGCGTGCCAAACTTGTCGGTTGACCTCATTCAGCAGCTGAGCATCAACCAGCAGCTGCTGTGCCTTTTGGCCTCCGGCGTTCAGAACTGCTTTGTCCAAAACGTGGCGGCCCAGCGGCGAATCGGACCATCGAACCATGTCAGGTAAATATGAAAACACACTATCTTCGAGTTTATGGCAATTAGTGTTTTAAGTCCATCAAGTATCAATCGGTATTTCATGTGCTCACTGCTGAGCATTTACTTATTATCATACTTGTGACGTCGTATGTCGCACCATTTGCTTACTGGTTCATGCTAACTAGCATATTTGTTGATATGTATTCTGTCACATTTAAGGACTGGATATCGGCATAGTTACATACACTAAATAGGCGCAATAAGTTTTGTATGATCTAATGCTCAGTTTGTAGTGAATTGTTCCAATATATTTGCTTTTGTTTTCAGATAGTAGACACTCTTCGCTGGTCTCCTCCTAGTTCACTAGCGAGACTTCCAGCAGCGCTCTCAAGGACCTCGCCCGGTGCGTGGTCGGTCACTGTGTCGGTACGCTCCGCCATCCGGCAAAACAGCGGCTGCGGCTCTGGCTTACGCGACTTGTTCCGGAGCATCGCGCTCCTCCGCGACCTGACGCAGCACACATAGGCCATGGTGCAGCCAGTCCTCCAGCGTAACGTGTACTGGGTCCGTCCGGAACAGCTGCTGCTGGGCATGGTGTGGGATGAGAACCGCATGGTCCGCGAACAAGCGGTTCCGATCGTCGCGCCGCTCGTGAGCAGCAAACCGAGGGTCTTCTTCATCCCAGGGTCTTCGTCATCTCAGCGATAAACTTCGAGGCCGTGAGGTACACCGAACTGATTCCCTGGCACGGACCAGTCACACAGCCACTGACCAGTCACACTGCGAAACCTCAGCGACTGCGTGCTACGGAACAAAGTGCAGGCACCGCTGGCCATCTTGCCCTATCTGGTCCACACTAGGAGTGCGACGCAGCGCCGCACTGCCGAGGACGTCTGTGGCTGGAGCTGGAGCTTCGGCAATATGTGGGGCCCAACTGCGAAGGTATTTCTGCTACCGTGCGATCTCTGCCAACACGAGTTTTGCGTTTCCAGTCTGTGAGCAGTTGCTGTCTGGGCCGGTGCATCGACTACGCAGGCTTGGCAAGGAGCAAAATGTGCATGGGGCCACTCTACTGCCCCCTCCCCCCTCCCCCCTCTACGTCCGTGGTACAGGCTGCAGAACTTACCGTATGTGTTAAGTTGTACACCAGACAATATATTCTGAGTCATATCCTACTCATAGTTTTGTTTGCATCACGTGAGTTGTCTTAGAGAAGTGAAAGTCTGAAGCAATACTAACCAGCATACTCGTACGAATTCGTACTCAACAGCACATAAAGTTTCCGCCAAAAGGCAATCAATCGGACAATGTCTGATCCGCATAGTAGACTTTAGACCGGGACAGTCTCGTACGACGGCTTAAGGAGCGCTCAGCAGCATATTTTGTGTCACTTGCCGCCCACGGCTTGGTGTTACCTGCGACCACAGACGCCGCCCAGCATTGGGTGACTGCAACGCCGGGTGTCGGTTTACGTGGATATTTCGATCGACTCGCGCTTCACGAATTTAAGTTTTTGGGAAGAGCCTTTGTTATGCCTTGTACTTTTGGGCCCCAGCGCCAAAGACTTTCTTTGTCTCACTTGGTTTTGTTACTGATGACACACCCTACTGCGCAGCCCTCAGAAAACGAGGGCTAAAAAGAGCAAAAAAGGCTCAAAGCTAGTACCACTTTGGCTGAAATGCTGGGGATAGAATGTATACATCCCTTTTATCTTAAAACCTAATGGCAGAATTCGTTTGGAGGGGACCCCATACTCTAGGGAGCACCACAATTTTGCGTGCTCCCCCCCCCCCCTTCACGACATACTGGACCCGCCCATGTTTGCAGTCATTCCGCTGTGCAGTGGTAGCGCGGTATATTCCTGTTCTCACATTACGTCATCTATGAAACGTGCTCCACATATGAAGAATACATTTATTTCACCTTTTTACGGCTTCTTTTTGGACGTAATGAGGAATTACATCGAGGTGGCGCAATACAGGGCGCACCGGACACTCGTTTTTACGGGTGTATATGGTCATGGAAAACAAGGAGCACTTCCCATTTAATTCAGTTTCAAACACAGCATGCTCACACGACTGAAGGCCAGAAGAAACGCGCAACGCTGTCAACATTTGAGATTTCATGGCCGCTTGTTGTTTAGTCATGGGCGTGCCGACGCGAAGTGTAGTGTAATCGGGGCACTATGGGGTTGAAGCGTATTGCTGTGGTTTAGGTCCCATCTAGCGGGACTACAAATAATGTGTCGAGGAAGCAATCAACTTTATTGAGCGCTCTGTTGCGTTATGACAGACATGTTGGGATAGCGTTTTTAATTTTAGCAAGGAAATTTAACCAGTCAGTCTCCTAGGCTCCGTCGTAACAAAGTTCGTCAATATATCTGATGTACCACCTTGATTTAAGCCTTATTTCGAAAGACAGGTGAATGAAAACAACTTCTACAGCTAGGGGAGGTGCATGGCTATTGCATATAGTTATACGTTCAATTCGTGCACTGAATTTGTGAAGAGCACCAGGCTATTGTCAAACCTGTGAGATGGCTCTTGGAAACAGTCAGGAAGCACTCAGTGCGAAACCGAGTAATGGTAAGCTTTCAAGTTTTCCTCGATTATGCTCACTATACGGACCCTATTCATTCTGTAAACGGAGTATTCCTGCGAGTTGTTGCATTCTTTGTTACGTTTAGTGTTTTCGCGTGTAGTGATAGTATCTAAACTATGATCCTGCTAGACTTTATTATCTACGCCAGGTCTGGATTCATCTTTTCTTCCAGTTATGACATATAAGATCATGACCGCACATGCGACACGCCGATGACACTTCCGCGTTTTGGTTCATGGAACTAGCTCATGCCAAGCTTATTTGCCGAAATCGAAAGAAAAAGGTCTGTCATAAGAACTTCATCAAACTTGCCATATCTGCCTCAATCAAAGGCATAGGAACGTTTCAAAAGGCGGGGGCCAGCCTCAGGGTGTACTTCAGCAACGTTTTCTGGAAAGCGAGCCCGATGGCCGGCGGGAGGGGGTAGAGATGGGGGTTGTTATCGCTCTTTATTCAAATGTCACGGCTGCTTTGCCAGATCTGCATCTAGAGATGTTTCTCACTGTTGCACAATCTTGCCTATTTGACTCATCTACCATTTGGCAAACCAGGCTATCCAGCTTCCCGAGATTATTCGTCCATTTCAACATTGTCCCTCTTGGGAAGTGAAATCGCTCGAGCGGGTAGGCATTTTGGGTCAATGAGGAGGCATCTGCCTACACATTGTAAATGCCAAAATACGGCCTGGACATAGGCTGGTGAGAATTTTGAAAGTAGACCGATGGCTCACACTGCTTTTCAGAACCAACCCACATGATAAGGCCCATCTGTCATATCCTCCTTATCTGGGCCTTGCTCCTGTCCGCCGTCGGTGGTCACTGCCCTGGCCCGGACGTCTCCCGTACGACTGACTGCGAGCTGATCGTACGGCTACTTTGTCGCATACTTTTGGATCAGCGCTTCTACTACATGGTGTATGAAATATGTGTTGGACACCCGCAACAGTATTTTTTCCGAATTATCTTCCCCTATACCACACCATCGCAGAAAAATGCCCTCCGGGAAGCTGTCTGCCTTAGGTATGGATTGGCCCAACGGACACTTCATTGTTAATCACGCAACGTACGCAACTTGATCTGCTTTTGTGTGTAGGGGGGGGGGGGGGTAGCCAGGGCCTTGCCAAAGGGAACACGTGATTGACAAAAGCCCATCATATGGTGATCTCCCCCAAAATCCCCGGATATAGCTTACTGGTTAACAAGGGACCCGGTTTTCATCGTTTTATTTTTATTTTTATCCTGCAACCCGAAGAGAAACCAAGAGCTACGGTGAGCTCAATTCTGTTTGTACTTTGAGGCCAATAAACTGCAGAAATCAGGTGTTGAACGACTGCATGGAATAAATCACCTGCACTCGTATTTTACAGTGGTTTAGTTGACTCTTTCTAAGCCGATAGAATTCAGACTCCTTGTCAGAATTTTCATCTCAGTTCCACAGACTTTTAGGACATCGAGGACATCGACAACTTCCTAGGTATATGAAACTAAGCATAGCCACTTCTCAGCCCGGCGGGATCTCATGACTTGTTAATCAGTGCCTCCTACTGGACTGGTGGGACTTTTGGTAGCAGAGACGCCGCCGTGGCTCAATCAGTTAGTGGGTGCTGCCCATCCCACATGTGACGGTGTGGGTAGATTTGAGTCTCCCTGTTATTCGCCCTCAGCGCTCCACATTCGCTATTTGCCCCATTTCCTTTAAGGGTCTCATCCGGGGGAGTAGAAGGTTATTCCGAAGTATTCTGAGCGTGAGCAATCCGAGTGTGGGTATTCCACGTATAGATCTTCCGGACATTAAGCCTCCCGAGCATAGCTTTCTGACCGCCATCTTTCCCAGCTCGGGAGACGAGCTCATCAATGCTGCTTCGTTGCTTTATGTATGCTTCGTTGCTGCGTCAACAGCGAAACCGCTTCGTTGCTTTATGAGGTACTGGCTCGGAGGAATGAATGGACAGCCATAGAGCACAGCAACCATGTTTTGACAACTTGGAAGTATTTTTATGCGTTTTGCCCCGCATTCAGGGTTACTAGTTCACGACTTGACCGGTGTCACGTTTGCGCACTGAAACTAGACTCAAACACAGTTTGACATTTACGCACTCCCCTACTCTGGATTTTTCTTGTCGACATTGATTTACATGAATATTAATGCATGGTCCAGTTAAATAAGGACTCACACGTCACCATGCCTCGGTGCCCGCTTCAAAAGGACCAGGCCTGGAATCCCCCCCTCGCTCTGAAAGGAAACCCCATGTTGTTCAGAAAGTCGTCTGGAAAAGCCTTTCCTCAAATTATCTCTCCTGGCGCCGCCCCTGACAGACCCAATAAATTGATGTGGGGAATCCACATCGATGAAAAGCCTCCACCAATCTGTTGATGCACCAGTGAATTGTTCTAAATGGTATCATGTGCGGTATCCTGACCACAAATGGCTTTTTATTGAATCATATCCTATGGTTTGTAATGTAGCGTGCTTTGTAACATGTTACACATTTGACCTAGAAGCCCGTGACAAATGATCAGAAACAGGCCACTAACCCGATAGAAACCATAAATTATTGATACCTATACTTTCCCTTTCTTGCAAGGTTTACTCCTTTTGACAATGTAGGCTAATTGTGGTGAAAACGATGATGATTGCAGCGATCACTTAGAATAAACAGCAGTTGCAACAAGAGGTTCTAGTTGCATCAAGCTATGACCAAACAGCGAGCACGTCCCCGGTCAGACACAGAGCAAGTTCCACGCCGGCTAAGGGCAACGCTGCGACGCTTTCACAGCAGCTCCGCGCGTGTCTAACGCCCCACTCCACGGTACTCGTCTCGTACTCAGCGATCACTTGCAAGCCGAGCGTTGCCTCACCGACCAACAGCATCCGACACCATCTCTGCACCGGCGTGGGAAATGCCTATTCGCGAACCTAATGCCTATTCGTGTTGCTGTGCGAACCCCCGGCAGCATGCTTGCAGTGTTCGCACTGGCGTCGACGGCATGCACGCGGCCGACGCTGGGCGGAGTAACGCTGCTTACCAATAAGGGCGACTATTCACACCCTGGCGGCCGCTCCAAGAACTATTTTGGAAGCTCCGGTTCTTGGATATTCTGTACCTTGGGCAATACGTGCATTGGACGTTCTGTACTTCGGACATTCAATACCTTGGGCATTCTGTACATTGGGCATTATGAAACGAGTCCCTTCCACTCCGCGCCATTTTGGAACATCTTGGACATTGTGTACCTTGGACGCATTGACCTATGAAAGACTAGATAAACTTCTCGACTTAACAAAACGTGCCGCCCGGCGACGCTGCAGAAAAGCAAGCGCTTTTCTGCGGCGCTTGGCAACTGTTGGAACTGCTGTACGCGGGCGTTTCGCGGTGCCGTATGGAGCGAAAGTGATGAGAAGCTGCTATGCGATCGGGTGTAGTAAGAGGCAGGGTGATCGGCCAAGACATGGAGACAGCCTGTCATTCCACAAGTATTTTCGAGCCTGGTCGTGCATAAACTGGTGGTTTTGTTGTATGCAGGTCTGCGCCATGACTGTCAACCTGCGCATTTGCTGGTAATAGAGGTGGAGATAGAAACTTATCTCCTTAATTGTTGTGCTCAGATACGCTGCGTGCTCTCCTGCTATCATCTAGGCATTTTATCTTAACTGAATCCAGTTGCATCCACCTGTAGGATAACAAATATGCATTTTGGAAAGTAGGAAGATGGAATGAAGAACACCTAAGAACAAGAAGGAAAACATCTTTCAAGGATGGGCAATATCAATGTTGATCACTTCTGAAAGTCTGTTGTGTGCTATTCAACACTGATGGGGTGCTGGTACGGCGTTGATATTGCATTTGCTTCCTTTGAAGTGGAAAATAGCGCAACCGTGCTATTTGCATGGTTAATAGAGCTCAGGAGACAAGATTAAGCTGGCCAAGGCAAGATGTTAACTTGACAGTGAGAACCACTCCTTGTCATTTGATTTTAGGATAATGACAGAGTCAAATGAGTGTCCTGAAACAATGGATGTTTTAGCTCTTTGCACTCCAAGGAATCTTTGTAATGGTTAAAACTGTACCAAATGCAATGTTTTGTAATCCATTCAAGCTCAGCTAACAGCTGAATTTGTGTATACTTTGTAGAGCCCAGAATTTATGCTTTGTTTTAAATCCTCATAGTACAAAATTGTGCACAAAACACCTAAAAAAATCCTTATTGCTGGCTTGGGCCTTGCACACTGCGTGCCGCACCACAGATTTAATGAATTGACCGATTGTCAGGCATGTGACAAAATGGTTTTTATTGTCATCGTATTGTATATAGAGCTAAATGAACGTGCTAGAGGTGTTTACAAATGTCCTGTGCAGCTGCTGACAACAAAATTGTATGACTTTCGTACTAGATTCTGTTGATTGAGGCTGTTCTGGGAAGTGAGAGGCCCACACCGGTGATACCCAAATTTCAACTTTCCAGACACTGTCTGAGTGCGCAAATTCACATGGAACTTATCAAGTTGCCTTACCATTGTCTGAAGGGAATATACAATGAAATTCCAGCTTGCAGCCCACTTACAACCACAAATTCGCTTTGGAGCACGAAGACAAAACCAGGCATAACCCCATCTAAGGGACATGTTCTGTGTCATGCAATATGAATGGCACCTAACTACCACTCCGACTCCTAAGACATCTGCAAATTGTGATGGTGCCATGGTGACAATTGTGTCAAAAACAAATGTGGGAAATTGTGGTATGGTGACAATTGTAATGCATGATATTAAATTTTTTACATAATGCAGGGCAGAGCTCAGATCATTAACATGACATGGTCATAATGTGCATCGCAGCTCTGCTGGGTGTAATGCTTGCAAAATGTGGACCAGATTTAATCAGACTGGGGTGAAAAATGCTGTCGAAAGTGCATGAGGTGCATTTTGAAGATGCATTTTTTGTTTCTGTTCCAGCTACCCTCATCATGACCTGAAGCTAATGAAGAAGTGGATCACTGTCACAAGACGTCAGGGAGAAAAGCAAAGGACATGGAAGCCCTCTCAGAGTGCACTTCTATGCAGTGACCACTTCATGGAGGCTGATTTTGAGCCATACCGTGAGTGCAGAATGCTGCGTGAGGGAACCATCCCATCATGGTTCATGTTTCCCGAGCAAACAAAACCAGTGGCACGCAAAAGTCCCCAAAAGCGTGTTGGCCCATACACAACTCCACCCAAGCCAAAGCATGTCAGGCGCCTGCTTCTCGAGCAGCCACACCAGCCCGCTCCAGATGAGGCACAGGTGCAGCCTGCCCCGGAGGAGGTGCCGCTGCAGCCTGCTCCGGAGGAGGTACTGCTACGGCCTGCCTCAAAGCTGCAACAGCTTCAGCCTGCACCAGAGCAGCATCCGCTACAGCACACTCCAGTGAAGCTCCAACCTCACCCAGGTGGCCCAGAGCATAGCTATAGCGCAAGTGCAACAACTCGGCACATTTCCAGTCCACTGAAAAAAAAATGGCTGCAAAGGTTCGAAAATTGCGCTACGAGCAGAAGAAGCTGCGACAGACGCTTCAGACGCGCGACAGGCGGCTCAAGTGCCTCAAAAGGACTCTGGATGCCATCAAAGAAAGCCGGATCGTCGATGCCGAGCTTCTCGAGGTGATCCGATCTCGATTTGAAAACCCAATGGTGTCAGCGCTTCTCACCGACGAAGTTGTCAATGGTGGCAGGAAGAAGCGAAGTGGCCAGAGGTATTCAGAAGAAATCAAGAAGCTCTGTCTCATTTTCCACTACTATTCCCCGAGAGCATATAGATTCCTCTCAAAGAACTTCTCTCTGCCGGGTGCAACATCGCTACGAGAGTGGACGAGAAGCGTCAGCTGTGAGGTGGGCGTCCTCCACGAGGCGCCACAGACGCTGTGCTGTGAAGTGACAGCCAAGAAAATCGACCCCAACTGCTGCTTGATGGTTGATGAGATGGCCATCCGGAAGGCGAAGGTGTACTCGCAACCCAAAGACAAGTTCGTTGGTCATGTTGATCTGGGTGCAGGGGACGTGGAGGACACGAGACTGGCAACAAATGCCCTAGTGTCCATGGCCATTGGTATCAAAGGTGTGTGGCGCCATCCTGTCACCTACTTTCTCACAGACCACATTTCAAGTGAGACTCAGACAGAGCTGGCCACGACTGTCCTGTATGCTTTGAGCGATGCAGGATACCTGTGCTGGTGACCGCAATACCTGTGCTAGTGACGGCAAGTAGATTTACTAGTTACATAGTGTTGCGGCTGTAAAGTGCGTGGGCATGCAAGTCCTGTGCATTAGCATTGTTAGTAGTACGGTGTAATACTCTGAACAACATATATACTATGCGTAGTTTTGGGGCTGTAATGTGTGTCGACGTGTAAGTCCTGTGCATTAACGTTGTCAATAATATAGTGTACATATTCTGAATAACATGATATACTATGCGCATACATCGATGCCTACACAGCTCACAGGAGTACCGAGCCGACGGTGCTGGACATAGCTTATATTCTTGTAACGTACCAAATCGAGACATGAGCTCTGGTCTTATCTGAGTGTGGATGGGGACAGACCTATTCTCTCACGCAGGTGAACAACATGCATGCAGTGCATACAAAGGGATAACCATAGCCTGAACTCCAGCAACCCACCGGGGCAGTTGCTTCGCCCATAAACAAAGACATAAGAATGTCCTCCGTCTTCCAACAGGCTGATGCAAATGATGACATTGGCGTAAGTCGAAGTGCCGCCTGCGAAAAGATTCGTGCTTTCCAACGATTTTGGGTCGTCGATCCGACCTGGGAGAACCCAACTGTCAAGTACATTTAAAGCTGGACAAAGTCGGCTAACATTCATGACAGTTATCTTGCTCGGATTTACTTCTGACTATCTCAAGCCGAAGCCACAAGCCAGGAGAGGGTGATACGATTGGCCCAGCCCTTCTGCCCGCTGGAATGTTGCAAAGGACCACATCCGGATAAGGGTTAAGAACAACTGTTTCCAGCGTTATCGTTATGGCATCTTTTCTCTCTTAGAAGGACCATCTGTTTTCCTCTGAGACCAGATATTACCCTGCCTCCCCACACTTCTGCTACGACGCAAATTTGCAAAATCAGTATGCCTGGATCAGTCTGTCGAGCCGCTACCCATGTCCTTGGAGCAACCTTTCCTGTGCCGTATTGCGCAAAATTGATGTCTTAAACAGCCCCAGAATTTTCAAGGCCCTCCCTCCCATTATTTCCCAATCACACGCCTCCGGAGGTCGGCCATTCGCCATAGAATCATCATTGCGAAGCTAGCTATTGCCCTACTCCGCGTGGTGGCGCTAGTGTCGCAAGACGGGAACAACCGGCCGGTCGCCGCGCCAATGGGAGTAGGCTGTCTGGACTTGTATAGGTCAATGCTTGGATATTATGAACTTTGGACATTCTGTACCTTGGACATTGTGCTTTGGACATTCTATACCTTTGGACATTTTGTACCTTGGACATTCTGTGCTTTGGATATTTTGTACCTTTGGACATTCTGTAAATTGGACAATATGAACGCCTCCCCGCCTTAGAAAATATATTGCATGGGTATTAGATAAGCGGTTACTTCCCGCGCAGTATTTCTTTTGAGCCAGGCTGCGGAACATACTTCTCCAAAGCACTGCCAAAAAAATTGGTTTGGAAATCGTCATTGACTCCATGCTCGTGTACACTTACAACGTTCCAGGAATCTATTTTGTCTATGAAAAGAGCTCTTCTTTCCTGAGATACAATCGACAGATCCTTTTCCTGAGGTACACGAGATAGACTCTATAGACTGATGAATTTGGAGCTCATGTGAAAATGGCACGTTGAATAAATGGACAGCTTACTTTCTTGAATGACAGAAACAGACGCAGCACCCCGTTGGATCATTAATGTCGGGCGCCTAATCTTGCAAAAAAGCGAAGTGAAGTTGGAGGATATTGGAAATAAACGTGAAATATGGTGATCGAGAAATTCACATCTTTACCAACAAACAACCTACATATTCCATATAAAAAGTTTTTGCGTCACAAAATCCCAGTCCAATCACTGGTGTACGCACACAATGTAAATGCCATGGTTTCAGGGGACCTGCCAACTATGGGCATGAGTAATGTACCCGTCAACCAAATTTTTACACTATCTCGAAATCTTTGTTGTTTTAGTACATGCTGTCCAGGTTACGAGATAGTTCCAAGACTAAGCCTGAGTTATGCCTTAGTCAGTTATCAGGTTGAGTTTCAGAGTTCAACTCTTTTAATTATAGGCCTGGTTTGGTCTTGTGCCCGCAAACGAGGTCCAACACACATGTCCCCGCCAAACAAACATACATGTGCGTGTGCGTGTGCGTGTGCGTGTGCGTGTGCGTGTGCGTGTGTGTGTGTGTGTGTGTGTGTGTGTGTGTGTGTGTGTGTGTGTGTGTGTGTGTGTGTGTGTGTGTGTGGGCGTGTGTGTGTGTGTGTGTGTGTGTGTGTGTGCGGGTGCGGGTGCGGGTGCGGATGCGGATGTGGGTGCGGGTGCGGGTGCGGATGCGGATGTGGGTGCGTGTGCGTGTGCGTGTGCGTGTGTGTGTGATAGAAAAAAGGTCACTGTGCAGATGGCGTACAACCGCGAATCCTACGAAGTGCGCGTCGTTCTACAATGACGGCCTATGCGCGCATGTGATCCATTTTTGGATAGTTGTAATGCGGTATCAATGAAACCGAACCATGTGTCGGTTTTGAGGCACAAACCAGGACTAGAAGCTCCACAACAGGTCAGGATGGAGATGCAGCGCAATGACAACTAGGATAGCGCGATCGTATATCTCAACCTAGCGATGCCACCGTTCAGGGACACTGCCGACAAGCCACCGACCGATTTGGCCCGCTGTATCATGATATACTTGCTGAGTCATCGACGTCGGATGGATGCCGAACCACGAGAAATTGGGAAAGGGATGGGTCCACTACTGTGATCCTCAAAAGTGGTTAGATCACTGGTACTATGCGTCGTGTCAGGGTGCGTTATAGACTTTTTGTTTCAGATGGGGTAACGTGATACGTCTTTGATGGTGATGATAATTTGAGCTCTAGGGGTGGACTGCGATGGTCATTTTGCGCCCATAACTGATGAGCGCCTATCGCGGCGAGTGGTTTACTAGCAATCCTTCATCAGCTATAAATAATAATAAAAATAGTTGGCTTGCATCCACGTGAGAGTCGTTGTCAAGCATACCAGAATAGGTAAGATATGGAGGATTTCAACTGAAATGAAAAAATTGTTCTTTGATGAACACGGGCATGCGCAAGCAGCATGGCCAACTGTGACTGATACATTACAACGGGGGGGGGGGGGGGGGGGGAGGGGCGGCGGTATGGACGGCGTCCAACATATAACAGGTAGCAATGCGTCTGTTCTGTTAATTTGCACAGCCTATTCTTCTGGTCGCAACTTAGGCGAACTCGACGGTCATGGCCATAGACCTGGCTGTGGCTCTGCAATCTTTAGCTCATTGTTTGTCGTGCCATTCCAGCAGCGTCACCATGTTATTGTCCCGCACCCTTGAATGGTGCGGCAGCGACTGCAGATATTGGTGATTGAGGGGCCAGGCGGAACGGGATTGGAAACCGGACCCCACGTGGGAGCCGAAGACGCTAGCCGCTTGGGTTTTATGCCTCCACAAGTCAGACTTAAGCTGGATGGACTTCGTAGTTAGCTGTGTCAGGGTCAAGTCAGAACAGCAGGTGGCTCGTTCTCGGACTGCTGCCGACTGAACCGGTCGGCAATGCTTGCTTTAAATCGGTTTTTGCTGTACCTGACTACGCAATCGTGTTTTACTACTGCTTGAAAACTATATAGAACAGACCGATGTCTCTTTCATCCACCTTCCATTCTTTATGTTGAATGTGTTCTTTTTTTGCTTTTACCCTTGTTCAGCTTCAGGTAAAAATAAATGTTTTGAGTCGCAAATCATGGATTGTAGCCAAATGCTCCAAGCAGAGGCATGGTAACTGAAATGCCCCAAAATGGTGCAAACATTATATGCAAAGTATCCTCCACATAAGGGCAGTACAAGGCCCAGTCAGTTTCCCATGCACTACACAAAACATAAATGAGTGGTACATCCCCCACCAAGTTAACAAATACTCTGCATATGTGGCATTACTGATTCACATTTTATGATCACTTGACACCTTCAGAACTACCCCAAAAGCATTTACTGCCCACATTATCCAAATCCCATTGAACGTCACAGCAGATGAGTATTTGACACTTTCAGGGTGTGAGCCTTTCCCTTCTCCAATATCAGAACTATTGGAAGTAGATGCAAGCTAGGCCAAATGACTCACTCAAGTGCAGTGTAATGAACAGTAATTGCACCTAAAGCACCACTTCTAACATGGGACCTAACATTTCTCAGTCTTTGCAGGGCACCATCACATCACATCACACCAACCAATCTTTCACCAACTTAGCAGACTAAAAAATGACTTGTTTTAATAGGTTCATGCATTAGAACTAAGCCTAAGGCTTTGATGTGCTGTTTAATTCTAAATCTCATGACTGCCCAACAAATGGTGGTAACACCACTCATCTTTCATCAAACCAAAAATAAAGCTTTTATTTATTCCAGGCATTCCCAATCAGCTGACAAAACAAGCTAGAAACTTGGGATGTCTAGCACAACATGCTGATATCTGGCACAACTGTCACTGATATTTGCCAAACCAAATCTTGTCATACTTGGAACACCACCTGTGACATCCTGTCATGTTGTTCTGGACCAGATACTCATATGTGTATGGGTTGTTGTTGTTTGCCTCTTGCCATCTTTCAAGTTCTTGCTTTTTCTGCAGAATTTCATGGCTAACCACTTCTGCTTTGAATGGCAGCTTTCCAGCCACCTCCTGCAGGGCTGGCTTGCACTCTTCAAAATCGCAGGCACCAGCCAGCTCTACTATCACTCGTCCTGCTCGGACCGGGGACACATAGTGGTCAATTGCACCCTTCCCACCACCCATCCGTTTTCCCTGGCCTCGTTTTGTCACAGGCTTCCATACAGCATCAACTCGCCACACTGCGAACATCCTCTTCACATCTATGCGTCTACCAAGAGTCATACGGATCATTTCCATGTGGCCATGCTTCAGCTTTCCTCCTGTCAGTGCTATGATCCCATACTGCTTGTGCAGAAGCTGGTTGTGTACAGTTTCTGGACCTCTCATGTCAATCAGCCTCTTTTGTGATTTCGGGATCCGCATACCAGGAGGAAATTGTGGTACTTTGGGTAGCATCCATAGTTTGGGTCTCTCAGGTATCTTCATGTCACTGTAATCTGCAGGAGGCTTGAAGTACTTCAATCCAGCCACCGGAACACTCCGTACAAAAAGGCTTGCAACATGGTCTGCGTTGCTTAAAACCCCTGAGCATCGCAATATCCTCCTCACGTCCATCCCGCAATCACCTCTTACGAACCGCTGCAACCTGGCAGCAACACGCCTATTAGGGCAGTACCCAAAGGCAAAGCAATGCTCAATGACGCTACGACCCAGGGCTGTAGCCGCCGTCCCACACTAGCAACGCTGCATGCTGTAAGCAATCCAAAATTGAGCCGTAATTGAACCCACATCCAGGGTAGCAGAATATCGCAGGTCTTTGGCACATTGAGCTACCAACTTCAGCGTGGCCGTGGCTCCGTCACTTTGGCGTCAAATGAATATTATTTTAGTAACGTAAAATTGACCTTCCACACATTTCGTATCCTTGTATTGTTAAGTTTAAATTTTTACCGATCAATAGTTTGCAGTCCAATTTGCATTCAATGTTCTTCATGCGTCATCACTGGCAAGAAATGCGAAAAAGAGAGGATGTCTTTTCGACGTCAGTGGGGCGCCTTCATTAGGCAGTTTTGGCACGTGAATGTAAACAAAGTTTGCCCGTTTTGTCGGTGGTGGCAGGTGCTGTGAGCGGAGTGCTGGGGCATTGTAACGGACGAAGTTCTGGTTTTGGTGAGATTGTTGTGTGGTTATCTCTCATGACACTTAGTATTCAGTATAATGCATCTTTGTGAGATGATTTTTACTCATTTGATTGCGTCCTTGGCAAATAAAAGTTGCACAGGCGGTTGTGGCACGTTGAAGTAGACGTACTTTGCCGTCAACATACTAGCATTGTGTGCAAGTTTGACAATTATTTCAGTATTCATGTCCAGTGGATACATGGAATTGATGGTAGACTTTGTTAGGAGTAGAAGCTTTCTGTTGATTTTTTGGAGAGTAATAGGGAGCCTGTGGTAATTAAATGGTATTTTGTCCTCAAAGCTAAAAAGATGTTACACCACCATACAAAAATTGTTTGTGCTGTGTAGCAACTGATCTTGCATTGACCTAGTACTACACATGGTAGGTCTGAAGCATTTGTTTTTGCAAAGGATGCATTTTAAAGCCAAAGTGGCAGCATTTTAGGTGTAAGTATACATTGGTACCTAATGTTAGAAATTAGCATTGTCCATCATTTGCCATGTTTCAAGCAAAACATACTGTAGATAATAAAACAGGTAGATTCATGCTCCTACCTTCAAGTTTTAATAATTTGATACCGAGCTCCTTAGTGCTGCACACAGTCCACCACCTCTACATCCCCTCCCCTACCCCAGCGCCATTCCTGTGTTGTTGTCACATGGTCACAATATTACTGCATATCAAGAACCATTACAAATATATGGGGCCATAGTAACAATAATAATGCAATTAAATATGTTTCTATTGTGTGTAGATATGTTCATAAAACAGACAGGCCAGAATAGTCTGTAACATAGCCTAACCTAACGTAACGTAACCTAACCTAACCTAACCTAGCCTGACCTAATCTTACATTACCTAATCTTACATTACCTAACCTGATTTAATGTAACCTAACCTAACCAAACTGAATCTCCCCACCCTATCCCCTTCAGCTCAGTGCCCCATTGGCATCCATGTTCCATGCCATGTACCATATAAAGAAATTGTGTTTAGCTGTCATATTCTCATTTTGCTTTTCATTCCCCACTCAAAGACATCATATTTGCCCCCCCCCATGTCAACCAATCTACAAGCGGTGTGAAAGACTGCTTGAATATGTGAGAAACATATTTAATTGCGTTCTTGTTACCTTGGCCCCATACATTTTTAGAGTTCTTGATGCTTAGTTATGGTCACATTTGCCGCGTGTTTGCAATGCTCGAATGTTCGCTATCATGGTTATTTAAGTTCCAAAGTAAGAGTTTAGATGACCTGTTTTATTGACCATTGACCATTATTTATTATATGACCATTATATGATATATGACCATTATTTACCATATGTTCTGCAGTACACATGATGATTGATGTACAATGCCCTTTTTAACATGAGGTAGTAATGTATAGCATGACCACATTTTGACAGTGCCTGGCATAAAGTCCTGAAATAAGTAGCGTTTGCTACCATAGGCTGCCACGTGCTCCCACGTGCTGCTGCCAAATTTATTCAGGAAGTATTTCATGCAAGGCTTATACAAAGTAATTTGGATTAAGCAACAAATGATGCATCACAATTTTCTGGAAGCTGCATTTCCATTTGTGTAATAAGGGTCTGCTTTGCAAGACACTTTAAAAAATGAAATAAGCATATGCAGTTGTTTTGAGTTTTGAAGAATGATTTTGATATACCTAAGCATTTTGAGAACCTAGGTGATCAGTTTAGATCAAGTGGGTAATTCACTTAAGTCATGTCTCTGTGCTTTTTTCTACAGTGTGACTTTGGAATTTGGAATGTCTCATTCAAGTGGCCTGCATTGTTTTTTTGCAGGGACTGGATCCATCATATTGAAGCTATGGAGGATGAATTTGAACCACTTGATCCAACACTGAAGAATGTGGTTGATCAGACATCCCTCAAATGGATATTTGTGGGTGGAAAGGGAGGTGTTGGCAAAACAACTACAAGGTACTATTGCATGTATAACAACCCTTGTACTGTCGAGGGAGAGGGAGAGGGAGCGGGAGCGGGAGGGGGAGCGGGAGAGGGAGAGGGAGCGGGAGAGTGAGCGGGAGGAGAGGGAGAGGAGAGGGAGCGGGAGAGGGAGAGGGGAAGGGGAGGGAGAGGGGAAGGGGGAGGGAGAGGGGAGGGAGAGGGGAAGGGGGAGGGAGAGGGGAATGGGGAGGGAGAGGGAGGGAGAGGGAGGAGGGAGGGAGAGGGAGGGAGAGGGAGGGAGAGGGGGAGGGAGAGGAGAGGAGAGAGAGAGGAGAGAGAGAGAGAGAGAGAGAGAGAGAGAGAGAGAGAGGAGAGAGAGAGAGAGAGAGAGAGAGAGAGAGAGAGATATATATATATATATATATATATATATATATATATATATATATATATATATATATATATGTATATAGGGATAAATAATCATTGGACAAGCTTGGCTCTGTGATGTTAAACAGAATCACATTAAAGAGTCTCTTTGTCATGTAAAAGGGCAAAAAATCTTAGTAAGACACAAGTTTGTTGCAAAATATAATTGATCATTAAGATTCAAATGCAGCCCATAAACCCATAGATGACAGGTTACAGAGAGCCCCCTCAGGTACCTATGAGCCCCCTCCCCCCTCCCTACATCTTGTTTGGATGTTCTTATGCAGTGTGGGAGTGTACTGACACTGCTGTAGATCTCAAAATGAATGACAGAAATTCAAAAACTTTCTTTTTCCTCCTGAGAAGATTCTGGTTAGGGTCGCAATGAGTCATGCAACCAGCAGATTTGATATAGATTGCAGCACATTCATCTACTTTTTCCTTGGGGCCCTGCACCCATTTATTGGTGTGCTGTGTACAGTCAAATCATTACCAGCATTGGTGGCAAGTAAAACTCCACCTGAAGCTCAGCAGCAAAATTTTAATGTGGATAGTGGATGGGTCAAACTTCCATGTATTTGACCATTAGATTGTTCAGATGAGTCATTTTTAAAATGATCAGTCAATAGTGACATAAGTTGATTGCTTGTTTCTTTGGCCTGTTGCTTGTAAAAAAGTTTTTCTGCTTGAATGAGCATCAGCTTCACCTCACTTGAACTCAATCAGCAGACTTTTGATGCACATATTCTATGGGACTTAAACTTTCATGCATTGACCATTAGGCTGCCAAAGATAGCTGATTTTCAAAAAAGGTTAACCAATAGGGACAGAAGTGAAATGTATTATTGTTTGCCTGTAGATTGTCAGCTGGAATGATCATCTTTGGCCTTTTTATCACCTTGCGGTACCAGTTGCACCTGTAACCCACCACTGTTGCCTTAAAAGTCATTTACATTTGCAGTGTATCTGTCACACCAAAGTAACTGTACATCATTTAAGCATAGCTGCATGCTCAGTTACCTTATTATAGCTGATCTTGCGGCCTAGTGACTGGAATGGTCTGCCAACAAAACAGTGCTAGTGGACCTGGCCATGTTTGGGAATGTAACATACTATGTACCATTATGCTATGATATATGTGTATATGTATGCATATATATATATATATATATATATATATATATATATATATATACATATATATACATTTTTCTATTTTGGTGCCTCATATATGCTCCTTTTATCTGGTAAGATGTAATTTTGTCTGGATGCTCCCAACAATCGCAACCTATGACATCTGTTTTTGTTTAAACTGGAATGGTTTACCAACAGAACAGTGCCAGTGGACCTGGTCATGTTCAGGAGCATACTTGACTATTTTGGTGTCTTGTATATGTCCCTTTCACCTGGTAAGATGTCACTTCATCTGAATGATTCCAATGATCCCAACTTAGGCCACCTGTTTTAGCTCAAACTTCCAAATAATGACCAATTGTGTTTAACAGTCAGCATTGCAACTATGTTGTGACACTGCTTCAGCTGTAGCCTGGCCGTCCAGCTGGCTAAAGTCCGTGAGAGTGTCCTCATCATCTCAACAGATCCTGCCCACAACATATCAGATGCTTTTAATCAAAAGTTTACAAAAGTACCAACCAAAGTCAATGGATTCAACAACCTTTCTGCCATGGTAAGTGATGTCAGTGAGCAGTGGAATGTACCTGTGTGCAATAGGCATGCCTTTTTGTGTTACCAGTTATTCCATTGCTGCTTTGATTGAATAATCTTGCTCTGTCCATACTATTCTTTCCTAAATTTAGCCATAAGATATATTTTGGATGACTTTTCTGACAGGATTATGATTGGCTCATGCATAATTTTGATGGACTCATGCATAATTGTGATGGACTCATGCATAGGTGTGATTGGCTGATGTATACACAATATGTTTAATGCAAACTTATTTGTAAATGGCTGTGAGATATGTCATGGTGAATGAATGAAATGGTGGTAATAAGATGTCACTCCATCTGAAGGATCCCAATGATCCCAACTTAGGCCACCTGTTTTGGCTCAAACTTCCAAATAACGACCATATAGCCCAAACATTGTGAACTACACTTAACAAACACAGTGAAACATGCTGGATGCACTGAGGCTTGTTGTAGAATTAATGAAATGTTGGTAATAATATAGCCCAAAAATTGTGAACTGCACTTGATGGACACAATCATACATGTTAGATGCACTGGGGGTTGTAGCATTGTGCGCTGCATGTTGCAAAATCCATCAGACACTTGTTTCATTGTGTGTGTGTCTCGCACAGGAGATCGACCCCAACGCCGGCTTCCACGAGCTGCCGGAGGAGTACTTTGAGGGCGAGTCGGAGGCGATGCGCGCCGGCAAGTCGGTCATGCAGGAGCTTCTCTCCGCCTTTCCGGGCATCGACGAAGCCATGAGCTACACCGAGGTCATGAAGTGAGTCAGCTCTGGGCTCATCCTCTGCCCTCGAAGCCAAATGGACGCCACTGGTTGTGACATGTGGTGGATTTTGATGTCAGTGGTCCTTCCCTCTTAATTCAATCTGGATAATTTTTGGATTGGGAAAACCTGACTCAAAGTGCAAGTAATGTAACCTTAGGTTTTGGCTCCTCTAGAAAAGTCTAGAAAAGTTCTTTAAGCATGAGTGCCGCATGCTTCTGCCCAGCATGGGACTGAATCAAATAAGAATTTTGGATCAGCCAGGAGACTTTTTGTCAACATAGTTTGCCTGTTTTTAGTTATCCTTGCCTGTTTTGCCCCGAGCTTGTGTCGCTGTCTAGGCCTGGCTATAGCACCAGGGTAGGTCCGCCGGCGGTGTTGGCGAGGGCGCTGGTCTGCCGATGCTGTGACGCCGCCTGGCGTTGTCTAGGTCTGGCTATAGCACCAGGGTAGGTTTGCCTGTGGTGTTGGCGAGAGCGCTGGTCTGCCGGTGCTGTGACGCCGCCTGGCGTTGTGTCGGCCGGGTTATAGCACCAGGGTAGGTCTGCCGTTGGTGTTGGCGAGAGTGCCGGTCTGTCGGTGCTGTGACGCCGCCTGGCGTTGTCTAGGCCGGGTTCTAGCACCAGGGTAGGTCTGCCGGCGGTGTTGGCGAGAGTGCTGGTCTGCCGGTGCTGTGACGCCGCCTAGCGTTGTCTAGGCCTGGCTATTGCACCAGGGTAGGTCTGCCGGTGGTGTTGGCGAGAGCGCCGGTCTGTCGGTGCTGTGACGCCGCCTGGCGGTGCTCTCGCGCACTGGCTGACACCGGCGTCCGCTCGTCACCAGGCTGGTGAAGAACATGAACTTCTCGGTGGTGGTGTTCGACACGGCGCCGACCGGCCACACGCTGCGCCTGCTCAGCTTCCCGCAGGTGGTCGAGAAGGGCCTCGGCAAGCTGCTCCGCCTGAAGAATCAGATCAGCCCCTTCGTCACCCAGGTGGGCAAGGCTGCCTGTGGACAGGGGCTGGGCGGCAGCGAGGGACGGCGCTCACTGGTGGCGGCGCTTGATTCCGAAATGGCACGCCGAGACGTGAGAGCGGACTTAAGCGAATGTGCGCGAATTCATGCGCAATCTCCCACGCGAGCTTTTGTGCAAACGTCTGTCTTTGCTGATGTGTAGATGGACGAATATGAATGACAGTAGGTCGCTTTGGTACAGAACGCCCGTTGAATGTTCTGAAAGTGGGGAGGAGGGTAGAATAATTCGAAGTACCAAAAGAATCGTTTCCCGATACAAAGACTTCGAATATTGGAACGCATTCTTCAGATTGGTTCCCTATCTGTCCGCTAGAGGTTTTCTATACCAACTAAAATAATTATCATGAGAGAACTTTTCCGTAGGACCAATTATTTTATAAAAAACTCACTTGTGACTGTGAATTTCTCCTCAGATTTGATCCATTGGTCTGTTGGCTCAATCAGATGACCTTCGTGACCGGTTTTTGATCAGACACCCTGTCTATATGTGACAAATTGGAAATGCAATCTGTGAAGCAGCTTGTGGTAAATTGAGCTCAAGTTGATAACTAACTAAAGGGCGTTCCAGGAAAAGCGGACTGATTTCTGACATTTGTTTGTTTTTTAACCAGGGTGATGCAGCGATGGAAAAATCAGTCGATGTTATTTTGCATTTGACCACTGGGCCCTCCACGTCCGTATATGACTCCCGTGTCGCCGGAGGCACCTTGCCGTCTAATCCTTTGCTGCGTAAATGGCGGTATGGGACGCTGTGTCTCTGAAGTTCAGTAATTCCTTTACACTTTTTGGGTCCTGAGTTGGTTTAAAGGCTCTTTGAGCACATTTGTGACTTGAAATGCCTCCACGAAAAAAATATATGTGGATCTAAGATGGAGGTAACAATCGGGCGAGTGGCCGAACTCGTTGATGGACTTGTGCTGGGTCAAACCCGCCTTTGAGCCGCTTTCTCGTCTCCTTCGCGGTATGCGCTGTCGTATCATCTTGCTGAAGCCATGGGCGTGGCATTACTTCACGGCAGATTTTCTTCAAAACCACCTACAACTTGTTAGGGATGGCTAGTTACCGTTTAGCTATTGCGGCCATCGCAGTCTTGATGGTGCGCCGGACGGTACACTTCGCACTGTGCGGCGGTACTTGTTAGGGATCGCTAGTTACCGTTTAGCTATTGCGGCCATCGCAGTCTTGATGGTGCGCCGGACGGTACACTTCGCACTGTGCGGTGGTACTTTGTGAACCTCATCAGGATCCTCGGTAGACCAAGAAAGACAGTTTTGCCCGATGATTTTACCGTTGAAACGAAAGTGTGCCTCGTTGGCAAATTTGGTCGGTGGACGGTGGGTTAGGCTCCCATGGTCGAAGAAACGAGGCGCCGTAGCGCATGCACGCGTTGTAATTGGTTAGTGAGAATTTCTGATGTGAGCTTACTTTGCATGTGAGCGGATTTGGGCTCTTATCTCTCCAGCCTCAGCGTGGTGGCCTTGCCACAGCCGACTAGCCCATTACGGTCCGGACCCACAAATGGATTGGTAGGGGCTCCGCAACAAGGCCTCTCTTGCCTCGCGGGGTCTCGGCCGCGATTCTTTTGGCCTGCTTCCTTGAGCTGACTTTATCATCGATGTTTCTAGGCTGCCATTCGCTATACAATTCTGCGCATTGTGCTTAATCGCGTTTCGAGAATAGTCGCGTGAGTCGTGTCACATTTTCCGATAAAAACCGCTGTTACATGAGAAAATCTGTCCGTTTTTTTCGGGATTTCCCGGAAGTTTGTGCTTTGGGTGACCCACTACGATGTGCAGCAAAGGCGCACGGTGTGCTTAGTTACCAAGCCTGGTACCGTGCTCCAGTGTAGAATATATATTGGCTCAGACGAGCTAAAATGTGCAGCATTGAGACGCGGTTATTTCAGCTCATTGCCTGTCATTGAGACCTTAAGACGCACTCAGCTGCTGAGGCAGTATGATGTCGTCTGCCTCTCACCTTGACAGAGGTCAGGCACCGCGGGCGCCGTATTTCAACAGTTATGTTGTATGCGCGCCGATAGGCATAATGTGTTTGAACTGCTCTCTTGTTCCCAAGTTGTTTAGAGTGAAAGGCTCCGACGCTCGAATCACGCTACGCATTTGCACGTTGAATTGGTCAACACTGTTGACGTATTCCACTAATTAAATGAGCAACATTTAAGCCAGCCCTCTGACCCGTTTGGTAATTTAAAGTTGGGCCGAATCAACGTGTGGCAGACATGACTTGGCTAGCGTCCTAGAGGCGGCCGTTGTGTCGGCTTTGGCGGTCATCTGGCAACTGGTTAAATGTGTCGGACTGACGTGAGGTGGCTGTGGCGTTATATGGCACGTTAACACGTGATAGCGGACCCTGCCCTCTGAAGCTACGCTTGCTTGTGGGGTTGCGGAGTCAAGTTATTTGCATCGGGGTGCTGATAGCCCGGTGACTGGGTTGTCTGTTCCGGAAACCAGAGGTACGAGGCTCGATTCCCTGCCCTTCCTGACATGGTGAGGGGTCGGTGACACCGTCTAGGTTCAACATCACAGTCCTCCGTAAAGTCCAAAGGACTTATAAAGGATATTTGCATCACACTGCAAAAAGGGCCTTATCCCAAATCCATCCCCGCAAAACGTTTGGTCAAGCTGTCTTGTCACATGAAGGGCGGTGACGATGTAATCGATGTTCCATTTTCGTGGAGCCGTCGTTCCGTCCCCGAATGGTGGTCAGCCCACATCGCGACGTGGCGGCCCATGTTGAACGTCACCCGGTCGGCGATGGTCTGGACGGGTCGTCCGGGTCAACCGTTCGCGAAGGACGAATTAGTCACGGCGGGAACTCCCGAGACTGGGTGATGGCATCATACGTGTGCTGGACGGCGCGGCGGACGGGAACCGCCAGCTCTGTCTTCTGTATCCAGGTCGGTGGCCAGTGGTGCCACCTAGTGGTTGGTGCCGCCGGGGGCTCAGTGCTCGTAACAGCCACATTTTGTGATCCATGCCCTCCAGCCGAAGGAGGGAGGGGGGGGGGGGGGCGACGGAGGGAGGGCTGCCATCCATCTGGAATATCTTTCAACACCTGAAACGTCGGTGCCAACGAGCCGATACAAACGTAAGAGTGGTCAATTGCCATCAAATAGATGATGCCAGAAACAAAGCTAATCGAGCCAGACGCTTTTCGTAACCCATAAAGACGTAAATCCTGGGTGCAATGGTGAGTCACATGGGCGCTCCGGTTGCATACATTGGTCAACAGTATCTCCCGATCATCCGTTTCTTCGTCCATCAGAATATGTTTGCCCCATGTAGCAACGATGCCGGGCTGCCACCGCTGGGGCCCTGTTTTGGCCCGTACTCTCAGTGTATTCACAAAAACCGTTTGCTTTGTGGATCGAATGGGAAGGTGGAATCGTGACGATGTTACAATGCTGTACAAAACGCCCGCCGAATGAAGCAGCTCGCATGTCGATGTCTGACATGTTATGCTGCACAATCTGTAGGGAATCTGCCGTCATGGGCTGCTCAGGCTGAAGGAAATGTCAGAGGTCATGCAAGGCTGGCTCGGGCCTCGCTCGTTACAAAACGTTCACCGTGTTACGTTGGACTCCATTGTCAGAGGTGCTTTGAACGCACGGATATCCAACAGCATTGAATTTGCTCACTGTCCATGATCGATTATGAGTAATGGTGATCTAAATATATCTGATATTTTGCTGATCGTTTGCCACAAGGGACTTTGGGGAAGAAGTTGTGTTCTTGGTCGAAAAGAGAGTATGCGCGAGAGATGATATCACTTCTTCCGCAACATTGGTTATACACTATATTTCTTTCCGGTAAGCTGATCATTTTTATTTGCATTTACTTTTTTTGGATGCATTTTGGGTTGACTTTTTTACCCAGAAATCCATTAAAAAATGTGAAAATGGTAATCGCAAGACCAACCGTGAGAATGAACGGACAGGAATGTCAGGAATGTCGGCGTCCCGGCGTATGAACGGCCAGGAATGTCGGCGTCCCGGCGTATGAACGGCCAGGAATGTCGGCGTCCCGGCGTATGAACGGCCAGGAATGTCGGCGTCCCGGCGTATGAACGGCCAGGAATGTCGGCGTCCCGGCGTATGAACGGCCAGGAATGTCGGCGTCCTCCAGTGTGCCGTAGCGCAGTCTGCTAGTGTTGCTCTCCCCGGCTTGATGGGGCGTCGCTTTGGCTGAAGTTGCCCGCCGCTGGTGTAGCTGGCCCGCCGTGACGCGCTCACCGGCCTCCGTTCGACAGATGGGCAACCTGCTGGGTCTGGCCGACTTTAACCCGGACGATATGTCGTCGCGGCTGGAGGGCATGCTGCCAGTCATCCAGCAGGTCAACGAGCAGTTTCGCAACCCGGTGAGTGCGGTGCTGGAGAAGGCGGGCCGGGGTGGGGCGGCGGCGATCAGCAGCCATCAGCAGGGTAGGGCCTCCGCCGCCGAGCAGGGTCGGGGTGGGGCGGCAGCGATCAGCGGCCATCAGCAGGGTAGGGCCTCCGCCGCTGACGCGCCGCTCTCGCTGTTGCCGGGCGGAGCGATTGACCAGGCGCGTCCGGCGCGTCCGTCAGCGATGACCGCTGTAATCCTCCTCAGGAATTTGGATCCGGGGATGCCGTTTAGGGTGCAGATTTGCGGGTCCAGTGTGGTAAGATAGGCGCCCGGTCTATATGCTGGCCCATGGCTGTCACCGGCTCTGGCACGAGCTCCTGAAATCGTCATGTTAGTTGCGCAAATCCGCCTGCCTCGTGATTGGGCAGGACAATACGTCGTTATCTCGCCTCATTTCTAATGCGGGGAGGTCACAGTGCTGGCAACGGTCGGCCCCCAGCTGTACACCTTGCATGACTGGGTTAAAGATTCGGCCCAGGCTGACTAGAGCCAGTCGTAAAAAGTTGCGGTGATACTGGTAGCATTATTCATGTACATGAATTATATATTTACGCAGAAATTACGGTGTTAAGGAAATATTCGTGGTTTACCTCTCAAGTGCTCGAAAACGCGCCTTGTCCAATCTGTTGCTTGCAATTGGTCATTTGTCCACGGACGGCCGGCCGCTGGACCAATGATCGGGTCTCCCTCTGGAGCCCACTGTAGTGGTGTCCACGAGCGGAACGGCTCGTTCCCCGGGCAGCTGCACCAAGGAGAGCTGAGCACGGCGAACGAGAACAAATAGCTACCGTGCACCGCCTCTGCGGCGGCGCGCCCCAGAGAGTTGCGCGGTGTGTGACAGCCGCCGGCGCCCGCCCCCAGGACCAGACGACGTTTGTGTGCGTGTGCATTGCCGAGTTCCTGTCCCTGTACGAGACGGAACGGCTGGTGCAGGAACTGACCCGCACCGGCATCGACACACACAACATCGTCGTCAACCAGCTGCTGATGCTGAAGCAGGGCGAGCGGCCGTGTCGAATGTGCGCCGCCCGCTGCCGGATACAGCAAAAGTACCTGGACCAGGTCAGCGGCCGCTGCACGCGCCCACACGCACCCCTCCCCCCCCACACCACACGCACGCACGCACGCACGCACGCACGCACGCACGCACGCACGCACGCACGGGTACACCCATATTCACAACCGCATGCAACCTAGACCGTACAAACAACGCACATACACACGCACACACCAGCGACTCTGGGAACACTGCGTGAAAAAACTCGCATTTGAAAAAGTGCCTCCCATAACGGTACGGCTTAGCATTTACCTGATATCAGATCGTTGCGGCAAACGCAGACATATGCCTGCAGTTCGCGCTGTACCCATGCAAAAACCAAAACCTGCGGAATTGGCATAAGATACGTATACATATATTTATATATAATACCATGTAAAAACAAACACCTGAAAAAACACATTAGCCAGAAGATGTCACAATTCAGCACCTGTTAAACTCTAAGGCGTCGTTTCGTTGTGGTTCCTCCGTACTAACTCAACCCTGCGAAGTAGGGTGTAGGGTGTACCAGCGTGTCGTGTTGCCGCGTGACTTCAGCTGACGCCTGACTGACGCTCCACAACTGTCCATGTACCAGATGTGGCTGCTGGGCGGGAGGACAACGCTTATGTAAACGAATGCATGGTGCGAATACTTCTGTGGTTGTTCGTGGCCAATGGCAGGCTATGAACGATGGCCCTCCAAATAAACGGATTCAGATTTGTTTTGCTGAGCTGAACTGAGCTGCCGGACGGTTACATGCGTCTGTAATCATCGACGGTTACATGCGTCATGGTGTAACTCGATCCGTCATCGTGAGACGAAGCTGCTTGCGTGCTTGGAGATACTGATCATACACTGTTTTGCGCGTCTCGTTAGAGGCAGTCAAAAGCTACATCAGCCATGAAGTACACCATCTAAAGGCAAATACACCTGTAATTTCACGTATTTATTTCAGTGCAAGATCTTCTGGCGGCCGCCATAAAAAGTGCGTTTTTGTTTCAGTTTTAACCCTGTTTATTTGCCGAGCTTTGCCGCAGTAGCGTTGTTAATTTCGTCGCCTTGTTTCTGTACTTGGATAACCAAGATCCTGGGTAACAGAGCATTCTGTTTTATTCCAACGCGTACGTATGTAACGGGTGAAAAGGGTGTCAATTACATTCACCGCTGATCTGTTCACTAAGGCTTTTACCAGATGTTGGTTGCCCTGGTACCATTTCGTGGCAATGACCTGAGGTCCCAAAATTGACCGTCTATGTCGGATCGGATAAATTTGATTGACCGTGTTTGAACGATTCCAATTTGTCATGACATGGCACGGTGCACCCAAGAGCTACATGAAACGGCGTGGCTAGGCTTCGCGCCCGCCGTGGACGGCTGGGTGACGACTTCCGTCGACGGACGTAGACGGGCGTGTTCGGATGTTGCCGGAGCCGGGCTGTAAAGCGATGTACAGTTGCGGCAAGTGTACTTATGAAGACGACAAGCCCGCATTTGCATGCCGCGCCAGACCGCACCGTCGGCGGGCGGATGCGGCCCACACTCGGAGCACCAGCTGTCGGCCGTCGGCTGCTGCTTGAGGCGCTCGGAACAGCTCTCGAAGCGCTCGGCGTGGGAGGCTGGTGACATGTTTCTCAACGTGAGGACATCGCACTCAGTGATCAAAATCACATCATCAGTCATGTTGAGCCATTCCAGCTGTACTGGCGGAGGCGATTCTCGGTCGCGGCTTTTGTGTGTTTTACGACACGAGAGCGAAAGGTTATCGCTTTGTCGACCTGAAAGTGAAGCAAAAGTTTACGGTGTACCTGTGTCGCAGTGCAGCTACCCCAGACATCCACACAGTACTGGGTGAAGGGTGGTGTAAGCGCCCCCGTCAGCAGTCGTTTGGTCTGTCTTGGCGAATGTTGCCGCATGTCAACTAGCGCGGTGATCATTCTGTGGCACCGCGGCGCCAGATCCGGCCTCAGATGCGTGTCCCAGGTAGAGCGTGGACGGACGGTGACGTCATCTTCACAGCTTGCGACAGTTTCATTTGGCTGTTGCTAGGCTTGACTTGACCCGGGGGCTCAGTTGGTTGAAGCGCCTGCTTTCTTATTCTGCTAGCCATGGCGTGGTGGGCTCGAGTCGCTTTAGGGGGCTCTCCATTTACCCCCGACTGGGTTGGGATATGACCGGTAGCAGCAGCCGCACTAAATGTCAGGTGACGTCGTCAGATGGTGTGCCGAGTCTTCCTGAGTATTACGGCATGCAAGCGTGTGGCGCAGATTCGGCCGTTATCACGAAATTTTACAATCGGATCGTGGGGTGATGGCTCACGCAACAAGCTCTTTTTGCGTGGGCGCTGATCCCACAAGCCCATCTAATCAAAAGGTTCCGACTGCATCTTAGAAAAAAACGTGGTTTGGCGCGTTGCCGGTGGTGTATTGTATGGGTCAGTTCTGTTTGAAAGGGATTACTGTCAACACTGTTTCAATTGGTTTAATTGTCTGTTGATGGTTAAAAAATGGTTAATTAACAGACTTTGCTTGGCGCTGCCTGCAAGCTGAAACTGAGCCATCCGGAAAGTCAAAGCAATGCTTGTTTGTGGAGCCAGCACGAAGAATATGTGTCATGAACAGACGGGATCACATCGCCCTGTGACGCGCCTGGTGTCAGATCGTTTGAAAAAGTGTTGAGGACGAGGTTGTGCTCAGAATGGGACCTTGCGCCACATTCCATTGCCGGTTCCATATGGCTTATAACCAGCCGTGGACGATAAGGACGCTGGACTGGATGCGGCCGAGGGCAGTTAATGTTGCCGTTATTGCAATTTTGGTTACACATGGATAGCCATTGGACTTTATTTTATCAGCATGGAGCTGGCGTGATGCCCGATATGACGGATGCACGATGACGGGAAACTTCCGCGACTGGCTGTGCCCTGCAGGACTCGCCGGGCGCCTCGCAGGACTGACATCGGCCCCACCCGCCCCTGGTTTCAGATAGCAGACTTGTACGAAGACTTCCACGTGACGAAGCTACCACTGCTGGACCACGAGGTGCGCGGCGTTCCGGCCGTGAGCGAGTTCTCGGCTCAGCTGCTGACGCCGTACCGGCCGTGACGGCAGCGCCCGGTCCGCGCCCGGCCCGGCCCCGCTCCGCTCCGCTCTCATCCGCACCGCACAGACCGTGTCATTCGTCAAATATATTGCAACACCGCGCGAGCGAAGGCCGTTTCTCGACATGCCGTGTCGTGCGCTGCTCTGGACCGCAGGCGCATGTCGGGCTCGCGCCGAGGATTTGCTGTTCTTTTGGGAGGATAACCAAAGGTTGTGCATCGTAATGTTGGAGGGAACAAAGTTGTCGTCGGGGCTATTTTGCGTGATATGAATTTAGGTATAACCGCGTTTCGATACTTCCAACGGATCGAGACGTTGATAGAGACAATAAATTACACAACCACGATACAATGCTAGGTTTGAAGTTTCTTCATGACATTCAGCTACTCTGGTCGCCATGTTGAGGTGCACCGCTTCAAAAACGGAGCGTTCTGCGCCAACCGGCTCCGATCATGTGCAGACGGGTAGTTGAGAGCCGCGCTGCTCGAGTGTTCGCAGCCGGTCCCTGGCCGCAATACACGTGACATCGCTTTACACCGCGCTCCTAGACGCGATCAACGCGTCGCCGGCGCTCGGCTTTGCGACAGGCGCGGTGCGACCGCTCACGCCGCCCTCTGCGGCGCACCCGGGCGCGCTTACCAGACGCCTTGGCCAATGACAGCAATAAAACGGACCAGCGCAGGAAGGAGGGGTTAGCCACTAGTCTACGGGGCGTCCGTCCGGGCGGACGGTCGACGCCCGCCGGCGGGCACGGCGGGGTTACACCAGCGGGTTGAGGAAGGCGGCGAATCCCACGCTGGGTATGGCGTAGCTGCTGCACGACGTCAGCTGATTACTGAAACACAGCGGAATGGCGTGAGTGGCGTCGGCTGCGACACTGCAATCTTACTAAGAAAGAATGCGTTCAGAACGAAGGCCGCCGTTCAGCGAACAACGAATTGCGACACGACTCACATGGTGACTCGCGCCGTTGAACGCAAAGGTGCAGGCTGCCACAGAAGAATAGTCTCACAGCACGGAAAACAAGCACTTCTCGTACCAAGGGCTCCTCTGCCCTGTGAGTGCCTGCATTCTCCTTTGACTCGTCCTGTGATCTCGTCAACAAGACTCGCGGCGGCAGACGGGCGCGCCGCATCGGCCGCCTCCCCGGGCACGTACTAAAAGTTGGGCGTGTAGAAGGCGAGCGGCTGCACCTCTCCAAGGCCAGGCACGTTGTCGCACATGATCCGCGCCCAGCTGGCCTTCCTGATCTCGAACAGTTGCGCTGCGGCGGCGACATGGCCCAGTCAAGGCTCGCCGGCACCAGCGGCCGGCACGTGGTCCGGCTCGAGACGTCCCCCCTGCCGTGGGTTTCCGCGGCTCGGGATTCCCGTGCCGCTCGAGCCGTAAGAGGATACATATGCAGCAGGCACAATCCGCCACATTGGCGATAGGGCGGCTGCCAGAATGTCGGTGCAGAGCCGCATAAACAATGCGCGGCGCACCGTCAGCAGACGTGACCTTGGCAGAGAGGCGCCGTGGACCGGTGAACGGGAGCGCAATCGGAGCCGGCCGTCTTACCGGTGCGACCGGCTCACAAGGTCCGCCGATGACCGGCGCGCCGCTGCACGACCGACCGGCCGTCAGCGTTGAAGCAGGGTGACCTAAACATAGCGAGAACGAGAGCGCGATGTGGCACTGCTGCCTCCAAGCGCCATGGGGAGGAGTGCCGGCTGCGCAGGCCGTACCTTCCGTGAACGAGTGCTGCTGTCCGCCGAGGTCGTAGAAGTAGCGGTCTCCCTTCTTGAGCCGAGCGAACTGGTCGCCGACGATGCAGAGGAAGGTGTGGCCGAGCAGGGCGCCAGGCACCGGGCGCTCCGCAATGCCGGCCACGAAAAGGTCAATGTCGTCCACGGACCGGTAGATGGAGCGCATCCGGTCCACCACCTGCAGGAGGGAGGGGGGGGGGGGGAGTTGACAGCCAGCGACGGACACACCACGCCGGCCAACCCGACCAGCCCGATTAGTTTGCTAATGGCTGCCATTGCCACAAGCTGCTACCTTGTTAAGCCGGTACTTGCTCCCAGCTGCTACCTCGTTAAGCCGCTGAAGTCGGTTGGCATGGTTTGTGTTATGATTCATAATTTATTTTCGCACCAGTGAAAACGGAAGCTTGACGGTTGGAATCCTTTGGCATTTCTGGTCAAAGTTCATGCAAATAAAATCCCAATCGGGCATTCTACAGACCTATATGAGTAATGACGAGGCCATCAGCACGGTTCTTATGTCACGGAGCACGGCCTTTGGCTCCCAAATTAATATTTTCGTTTATTCTATATTATCTCTAAGTGCTGCGAAACATGGTAGGTAATTTGAAAGGTCAAGGATTTCAGTAAAATGCTAATTTTAAAGCTCTATTTTCTAGTCCAACAACTCTAAATGACAGCCATAATGACGAGCGCGAGACGGTTCGTCAGCAAGACATCAGACATACGCGCCAGCACCGCGCCGTGTGCTGCAGCAGCGGCCGCGGCTCCTCGCCGCGCGCTAGCCACGGCCTGCACGCTCACCTCGTTGGGGATCTCGCCGTACAGGTCCTCGAAGCGAGAGGCGCGCTGCAGACCGCACTTCTGGCGCATCTCGTTGTAGGAGGGGATGCCGTGGTCGCGGCCGCGCTGCACGTTCAGCGCCACCAGGTCCATGCCCTGGGCGCCGCCCGGCGGCTGGAACAGGTGGTTCTTCACGTCTTCGATGACGCTGCGGGCAGGCGGACCGCGTGGCGTCAGTCGGTGCATTTGCACGGACACTTGGGTGGCGATCGGCGGATGCATACCTAACTGAGGAGCCCCTCAGTCACAGCAGACCTCTCGCCCAGCGACGGCATGCATACCTAACTGAGGAGCCTCTCAGTCACAGCAGACCTCTCGCCCAGCGACGACGGCGGGCCGTGTGCAGCGATTGAAACTCATTATTCACATACAGACACGAGTCAACACATGTGTGATGAGCGTTTCCACACAAGCACCGGTTTGCATGCGAATGTCACTTTCCATTACATCGGCCAGCAGCCACCACGCGAGTTACTGTAACGAGCGCGGCATACTGCGGAGACACTCGCTGACGGGACAGCACTGACTTCTCATCGAAGCGCTGCGAGCGCTGCAGGTAGAAGCCTCGCGTGACAGATTCCAGGATGTTGGGCCGCCGGCTGAGCAAGCTCGGGTTGTTGAGTACGTCGCGGAGCTGGATGGCGCCGCTCTGCGACCGGCTGTCGCGGAACAGCCTGTTGGCACGGACATCACGCGATGCTAGTACAGATACCGACCCGGGACTAGCTCCAAACAACCAACAGCTCGTGCGCAGTAAATACACGGCCGGTGGGTAGCTGAACCACTACCAAAAGGACGCAAGGACGGTGTCGTTACTTGTCCAGGGCAAGCTGCTGAGAACAGGCAACAGCTAACATCCGTTAACCCGCGAGTTATCTCGCCATCACCAGTCGCGAACACGCCGGGGCCGGCTGGCACAGAGCGGTTGGTCAGTAGAACAGGGAATGCGCCGCGCCCATACTGAAGCCGTTCCGCGAATTCCCGCTCCCAGAACTGGCCGTCAAACGGCTGCGCGATGAAGACATACACGAAAAACGACTCAGCTATCGCTGCGTCACGGAACAACCTGGCGGCACGATTCAGCATAATGCCACCCTATTAACGCATAATTACAAGCCGACGTTCCGCCCGCACGGGCCCGTTGCAACATCGGCTTGCCGAAGTGAAACGTGTCGTTATGCAGTCACGTGCATAATGAGGAAACTCAGCGTGGCCGGGCGAGCGGAACTGACTAACATGAGAGGGGGGGGGGGGGGGGAGCAGCCGGACCCGGGCCGGGGCGGCGACGGACCACTGCACACCGGCTGCGCCCCGTTTGGTCAGCTGGGCACGACGGCTGCCGCGTGCAATCCACTGCCGCGCTCCAAACTACCACAATGGTCGGAGATGGGAACAACGATCCGATCTGTTGATTCATTTCGCCTCACTTTAAACAACAAACCGTCCATGGGTCTCAATCGGCAATGCGGTCGGTGGGGTTCAGCGTGGTCATATAGCGTCCGCCTGGTACTGCGTTGACATACAGCTATGATGCCATTCAGTACAACGGCTCCAGACGAGAACGCTCCAGTCTCGTGAACCTAAGTGCCAGCGCACGGTCGGTCGTTTTGCCGCGGGAAAGTGTGACGCTCCACTTGGGCCGAGCATGAGACCAGGCACGGATGGTGTGCCTCACTCACTGGACCATGTCCTGGATGAGAGTGTGGCCGAACCGGAAAGCGGCCGTGCTGAACTCGTTGTTGATGGACGGGTTGATGTCGGGCCGGTAGTCGAAGGAGTAGCCGCTGCTCTTGGTCTTCAGGTCATACACCTCCATGAACTGGCGACCTGCCGGTGCACACGTGACAGCCATTCAACTGGTGTGGCGAATCCCGGTCGGCAGCGTGGTGAGCAATGCACTCAGGGGACAATTATGTAGCCCACCATCTCGAGGTCCTTAGCCATCCGGGATCCCTAACCGACCCAGAGTTTCTGAACTCTTCCTGTCCCGCAGATCAGGAGATCCCTTCGATGACCCCACGGGGCCTTTTGGGTCGGGTGGGCAGCGACGGTCGCTTCCTCCCAAGACCTCACCCGCGCCAATGCTGACAGCAACACGACAATTACTGTCTGGCGAGGGAGGGGGCAAGCTCTGCAGCGATTGCCTTTTCAGAGTAGCGCAAGGGTACGCTTATAGTGGCACAGTCGGCTAACAGGTATGCTAAACGAATCTGACAAAACAGACAGCTCTCCACGCACATACTTGGTAGCGAGTGAGACGCAATCGGGCACGGTGCTGTTACGACCACGTGCAGTGGTAAGCGCATGCGTCACAGCGAAGTACGCCGTCGCAGGTATCGAAATGCCAATCGCGCTCTGGAAAATTCAAGCTTAAATTAAATCAAAATGAGTAGAGCAGTCTGGGAGCCACAGTTAATGAGTAGAGCAATCTGGGAGCCAAACTAAAGCGTTGACCACAGCCGTTGACCAGCGCCGGGCCGCCGCGTCAGGCCACTGACCGAGAACGATGGGCAGCCACTCGTTGTAGTTGATGTGCTGCCACTCTGCGGTAACGATGCGACGCGCCTCCTGGTACAGCTGCTCGTCACTCAACTGGCGGCCGGCGCGACGCGACTGCTCGTCCAGCGCGCGCGCCACGCGGTTGTGCTCGCGCATCCAGATGGTGTGCATCACCGTCAACTGCAGGTTCTCGTTGACGCGCACGTCGCCGGCCTTGTAGCAGTCGGCGCCCGTCTCCTTGGCGAAGCACTCTTCCAGGTCGGTGGTCTCGAGCGGCAGCGTGCCCGGCTGCGACTGGCTCAGCAGGCCGCCACGGAAAGCGCGCAGCGCCGCTTGCTGCTCGGCGTCCGAGCCGTAGATGTGCGACGCGTCCATGTAGTGGGTCAGCGCGTTCATCTGCTCGGCGTAGCCGAAGTTGCAGTCGGGCCGCGGCGCCGGCAGCGAGCGCACGAAGTTGAGGCAGGTGCGGCCGAACCTGTGGCGGGACAGGGCCTGTCGGTGCGGCTCGGCAGCCGCCGGCTGCCCGGCTCATACTGCCGACCTGTGCTGCGCGTGCGCACTTAAAGAGTCGCACCACGCGCTATACTGCGGGGGCAGAGCTGTCGTAAGCGGTCGCAGGCGGTGCCAAATTATGAGGTGGGGGACAAAGCTAGTGTTCTGGGGTGAATCAGTGAACCGACAGCCTCGGGCCACTAGCAAGCCAAGAAAGGCCCCCTATCCCTCCTCCATCTCCATTAGCGGCACCTCTGGGTAAAAGACAGTACGCAGTGCGAAATAATTGAATTGCAGCGGTCGACAGCCGGGTCACACGCGCAAGGATCATACTGCGAGGTCACGCTGTGCCGGCGTACCGTGAAGGCATGCTGCAGAGATCTGGCCGCGTATGATACTGTGTGGGTTATACTGCGAGGATTATACTGTGTAGTGCGTAGTTCAACCACACGGCTTTTCACGTGCGGAATGCTGCAGAGCAATACTATGGACATTGTGGGAGGCCTTTTGCTGTTATACTGCACTGACCATGTCCGGTAAGAACAGGTGGACAGATGTGCCCGCACAGCGCTCGTCGCAATCGCAGGTGCGTTTCTCAGAAACATCCGACCGTACGCCCCGGCCCCGGGCGTGCAGCAATGGAATGCTGACAGACAACTGCGGACTCAGTATGAGACATAATATCTTAATGCAAACCCATGACGTCAAAGACGAGAGCAATCCCAGTTTTAGGCATCGTCGTCCACGACACACTGCGGGAGAAGTCACAACTCACTTGGAGAAGAAGGGGTCGAATTGAGAGACGGGGATGGGGAAGCACTGCGGGTGGCGCAGGTCCACGGGCAGGTCACGGCCGTGCTCGTCGCAACACTCGATGCCTGAACGGCCCTCTGAAACATGCACACAGTCGACGTGTGAGGTCACTTGACGGCGAGCGGGAATGCAAAGCGGCGCTGTCAAGGTCAAGCGCAACGACACGGCATTCGCCGCCTTAGCCTTGACCGTTTTGCGGAACAGTGTCATGATACCTCTCGTTCGTACATATACATAATACATCAAGATGTATGCAAGCGTTTAAATTGCAAAGCATAAATCCCGCTTAAACAAGGGCGTCGAAGTGTTATTCCGTGTATGCAGAACACTTCACTGCGTGAATGGGTGTTCAGGCTGGGCGGCACTTACGAAAGCTGTCTGTCTGCGTCACGTCAGCGGCAAAGCCAGAACTCATGTCATATAAAGTGGTGGGAGAAAGTTTCAGCATTATGGCGACGCACCATCAGCGTTCTTCACGGGTGAAGTGCACCGAAACACATGTATGAAGTCGGCCACATGACACATCCAACGTCACTGCTGCCGGCCTGCACTGACCGAGCCGGAAGATGGGCGAGATGGAGAGGTCGTGGTCCAGGAACTGGCCCCAGGTCATCACACTGATGGTGACGTCCGGATAGGGCGAGTTGGCGGTGCTGACCACGATGTTACTGACGTCCCGCGCCGACGGCAGCGCGCCGCCGTCGGACGCCACGCGCGGTGTGAAGATGCCGTTCTCGTACGCCGGCGCCAGGATACGCTGCAGCGCCGTGCGCGACATGCCCCAGGCGGCGTTGTTGATGTTGTTGCAACTGCCGTCAGCGCTGCGGTACGGCGTGCCGGCCGAGCAGCGCGGCGGACTTGGGCACGTCTGGTTGATAATAGTGTTGAGCACGCTGAACTGCTGCAGACCGAAGCCGCCCTGATCCGGAGTCAGGCCGAACCTGAGGCGCGGCCGCAGACTATTAGCAGACTGTTAGCCACCCGCCCAGCCTTCGCCCCGAACGCTCCCCTCGTGCGCTGCAGCAGCTCTGACGTCACGCATGGAGCCGATTAGTGAAACGCCGAACTTCGTTCAGACGTCCCGAGGTCAGATTTTATCGGCAGGTCGCGGCGGACTCAAACACTGCCACCTGGCAGGGGATTACCCTGACGATCGCACCCCATGCATGTATACTATCCGAGTGATGCATGTGCAGGACCCACATGTGACAGACGGTGACAAACCTGTCTGTCAGCAAATTTTGTATTCCGAAATCGCAGCCATTCCTTGGTGAAATACGGGCAGCAGGTCCGAGGTAGCCCGAAACTGTGCATACGTGACCTGTGTGCTGCTTGACTTCATCACTCAGCTAGAGCTACACCAGGTATTGCTAAAAGCCTGTGAAGTCGCCCGCTTGCGTTGACGGGCCTTATGTTTGACTAGAACGTTCAGAGTTAAGTGGCATGTGACACACGTCAACGGTGCCAGCGGCGTAACAGGCGCACGCAGCAGGCGGGTGGCGCGCGTCCTCCCGGGCCGACTCACTCGTTCAGCAGGCCGCTGCCAGCCTCCGAGTTGAAGAGCGCTTGGCTGCCGAGCTCCAACGCCTTCTGCGACGTCTTGAAGAAGTTGAAGTGGCCGGCATCGGGCGTGTTAGAGCGCACGACAATGTTGCGATCGAGCAGCATCCTGCCCATCTGGCGCTGCTGGTCCACAAACCTGATACCCTTGCGACAGGCGCCGTTCAGCTGGTTATTGTCAAAGAACCTGCAGCAGAGTAGCGAGCGTTTGCTTCAGTTGGTCTGGGTTAGTGAGCTGGTAGCAAGTGTAGATTGGAGGTTCTTTCCAGACTAATCATTGGCGCTTCCAGTGCCGCACATTCGCCAGATTGCATTACCTTCACTGTTCACAATGCCGCCGCATCAATCAATGATTTTTTTTGTTTGCTAAAACTCTTAAATGAGTGTGACATTTAATCGCAATTCGTGTGACAATTCAGCGGGGCAAAAGTAAGTGACAAACCGTTCATGAACGATAGAGAGGATGCGTCTTGCACAACGACAATGCTGCTGCTCACCTAATATCAACGTTCTTGAATGGCTTCGTGAACGGATTTCTGATGCGGTTTGCGGGTGATGCTGAAAACATGCATACAAAGTCACGATTACAGACACAGCAACGGAAGCAATGAATGTCAGCCAAGTGTGCACCGCTGACAGTAGACCACAACCAGCTACATCAGCTTCCCACACATTGCATCTCACACGCTGCGATTAGCAAACAGAAACCTCACTGCCTGCTGGATGGCAACCAATGTATCAATTTTAAGAGCCCCCTTCGAGCACTTCAGTCTATTACATGCTGCATGTTTACCTATCTGCCTGGGCTCCAAGATGTGTCCGAACGTGCGTCTAACAGTTCGTCGTTTTCATCGCCCAATTTACTAATTAAAGACCAAAGAATTCGCTCGGGTAACATGTGCAGGTAAAAGTGGGAAGAAAAGCAAAAGTGGGAAGAACGTTACCTTTAACGGTGTCACAAACCCCATCATAATCTTAAACTTACTTGAGGATTCTGATGCAAGCAACAGGAAACGCTTAATGGTCGCACAAACACTAAGTGTAGAGCGTGCAAAAATTGAAACAAGTCAGATTAAAGTAGGACCAATTTGGGATTAACAATTTAATTGACCATTAACGTTATTTGGAAGCAAAATTCCTTATGTTGAACACCCAAAGCTTACTTTGCGCCATATGCATGTAATTAAGATACAAATTTGGAAAAGGGGCTTATCTGTGAGTTAACAGGAATCGCACCATAAATCAAGTGTCACTGAATTTCGTTCCGTAGATCCGCTCCTCTCATCCTCAATCATTCGTGTCTGCCACCATACATCGCCGGAATAGATCTCTTCAAGAAATCAAACTCTATGTTATGCAACGTCGACTATCACTTCATGAGAAAAAAGTCCTCGGACGTGTCTAACCTAACCCTTCCCTTATCTTCATGAATGCATTGAGCGCTTGAAACACCTCTCATGTACTACACTCATTGGGCGCTTGAAACACCTCTCATGTACTACAGCCATTGGGCGCTTGAAACACCTTTCATGTACTACACCCATTGGGCGCTTGAAACACCTCTCATGTACTACACCCATATAACTGGTCTCAGGAAAGTTCATTTGGGCTGAACAAATATTACTCGGTGCCATCTTTGGCGAAAATCGGGTAGAGGGAATGTCCTAAACCGTAAAGGCACTTCTAAAATAGTATTTCAGGAGCTCCGGCCTACAGAATTGGGGAACGATTGAGGAACATCTTTGAGGCACAGAAAACGATAAGGAAATGTTAGACGCCCAGCTATACCAGATTATACTTTTAAACACTAGAATATGCAGGTGACCCATTAAAAATCCGACAAACGTAAAATGCAGTGCACCACGTATTCGTGTGGCGACGATCTTGTGAGCTCAGACAGATCGCATGTCCGTTACGGCGCATTTTTCAGCATCAGGACTGGCTGCACTATAGCTCCGCCGCTTAAGGTACTAACATTGTTACAAACTGGGCAATGGCTACTAAAAATTGTCGTAAACGGTACTCCGCTAACCAAGAAGGCATGCCAGTGTTCATAACAGAGCTGTGGCGTGATAACATTACGTCATCCGAGGCAAAGCTGTCTGATCGAGACCCACATATGGAAGAGTCGTTACCGATGACGACAGGAAAATGGCGGCTTGGCTGGGCCAACCCGCCACTTCAGGGGTGCATGCAGACTGTGCAGTGCGTCGCGCCGGACCATCAATGGCTTGTAACATCAGCCACTGTTGCCCAGCACGGGCCGATTGGAACTCAGCCAGTCGGCACCGAAGAGGTCACGACCGAACCGTTCTGAGGAGCGGTGAAGAAAGACGGTCGCGGCCCAGTTCTGGCAGTAAGAGACGACAGCGCCCTTGCCCAGGCGATGCAGTACAGGAGCGGCACTGTTCTGACAGAGGCGCACGTCGGCGTAGCCGCCAGGATCGCTGAGATACGGCCGTAGTAACTCTTGGGCATGTCTGAACAATATCTGTTTTGTCATTTAACAATAACCATTTAATTCTTTTTCATTTTGTCATCATAAAGCGTTGAAATGTTTGCATTTTTGACCCAGCAACCTTTCACCTGAGATTACGGTACTGTGGAGGCGGCCATAGCATCGGACGCGCCTTGTTGCGGCGTACGCCCCTGCCGTGACGGACGCAGCCCAGTCCTGGCAATGAGGAGGAAGGATGCACCCTCCTCGCTGTCTAACCTTGACAAGAGCCATGAGAGGAAAAGGCTGAATCCCCCCCGCCCCCATCTTCGTCGGATTCTTGTCGGCTTTTCCATGGCAGAGAAGCTAGCATAACGATTTCCATTTGCCTTTAAATGGAATCAAGCACGCCACTCGCAGACAAAATCTTAGGCTTGTTGAGCACAGAGAATTAGCAGGCTATTAAGCTGCGGGTTGAGCATCAGACAATGCGAAGAAATCGATATGCCAACACACATCATATGCAGACATTATTTCACATAGGAAGAAACGATCTAACATCACTTAAATTCCTACGAGGATTTTTTGCGACCTACAATCACCACGCAACTGAGGTTTTTCCAACTGTACGCCATCGAGAATCACAAAGAGGACGGACTTCGTCCTTCCCAGATCGAACTATCTCAGAGAACAACCGGTGCGCGTGTTTGATCATTAAGGTTTAACGAAACCCGCAGCATTTAAGAAGGCGTCGACACCTCCCACGCTGATTGCTGAGGGAACGACGAAACTCTGGGGCGGGTCAGGGTCGCCACCGCAAAGGGCAGCATCACCTTCACATGGCAGGATTGCCACCGCAGGGCGGGGTCACCATCCCAGAACACCAGGGGCCGTCGAGCGCACCACGGAGTTGTCCGATCGCTGGCTGTCGCCAGTCAGGATCGCACACCGACGCGGCCCGTCCTTCTTTGGCATTCGTAAACGGCAAGTTTGCAGGCAAAGCTGGGCTAAACCCAACCTGAGTGTAATTCCATCTAGCGGCCTTAGTTTAGATCTCTCAGTGGCGGCATGATGTCATGATCTACCGGAGTTACATCACTAAAGCCTTTTCCTAATGCTGCCGAAAACAGCTCAGGAAATACCGCTTAACCTACAAAGTAGAAATGTTGCGGCATATTTTCGTACCCGTGGTATATGGGCGATACAGTGCCGTTATGGTCCGTTGGTCCGTTCTGTACACACGGCTGCGGCCGGCGCTCTCGGCTCAAAAATTGCTTTAGAAGATTTGGTCTTATTCAATCGTTCAATACATGTATGTCGCCGTACCAGTTCCGCTGCGAATTTGGCGCCGTTTGCCGACGAAGACCAAACCTCAATGCAGCGGTGCAGGGTTCTGCCCCAGGGCCAACTCCCCGCTATAGGGCAGGATCCTACCCCACGACTAGCTCCCAACACAGGGAATGACCGAGCGTCAGTGCGGCATTGCAGGGTCTTGCCCCAAGATTAACTTCCCATTATAGTCCAGCGTCCTGCCCAAGGGCCAACTCCCCGCCTCAGGGCAGAGTCCTGCCCAAGGGGTAACTCTCCGCCTCAGGGCAGGGTCCTGCCCCGAGCCCCAGTGCAGCAGGGCGAGGTCCTGTCCTAGAGCTAACTCCCCGCCTCAGGGCAGGGTCCTGCCCTGAGCCCCAGTGCAGCAGGGCGAGGTCCTGTCTCAGGGCTAGCTCCCCGCCTCAGGGCAGGGTCCTGCCCTGAGCCCCAGTGCAGCAGGGCGAGGTCCTGTCTCAGGGCTAGCTCCCCGCCTCAGGGCAGGGTCCTGCCCCGAGCCCCAGTGCAGCAGGGCGAGGTCCCGTCCCGGGGCTAACTCCCAGCCACATGGAGGACCGAGTCTCAGTGCAGCAGGGCAGGGTCCTGCCCCAGGGCTAACTCTCTGTCACAGGGCAGGGTCACATGGCATCGCCACCGCTGCAGAGTAAGGTCACCCCCCCCCCCCTGTGGTAAGCCGTCCATGAGGGGGGGGGGTCTAAGTGGGAAGTGGCGGCGCATTATGCCCCCTCCCCTCCCCCTGCAGGTCGCTCACGTCTGGCGGAAGGTCAGCGTCGGAGGGGAGCATTGCTGGCGGCCGTCGCCACTGATCCCAGACGTCACGCGTGATTGGCTGAAGGTCATGGCGAGGAGGGGACGCCAGGGAGCCGACAGCGGTTCGGAGGTCCCGACGCCGGTTCAATGGCACTTTTGAATACCAGACGCGACTGGAAAAGCCCATTCTCTGTGACGACTCGCGAAGAGAATGACGGTGTTGCGTGACTCAGGATCACGCGATCCTTCACAGTCACGACTGAATGCCACCCCGCCACGGGCCACTACTCCGGGAAACTCCGACCAAATACCCGGCGGCGCCGAGCTCAGCCGAACACAGCTGCTCAGAAGAAAACAGCCTTCTCCATGCTGACGGTGCTTGGCGCGGCCAAGCGAGAATGAGTTGAGATGAATGAATGAGGGTATGACCTCGCCTGGAGGAGCCGTCTGTGGTGACGATGGCTGACCAGTGACGCCCTCCACGGCACACCACTCCGCGGACGCTCAGACCCGGCAGGCGAGGCCGGTATTCTACGCCCTCCACGGCACACCACTCCGCGGACGCTCAGACCCGGCAGGCGAGGCCGGTACGTTGCGTGGCAGCATCCTGGTCAACGGAGAACAGGACCTCAGGGGCAGGGGCGCGGCGGATGAGGCCGGGTCAGAGTCAGCTATGCTATGGGAATATGTCATGTGCCCAGATCAGTTGGAAGATAGGTTATATCCGAAGCAGTGACGAATGCGATCGGTCTAGCATTTGTGGGCGGTCGATACTCTTCAGTCACGGCACCGGTCAGCCCCCCCCCCCCCCCCCACACACACTTGTGCCGGGAAAAGATCACACGATGTCAGGGTGAAGAGTGGCTTTTTCAGAGGTGTTCAGACCAGAATACTGGACCTCAACCAGACTCAACCGGTGGGCCAAGCAAGGCCCGGCGCTGAGACCGGTCAGATTGACGGGGCCGACTTCGCGGCCGGTGACGGCGCGGACTCCTTGTCCGGTAACGGAAGGTATCCCTGGACCACCTGCCTGGGTCTGCAGCGGAGGGCATCACTGGACATTGGCCAGATTCAGTTAAGAAGCCCTCTTTAGGTCCCCTTACTCAATCTACCCTCCACCCATTGTGCTGGGCCCGATGGATAGACAGCCGTCTGTTACACATTCCTAATCAGTTCCACCCATTCGTCATTCAGCCGTATGCATTTTTCTATCACTTCAGGTCTAAAATATGGAAAAACTTCAAGAAAGAAAAAGCTGCAGCTGTTGCTGTCGAATATTACACGGAATGCGTATCCTGATCCCCTTCCTTGACCACAGGTAGCAGGAATTTCCATTTTCCTCGATGACAAAAAAGTAACGAATTTGGACGAACTGAGCTGCGCTGACGGCTCACAGGTGCACGGATGCGGTCTGGCGGTATTGTTAAGCTGCCTTTGCATGTCGGAAGAGGGCCGGACTTCTGGCTCTCTCTCGGACATGAAAGCGTGACGAGCAACAAATATGTCAAGCACCTTGAGTCGATGGTGAATGGTTCCAAGGTCTAGCGTTTTCGTCACGCCACTCAGCACCAGCAGTGGCTTACAGGAATGGCGGCACGCCTATGGATTACAATTATCCCTACCTCCTAGCGATAAATTGGCTGTGGATATGGCGTTTACAGTGCACCCTTGAAGCTCGCAGCTGGACGTCAATTATCCACGCGGCGCCTGACTCACTGGACACGCAGTGCCGAACAATTCCTGGTAGACGGAGCGTGCCGCCGTCCAGTGAACAAATGGGGCACAATGCAGTGTTCGGGTCTCTGTGCGCGCTGCGCAGTGTCCGTATCACGGTTTGGCAACATTCTCGATCGCGGAACGCCTGCCAGCCTATGATGAAATCGGCCTGCGTTCCGCGCTCAACACTCGTCTGTTACGTTTATGGCAGACGATGCTGAACGACGAGGTGCATTTGATCGACATCTCTCGTCGTCATAGCGAAGGCTTCACCCAGCGTGCTTTTTGGAGCGTGAGTTTGTTGGTAAGATAACTGGCTGAAATTAAGGATAATACGGAATTCTCTGTCATCGCCGGACCCCAGCCAAGCCGATTGCCAAGCCAAGTCACGCCAACAAAGGGTGACTCGACGGGCCGTGAAGCAGCGTGGTGTGAAGATGATCATCCGGCCATGGTGCCGTCGGGCGCACGCCAGACCAGATAACTCGCCTGGCTTGGAGCTCTCCACACGCCTCAGCCAACGGGAGCAGCCCCAGCCTCACCGGGCGCCTTACCACAGGTCGTGACGCAAGAGGTGACGGGGTCGCCGTACCCGACCGCGCCAGGGTCGGGCCGCCCCGCTACGTCAGCCGCCGCCGATCGGACGGCGCCATTGTCAGCGCCGCCCGCGGGCCGTCAGCTTCCTCCCGTCAGCTGGTCGGCCGCGTTGAGTAACGCCGCGTGATGGTCGTGACGCACGGCGCGCTTGGCACGGCAGCTGGAGATGGGGATGCCGCTGCTGCCGCTGCTGCTGCCGCTGCCGCTGCCGCTGTCGCCGCCGCGGGTGCCGCGGGCGCTGATCCCGCCGCCAGCCGACGACGGAGCGCACAATCGCCGCTGACTTGCAGAGACGCGGTGGGGAGGGCGGCTTGGCCGGTGGCCAAATCCCAGCTCCCCGACCATGCTTCTCGCGAAGTCCGATAGGTCGTGACAAGCGTCAAATGAGCGAGACGCAATATTGTAAGAACCGTCTCCATGAACCCTAGCCCACAGCGCGAAATGTCTACCACTCCATTCGGATTTTCCCGCGTAAGGCTGTTTCAAATTAGTGATTCAGGCTGCATACAAATAGATGATCTAAGGTAATATCTGCACATACAAATGATCGGTTGGGGTTCACTGTAATCCTCCATGGCTAAATTGCGCCTCCCCAACACATTTCGAATGTTTCCATTTCGAAACATCTGACGTAGTGCATCCGCTAGAAACGGCTCGTAGTCGGCGAGTAAGCCCTATCCCCTGATGACGCTGATTATCCGTCAAATGACTACGGTGACGTGAAATGATTGCTGGTGAACATTCTCGATACCTGCTGTGTCTTAAGTGGCAATGTGGCCAGCACGACTGCGTCTTGTGGGTTCCAGATGGCGGACATGCTGAATGACGGACGGAATAACGGACATGGCAAGACAGGACGGAACATGAACGGAACATGACGGAATGGAGCATGACATGGCAAGACAGGACGGAACAAGAACGGAACATGACGGAATGGAACATGACATGGCAAGACAGGACGGAACAAGAACGGAACATGACGGAATGGAACATGACATGACATGACAGGACGGAACATGAACGGAACATGACGGAATGTTGGACATGACGTGACATGACATGACGGAACATGACGGCCATCACGGCCATGACGGAATGTTGGACATTACGGAGCAATCAAGACGAATTCTGTATTACCATGCTTGCAAGCAGGCAAAAAAAATCCATCTGGGTAACGAGGGTTAAGACGAGTCATCCAACTTTGCATAGGGTGATTGTTTATCATCTCGGACGGCACAGAACGCACCACCAAGGATTATCAACTGACTTTCCTGGCAGAATGTAATGCATGCCCGCAAGTTCGTTCTATAACGCACCACTTATAGAAGAAAAAATTGTTTGCGATTCTGAGACCAAAAAGATCAATCTAACAAAAAATAAATGTCATTTATCAAACTGGCACATAGGGGGCCCGGCAACTAAATGAGTTGGTTCGGTTGCACAACGGACCCCGAGCAACCGGTAAGTTGCTAAACGCTATAAAACTCCCATGAAATGCATGGGAAAACATAATGTAACGGGTGGTCGCCGATTCCACGAGGGCTTATTGTATAAAATGCTGCGAAACTGCTCCGACGATTATTGCACGAACTACCTTCTCCAAAACCAAAACCTCACTGGAGGGACGGTCTTGACTGAATCCCTTGCTATAGTTGCCTGGAGCTCTCTCAGCGAGACGTTTCCAAAATAATTGGGAGGACACATTAGGTCAGCGTTACATCCGTGAGCTCTAGGATATGCCATATCTCCGTAAAAGTATGGGAGGAGGCACTCATATCACAAAACATCGAATTGTTTGTTCAATGCTCCTATTGGGCGGCGCGCGTGGAGGGCGGATGTGGTACAATGACCGACATGTCGTTAATAACGAGCTAATCACCTCGCCTGACGCCCAGCAACAGAAGGGTATGCGAGAGGCTGCGGATGGCGGTGAGTTCCGGATCTGGTTAGACGCCTCATGCGGGCGGGCACCCGCTCACGCCCCGGCAGCTGACTGTCGGTGGCGCCGTGCCTGACCAGCATCGCGGCGGCGGCGGCGTCACGAATCGCCGCCGTGTGACGTCGCGCTAATGGCGAGCGCTCGTGGGCGCGGGCGGGCGAGGCGATGGCGATCTGTGAGGCGCGTCACGACCTCTCGTTTGGCGGTGCCCTAAAACGCGCCGGCGGCGGGCGGGGACGCCGGCCGACGTCGGCGAAACTTGCGCAGGCGTGGCCGGGTCGAGGTCGCCTCACCGACCGTGCCGCAGCCCGCCGCAGCCGCCTGTCGCAACTCGTGTGGCGGCAGACGGCGCCGGCGGCAGTCGGTCTGGGCCGTGGCCGGAACTGCCGGCGCCGGCGCCGGCGCCGGCTGCGGCAGGTACGTGTTACACGGCCGGTGGCGGAGAGCGAGCCCCGGCCCGGACCGGGTCGCTCCCTCCGGACGCGTCTCTGGCGGCGGGTCCGTCGCGTCCGGGACAGGGTTCGGGAGCTCGCCACTGAGCGCGTGTCGCTCTGTTGGACAGGATGTCTGACAGACATCGACCGAACGCCAAGCCTAGCCAAAGCTCCGGTCAAGGGTGCGTAGCTAATAAAACGAGGGCGGGGCAAACCAAACTCATTGACAAATTTTGTGTTTAATTGATGCCAGAGGTGGACATTGTCAGCCGCAATTATGCCCATTGTAATTTCGGATATCATGTATGATGTTGGCCTATCCGTCATATGATCAAGCCCACGGGACGCCTGGAGCGGCGTGGAAGGAGAGAGGTGGTAACAGGTGTCGAACTCGTCAGGCGTAATGCAGGTGGTGCTTAAACTGAGTTGGTGAAGGCAGACACCTCCCGATCGACTATTGATTAAATCAACAGGACTGCACGCCTGTAGGTTTTTCATGGCCCAAGTCTTCAAGCTCAGGCTGTGGGGTTGTATATTCGAGATCTGTTAAGGAAAAGGCTACACTGGCCGCTTGCCGGTCGATTACTGGCGAGATTGTGGAATAAGCAGTTTTCAGTTCCGCCAGCCAGCTGCAGTCAGTACATTCGCAAACATCACCTGGCCGGCTTAACGTACTCATCGGTTCGGATTGATGAAAGCCATTATCAATCCTTAAACACGCCCAAAATGGATACATGGTTTTCGCATTCGAACGCGTGGCCGTTTGCAAACACTGATGCATGGGCTCGTCCATACGATTGTTCATTTTATTTGCTCTCAAGACACGTTTGGGAAATGCCGCTGCGAATTCGGGTAATCAAGTCTGGACCCAGTACCGACCCGTATTGTACAGGTTGTTTTTAATTATTTGAAAAATCTTCTGTTTCCACGCTACGCCTAAGCAGACGAAACCGTAGTTATATTGCGATGCTGTTGGAAACCCTTCCCTGGCCAGGCAGCTTGCATGCACATGACCGACTACTTCTACAACTGGGAAAACATTTAGTTTCTAAGAGGCGTGACGGTGGGTCCAGTTCCGCCAGGAGCTGTCCAATGCCGTCCAGCAGCTGCACCAAGATTTGGGCTAAGCCCTCTACGATCTTTGCCTTGATCCCAATCAAATGACCCTCTACATATCTCCATCCGAGCTGGTTAAACTGCCGCCTACTGTCTTTGCGCATGTCTTTCCAAGCTTGGCTATTTCAAATTATCTTTGGGAGAACGTTTACGTGTTTTCATCAAAAACTACCGAATATTCTGCCGCCTCCCTCGTTGTTTCCTACCCAGAAGATCAGTGTCATACACCGGTTCTCAGAAGGAAACGTTTGGCCGACAGCAAATCAGACGGTTGTGTAACTAACACTCGTGCAGCGCTAGCATGGTACAGGTTCGAAAACGGGAGCACAGGGGCTGAGGCTAACTCGCATGTAATCACATTCTAATTTATTGCATAGAAATATGGGTTAAGGGTGCACGTGCATGTATTCCATGTGAATGCAGCCACGAACGCTCACCATCTAACGCGACAGCGATATGTCGATCTGATATCAGAGCACTGATACTATTGCTCTGTTTGTGATGTGATCTCAGAACTTTGTTGGCGTGGCGCGCCAAGTGAGCCCCAATGCGGGGATGTGACCAGGCGGTGCTGGGACGTGTCTGTCGGGCGCCCCGCCCTCGGCCCACGCGCAGTGCAGGGCAGCGCTCAGCGAGACGGCGGCGGGCCGCCCACGCCCCGCGGCCCGCCTCGTTCCACGCGCGCGCAATATGCGTCACGAGTCGACGTCGCGCACGGAGCGAGAGAAGCCGTCACGACACGGCAGGGAACGTGCTCGGCCCGTGTGACATGCCCTTCCCCCCACTTCCTGACCCAGCCATCGGCGCGTGGCCTCGAGGCTGTGCCGAGAACGAAATCATCAAGCCACTAATGGCGGTATCTACGAGCTACGGGTGCTAAAGGGAGCTACGTGCCTCGGCAAGTTTTCAGGCGTGCAGCATATTTTGTGGGACACCGGATTGCGAAGTTTCGGCACAACGCCCCTGCACCCACGACCGGTGTGTGGTATCGTGGTGGTGTACGTGGGCACACAGATTCGTCATGCGACCCTTTGTCACGGCGCTGGCGCCCCAATCGCAGCCGTGACGCGTCGGGTGTAATGCGCGCGTCGGCAAGCACTCCGACTGCAAACCAGCATAAGCACGTGTAGGACACGCCCGTGAAAGCGAACCGACGATCACGTCGATGACAATTGCCTTGTTCCTTGAAAGACGCTTCAGGTCATGGTCCCGTCAAGGCCAGGCCTCCATGCACTGCACTATTACTGGGCCTTGCCGCAGTACACGCCCTCGTCAGAGGTCCGTGCGACCCCATCCGTCAGCACGGACCTTAGCGCCCAACCAGGGCCGCGCGCGCCGTCGCCGTACTCAAGGCGCTCCATGCATCAGCTCAAGGATAGGTGCCTCGCTGAGGAGATAAGGCACTCAAGAGGGTCGCGGCGGGAGTCCGGCGGCGCGGTCGTGTTACCAAGACCCGCCCACCATGGCTTTCTGACGATCGCAGGCCAATCCATCCGTAACCCAGCGTGAGCGACCCACCCGGCAGGCTTTTTAGCCCGCGCAGATGATGAAGCTTTATTTGCTCACCGAATCGGCTGCCCCGCATACGGAAGATTCTGACGCATAGTTCTTGCGAAACGGCACTCGAAACAAGATGTCAGCAGTGGCGCAGACGATAGGTGCCAAAATCACGAGGAGCCATGCAGCCTTCGAGTGGGAGTTGCTGGCAACACTACGAGCCCGGAAATCCCGGAGGTCAAAGGATTTTCTCGTCACATAATCCTAGACTATCGTTGGGAATTTCAGAAAGACACGTTGTGCGATAAGTTCCTTAGGTGGCCGGAACAAATACCATCCACCCTCCCTCCACTCCCTGCTCCAGCGAATGCGGCTCGCCTTGATGGGATGTTTGGGTAAGTACGTGCAATGTTATCAAGTCCGGGTATTATGTGTAAAGTTCGTGTGGATTCGATATGCCTTCCATGTCATAACGTCTGGGGTTGACTGCCGGATGGAAGTCATGAGTACCCTCATAGCACCAGGTGTACCCAGGAAAGTTTTGACAGGTGATTCGAATCCATATCGCAGTTAAAATAATTCGGTCCTTGTGTTCTCCCCACACACCTATACAAAAGACAACACGTGTCCTATAGAGGCCTATATTTCCCGTCTACCACAAGTTTGGTTCCGCTGCGACCACTGCTACAGGTAGTGCCAATGAGCTGCGATGATGACAAAGACCACTGCTACAGGTAGTGCCAATGAGCTGCGATGATGATAAAGACCACTGCTATAGGTAGTGCCAATGAGCTGCGATGATGATAAAGAGGTGCACAGCCCTCTATTCATCTCCACGTCGATGCAAATCGTCAGCCACATGACATGGTGGCGTCTCCCTCTTCTCATTTTCCCAGATCGATGGCGTAACGTCTGTATGCCTAGCCCGCTTTCAGCCCTGTCGCCTTTTGTCCACCCCGGGCTGTGAACCAGCCTAGGCTCAGATCACTCGCAACTGCGCACCAGCAGGGGAGGAGGCGGCGCAGTATTGCGACATCGCGGCGCGACAATGGCTTAACGTGATAAAAGCTTGATGCAGTGACTGGGCGATCAGTGCGCTGGCAGTCACCACGCAAAACAAATCAAGCAACGCAGACCGGCTGCGGCGGCGAACTAACTGGGCGATCAGTGGGCTGCCCAGTCACCATGCAAAACAAATCAAGCAACGCAGACCGGCTGCAGCGGCGTGCTAATTGGGGAGGACACCAGAAACGTGAAACATAATATAACGATGGTGTTGACCCCACCGATTTGGTTTATGGTGGCCCACGGTCTATCGTAGCAGGCCTTCATGGTTCGTTGCAACGGCGATGTTCAATGAGCTATTTAAGGGAGCTGTCCTAGACTGGCTTGTCTATAAACGTTTCAGTTGCGTCAAAAAGCGCATGCGTCTTGTCAGGTTTGTGTTTACGTTATTGTAAAGCGTGGTGCCGGGCGGTGTCTGGAGAGACCTGATTGAGCCCAGAATCGTAACTGTAATATTCCCCCAGGACCTGGAATCACACCCTGGTATATCCCCATTCGAATACTCCCATTCAGTTCGTGACGAAAGCGCTTACTTACTTATTTACTATAATCAGATTTTTTTACTACTAATTTTTTTAAACTACTATACTACTACTACTTTTAACTACTTTTAACCACTAATAATTGTTCAACTACTACAACTAATTTACTTACTTACTTACTATGAGGACAGGTTGAAAAGTCCAGATTTGCCAACAACAGCGATTTATCGGAAAAAGCTTTAACTGATAATACATTGAACAGCTTAAGTCATACGCAGGCAGTGCAATTTCAAGCACCACGAAGCATAGCTGTTTTTTAAAGATGTGCTTCATTATCTAAGTCCAAGCTGGCGTAGCCCTCTTTCCATACTGCCAAACGACGAAAATGAAAGCCCAAATTTACGCAAACCGTTTCAGCCGATGCAAGAGAATTCGTCCCAAGCTGGCTTAGCCTCCTTCTGATATTGCCAAACTGTTAAACTGGCAGAAGCTCAAATTTATGCAAAACTTTTCAACAGATGTAAGCGAATTCGCATACTAGTGCCGGCGTAATCATCCTTTCGCCTCCTCCACCTCGCTTGCATCCCTGATCAGCCATCGCCTCGGCGTTCCACAGAAACAGAACGTCCTACTGGCTGCGATATCAGGACGAGTCAAGTAGACCTGAGCTCACTGGCTATGGCTCACACCACTCTTTGTGCTTCCCTCAGAAGCGACTCGTGGTTTTCTTTTCCGTTTTGATTGACATGGTTTACTGGTTTAACTTTGTGCCAGTCAGGGGGTCGGTCATATGGTAAAACGGACTGTGGTCCCTATGAAGACCTTATCACATTCATTTACTGATGCTGATCCCGAATGATTCTCATTTCAGATGCATCGGTCAGTAAACATATTGCATTTTTCAACCTGATAGCTTCTGGTCAGATCACGATAGGTACGAACAGTACATGTGACGGGAGAGTGAAAGAACCCAGTTGGCGGTCCTCTGACTTTGACCTGACCCGTCATGGACCTGGCCTTTATTTACCCCCACCGTGCATTTTAGACGCGGAAGAAAACGGTGTTTCGTTCCGTATAGGTTTCAGAGATGTATGAATATGAACAGGGGTTTCACCAGCCGGGCACCGAGATCAGGTGATCGTGAGGACCAGAGATGCTTCTGCGTCACCTCTGATGTTATCAGTAGTGTAAAACGTGTCAACATGGTGCTGCCTGGACGAGAATGACCAGGGCTATCCAGCTCCATTGTCATCTTAAGTCATCTTTTCCGATCATGACGTCCTGTGCCACAGGCGGGTAAAGATCCCGGAGCCTGCGACTGGCGAGATGATGCAGACGTTGCCGAGCCATAGGAGGTGAAAAGGTCTAATGAAGGGAAGAGGCTGCTGCCTCTTTGACCCGGTAAATGCCATCAACATGCTTACGTTTTGATACTCTGCCCACAGCGGGCGTCTAAACGTTGGGAGTTACAAGCCCTTGAAAATTTCTGACACCGAAATTAAGCTTTTAAATCCAGTCTTACAACCCATAGCAGGTCGAAACCAAAGCATGGGCATCTTTACCGCATCCATTATCAAAAGAACACCTAACACCACGTAAGACAGAATGACGCAAATCGATATGCATTGTCATCGGCACAACTGATGTGGTTGTAAACCTGCTTGTACATCGATGGAGTCTGTGATTATCTGCCAGTTCGAAGCGGCGTCGGTCACGAGCATTTTAGGAACTATCGTTACGGATGGTCGAAGGACGCCAGCGCCCCAAGAGTTCCCTTCATTTGCCGTGACCTTGAACGGCCCTGCGTGTTGCCGTACCGAACGGATGTCCATCGACCTGCCCATCGGCAAGAGTCGAATGGGCGAATGAGCGATCTAGATGGGTTACCTGAATTAGAGCTATTTCAACCAGAACGGGGTTACATTTAAGCCATTTCAGGGTTGTGGGATGAAGGAGAATGGATAACGGTGGGACAGACGTACAGGCGCCTGGGGCGCCAACCGCCGACCTCAGCCCGCGGGGTGTGCGATCGTGGTGTGCGTGTTAGGGATCTAGAATGTGGTCGCGTGTAGCCTGTTTCTGGCGCACCGGGTGAAGAGCGCTAAGGCTTGTTACTCTGAACGATGCCACTCGTTGAACGGTGCGTGACTATCTCCATGTGAACAGCAGTACCGTCAGGATTTGCACCAGTTCAGTGAATACAACCGCTGTCAAGTGCAAGTTCCTCGGTGGGAACACGGATCTAAAGAATTCAAGAACGTGATTTCGTTGCGCTACATCACATACAACTACACCAGTTATACCCTTTTCACTGGCAGTGAGGTAGCACCCACAGGTTTGGATGGCAGCAGGTCAATGGCAACATTGTCCTTTCGTTTTAAAATCGTCCGACGTCATCATCAACTAGGAAAACAAGTCTGCAGCAGAAAACAGTGTTCAGAGGCGTAATTTTCCCATAATATTTTTCCACTTGTTTATGGTAATGCATTTCTGTGTCCCGTGTGAGAACCTTCAGAACAATGTCACCAGTGGCGGTTTGGGTGGCATTTCACTGGCGGTCTCTGGTCATCAATGGCGGCCAGCAGTCAGCCAGCCAGCCGCTGGCGGCATTTCGTTCAATTATAATCGATCCAGGGCATTACTTAGCATGATAATTGGGTTTTAATGACGCATCAGACGGCTCAGGTCACCAAGGGTCATCAAATATTTTACGTCGCTCTCCGTTGGAGCTATGAAAGTAGTCATTAACCCGTACCGAGCCTGTTAATACAGCAAGTATGGACGACGAAGATCCAGCAGCGGTCTGCATGTGCGCAGACATTGCTAGGTGCCAGTAGCGGCGTACGTACCGAAGATGGGGTCGCGTCGGCAGCAGAGGCCGGACGAGCCGTCGCCGAGGTCACAGACGGCGGCCGTCGTCTGTGGACTGGTGCCAGACACAACGCCAGAGCAGAAGATGAGCGGCGAGCACTCGCCGCTGCTGCACTGGGCGGCCGGGGCTGTCTCTGAAACCGGCCGCCGCTCTAGGGTATCCACCTCTACCGCTGGGACACGCCCCTGCTGCCGAGGCCTTCTACCTCTACAGGGGCTCCACAGCCCGGACGCGCCTCTACCGCCAGCCAAACGACTCTACAACTCACACAAGCCTCTACAACTGTGACATGTCCCTGCACGTTTCTGCAGCACAGACGAGAGATTGGGTCACACTGTCGCGACTAACGACGCGCTGAGGCCTCTACAGCAAAGACACGCTTTTACAGCCGAGGTACGCCTCCACAACTCAGACAAGCTCTTACAGTCGAGACAGGCAGGCGCGGTTGAGACGTGCCTGTGCGACTCGGACACGCTGAGGCACTCCTTAACAACCAGGATACACCTCTACGGGAGGGGGGCAGGCTCAACAGCCGACACACAGCTACAGCCCGGAGACGTCTGGCACGCCGGGAAAAACATTCACAGCTAAAGCACCTCCTCGCAGTTGGGGCCGACCTCCACAGCACGAACATGACTGCGAGGCTGAGAACGGCACCTGTAGGTTACACACGACAAACACAGACCTGGCTCCAAACCGCCGGTGGCCCAACTACGCATAGTTCAGCTGCCTTTGTCAGTCTGATAGCACAGGGATTTCGGCACGCGGTAAAACGAACGGGTTCATATTATAAGGGGGAGAAACAAGAGCTTCGAGAAATGAGCACTGCTCTACAGGTTGACATCAACACTGCAAAGAAGCGTGTTAAACCGCCGGTCCACGGCAAAAGAAACAAACGTGACCTTCACTGCTCATTGACAGCAGCCTTGGAGAAAGCCTAGTACCGCATCACTGGTCGACCCCACGACGAGCGGCCGACTTGGTGCTCACGTCCATGGAGCACAGCGAACTTCGGGGCAGCGGGCCCCGTACAACTGGTTCAAGCCAACACGGGGAAGAAGAAATAAATAGGCAGGTCAATCAGAGCTCATGCCACTAAACCGGCTGGCACCAACACAGCGAAAACAACACCGACAGTGGGCGTTTAAATTGTTAGAACATTCAGCGGGAGTTACACCAGCATCAATTGAAACGGAAACAGCAGAAGCTCACGGGAAACCTGTTGTATGCACGGCGGCATTCGACGAAGTGCGGTGTATGCAGCCGCTTATTCCGAAATGCTTTCTGCCAGTTATAAAAGACATTTGTGGCACCGATAGGAAGCTGCATTGCTAGAAATGCGATCAGGAGCCATTTCCATTTTCGGAAGATGGTGAATGGTGCCATTTCGGGCGCCTCGGATAATGTCTGTTCCTGAAAATGATTGGGGGTACAAAGATGGCGCAGAGCTGAAATATCATCAAAAATGGTTTTGATAACAACCCTAAATTCTATCGTAGAATCGGCAAAACAAATAACAGCATAAGCCGCCATTTACACGGTGCTTAAATGCCGGGGTGTAGTTCCCAAAGTTGTTAGGGGGGCTCTAGACCCCAACTTTGAAGAGAAAGCGTGCCAAATTCGAGAAGGAATCCGGTTCTGCCGTTTTTTTTTAGGTAAATTCAGCCATCTTTTCTGCTCAGCCCCCCCCCCCCCTCCGACTTATCGTGTAAACTACATTCCTACCAGGTACTGAAGAAAGCTGGAACGGTGGTTTGTACAGTGTGGGTTGCGAGCAGAGCTAGAAGGATGTCAGTATATATATACACAAGCATAAGCAATATATACAATATTCGTCATGGCATGCCCAGGTACAGAGAGGATAGAAAACGAAGGGACCGCTCGATTTTCAGCGCCAAGCTGTAACTGAGCTGTAATCAAGCTGTAACTGAGCTGCGATAACGCTGTAACTGAGCTGTGGTGTTTACATACATTTGATCAAATGCTGTGCGAAGCTACACGCTATTTCATGGCGTGTGTTGTTTGAACTACGTGCGTGCGTCTAGCAAATTTATTCCAAAATAGACGGTTTATTTAGAATTCCGTGAATTCATCAGTGGGTTGAAATAAATCATTCACAAACATGCCATACGTCTATTTCGCTGTCATCGACGACCGATAAATAATAAAGGTCAATTCATGTTGCTTATTAAAGATGCAATCTTCATCCGTTCTCCCCTGACAAGGCTTGAATCTCCAAAGTCAGAGGCGACCGGACAAACCCTCCCGCCCTGGGTATTTATCCGTTCAGCAGACGCGTTTGTGGAGACAGGTATCAAGATTGGAGAGGCGGTGCTTGTTATTTCCTTACAGACATAGCAATGTGATTATGTGATGAACATTGCACTGCTTTAGTCAGGGCCTTTTCCGGTTTATTCAGCGTTATGCTCGCTGTGTGTCCGAACGTCAGCATGACAGTAGGTTAATGAGGCGGTAACTGGCCGTCTGACAGCGCAGCTTCTGACGGCGTGGCAATTTTGGCGCGTCATTCAGCCATGTCTGGCACATGACCATGACCGCGTTAATCATGGACCATGTGGTTCAGTCACACAATTGTGGTTAAGCTTTCATAGTCGTGTTATACCACGCCCATCCTGCGAGTCAGTCTTACACCCAAGGGAAGATAAAATCCCCATTGAAATTGAGTAGCCTGCATCGTGGGGTGAAAATCGAGCGGGGGACAGGACAGAAGAAGAAGCAAACTTACTTGGTACACCATAACTATCCTGCGGAGCTGCTGGGAGGTAGGCCACCGACGGTTGGTGTGCTATCTGTACACCGTAGCTAACTGCCGGCTGCTGGTAGCTGCTGGGCGGCTGGTAGCTCGCCGGCTGCTGATAGCTCTCGGGCGGTGAATAGCTCTCAGGCTGCGAATAGCTCACAGGCGACTGATAAGCCCCGGGCTGCTGATAAGTCGTACGTGGCACATCGCCGAAGCCCTTCCATGCGTAGTCGAGGTACGGGTTAGAGTTGGTGCTAAAGCCGTACGCGGCTCCCAGGTTGTAGGTGCCGTGGGATACGGAATAGGGCGTACCTCGCCCGCTGGACAGGCCGCCAGCGTGTCCCGGGAAGACTATCTGTCGCTTTTGCCGCTCCAGCTCTGCCCCGGCCAGGCCGATGAGCACCACCTGTCGGCACACGCCCACTCAGGTCAGATCAACTCGGCCAGGTCAGGTCAAGGGAGACACAATCACGCACACGCGCACAGAAAAGGGCCGATGCTGGAGGACCTCGCTACACCACACTGCAGGACAGTTACTGGGCTGTACCAATGACTGCGAAGGGCTACTACGAGTTTCTGTCGCTGGGGTTGGCTTAGTTACCGCCGCCTCTATATCTGGAAACAATGCACTGACTGTGCCGACTCTGATGTGAGTAAGCGGTCTAACGTGCGTGAGTGACAGTATAACTGTTCTCATGGACGGTTTTTACTGAGAGAAGATAGACTGTGCTGAGCTAGGTTTGCATATAAAGTCTCGATAAAGGCCAGTTAAAACTTTCACAATGTACGTGTAAAACTTTCACGTGACGATGATTGTAAATCGGGACCAGATGATTGAAAATCTGAGGGGAGGGTACAAACTAAAAGGGTGCTTGCGATCGGTACCCACACAGTACATGAGAGTTATTTCTAGTTTGGGGCCATATGAAGTCAGATGGCGACAAAGTTCTAATTTTAGCTTTAATTGGTTTAATACGCGTTTGTAAGTCACGTTTATGCAGTACTATAAGACCTTGCCGACACTCTTACGCCTGCTGGACATCATGCTAATGGTCCAGAACGATCCAGTTGGGTTGCTCTCAGCGACATTACCAGGGTTCGGGCTAAGGGCACAAACATTAGGCTGAGAGGCGCAAAAATATACAAAGCTGGACAACATCCACTCCGCGGCCTCCCCCTCCTCTTCTGGCGACGCCTATATGGATCTTTTCGTAGGCCATTCACTTTTGGACCCCCGAACCACAGTTAACTGTTCGGTCGCGGAATGTGAGGTCCTGACCGGGACGAGCCAGGACGAGATGGGACGGGTGGAGACGAGCAGGGACAAGTCCGGAAAAATCGGGACGACCCGATGGTATGTCGGCGATTCCAAGTCCCACCAAATTATAAATATAGATTGATTTTATTGAGTGCGAAACTCCGACTTCAATGTGCATTGTCACTATTATTTGACCCACAGCACGGCGATACCGCATCTGGGCTGCCCGATGTCGGGCCCAGTCAGAAAAACTGGACGTGTGGAGCTCTCTGTTTGTATATATACTGATATATTTGGATATATATATATACATATATATATATATATATCCTGAATGAAAGCAACCATGACAATTTTTGACATATCTCTCGGCAAGAATATGTCCGATGGAAAAAGACAGAAGAACTGGTCTACAAGTATTTTTTCAAGCTCTACACGTCCAGTCAGAAAACTGCACTTGTGAAGCTCTCTGTTTGATTATATAAATATATATATATATATATATATATATATATATATATATATATCCTAAATGGAGACACTAACGACAAATTATAACATATCTCTCGGCAAAAATGCGTCCGATGGAAAAAGAAAGAGAAACATGACGTGGTCGCTAAAAAGTCGTTCTTTCTTTGACACAAAGTGGGATTTTAGATGTGAAGGATGCACAACATGATTTCAGACCGGGCCACATCTCGGCGACCCGACGTTGCGGCAATATGAGACCAACGTCGCTGGACAGAAGGGAGAAGGCGCGGTCGTGATGGCAGGATTGGTTGGATGCTGTGGGGCCGGCCACGTGGAGCATAATGAATCAGCTCGTTCAGTGGTGCTTCTAAGGGTGACGTCGGATCTCGTTGACTACAGCAGATGAAGACGTAAATGAATAGCACGGCGTAAGGCGAATGTACTGCTTGCAAATCACTCAGCACTCTCGTCACTGTACGGCCTACGACGATGCGCGAAGTGTCGCGGTACCGGTATTCGACGAGGAGTGCGCCAATGCCGCCATTCTTGGATATCGTTCGCATTCGGTCTCGGATTACAATCTCTGTGGCCTGCACCGAAAGAGGGAACAATGAAAACCGCATGGACGCGAAGTCCAGTGCTCAGGAGGAGAATTCATCCAAATAGTTCCGCTCTTCGGAATACTTTGCTGACGATCCCCAAAAACGCAACAAATCATACATTTACAGATGCTGTGGACAAAAATGATATCGCTGGCCAAGTCACTGCCATCCAATCTTCAGGCAATATGATTTGCAAATCAGATGCAGGCCGCCGCCCAGCTGCCTTATTTACATGATGGTGCCATTCGCGTCCGCTATCGCTTTGCTTGCTCCTTGCCACACGAGTCGTCTTGTTGGTTTTATGGATGCCTGAACTACCTGGTGACTTCGGACAAGCCATAAATCGATCACGTACATTGCTTCAATCCAAGATATATGCATAAAACAATGTGGAGTGCTGTGAGGTTATCATGAGTCTTACCGATCAGTGCTGCATCATTTGGAACGTCAGATGGTAAGCAACAGCGTTATGTTTGCACATGAATGTTGTGCAGGCCTATAGATCCGCGACATACGTGGGGGGAGGGGGAGCGTGGAAAATGGCATGACCTACCCTCAAGGTATGTCTTAAAAGCGTTTCTCATCGCGTTTGTTCAACTTCCTCTTCAAAGAAAGGTGGATGGAACTGAAAAGAAAACTACTCCCCTGGTATTGTGGCAATGACGCCTCAAACTGTAAAGACCAGCATAGACACACACATACACAGACACACATACACACATAAGAGACCAACAGGCGACTAGCATTCGCGATACAGCTCTGCCGATAGAATCTGTATTTTGTTATTGGTATAATTTGTGTGCGTGAACATTAGGGGTGCGGCCATGACTTTTGTAAAGGACGGGGTGGGGGCAGGAGCTAAGTGACTACGTGTCAAACCGATTTTTAGCTTTCTCTCGGGATCCATCTATGGTGAAAAAGGCGGGCCTGAGGATAAAAGGCGCACCTGCCCCCCTTGCATGGCTGTGCTCAAACTGAAGACCGCTTTAAGATGACATATAAACGAATGGAGGTAGATGACAATTAGGCAAAATAGGGCCCATGGTAGCAGTTACTTTTTCTACAAGGAAACCTTGAAAACATAGGCTCAGCAAAATGAAGGGTAAGGTTTGCCCCTCCCCCTAGACTTGCATCTTTTTCTGATACAGAGGACTCTTGGTCGAGATTAAATAAACGTGATAAGGTTTAAGACCTTCAAGTGTCGAGCTTCACCGAGACCCCTCCCCCCCCCCCCCCCCCATCCTCTCCCACCTCCGGTCCCGTCTGCGCCCCTGCTCAGCTGCCTGAAAGAAGCAGTGACCAGCAAAGTACAACATAGTATGCGTTGGCAGTTTGTATTGGGTGATGTATCCGCCTATAGCCGCCCACATTGGGTGATGTATCCGCCTATAGCCGCCCACAGCACGCTGGATGAACGCGTCTAAGGAAAATTCGAATTAAGGCCTGCACAACAGCAGCATGGTTTGAACCAAGGCCAGAATCAATGCGCCAAATCAAGAACCAATAGTGTGTTGGGCATTTACAACCATGAGGTTCTTTTGGATGATTGAAATATGCTCAGAATTTGCAGTATTGCCTGGTGCATTGTCTCCTTAAAAGATCCTGAATATGTCAGAGCTGGACAGTCTTGCATCACATGATGCACGCAAACCAATATGCTCGAGAGAAGGAAGTAGCCAGGAGATGAATAAAGGCACACGATAAAGTTCAGAGCCCGAGATATAAATGCAGTACCGGGAAAACTTAGCCCAGAACGGGTAGAGGTTTCCGGGATCGATACAATCTTTGGCGCAAGGCATGGACGTAAATCCAAAATACTTTGAAGGCTGAGTGGGTGATTGGTCAACCATTCCTCCAAAATGGTAAAAAAGACTTCCTGTCTGAACTCAGCCCGATTCGTTCATACAGCTCAAAGAGGCGACGTATGTCAGGGCTGGAGCCTCCAGCTGAATAGGAAACGACACCTTTGTCACGTGACATAAACGTCATCGGTCGTCAGCGGTGCGGAGGCAAAAATAAGGGTAAAACTGCGCCCACAGTTTCGCAGCAGCATTTGTTACGCCATTCAAACTGATTGGCCAGGCGCCGGCAAGCTAATGGTCGCCACCACACTCCAATTGAACTAGTGCTGTCTACGGCTTTAGCCAGATTATCGTGTTTAAAATTTAACAGCATGAATTACTAATTGCATTTGGTGTGTGAACAAGAAGCATCTTCTAGTGTCACGCGCTGCGCGCTTACTAGTCCCGGTTATTCATTGTACGAGTACCCAGCATTCATCACAAGTATACAGCATTGCAGCATTTTTTATATTCAGCATTCTACGAATGCTGGATATCAAGAAACAAAAACAAGTATATCGTGGATGATTACCTAACTTTATAAACACATCAGCAAATCTCCACTGTGAAGCCTTAAACTTCTGCGCTTAATATATGGAGCTTGGCATAAGTTTGTCTTTCATGAAACTTGACAAACCCATACTCCAGGCTTCAAACGGCATTTTTCTTCAAATATGCCAGTGTAATGCGCGCAAATCCACCAAATATATCCGTTTATACGGCGCAGCGTTCTGTCGATGCCACGTTCAGGATGTCTTCAGTTTTTTCTGTATGCAAGTGCATATCCCGTGCACGCTGCGCAGTGACTAGGTTCGGGCCGACACATTGCTGCAGGAGTGCCTTCATTCTTTTGCAATGGCTCTCTTTAGTTCAAGGATGGTTTGAGCTTACTTTTGTGGCCGACCTCCCCTGGCTGCAAGTACGTCGACTACGAGTACGCCCGCCTCCGCAGACCACATCGTCGTCCAGAACACTGCGCTGGACGACCGCCACACCCGCGCGAGGCACACGCTCGCAGCACTCACCAACAGCAGAAGCCTCATGTTGCGCTGAGGCCGGTGCGCTCCTAATCCACGTCCCACTCGCTCGCCGTAGCCGGCAAGAATGAATGCCAGCTGCCAGCCGGCCAACCTGCCGAACCCCGCTGCCGCCAGGGGAATTCCAGTCGCCCTCCGGCCATCCACCGCCCCGCACCGATACCGGTAGAGATGCAAGATTTTCGACAATCCTGGCGACGGCATCGTGCCACTGCCAAAGCAGGCGTACAGGTATCGGCGTTCATTCTGCCGAGGTTGGCTGCTACCGTCGCTGGCGCCAGTTTCTGATGCATGCAGCACAGGACAGAATCGCTTGCGATGGCCGAAGTCGCCGCGCTGCTAGCTCAGCAACGCCGCGGTCGGGTACGCCACAAGGATTTACGCCTTGGAGATCAGCCTGTGATCTGGGAGGGGGGCAAACTGGTGCAGTCGCGGCGTATCCTGGAGGGGAAGGGGTGTCAGCGGGGCTAGATGCGCCTGCACAGGCTTGGGAAGTGAATACAACTCATGTTTGGCTCTTTCATATTTCACAAGGCTTGGGGGTCCCGCGAAATTCCAGCACTCGAATTCCCCGGGGCCGCGTGTAGCTCTAGACCGAGCAAATGTGTCGACACTACCACTGCTCTTCGGGATAACTTTGTTTTCGCGGTTAGTCGTCCGGGAGATGATGTCAAAGGCTTTCAGAACATAATGAGGCTTTTGGGCTAAATGAAATGGGCCCCGGGACGAGCTGGGCCTAATGAGACGTTCAAAATACCCTGCGATAGCAAACGAGCCCCGCAACCTCTAAGATACCTTGCTCTCGGGAGGCCTAAAACGGTCAGAAGCCCAAGGAGCCCCACGACAGCAGTTGTTTGCAAGATGGCGAAGAGCCCTGGTGAGCCCCCGATGAACCCTAGCCGGACAGCGCCTGGGATATTAGGCCACTTGCGACCACTGCGGGGGCTATTTTTACCCCCTGCTGCCTTGGGAGCGATATAAATGTAATAAGGCACAATAGGGCCAATAATATATGCCAAAATAAGATAAATAAATATATGTAATAAGGCACGATAAGGCCAATAAGGCACAAAATCGAAGTACCGGGAGTCGGTTGACAGCTGTGGCCTAAGTGCTGACGTGATTTGCGCAAAAACGCCTTCGAAATTCTCGAACTTTTTGAAATACTTATGACTCGCCAGCAGCCGCAGTTAATTTTGCACAGCTTTGCAACTGGAACCAAACGAAAGAGCGTATTCTTGTGGGTCGTAACCAAACCCTGGGTGTTTACAGAAGTCAAGGCTCAAACTCATGTCAGGTCAGCAGTAGGTCGGAGGCCTTTAACTTTCGCAGTTCTATTGTATTTAGCATGGACTTAGTTTAGCAAAATAAGTTGGGGGAGGACTGTACAGTGAAAAATTACGAAACCTACCGGCAGCATGAGTCAATAACCAGGTTTCGGCTTTCGGTCGATCCACTTAATACGTTACACCCCTGATATTTATGGTTGCATCGCTAGCCGTACGATATATGCTGCACTGTGTTCTTTACTCCTCCCGGTCTTATAAATTAAAGCAGTCACTGCTTTAGAAATGCGAGCGTCATATTGACCCGTTTGGCAAAATGGGCAACAGCATATCAAAAGATAGAGATGCGACGATGTCATACAAATACTGACAAACAGCAATGAAATCAATATCATTTTTCACCTCCGCAAGGGCGTTGTCTCACAGCATAAGTAAGTGAACTGAGCAGGGAAAGTGGATTAACCTGCTCCCAAAAAATCGCTAAAACGGGTTTCTTTCCAGATATTGTCCACTTTCCTCTCACACTTGGAGGAAAATGGGGGTGGGGGGGGGGGGGGCTACGAGTCCGTCCCGATTCAATGAAAATTGTACCACTGTCTAGAGGCTACAAAACCGCAACACTGCAACCTATAGTAATGCCATTTTGCGGCACTATTGAGAACTGTTCTCCTAAAAAAAATGGTAACATAAACAGCCGTTTCTTAATGGATCTGCTGCGTTGTATGTTTAAAAAGGGCGATATTCCAGCGGGTCGAAACCTCTTAAATATCTTCTGCCCCCCCCCCCCATCCCCACCTCCGTGAGATGGGCTGGACATCGAAAATGGTCAGGCACTCAATAGAAGAAGACTTACCTGAGACGCGTAAGGTGCCACGAACACAGTCGCGCACGTCTCATTCAACGTGTGATGAAGTCAAGCTTTTTTGGCTTTTTGGAGTGTTATATGATACAAGCAAAATAAAAACAGAAGCAAGGTTGTCTTAGATATTTCATAGCAAAGAAGTGATGTGGTGGTCCAAAACCACTGAAAGCAGACAAGATGTATGACTAACATCATGCCAGTTGTGGATGATAGGTTTTGACCCTGGGTGAAGTTTTATATCTTTTTGGAACGCCTCAATAATGGTTCGTCATTATCTGCCCCAAATTACCAAACGGTCTAAAAAATACATCAAGAAGCGGTAACAGCTTTTATGTTCTTATGCAGAAAATCCGGTCTCCTGTAAGCTATCAAGAAGTCTGTGAAGTTCCTGTGACGTCTCTCACGTCTCGTAGACGACAAAAAAACCGAAAATGGTTTTCGAAAACTAAAAAGCGGGTGCGTGCAATCGAGTCTCAAAAGGTTATGAGATGGCTGCTTGAATCGGTAGAGCTAAATATAGCGTAAACAAACGTAAATGAATAAATGTTTATGAAGGCATTCAGGGCACCTGCAATTATAAGAAGGCGCTGAAGGGAAGGGGAGCATTAAAAAATACCCGGTGCCTACAATTCGGGTACGCTGACAGCGATCAGTTGCTCTGGGATCAAACGTGTTATCTTTTTTAGACAAGCCGTTGAAACAATAAAATTGCCGTGATGGCCAGAGAGTCACGCAAGTCCTCAGGATAGCCCGGTCATCTTGCCGCTCCCTTCCCCTCCCCACCCAACGACTGGAGTCGCTCCTGGCTTCAGAACTGCCTGCCCTGATTTCGTGTCAGCTCCTGGAAGTGTACTATAAGACGTTGCATCTCCAAAAGCCCGTTCATCCAAACGATCAGTTGGCAGCCTCTTAATTTTGCGCTCAGCGCTTTAGGATCCCTCTGAGCGCACTTACGCAGGGATGCCTCTCACAGACGCTTTGGGGCTCAGGCGCCGTTACCAGTTTGTATCTCAACATAAGGTTCATGGCGAAACATGACGACTTGTGTGACGACTCCACTTGACAAAACTGACGTAATATAGCTCAAATTCATCTCTCCCAGCCCCAGTCATTCCCGTACAGAGGCGCTCCCTGGTTTCAACCTATCGCGTCTGGATTTGTTTATAAAGATATGTGGCACGGGGAGACAAGAATGGTTAGAGCAAGGCATTCTTTGAAGATTCCCATGCTGTTTTGAATCATGAAGAAATGGAAGGTTTTCCATCAGAGGGAAATTACCAGCTGATTAGCTGATTGGTAGAAATGCATTGCCATGCAGCTTTCTCTGTTTGTTTTTGCGCTGCTTGGCTGCAGCCTTCGTGTTTATAATTGAGCCCCGTGACATTTATCATTCTCCCTACTGTCCTCTCGGCACCGGCGACGCCAGTTCCGACTGCTGTCTGATACAGTCATGGCATTCGTGTTGTTTTTCCCATCTTGCTTTTCCTCGCTTACGTTTTGGGCGTATGTCATCCCTGCTTGACTTTCAGCATTCTGAGAACGGAGCGGCAAAGCTGGTTTTCCTCCAAAATGAGTGGTTCGTTGAATCCCTCGTGCTATGCAAAATGATGCCATGATTGACACCGTGGGCCCATTTGTAGTCTTATTTGTTTCTGTATTGTTGCTTGACATACGAGGACCATCGCCTCGCGCGCCGTACGGGGAGAGTAGGGAGAGGTGTATCTGTTTTTACCCTGAGTTCCCTTCTGCTACAATTAGTGAGGATAGGACTTTGATTCGTATATATACCGACAGCTATAACCTTCAGCTCCATATGTAGCGGTGAAGTTTTGGAGATCACGTCTTCGTTTTTCGTTAAATGACTTTTCAATGCCTTCGTTCAAGATGAGACTGCTCGTTCCACCCGGTGGTAAATTGCATCGCATGGTGGAAGTTGTTTGTATGTTTGTCTTTTTATCATAGAGTGAGTTGTATCGCGAGCAAGCTGAATGCGTTATGCGTAGATCAAACGTGTTTGTCTGTGGTATTTCGTAATAGTCGTGATTGCGACATGACAATTTTTGCCCTTTTATCAATCCATGCTTGTTTTACGCCTACAGCCACCTCGGTCTCGGTTGCTCAGGTATAAATTTTATGTTTGTATTGATAATGTAAATGTTGGTTTGTTTGCTGGATGACAATAAGTCATGGAAATCATGTCAGTGACTCATTTACAGTAAGTCAGTCAATGGCATATTGTTGTACTCATTGTATCACTGATAAATTCCCATGCACAGCTGATACGCATGTGGCGCCAGACATCTTGGAGGAAAGTTCGCGCCACCCCGAACTCCTCGACCGGCAGACGTCAAACGTTTTGCAGCATACAAGACACATGTACCTCCCCACCACTCGGGCTGCATTTCGATCAATCTAGTTATGCCATAACCCTCAAGCACACAGCTACACTGATCGCTACAGTTTTCCACGATGTGCAAAGTACTTGTCGCGTGCATCCCAAGACGTGTGCACGTATGCGGCCGGAAGTACGTTGAAAGGTGGAAGGACCTGCCATGCTTCAGCTGGGTGGCTCAAGGCTGTCATCCGTCGCATATATTTGGAATTAATCACCCTGCTACCGCTTGGACCTGATGCAACTCATGCCACTCCTGTCCATTTACAGCAGTACGTAGCATCTCATGAGGCATTATGATTCATATTATTGTTATTAAGTATTTTTTTATTGGTGTCAGCACGCGTAGCATTAGCCTACCAAACACCATTATCTGAGCTCTCCCCAGATTTCGGCCTGTTACATTTGAGTTTTCGATGTCAAGGACGATTTTTTGTTATCGGACTGCGACACGCTTAACTTGGTTTTCATCTGTGAGCTCCCCCTCCCCCCCGACTTTAAAACCCTGCATGCGCCCCTGTTTGGCAATACATCAGGTTCGCGAAGAAGTATGAGAAACGTAAAACAAATTGTTTGTGCGTGAGGTTCGCGTTTATCGATGACATGTCATGTAACAGGTGTCATGCGAGTTAAATGCCTTTTTCTTAGAAGCTGCCACATATTGCAGTGCATTTTTGTGCCAATCCAAGTGTTATGGCATGAAAAACCTGCTAGTGATTGCAGACTGACCTAGCATATAAAGGTGCTGGAATGACAAGTACGAATGAGGTACCTAAAGGACGCTATATGGTATAGAAATAAACAGGAACTAGCAGTGATGTTTGCAGACAGGCACCTAGTGCATCACCATTCCAGGGACATGTTCTATTTGGTCCAGTATCATTTTTTGTTCATATGAATTACCCCTCACCCCCACCCCACCCCACCCCCATCCCCACCCAACAAATATGAGAGGGGCTCAGAGGAACAATTGGGGGCGGGCCCAAGCCAACATTGGGAGAGGGCTCGGAGCCCCGAAAGTATATGAAGTGATACTCCTGATGTCATACATGCTTCAATTTCTCGTATACAGGTCTGGGACGAGCGTTCATGGACCGTGAGAGTATATGAGGTGACACTCCTGATGTCACACATGCTTCAATTTCTCACACACAGATCTGGGACGAGCGCTCATGGACCGTGAGCGCTGTAGCTAAGGTCATCACTGGCCAGCATGTATTTATTTAGACTTTGTGACTTGGAAATGCAAGCGGATCGCATGGCGATCTGCTTGCATTTTTAAGTCTTTAAGTGGAATGTGGAATGTAACGTGCACCGTTTCATGCGTGACTTTCGACATGGGCGTTGGAGAGCACGAAAAGCAGGCCCGCAATTGCAACAAGTGTAACCTGAGCGAAGCCTTGAGATGCATTATTAGACTGGAGGGGCGTAGTCCTGGAATGGAGCGGCGCACAGATACCAGAAGAGAGCACCGCGAGTTTGAAAGCGTGACATTGAGGCGATGACGATGCAGCCTGGTACCGCTGCAGCAACAAGGATATGAAGGGGTGGCCAAGGGCACGGACTGGGTGGGGCAGGTGGAAGTGCGGGCCGGCGGTAGCGTTTGCTGGGCCGGCGCTCCACCGCTGGCCCCAGCGCCCTGCACACTACCACCGGCGGCCATCTGGCCGCTATGTGCGGCCTCCGGCGGAGCAGGCCTGCATGTGGCCTCTGCCTCGGCCGTCATCAGCAGTCTGCCGTCCCCGTGACACTGCCGGGGCGGGTCCAGCCTCGGCAGCAGCAGCGGCCTTCCGCTCCGGGCCGCTGCTGCCTGCCACTCAGCCATCGACCCAATGCCGTGTACGGGGTGAAACACTAGTTGCACCCTTAGTTTTCAACTGCGCGCTACTTGCAACCAAATTTAACTAGTGAAGCTCCAGTCTTCGTGAGCAAGTCAGCAAGGCAGAATAATTAAGGCACAATTACCAAAAAAGGAGACTTCATTACTTTAACTTTAACATGCAATGGCGATCGGCTAGAAAATGGCAATTGCCTTCATTTAATGAAATTCTGGGCACATGTACACAACATGCAGATTGGTGATAGGCAATGCATAGTAGGTCTATCGCAAACTCGAAATTGGACTCCGTTCCGTGTCCAAGCGTTGCCGTCGTTTTTACAAACGGGTCCATCATACTGCGGTCTGATGATATGTGTTGAATAAAGGCCATTTTGAATCTCACAGCGTGCATTTTCGCCTCGATACGTGAAATGTTCTTTAACACCTCATCACTCTGGCTCACCTTATGACCTCTTACATACTGTACCATATGTTCTTTGTGACCTTGGTTTGCATTTTCATTTGAACTCGCTCCGCTTTCCCTCTCTTTGAAAGCTGGAAACAATTCATTCTATGGAAATAACAGCACGAGGCAAAGTAACAGCTCAAAATGCAACCACCTCTTATTATGCAGTCCTAGCAATATGTCTCCGAAACTACAGTGTTAATTTCCACAAACGACCCCTTGTCTTTCTATATGCCCGCGGCACGGATGGAGCACCTATCAAATGCCCGAAAGACTGTTCCCACTGGTTCCACTTGCCATGCCTATCCAAGCTGGCACATGGGTTACGGGAGGGATATTCATTCCGGCAATGTATACCTTATACAGATTATCCTTGCCGGCAAATACGCAAATGATACAAATGATATACATAAGACATATGAAGGATTCTCACAAATCACTACGACAATACAACTAATCCTTTCTCCGCCAACGGAAATACCCTGATGCTTCCCCAGCGGTGTCTGCATCCTATCGAAGTACTTGAAGCAGCATACGAGCACACCCCCTCGCCATTACTAGTTCATGTACTTCCACATGCACCCAGGGTTCAAGTTCCAAAGTCGGGCAGCTCACTACACGGGAGCGCCGACGCATATGATCTGATTAGTTGTGTTCTGTGGCTTTTCTAGCGTGTGTGAGTCCAGCACCAGTATTCTGCAATTATGAATCCTTCACAGAACGTGATACATGTTACAGTTTTTAGTACCCTCAGTCATATCAAGGCACCACAGCACTTTAAATTGAGAAAATGGCCAGAGATGAAATGTCGCAGACTTAGCAGATTTTCGTGGCGACAAACCCCGTTTGTGAGTATTATATAATACCGTGCATGTATACCTAAATATATTTTTGCTCATGGTGAAGGATGAATATCGGTTCTAGTGGTGCACGTGAGGGCATGAAGTACGACTACTAGCAGTGGTGTCAAGTTATCATTGTATTTCATTCATCATTACATTGGTTTTCTGTGACGCTGAAAACAGTGATCTCAGCTACGTACCAAACATACCCATTCAGCTGTCCACCAAACTTGTCCCAAAATTACTGCTGTTGGATGCGACACATTGCTGCCGATGCGTAGTAAATGTTAAAGGAAAAGCTAAAGGGATGCTAAATGGAATGTTTTACATTTGAGATTATTGAGGCAGGCATCAGATATGATGAAACAAGCTCACTTATAACTATTGGTACACTTTTTAGGTGGAAAAGACTGCTCCAGACGGCATAATGCTCTGTTTAATAGATATGCTCCTCAATGCGTCATGGTTTGATTACGTCATCATACCTTGCAAAACATTCATTAAGAGCAAATGGACAGCCGTTATATGCGGCAATCGTGCTTACGAACACCAGATATGAACTCCTGGACAATTTTTATCCTTGGCCTAGATCGCCGCATGGCTTATAAAATGGCAGGATTTGAGTGACGATATCATGGCGTCTTCAATGCAAGGCAACTTGGAAAGATTCTCCCCGAAGTACTCACGCCATTTTCGCGGGAGTGTAGCTCAGAAACTAGATAGGCTTAGGTCTTCAGCATCACAGGGTTGTGGACAGGACCGAAAGGTCTTTAAGATAGCCGTTTCAGTTTAAAGTCCCATATGAATGTGGAGCAATTCCTCTAAGCCAGAATAATTTCCTAAGTACCAGCTTCCTGAATTATGTTCCGTGTCGCCCTGGCAAAAAATGCCGCGGGGATCCTGATGGGTCTGAAGGCCCACAAGCCCCGACCTCGATTTTGCACTTCTCAGTTAATGGCACTGCACATATTATAAATAATTATAAAGAAAAAATCACCCTGGGGTCATATAACTTCGCTGCACTATGGCGTCAGAATGTTTTCATGAAAACTTTAACGACCGTCGAACCGCAGTTCACTGATAACAAATACGGTACAAAGGCGTATCCCGGAGCTTGGTACGAAATCGACGACGGAATATAGTCCGCAGGGACGCATGACACTTATGAGCGGCCGATGACCGTTTCAAGGTGGAATGGGATAATGACCAATGCCGACTTTGCATTAGATTCCGTTCAGGTCACTTTTATGCCCAGTCTGATTCAGCCCACGAGGTTATGTTAACTTGGCCAGAAAAGTATCGATCAGTGCTTCAGAAAGTCACATGTTGTAAATTGTTTGTCAGGCATTATTGATAGTCAGGCCTGCGCCATCTTTGAATGATTCCAAGCGGCCAAACCGTAAATCGACGGATTTTTCTCTGACATCGGCTTATACACTGGATTGGTTTCGTGGTTCTTACCTTTTAGTACCATGTTTCATATTTAGTTTTTTTTTGACATATTTACGATATTTGCGACAGAATAGGGAGTCTTCTGCTAGACAATGCTATGGGACTATCGCCACCTCTTATCCCGATAATAAGTATCCCCGATTCTGTTTCGCCTGGACATCAATAACTCTGAATTATTTCAGCTGACCACCTTTATCCTGGACAATCTCCATCGCTGGTCAGCCGCCTGTGCTGTCCGGGAGACGCCCCGCGGCTACAGCTGCAAGCGGCAGCTGGTCACCCGCCTGTGCTGTCCGGGAGACGCCCCGCGGCTACAGCTGCGAGCGGCAGCTGGTCACCCGCCTGTGCTGTCCGGGAGACGCCCCGTGGCTACAGCTGCGAGCGGCAGCTGGTCACCCGCCTGTGCTGTCCGGGAGACGCCCCGCGGCTACAGCTGCGAGCGGCAGCTTCTTCGCTTGCGGTCCGCGTGGGACAGCTATGATCGGCGGCTCGCTAACCCTCCGTGAAAGGTCGTTTGCCAGGCGTGGCGGGCCGCTGAGCACCGCCTGTTCGTCTGTTGCCTAGCGCGCCGTCGGACTCGTTTCGACATACGTGCGGCAGGTGCGGAGATCTGGCTGCCGTCGCCCGCGTCGGGCCGTGGCAGTGACGGAGGCCGGTGTCCGCCGGGCAGATGTGTGAGCGTCACCCGCCGCGCTTGGCATCTGTTCGCCGATGGCTTCCGCACTTAATGCGCCGTGTTTCACGCTTCGTATGTTGGAATCGGTGGCGAGTGGTGAAATGTCTTGTAGTACATCATCTAAGCCACGTCTCAGTGGTTTCCAACATGGTCCGCGTGCATCCGAAAGGTGTTGGCAGCCCGGCGCCGTGAAATTGATGCATAGATGGACTGCTGTTCCACTGCATAGCGTAAAATCTGCTTCAAACCATCTTTTGGTTGGCATAAGTCATAGCCTGAAGAGATGTTTCGTCAGGTCAGTCTGCTACGCTGACTTAGGCCATGCGCACTTTCCTTGATGGCTCAGCGCCAAGGCCAATTCCACACTTTTCACGGGGGTTAAACGCTGAAGGCTACACCACTCTCCATAAGTATAGGCAGACATTAATATAACCACAGGAACGAATAATCCGATTGTTCTGCAACGCCGTGAGAACTTTTTAAAACGGCAGAAGTAAATGCTCTGTGACTGCAGACCATCTGCGAGCAAGCAATAAACTGTCAAATTGAACGCTAACACCGCGCCGGCGGTCTGTCCAGCTAAGGTCACGAACAGTAGGCTTCGGGAGCACGGTGATAATGATACCCGAAACACAGTACAGCCAGCCTAGCTAAACGCCCATCTGCAGACGGATGTGCTGGCGGTTGGTACCAAGGTCTGGTAAACGATTGAGCTTTGGAGTTTGAGCGAAAACTGAACATGTAATCTCAACACAGCTCGGGTATCCGGGACGAAAAGTGCTACGCTCACGACCGTGTTTCTGACAAGGGCGAGAACTCCCGGCCCCCAGCACCAAAGCAAGGCGCGGACTACAGGACACAGCACCATATCAAGGCGCGGACTCCCGGCCCCCAGCACCATATCAAGGCGCAGACTACAGGACCCAGCACCATATCAAGGCGCGGACTCCCCGCCTCCGGCACCATATCAAGGCGCGGACTCCGGGCCCCCAGCACCATGACAAGGACACGGACTCCCGGCCCCAAGCACCATAACAAGGACGCGGACTCCAGGATCCAGCACCATATCAGGGCGCGGACTACAGGACCCAGCACCATAACAGGGACGTAGACTCCTGCCCCCAAGCACCATAACAAGGACGCTGACTACGGGACCCCAGCACCATAACAAAGCGCGGGCTCCCGGCCCCCAGCACTGTAACAAGGGCGCGGACTCCCGGCCCCAACACCAAAGCAATGGCGCGGACTCAGGGCTCCCAGCACCACAAGGACGTGGATTCCTGGGCCCCAGCACTACAACAAGGACACGAGCTCCCGGCCCCTAGCACCAAAGCAAGGGCGCGGACTCCTGGCCCCTGCGCCACAAGGACGCGGATTCCCGGGCCCCAGCACTACAATAAGGACACGAGCTCCCGGCCCCTAGCACCAAAGCAAGGGCGCAGACTCCTGGCCCCTGCGCCACCAGGACACGGACTCACGGCCACCAGCACCACAAACAAAGTCATTCAACCGTCAGAGCGCGACTGGAGTGGTCAGCTCATAAATTTCAAAGTTTGTAAGAGAATGGGCTTTCCCACAGCTGGTTGTTTCATTCAAATGCATAACCATTGCACTCTCTCATCCTGCTTCATTCAGCATCTTCCTGTGTGGTAGGGCTCATCATTTACACTGCAGGTAATGTGCGAGCTTTCCTCTTAGTACGACTTCGGGAGCCTGAGCATGAGCAACCTAGGTGAGTTCGTTTTAGTTTCACTTGCCAGTGTTTGATCCAAGGCTTTACAGTAGGTGACGGGATGCATAAATAATCATATTCCAGTCGTTGAGGATTTATCGAGGCTGAAAGACTGTCGTTTTGTCTTAACTTTATCGCCGTTACGGGAAGCATAAAACATCCTGTCTTCTGGTAGGTCCAGTCCCTCTCCCGAACGTCGGTAAATTTGCGAAAAGACCAGCGCAGCCATCCATGTATTTCTCTGTGGCCGGGCCACTGGTAGGCCCCGAACCGCGGCGCGACCGCCGAGGGCAGGTGCAGTCAACCGGCGCGCAGACATCAAGCGGCCACGACGGCCGCGCGGCGTCACACATCACACGTCACACGTCACATGTCACACGCGACCGTAACTCGACAGAACCAGGCCCCGCCGATCTAGCGGCCGGCGATACACCGACGCGTGCCCGCGAGACGGCCACGCTGTCGAGAAATATCGGGCGCACCGACGCCCAAGGTGGAGCCGGCACAGCAACAATGCAGTGTGTGATATCAGAACACTGACAAACGACCGGACCCAAACCAGGTCAGAAAACAACTGACTCCAAGCATTTATGCCGCGCGCAGCTGGGTCAAGGAGGAGACGAGATGGGGGCCGGTAATAGGAGTATTTCAAATCGCTTCGGTAGCAAGATGTTTACCTCGTAAGAAGATCAGATGTCCCTACATTGAGCTGAGTGATGAGAAATCGAATTAAACTGTGAAACTTACACGAACTTAAAAATCCCATAATGCCCCACATTCTGGTCTTGACGGCACTGAGACATCTGTCTGTTTCGTTTTCGGTTTAATTTAAGCGCCAAAATACTCCCAATAACAAAAGACATGAACATCAACGCGTTACGCAAGAAGTACTGCGCTGTTGATAAACAAAGAGGTGCTGCGCTGTCGAGAAACAAAGAGGTGCTGTGCTGTCGAAAAAACAAAGAAGTGCTGCGCTGTCAAGAAACAAAGAGGTGCTGTGCTGTCGAAAAACAAAGAAGTGCTGCGCTGTCGAGAAACAAAGAGTGCTGTGCTGTCGAAAAACAAAGAGGTGCTGTGCTGTCGAAAAACAAAGAAGTGCTGCGCTGTCGAGAAACAAAGAAGTGCTGCGGGATGTCTTTACCGAACAAATAATCGATGCGTCAGTGATCTGATTTGTTTACGAAGATCAAGTTTTTTTTCTTTTCTTTTCGCCACTCACGTCATAACTTATCCACGGGTGCGTATGTACGAATGACGCGTAAAGGCCAATCCACATTATAAATTGCACGCCAATTTCTAAAAGATGCAGCAGCATATGTAAAGCGATCCATCAGGTCGAACAACTGGTCCCATCTAGAAGGGGACAAGATGAGGGCCACCCACACTCTCGGACAAGGTCGGACCGGACCGTACCTAGTAAGACGAAGCAGGTCAGAACAAAACTCGAACAGATCAGCCCGACCTGGACCTAACCGCAGCGAAGCAGACCGAAGTCAGGGACAGCCTGAACGTAACCGAATCATACCTTACAAGTGCCAAGGGGAACGCTCAAAGAAATCGGGCTGACGTCATGCACACTAGACCGGTTACGGCAGCACGGGAAAGTCCAGGAAAAGAGAGGAAAAAACTAGACTGCACTGGGCCAGGCCTGTTTGTCAAGCTTTCTCTGTAATCTTCCAAGAATATGGCACCTGATTGGGAAGAACTACGCCGGGCCAGTTAGCGCAGCGTGGTCTGTGCAGATCTGAAAAGCGCCATACCAGGCTAGAAAGTGCAATGCAAAACACGAGAAGAGAGAACAGGCCACGACGGGACAGCACAGAGCAAGGTGAGATCCGACCCGACCAGGCTGAATCGCGATCAGCTAGACTGACCGCGACTTGGTCTGAGCCCAACTGGACCGGACCAGACCGAAGACGGGATTAGGTGGAGTCACGATAGTGGAGGATCGGAAAGCAGCGGCCTGGCACTGGCTGAAGATAGAAACATGGTAGTCTGGGCAGGACAGGGAACGGACCGGACCCGACCGGAGCGGATTTTACTTCTATCGAAATATCTCCCCCCCCCTCACCTCCGCCTTTGGTAAGGCGGTTTAAAATTGTTGCACCATCAATACAGATCTACAGATACGGCCAGCCTGTTAGTGCCTCTGATATTTGTCCCTTGACAATTTCTTGTTTTTGATTTCCATTTCTTGTTTTGTCCGGATACCGCAGCAAAGTCTTGGCGTATACGTTTGTCTAACCATGTCCGACAAATCTGGAGTGAAGTGATAACAGTCCCGACTCACTCGATGACACTTGGCGCGTATGACTTAGCATGTTGGACCCTCCCTTAGCAAATCTGGCTACTCCCTTTGCTCTCCACTGAAGCGAAAATTGAATTATGTCAGTATGTCCTGTTCCACACACGTTCTATGCCGCTGAATACCCACCGAGGCGAAACATTTCTTCGAACTGCGCCCATGACTCGAGCGTCCCACAGAAGACCACGCCCCTGAATCGGGCGCCACGGGCGGCAGCGGTCGGCGCGTGGCGTGGCGGTGCGGCGGTGCCGACCGCGCCCGGTGCGGCGGCCGCCGGCCCCCGCAGCCCTCGCCCTGGTGACTCAGTCGCCGCCGGCTGCCGGATGTGGACCGACCGGCAGCCTTGGCTGCCGGCCTGGCTTGCAGGTCCACCGAGTGACGCACTGCACCCCGCTGCTGGCCGGGGAGGTCGGTCTACAAAACAATACCCCATCAGCACCATCAATCTTTCATGCGATCAGAGGCATCGGGCCTATAGCAACAGCACTTCAGGCGAAAACGCGTAGGAAGTTTTGGCACACGCGAGTGATTCATTTGACATCTTTATTTTTTCCGTTTTACGTCGTAGTAATTGCCTGGTAATTCCTTGTTTCACGCAACAGTAATTCTGCACCGTTCTGCCCTTACTATGTGTCGACTGGAACACGGTTTTCGGTTGTGGTACCTCCATCAGAGCAGCACTTAAGTCACAAGGTTACGGACAGAAAATCACTGAAGCGGCAATACTTTAATTGTCGGATATTTCAATGGCCGAAAGCCGAGTCATGCGATCAAGTTTTTCCTAGCTCCGGGGAAAAATGCAACTTTAAACTTATTGCGGGACCAAAAAAAACTTCAGGGCGTCGAGATTCGGTTATCGCAGAGTCGTGCTCATTAGCAATATCGTTCGCCAGTCGTAGACAAGATTTCCGTGCCGGATACCCCACGTATGGTCAAACAAAGAATGGCACACGAGGAAACAACTGTCCTCCGTTGCAGGCCTCAGTGGCACGTTAAGGACATGACAGGCGCCATAGTAATGGCTTCGAACGTTGGTCGTTAAAACTGAGTTGCTGCATGCCTGATGTGGGGATAGTGACTATATAAGCATGTGCTGTTGTGCGGACACAAGCAGGATTCGACCGAAGGCTGCTTTTTGACCGTTGTTGCACTACAGTTTTGGACAAAGTGAGAGCGTGGAGCATTGGCCGTCAACGTATGACCGCCATCGCACCCTCTGACTGCCACGGAACTGCGCTTATCCACCAAGGTTAGAGTTTCCATTACCGAGATGGAGTCTCTGGAAGCCCGACACCCGCCGCCTCAACAGTCAAATGTGAGTCTTTCCATGGCCAGACTGACCTAAAACCTGCTCTTTGGTGCCACTTACCGGCGTGCTGGGGCAAGACCTGCTGGTAACGACATTCAGCTTATGCTCGCACATAAAGCTGTACCTTTGTACCGACAGGACTCATGCTTCAGGATCCGATTCGTACGCATTAGCGCTCTGGGCCCATGGCGCAGCCGGGGTTCGAACCCGGGACCCCAGGAGGGAGCCGAAGGTGCTAACCATAAGGTCATTACGCCCCATCAGTTGAATGGCAACATCAAACGTCAAACGTAGGTTAGGAGCAGAGAGTTGCAGATAGCTAAGATTAGAAACACAGTTAGGGCGCCAGTAGCACGCGTGGTGTCGCTATGGTCGATTTAAGTGATGACACAAGATTATTACCATTATGCGGATTATACCAAATTATAAGCTAGTTAATTCACTCTCCTTTGGGAGATAGCAGAGATTATGGGTTGGATAGCAGTGATCATTGCGTTAAAATGTCCCCCTTCCATTTGGCAGGTGGAAGGGCGCTGACGTATGCCTGCCTCCCATACATTTACGGTTAAACGATGAAATACTGTCTGACTGTGGGCCTGCCTGGCTGGTGTCTGGCATATCACGAATGCGTTATTTGGTTTATGTGAAATACCGGGATGGCGGTATTTTGTGTGCTTAGCGGCAACATTTCACGGGCCTTTGCGTCTGTGTGGTCTTCGTGGCTCTATCTAGCTTGGCTTAAGCTAGCGCCAGTTGTACTTAAGGCCAATTTCGGAAAAGATGACGTCACGACTTCTTAGGGTCGGCTGGTGTCAATTGTTGGTGAATGGTTGGTGACGGCACGCCCACCTACGCTGCACAATTGGCTTCACATGTCAGTCTGCTCTGACTGCCAGGATCTTACGGAAAAGTCGTCCGAAAGCAGAAGGGCCGTTGATGAGAACGCTATTGTGCGTGGCAGTCTGGAAACGTCGACTGCCGATTTTGCGATTACGTTTGTCGGTTTTCTGCCCGGGTGGTACTGCTGTTGAGACATGTCGCCACGGCAGCGCGACGCCGACAGGAGCCGGTATTTCCCAGTTGGGTTACTCAAATTCCGTGATGCGAGAATCTAACGTTTCCCATGTTTTGTTAGCAGATGGTGAGGGGCAAAAATGTCGTTGCAACGTTGCAGACTGTGACACTTAATCAATCAGCCTGCATTGAAGTGCCACATCAATATTATAGCAATACGTTCGAAAATTTGCTTCCAGTTGATGAAGACTTCATGGTCGCACGGTGATTGGCTGCCAGTTCAAAAGCCCATGGGTAGCGTTGCTCTCATGACGGTTGAATCTGCAAAATTCACGATTAATTGATTAAGACTTGAATCTGCCCATATCGGTGACTAGGTAAATGGTCTTACTGGCGGTGATGTTTCATGCTCATAGTGGGCGAACGGTACCAAATCATTGCAAAGGAAAACAAAAGTGCCGTTTAAATTACAAGCCGGACAATAATACGTGGGGTGGTATCACAGCCACATACGGAGGATTACGAGCCGGACAATAAAACGTTGGGTGGCATCACAGTCACATACGGATAATTTCGAGCCGGACAATAATACCTGGGGTGGCATCACAGCCACATACGGATAATTACGAGCCGGACAATAATACGTGGGGTGGCATCACAATCCCATACGGAGAATTCAACCTCTCTAGTGGTCGAACACCTCGTGGCACGCGACATCGCATGATCAAGACGGGGCGAGTGTTCGCTGCAGGCTCAGTGCGGCCGGCTGAAGCCGAGCGTCGCCGGGTGTCCGGAGTTAAGAGTGGGACAGAACGTCACGAATTGGAGCTCCGTCGGGTGTCCGGAGTTAAGACTGGAACAGAGCGTCACGAATCGGAGCGACGGCGCTTGTCCAGAGTGATGTCCGGACCATAGCATCGCGAATCGGATCTCCGCCGGGTGTCCGGAGGTAAGTCTGGGACAGAGCATCGCGAATCGGAGCTCCGCCGGGTGTCCGGAGTTAAGTCTGGGATAGAGCATCGCGAATCGGAGCTCCGCCGAGTGTCCGGAGTTAAGTCTGGGATAGAGCATCGCGAATCGGAGCTCCGCCGAGTGTCCGGAGTTAAGTCTGGGAGAGAGCATCGCGAATCGGAGCTCCGCCGGGCTGCTGTCAGTGGGGAGGCAGGCGGCAGGAGGTGGCCGGAAGACGCCATAGGTGGCGATCAGGGTCGCAGCCACCGAGCGGGGAGGGGAGGCACATACGATGGTGATGAAGAGGTGAGTCATAGACTCGGTTTCGGTTTCATGCTCCGCGGCCCCCTTCCACCACGGCCAGGGACAACCCCTGCCGCAGCGGTTCCGGTGCAGAGGTATGTCCCACTGCCGTACTCGCAGGACGCGAAGCACCACGCGCGGGGCTCGCCTGAGGAGCCATGGAGCAGAGGCCGGCGGCGACGCAGCCACCTGCTCGCCAGCGCTCTCAGCACACTGCACAGAGTGTCGCTGTGGCGACAGCCTGTGAGGCGGCCTTGGCCACGGCCGCTGGTGACTGCCAGCAGAGATCTCTTGCGTCAGACCCAGACTGTGGTGTCTGAAGATGAAGGATCGTGCAGACGTCATATGATTGCCGTTCGTCCAGGAACTCGCCTAGGACGACGCAAGCAGCGAACGTCATTGAGGGGCGTTGATCAGCGGCGAGGCAGGCGGCAATGGCGATTATCACCGCATGGGGTGTATAATATGTGAGACAAGTTACATGACAGAGAAAAGAGACAGGTGCATCCCCATCCTCCACGATAATGCTGTCTCTAAAGGTTGACACTATTGATCAGATATGCATCTGATGTAATCAGATAGATCAGATGTGCAGCAGATATGCATTCGACCACATGGGTTGCCTTGGTCGTTTAGGAACTCTTCAAGACCGTCTTGACCGTCCCTCTTGAGAGACCGTCTTGCAGTCCTGTAAACTTCCGAGAGATACTTGATGATCATCTTAGCTGCATGTTGTTTTTCGAGATTCCTTCGGCATGCTATGGGTGCAGTTGGAATTCTGTTAGAATTTTCGACCATGAAAGTGACCCGCTGACTCGTCTCGTGCCTCCCGAGTAGCCTTGGGTATGCAGCCAGTTCTGACACATGCTGTTGGTGGTCACTTGGGGCCTTTCGACGGGCAGGTTCTGGTTATCGTGCATTGCGATACCGCCCTTCGCCTTAAATTGCTACGAACCTTTAGCCACAAGCACTAGAATTTTAATTCTGATTTTTCAAGTTAGTGTTGATCAGAGGAGTATTGTTGAAGTGAACAGACGAAGTGATGAAAAGATGGAGATTTTGACGGAATACCGTCCTTTGTACTGCTGAATATGAGACGAAGGGGTGGGAGCAATGTCTGACAAATTGGGGTGGAATTTACTTTAACATGTGGGTAGTCCCCTCTCTCTCAGTTGCTCCCCCTTCTCTTCTCCTTCGCTCCTTTCCTGCTCTGAAAGTGTGTCATGGACTTCATGAGGCTCCTCAGGTCTGTCTGGTGTAACTCCTACGCCATGTCAAGTTGAGACTTTCAACTCGGTTACACGCATCCTTGTTATACGCCACCAAAATTTCAAGACCTTCGTGCACCCAACAGTTGATAAAGGCTTCAAAAATGAGATATAGTTAGTTATGTGCAAGCAAAAGTTCATGCTTTTCCGTGAGCCGGTGGTCAATAATACTTACAGCGCAAGCATTATAAGACAGCGACACGATTTAGTATCAAATCTAAAATGCACAAAAACTGCGACAAACAGGGACAAAATTCATGGACTGTCTTCTTGTCTTCACGTATTTCTGCAACATTTTTGTTTCATCGCCATGCACTTATTCCTCATCTCGGGTCTGCGGTATTTTAACACACGCTCGGGTGGGGAATCAAATTGCCCCCCTTTCCGAAGTCTTTTCCAGAATGGTTTCCGAACGGCGCGGCGTAGCCGCGCCAAATTTTGCACAGGTTTAGACAGTCAAATGCCGGATCGTTTGACATAAACCATTTAGATGTACCTTGTAAGGTCGCCGACCTAAGGCAGGTCAAAGTCAGGTCATGGTTTCAGCTAAGGCAATTTCTAGGGAATCGTTCAATCTGATACAACGGTGGAGTGTTTGGCGGAGCCATACATCTCTGAGATGCTTTTTTAGGCACCGCAAATATTAGATGAGCAAATTACGTTGACTCAAGGTCAGGTATGAAGGTCAGACCAAGGTCAAAACCAGCCTGATTTATTACTCTAGAGCTCGTTGCATGAGATAGTTTCTTGTACTCATACCGAACTTACTGACAGCAGGAACCGCATTATACATCCTCCATTGACTTCTTAGACGTTTGAACAGGTCATTGACATAAGATGACCCGGGTCGACATTTTGTTTTAGGAGCCTACTTTCTGGCGTAGTTCTTGTCGCTTGGTCAAATTCAAAGCTCAGAGCAGTCTTGTTTGATTTTGGTCGCCATGACCGTGAAAGGTCAAACAAGGTCACTGACCTCAAATTGGTTTGTGACCTTTTGCTTAGAAACAGTTGCCTAGGTTCTGGGGGCACTTTGGAGACCGGCCTGGAATTTGACTTTGTTTGACCTTATTTCACCTTAAGGTCATGACCTAGGAAACTTAAAAATTTTGCCTAAATGAGTTCACGTACAGGTTAATACACCCTGCAAATTTGGTGTCTCTAGCTGTCTCAGTTCCCGATATCTTAGGGGGATGTCAAATTGACCCCCCCCCCACCCCACCCCCCCACCCCACCCGAGCGAAGGGTATCTAGCCGGCCACTCGGGCGCATGTTAAGATTTGGTTATATGGGACTAAATTTGCAAAGTCAAAATGGCAAATATGCACATGATGACGAAACGCAAACGCTTCCGTAGTGACATTTACCCTCTATTTTAGCATGCCTGATGACAAGCGATCGGTTTAGGTCTGGCTTATCATAGTTTTCGTGCATTTCAGATGCGGTACGGAATGAGGCACCTGTCGAAGAATCCGTGAAAAGGGTTTGTGCAAAAGTGTGCTAAAAGATCACACATTGCAAGGCAGGAAGTCGACTTTGATTCAATGAGGTCTTCACCTGCATGCACCTGAAGACTTAGATGCGTGGTGGCCCATTACGCCGATGGCGTCACCATTTCAGCGGCGGATCCATAAACTTCAGAACAAAGCTACCTTGGGCTTATAATACGTCATCGATCATGCGGCGCATGGATGTCGGTTGTTCCATACTTCTGTATATCCAGGTGAAGCTTAGCGCTAAGAATGTGAACGAACGTTGAGCATGGACGTCAAGTATGAAAGGATACAGTGAAGCGAAATGTCGGGCTGGGTAGGTTACATCGCTCAGGCTGGTGTACTTCTTCACATCGCATTGTTTAAACGCACTAAATTTGGCAGTCCTATCTAAATTTGACAACCCCATGTTTTTGCGCGTTCGTGCCGGCCGTACATCATTCAAGTTCGAATTGCCCGACCACAATAGCTGTTTCGAAAACCATGTACAAGATGATCCGTTGACCTTGCTCTCAGATTCCGGAGGGCGAGCGCTGAAGGAGTTCCTGCACAGACACAGAGGAAATGGTGGAGGTTAATGAATCGCGAGTGCCGGGAGTTTTCCCACATCAGTCGGAAGAAGGAGGTCTCACAGGCTCTCGCAGGGAAGCCAGCATGCTGGAGCCAAGCGGAGAGGACGTAGGATAGCTTGCAGGTCAAACAATTTCCTGTAAACTGTTATCGGACCAAACTGCATCGCACTTGGGTCATGTTACATTACTGGAAGTGGCCCTGAAAGCTACAGATCTTGTCGACCTTTTAAATTGTGAACTTAAATACTTGGTTCATCTTGAGAACTGCGTGTTTCATGACAATGTGCTGCCATCGCATGCATAATGACGAAAGGACCGTGAACGCAGCACATGCCATTGGAGGGCGATAAGCAGAGGTGATGCATGTCCTGACAGTGCGTGCCAGGACATAGGATGGCAGAATGTCTAGCATATATGATACATAGAAATGGTACATCTTGTACATTTGCACAACATATACACGGAATGTGGCCGTTAGCACCTGGTAAACTGCATCATATACTGGTAGAAGTCCATCAGTAGACTTGCCATGTGGTATACGATATCGAGTCATCAGCAGCAAGCTCAGACTGCACTGGCCACACCCTGTTATTCCATGAACTAAGCACGGCTTAGCACCGAAACGAACGATGCTGGATAGCACCTGTCAAATTGCATCAAATGTTGGCTGCGGTGTCCTGTTAAGCGTGAATGAGATCAATGATGTAGGACATTGTCCGTACCTTGTGCCTAACTTGCATATGTTATGTTTAAATATATATATATATATATATATATATATATATATATATATATATATATTAACCTGGTTTGACCTAATTGGTAAGTCCACCTAAGTTGCACTATGAATTACGAAGATTAGAAAGGGCAAATTACCAAACAATGTTTCAGAAGGTACATATTCTACGACAAAGGTACGCTTCAGACGCTTTTGCGCCTAGCACAGCCGACATGCATTCGAAAAGGTCATCACATCTTTGATATTGATACGCAATAACTTGAAACAATTTTAAATGCATCTATTTTCAGCGTTACTAAGGTAAAACGCACTCAGGTGTTATTCCGGAAAGCCCGCTGTGCCCCCTTCGTTCAGTGAGCACTGAACGAAAGGGCACGCTCGAACAAAGTGAGCACTGAATGTTGAGGGCCCTGAAAAAGGCCTTACGTCCCTCGTACCAAGGTTTCATTGTGTCGTTTGCACGTCTTTGACCAGTTGTGAGAACTCCAACAAACATGCCTATAAACAATAAGCAAGCAATGATCAGTAGTATACTTTAAACCAGGCTGGCTGTTGAGGCTTAAAGCTAGACAAAAGTAAGCAAGGTGAGCCGCCTCTGCCACCCCCTAGTTTAGTTAGGCACGCCGAACATCGCACCAATCGTCTGCTCAGGATACGGTGGAAATATAACTCATGTCAATGACGCTCGCCTGTTCGCGGCCGCCGACCGCTTGACCGCAGCATACTGCGCTGTATTGGCGGCGGCGAGGCAAGGGGTTTGATTTTCTGAGAATGGATTGGAAATGGCTCTCGGGCTCAGACATGAGCTCTCGGGCTCAGATATGAGCTCTCGGGCTCAGATATGAGCTCTTGGGCTCAGATATGCGCTTCTTCGCACCACCACGCGGTGCCTTTCCTTGGCGGTGCCGCAAATGCGTGTTCAGGCATTCTGGCTTACTTCATCACCTGCGCATGGTTTAAGCAATGCTTGATGAAAGGAGAAAACTGTATGATCACGCGCTGAAAAGTCCGTTCGTGCAGAGCCTCGTGGATGGTAGGGCGGTGTGATAGATCACGGGAAGTCGACGATGCGTCCCTTCCTCGAGTCATGTCGTCTCGCAGCTCTGGCACCCTGACGGATTCGTCACACAGTACGCTGATGCCCCCCTGGAATTGGTGACTAAACGGAGATAGACGCAAGCCACCACCGTGGTGCAACCCGACTTGTTCCTCGCCTCTGAGCGACTGGCTTGGCGCTAACATCGTGGTGCGACCCAACTCGTCTCTCGCCTCTGAGCGACTGGCTTGGCGCTAGCAGCCTGAAGGCCGACACTGAATGAACGCAAAACTGAGGTTATGATGTTTTACACTCCTTCAAGACCGTGCAAGACCGTGCCTTCCCGATATCATTGCTACGTTTGACAGTCGGCTCAGGTCTTGTTTTCCAAACACGGAACCTCGGTTTGATTTCACACCCGTGCGTTGCATGGGACAACCAAGTCACAGCAGTCACAAATAAGTGTTTTGGTCTTTTAATCGAACGGTTCCTCATTCGTCACCACCTACCACCTGTAGCCACTGTGACAACTGGCAGCTATAAACATATCCGTGCTCTCGCACCTAATGCCCAGCTGTGCATGGTAGCAGTCCGGAGAAAGGCAGACTAACATTCAAGCGGTCTCATTTCGTTGCCAAGAGTCATTGCGTGCAGACGTGGGCTGACGGTCGACGGTGTGATGATTTGGTGGAACAGCAAAATCCGTCAGAGTGACTGCCGGCTTCTTATCTCTCGTGTTGTGCATATCACGTAGGCATGAGTTCCTGCGCACAGTCATCGGAAGCGCGCGACGTAATCTTCTTGCCGCCGCGCTCGGCCGTGACGACGAGATGCCTGGAGGGAGAATACAACACAATAAACCTCAGACTGCTCGCTCTTTACAGCGTGAATGAAAATTCTAATTTTTCATACTTCCATGCCATGCAGTATAGTCAATTGCCGTCGACCTCTCAGGACGTCCCACAAAGCTTGAGTTTGACTAGAGCTGAATCAGCAGCTGGCGCTCGGATCGAACACTTTTATGCGTGGTAAGCTGAAGTGATTCAACAGGCAACATTGCTTTTTGGCATAGCAGAATGACATCTTTTGTAGCATAATTTGACCGAAATATGGGTAAATTACAAGTTACTAATGCTGCTCGTTTTGATACAGGCATGCTGCCAAAATTTCAACGCATCTTTATCTCCATTTTTCCGTTTTTTTTCCCGAGGAATAGGGCTATTACTACTCTCTCATTTATGTGCATAATGTTCCTCTGAAGTGCACTCATTACATCATATAATGTATAAGCTCACTTACACAACACTGAGTGAGAGCCAATTGACGGCCGTCATATCTGGAAATCGTACTCACGAACACCAGATGTGAACGCCTCGACAATTATCTTTTGCTTGGCTTTGATCGCCGCATCGCTAATGGAATGGCAGCATTTGAATGGCATTATCATGGTGTCATGGATTCCCAGATGATCTTGAAATAGCCTCCCTGAAATAGTCTGTACATCTTTGCGAGCACTCAGCTCAGCAACTAGAGGGGCTTACGTCTTAGGGACAGGGCTCTGAACTGCACCGAATGATCTTCAATATGAATATTTCAGTTAAAAAAATGCATGCAGATGTGAAACACTCCCTTCAAAAACAAGCACGCAAAGGCCTTTAATTGCAACGTTTTGGGCAACTGTAGGGCTGAGTCTTCATAAAACTGCCTGCGAAACTGAACGTAAGTGCTCTCTACTCTACGCCTTGTTCTATACCTGTTCTGCCGATAAGGTTTAAGGCATCTTACACTCAACTGCATTACCTCAAGATCAAAAGTGGGAGCAGACTGGAACGCAAGGCAAGAGCGAAACAAAGCATCTGCCATTTGCGCTCCTGATGATTTCACATGATCTTTATGTTACATTGCCATGGAGCACACGTTTTGCTACACCGTTTTTTAATTTTTCAACATTTCAATTAAGTATTATTAAATGAGAAATAATAAAATGATTTGATATGAGTCTTATTATCGCATATTACGGGATTGCATGCATGATCAAAGCAAGTATGTTCGCTTAACGCCTCGACTCGTTCCACTCAAGCCAAGGTTTGAGGGTCTAGCGATGAGAACAGAAAGGCCAAGCGCAATATCCTTATACCTAAGCATTTGCTAAGCGTTGAACATCAGTCATTGGGTAACATCTCAGACGCCGACTGTCCAACCGACATTGCTATCCTTTTGTTTGTTTGTGTACCTTGTTGCGTACTTTTTAGAGTGTATCAGTCTATATTATATAAATCCGAATCCATATACAACTGAGCGTTTCATGCAAAATAAGTGAGCAAACAAGCACATGTACACATGGATACTGTACTTCGCCATGCTGTACTCATACTATCTCTGATACTGATAACAAACTCTGTCATGTGTCGAATCACTTTGAGTCAGAAAGTACTTGACTCCATTCCCTTGCAAGCCGTTTGAGGTCACCAGTCGAGTGGTGGATTCACAGGGTGTGAGTCACAGCTCAGTCAACTTTAAAATGTGATAAATGCATCTTGGGTCAGCTCAGACATTTTGAACGCGATTTAAAACAATTCAGTCAAGAACAAACACGCTCTTACCCTCCTAAGTCACTCTTGCAAAATGGTATGCAGCAACACATTGTAGTTCATTGATTTGCCAATGCCCAAGAGCGTTTTGTGCATGGACGCACCTGGTTGTACGCCAGGTGCTTACTTCATTCGCGCGGGGATGTCAGTGCAATGGTGTGTGACACATCACAATACAATGCGACTGCAAATGGCAAGTGTGGGCGTCAGGGTGCGGGGCGCGAGCGCGCGGACGGGAGGCGGGGGGGAGGGGGAGGGGGAAGGCCGGGCTGTATGGGGCCGAGGTTACTGGGCCGTGCCTGATCAGGACGATGGGCCCGCTGTTTTTGGGCCGGGACGCCAGCTGGGGGTCACGTCGGCACAGCGACCCCCGCCCGGCACGGGGTGACCGATTGGCAGGTCTGGCGAAATCCGAAAGTAATGGGCGGGTGACAAGGCTTCCCCAGATAAGACCCAAGCAAGCTAGACAGAAGCAGGGCACGTGAGGGACCACATGACAAGGCCGCGCTCTCGGGAGGCGATGATAATACCGCAGGCCCTCAAAAGAACGTGATTCTCTTGACTGATGTGCTTCGAGTTGATTTGATGTAGACCGGTGTCTGAATAATTATCCTGCGCACTAGAGTGCTGAAAGAAGCCTGATTATCTGTGCCATTTCAGACTGGCGATGTCGATTTCCACCACTTTCCGCAAAACCATGCAGGCGTGCCATTATCCTCTCACGGCTATTCACCCAGGCAATATGACCGAGTCGTGTATTTGTGTCATGACTGGGCGACTGTCGATCGCTCGCACGTCGACCGATGAAGCCGGCAATGGCGTCACCCGCTGTCCGGTCACGTGCACGAATCGGTGCGTGTCTGCGGTGCCCAATAAGCGCGCACGCCCTTGTGAAACCTGATCCTAGCGGCGCGACCTGCGGTTGTGCACCGTGCAGCATGGCGCCGTCGGTCGCCCCGACTTCACTTGCCTAACGCCCGGTTTCTGTAGCCTATACAGCCGGAGAGCGATGATGGGTGAAAGCATTCTGCTGTTGGCCGCGGTATCATGGAATCCTGCCAGATTATGGCGCGACAGCATGGTAACTGGGCGCCAGCGCACATCATAACTGTGCACGAGTTTGACCGTGGCTTCTCGTGCTTCATTACAATCAGAGGTTGTAATTTCCCAGCTTTACGGAGTTCCACGTTGCAGCTTTGAGTGCTACATGAAAGAGTCACTTCAATGGGAGTTGGGCCATAAAAAGGTTACATAATTTTGTTCCTACTATCAACCGATTACAAACTGTGTTTCAACATCAACGTACCCTGAAAAGTCAACATGTCGCCACATCTTCTTTTTACCTTCTGCCGCATTGTTGTGGGGTAAAACCCTGTCACCATGAAATATTACTGGCTGGTATGCTCCTCTTGTGTGGTCCATGGTAATGCCAAGTCTGCAAATTGCTACAGCGTGAAGAGAAATATTCTGGCAAGATAAAGCAGAATATTTGGAGGTGTTTGGTAAGCGAGCGCTCGGTACGCATGCCACTGGACCTCTTGATGCAGTGAAACCGATGATGACGTCCGGTGCCCTTGGTGTGAGCGCTCAGTACACACTCCACTGCAAGGGCGGATCCGGAGGGGGGGGGGGCATGAGGTATCGGCTCCCCTTGGGCTCCGAAGGAGCCCACTGGCTCCGAGGGGGCTCATAGCCGGCCGAAGGGGTGCAGTTTTTTGACACAAAACGCTACAGAATTGGATATCTCTGGATTTTCAGGCCACTAAGAACAATTGCAAGCGAAATTATAAAGCCCACGAGGAGAAAACTTATTGAATGCTTAACAAGGCTGTGAATTTGGAATTTGGAGCCTCATTACACTGTCTAGGGACCCTATGCTCTTTCTGGGGATCTTCATGCGCTCTTGCAAGGTCAATCCGATTGTTAAGGAGCCTTCCACGTTACCCTTAATTTCTTTGCATTTGTCCGGAGGGCCCTGCCCTGTTGCTGAGCCCTTTTTTCTAGCGTGCCGGGGCACTTTTGTCAATCACGGGCCCTTCCACGGGTTCTCTCCATTCGCCAGAAAGGCGGTGTGGACTATAACTGGAGCCCTATATGTTAACCTGCCGGGATATTCTCGGTTGTCCGGAGGCCCTTATGTGGGTCTCGATTAACCTACCTACCAGCACACTCGCGATATTATCATGGGGCCCATACATTGGCATTGTGCGCTTCCAAGTCTCTGTCACTCTCTTAGGGCCCTATGCTTTTGGCGGGGGCCCATCTGATAGTCTGCTTGGGCGCACTCGGTCGTTTGGGGACCCTCCACACTGGGTCTTGGGTATTTCTTATCTGAATGGGGGGGGGGGGGCACCAAGCTCTAATGGGGGCTTCTCTGATAACTTGCTCAGGCACATTCGATCGTTCGGAGGCTCTCTACATTGGGTCTTGGGCACGTCCTATTTGAATGGGGGCCTTACGCACTCGTCTTGGGCCCCCTCTGTTCGCCCTCTTGGCCACACTGGACTGATTGGGGTACCCTGCACATTAGGTCTTGGTGTTTGAATGTAATGCCCCGCGCTCCTATCAGGGTCATCTGATAACCTGTCAGGGTACACTCCATCCTTCGGGAGCCCTCCGCACTGGGTTCGGGTACCCCTTATCTGAATGAATCACGTTAAGCTCTCGTCGGGGCCCCTTCTGTTAAGATGTTAGGGTCCATGGGATTGTTCGGTCGTTATTTGAAATGATTTTATTTGAAATATTTTAAAATGGTTGTTACTTGAACTTGTTATTTGGAATGAGGGCCCACCCACATTGGTGCTGGGTACTTCCTATCTGAATGGAGGAACCCTACGCAATTGTCGGAGACCCATCTGTTCGCTTCCCCGGCCATACTTGACTGTTCGGGGGCCCTGTGTATTGGGCCTTGGTGTTCAAATTTAGGGTCCTACACTCCTGTCGGGGCCATCGGTAATCTGCTCGGGTATACTCCATCTTTCGGGGACCTTCCGCACTGGGTTTTGGGTACTCGTCATTTGAATGGAGGGCCCTATGTTCTTGTCAGGTCCCTTCAGCTAAGCTGCTCAAGCACATTCCATCATTCAGAGGCCATTTACATAAGGTCTTGGATGCTTCCCATTTGAATGGAGGGCCTACGTTCTTAACCGGGGCTCTATATGTCAGCCCGCTATGGCACACACAATCATTCGGGGGCCCTCTACATTGTGTCTTGGGTACTTCCTATTTGAATGGAGGGCCCTATGCTCCTGACGGGAGCCCTACATGTTAACCTGCTCGGGCACGCGCGATCGTTCAGAGCCCCACATATTGTGTCGTGAGTATTTCTTACTTGAATGAATAACGCCATGTTCTTGGCGGGCCCCATCTGTTTAGCTGCTCGGGCCGTCGCTCGGACAAAACTGGACGTCTTTGGGCCTACACACAACCAAGAACAATTGTTAGCAAAAGTAAAGGGTCCATAAACAGACATAGTTAATTCTTCGCTGATTGAGAAGGTGATGCTTGTGGGAATTTTCGGGGCTCATTACGCTGGCCAGAAGCATTACGCTGTTCGTTGCCCTGGCCCTACATGTTCACTTCCCAGGTCAACTGATCGCTAAGGAGCTTTCTACGTCACCCCTGATCTCTTTGCGTCTTCTCGTAGGGCCCAACGCTGCTGTTGGGACACTATCTGCTTTCGTGCCTAAGCACTCTTGATCAATTGTGTTTTCCCCACGGATTCTTTCCATTCGCCCGAAAGGCTCTATAGGTTTTTCCGTGGCCCCAATATTCCAGGGTACACTCAGTTCCTGACGGGACCTTCATATTAGTCTCGCGTTCCTACCGCTTGCTCGGAGGGCATCGTGCCGTTGCTGGAGCTGTTAAAAGGTAAGGCACCGATACACTCGATATTCAGGAGCCCTCTACTTTGATCGAGGGCTCTTTCCCTTTGATCGTATTTTCGGAGGACTCTTCACCCCCCATTGAGGCTCTTTCTGTCAACCTGCCTGTGCACTCTTGATCGCACAGGGGTATATTAATTCACCGTCTTGGATAATTTCCCTTTGCTTAGAGGGCACTGTGCTCTGACCGGGGGCTAACATGTCAGCCTTCTGGGGCACTGACGATCGTTTGGGGGCCCACGACGTTGATACTGGGTTCTTTTTGCTTGTTCTAAGGGCCTTATATTTGTTGACGGGAGCCACTTTTTTGACCTCCTGCGGCACTCATAATTGCTCAGGTTCAGCCTTGGCGTCTTCGCCTCAGAGCAGCAGTCGAATATGCGCCAATGGATTTTTACGCGCAGTTGTCGAACGTAATCTTACGTGACGCCGACGTTGTATGTGTCATATCCATTGGCTGTTGAGTGTGTGACATTCAGTATGCTAGTGCATCACGTTCTTAACATATTTTGAATGTCAGGATATTGTGAACCCCTTTATAACAAATGAACGATTCTGCATAACTCATCCGCCATCAGCTGATAACATCGTTCAGGCGGCTAGCCGTGAATAAGCTAAGCACCTAGTCCATGCTTGGTTTTGATGGTCGTTAGCAGCCAACTCGAGTTTATTTTGCCTGTTGTTCCGAAACGCTTAGGCTCAAAATCACAGGACTTATATATATATATATATATATATATATATATATATATATATATATATATGTATATGGGATGGGTGTGGGGGTGGGGGTGTGGGAGGTGGGTGGGTGTCGGTGAGGGTGCGTGTGGGTGTGGATGTGTGTGGGTGTGGATGTGTGGGTGGGTGGATGCGTGTGTGTGTGTGTGTGTGTGTGTGTGTGTGTGTGTGTGTGTGTGTGTGTGTGTGTGTGTGTGTGTGTGTGTGTGTGTGTGTGTGTGTGTGTGTGTGTGTGTGTGTGTGTGTGTTGCATACTATATGCCATAAAATGTAATGACCGGAATGCAGGGCTGGAGGGGCCCCAAACATTATGGGGGCCCAACAATGTTGCGTGCCCTCCCCCCCCTTGGACGAAGTCCTGGATCCAACTCTGCGCCACCGGACCTCTTGACGCAGTGACACCCATAATCACGTCCGGTGTCCTTGTTGTGAGCTGCCTTAAAAGCTGGCTTGGGTCCGGCACTTCATATGAAATGAGGCACAGATACGTGCCCTCTCAAAACTGCACTACAATATATTCTTAATTAGCAGAATCGCACACCAAGCGTACATTATTGATATCATTTTACCCGGTATGGGTCTACTACATCGTGAACACAGTATCCATAAAACTGTGTATTTATCCACTCCACGCTATCAACAAAGTGGTCCAAGCAGATGATTCAAAACATCTCATCGAAATAAATAAATGCGCAAAAGAAAAAGCAATCAACTGCACAACGCGCGACGGACAAGAGCCAAATCCTAAATACTGCGGCAGCATTGCACGCGCTAAGTGGCGCTTACAACCATGACTTGGTGCATCAAGTCACATTCCGCCTCGGATCGCACACTGCCATTAAAAAAACAAAAACGCTTAGTCGCATCGCTCATCAGTCACATCAGTTGTGTCTCTATGTGCGCAGATACTAAGCCCTCGCCGGAAGAACATTGTCACATGTGAGCCGGACGTCGGTGCTCACAGGTCCCGGGACGTCGGTGCTGACAGGTCCCGGGACGTCGGTGCTGACAGGTCCCGAGACGTCGGTGCTCACAGGTCCCGGGACGTCGGTGCTCACAGGTCCCGAGCTATCTAGAAACGCTCAACAAGCTGGAGCGGATGGTGACATGATATAGCTAGTGTCGAACGGCAGCACATTTGTGCCACTAAAAACCAGTACATGTTCCCTTTCATAGCCCAAATGAGGTCGATGGCGGTGCGAACTTGATGAATCTAGGCCTCTCTGTGTTAAGACCCGTGCGCGGTGACAGTGAGGAAGGCTGCATTGTATAGCACTTCGCCACCCTCAGTGATACGCCGATTGTAACCCATAAAAGAACGTGGCCCGTGGAAAGTCAAATTGGTTCATATGCATCAGGTATTGTGTGTGTAATGCATGGGCCAAACACGGTAGCTTAAGAGCTAGCTGAACGGCTCTGGATAGCACTTGTCGAAATGTATCTAACATCCTTGAATGTAACCTGGGAGGTGGGAACTGGGCGTTGAGGGATACAATTTTGAAAAAGTATTCAGTGGGCGCACTTGGTCCGGTTCTGTATTTACAGAATCGCATCACTATGTGTTGTGGAGTAGTCATTTAGGCTATGTAAACTGCAGAAAATGCGTACCACCTAAAATTTGAACTCAAGACACAAGCAACATGACCTCTACACGAAGGTCATTACGTGTAACCTGTGCATTACCTGTGGAATGCAGTGTCTTCAAAGTTAATGGGCTATGTGAGATGTTGCCATCTCAACTTCTAAAAACCTTAACAACATGCCTTCATTGTCTTTGAAGTTATTTTCGAGAACGCTTGGTCGCGATGTGAGGGCTCCATTGTCCAGCGAGGGTTAATAGACCAGTATACCGACAAGTTTTCAGCTGGGTTTGAGTGTTTATGCTGCCTCCTATAAATGTACACTGAAAACGGTGTGTCATGCGATAGTAGCTGCACATAGTAGTGCTGTTCCGAAGTAGCTTAAATAATATGCATAGTGCTATGGAGCAAACACACCGTCGAGATGACGCGACTGTCGCTTACATAGTGTATTCAGGATAAATATCGCTGTATGTGTCTGTCGGAGTCAGTCAATGAACAAAGCCGCACCCGATCGGACGTGTGTCGGTGCAGAGTGCCGCCCCAGCGAACGAAGCACCAGGGACCGGACGGTATCACGACACTGCACCTAGGTATAGACGTAATAAGCTAGGCGATAGGCCAAACATGTCTCCGCTAATCGGGTAAAGGACTGATGTAAAAGTTTCAGATTAATGCAAGAGAAACATCAAAAGAGTTGGGCACCAGTGTCGGCCATTTGCTTGATCTCGCCTTTTCAGCAAAGCTTTCTGGCGAATCACAAAGGTTGAAGGCAACACATTTCAGCTACAGATAATTGTGTGTGATTTATAGGAAAGTTGGTATTAAGTAGTCGCAACGCTTGCTGCTCACAAGCCTGGCACAGGTTGTATAGGTTGAAAACCATCGCCCACATTAAATGCAGCCTGTAGATGAGAACAGCTTGCGTTGACTGAGATATCGTCTGCTGGTGTCATGAGCTGTGTACATTGATGATGCTGACGGCTGCATGGATTACCACCGCTCTGTCTTGTTTAGAGCCATCTCGACTCGTTAAGGCTGCTGAGGTGGGTGGGGGGGGGGGGGGGGGGGGGGCGGGGGCGATTTGTGGCGGCACAGGTTACTCTCGGCCGTCTGCCGCGCACATTAAAAACCAGCTGTGCTGAGAAGTAGGTACAGAGATGCAGAGTGTAGTGTATAGTATGGGGTGCAGACGAATCGCATCGTTTAAGGCGCAGGACAATCATATTAAAACAACCATCTGAGCACCTACCAAATAACCTGCAGAAATGCAGGTAACCAACCAGAAAACCCCTACAGAAATGCAAGTAATGGTCAAGCCTGTCTTTTTCCAAATTCGACGGGCTGACACTAACAGCAATGAACTTATCCAGTGCACTGGAGCAGTGCATTAAGACGAGCGACGCTGCCGCCCTCTCATCTACGTAGCAGTCCTATAGCCTCGGCATGGTCATCATAAATGGCGCCCGCCTCCCTCTGCGCCGTCGGCCGTGCGCTGTGTGCGCACCGCCGTCTCACGGGCTGCGAGCGCACGGTCCGGAGGTGACTTTGACGTCGTCCAGCGCCAGTACGGTGGCCTGACCGAACGCGAAGCTGGGTACGGCTGCAGAGAAGCGGAGCCGGCCCGGCTGCGAGACTTCCTCCAGCTGGACCCGGCCGCGCCGCATCTGACCGCGGGCGTTGGGCCTCACCACGCGCCGCGCGGCCCGGCCGCCAGTCAGCGGCTCCAGCGACACCAACAGGTCCACGGGGCTGCTGCCGCGCAGCTCGTACTTCATGTAGGCGAACGTGACGCAGACGGTGCCGCTGCGCGGCGGCTGCACGCGACTCTGGAACGTCAGCTGGCTCGACCTGCCGAACGTCACAGCCGTGCCCAGGATCCGGCCTGCGGGGTGAGGTGCAGAGGTCAGGTGACGGCGGCCGACACGAGATAGCGGACCAAGCGGACAAGTAATGGAGATCTCGCGCCTTTTTAACATGTTCATAATTGCTTACGTTACTAAGCAGCTGCAGTGTTCAAATGCATATCAAAGTTAAATTATTCCCGTCCATACTCGGTGCAAAAATTTTCGCCACGGCACAGGCACACAAGACTGGCAAAACTCATATTCGCAGAAATGGCTCAACTGCCTAAGAGACTAGCACTGCCCCCCCCCCCCTCCCCCACTACCCCCCCCCCCCCCTCCCGTTGCAGCCCGGTCGCACCTGATCAGGGCGGCACCTGCCCTCATCAGTCACTCACGCTGCGCCGAGCTGGTGCGGATGATCTTCCAGGTGGACCCGGCGTACTTGACGCTGCATCCGTCGCGGTCGAGGTCGCAGCTAAGGAGAGTGGTGGCCGGAGCCGGCCGGCGCGGCGGTGCGGTGGCGGTCGGCCGCGGCCGCTGCGCCGTGGGCGGGCGCCGCGTAGGCGGTCTAGCCGTCGGCCTGACCATCGCCGCAGGGGTGGTCGCCGGGAGCGTTGCGTCCTCCGCTGTACACGAAGACGCATTCACGTGGTCAGATGCGGCGACATAAGAACACAGGTGGCTTGATCATTTCGAACGCTCCCGTATTTTTCTTCTCTTACCTCGTTAGCTATATGGAAAGCAGTGTTGTTTGTGGCCATATTGCATTGTATTGTTAAAAAATATTGTGCCAGGAAGATATACAACTAGCAACTAATTCATGGGAAATGTGGGTGTGCAGTCATTTATATCATTCTGAGAATACAAACCATGTCCTCTAGAACGATTTTGTGTCCCTCCCTTACCATCACATTTTCACGGGTGGGTATCAGAACGGCCTACTCACTGCAGATGCCCGGAAACTCTCTGGAGCATGTGGTGCCGCTGGGGCAGTTGCTGCAGGCGGCGCCCCTCTCGTACATCTGGCCGCGCTGGAAGTTCCCGGCCGCGCCGTAGTTGCACACGTACAGCTTGGTCCACCAGGGTCCCTCCTTGTACAGGGTGTAGCCACAGCCGATGCGGGTGGTCTCTGCCCACACCATCTGAGTGTAGTGGCCGATGCTGGTCTCGAATCTGCGCAGAAAATTCGATGTCAGGACGTGGCCGCACATGAGCGGAGGAAATGGGGTATTCTAGCTAGCTAAAAATGAAAGTGTGAATTAAATCATTGCACTAATCTGAAACTTCACATGCAGTCCAGGATATTGAAAAATCATAGGTGTGGGACGTTGCTTTCAGCAGCAGTCTGTGCATTTCAGTAATGGCAGCACAGCATCATTAACATAAGTTGATGAACCCTTGACACGCTCGCGAATTCAGTAGTGAAACCAAAGCTGGACTTCTACTCCTAGGAGTGGTGCCAAGATGATGAAAAGCTAAGACGGGTGCCAAATCGAATGGTTTAGTATTGCAGTAATTAGTGGGGTTTCGCGGTCTGCGGCTCTCTACGCCGTCATTGGAATGACGTACCTTTACACCAAATCCCTTCACAAATACAACACGTATGAATGGACTGTCAAGATGTAAGCACGATTGCAAGTGCTAGTAAACCCATATTTCAGCGTTCTCATGTCCAGGATATTGCATATATGTCCAGGATAATATATATATATATATATATATATATATATATATATATATATATAGTATATATATATATATGTGTGTATGTGTGTGTGTGTGTGTGTGTGTGTGGTGTGTGTGTGTGTGTGTGTGTGTGTGTGTGTGTGTGTGTGTGTGTGTGTGTGTGTGTGTGTGTGTGTGTGTGTGTGTGTGTGTGTGTGTGTGTGGTGTGTGTGTGTGTGTGTGTGTGTGTGTGTGTGTGTGTGTGTGTGTGTGTGTGTGTGTGTGTGTGTGTGTGGCAGGATGTCGTGCTGTGCGCCCATGCAGTTTCCAGGGCTGCCTTCTGATGGAGTGTCGCAGTCTCCCCACCTGTGTTGTTAAGCATCGCACCGTACCGCGCGGACCGGCGCTGTGTGGCGCAGTCCCCGCCCGCCTGACCACGTTGCGCGCTCACATGAGCTCTGCGCCACTCACACGAACGGCTCGATGCGCTGCGGGTCGAACATGGCCACCTCGTCGTACCAGGCGTACACAGCCCGCTTCCATTCGGGTGCGTTCTCCAGCCGCGTGCTGGACGAGCTGTACAGGTTCTGGCCCACCTTGAAGCGCGCTGAAAGGCACGACCGTCACAGTCGTCACGTCTGTGGAGTTCGCCACCTGACGACGATCCAGCCAACCGAGCCAGCCACCTGATGGCGCTGCTGAGAACTAAACCCGCCAGCTGACGGCGCTGCTGAGAATCAGGCCAGCCGCAACAGATGTGTGCGTGAAACTGACGATCATGACGCAGAGGAGCGTGGTACAAGATAGAATCACACATTACGTCACCGGCCTTATGTTCCAGCTGGTGGCCAAGCCCAGCATTCATCCTACAATGAGGACTACAGTCACGGCAGAGCAGAGCAGAGCAGGGTAACTCACCAACTCGTTTGCAATCGCGACAGTCGTGCTGGAACACGCACTGTTCAGCATGCCGCTGAGCGCCCCTCGCCAACTCCTCGTCCCACTCCTGCGTACAGTCACAGTCGAGAGCATGTCAAGACAACGGCCAGCTCCTTGCCGCACCCATTACACCCGCCCATCAGGGAACTGCCCGGCGGATTAAAGACGCCTCAGCCGGGCGGATATATTGTAAGTGATGCAAAAATCAGCTGGAGATGTGTGACAGAACCACGAAATGTGTTAGCGACCCAAAATCCAGCAGTTGCTAATGATCAGAGACCGCTGGCCAGTAGCAACGAGATGACTGCCTTCCCTGGTGGCAGAAATAGAGAGAGCACTTCGTGTTATGTCCGCTAGGTGGCTAATTTGCACCAGCGGCCACTACCACTTGTTCGGTTTCCAAATCAGACTGCAACCCGCCCATTGGCACTATCGGCCGATGTGAGAATTGATGGTGATCGAGTGTGATAACATCGTAATCTGATGACAGCGCACCATGCGAGATAGGTGGCATCATTAGTGCACGGGGAGGCACTCAGTGGTTCCTGGCCAGTAGGCATGGTGCGAATCTGCTCGCTTTAGTCAGGCTTATGATTGACTTATGATCACCGATCTTGATTCACTTTGTCAACAAGCAAGATGTGGCGCAAAGGTCAACGCTGCTGAGCGGTGGCAAGTGTAATGATCAACGACTCGTTAGATAAGTGACAACCATTCAAAGACTGAATTGGCGTTCAATGGGCCTGTTTCCTCTCACCATCCGTGCACTGTAAAAGTCACCGTCACACTCCCCAGTATTGGTACGCCACGTTAGCGAGGAGAGAAGGGTGGCCTCTGAGCCATAACGCGGCCACAAATGGTGCCGGGCCGCCCGCCGCGAGCAGCCGGCGGTCGTGTGAGACGCGCGTCGGCGGCGCTCCGTCGGCGGCGGCGGCCTTGACGGCGACCTCCGCTCCGCTCTCTCACCAGCTGTCGCATGTTGGAGGCGGACGGCTGGGCGAACGACTTGCCGCGCGTCTCGCGGCCGTTGGCCACCTTGGACCGCAGCCGGTTGTGCTCGGCCACGATGTATTTGGCCTCCTGCGCGCTCACCTGGCGCGCCTGCAGCTGGTCGCAGGCTGGTCCGGGGCCCTGGAGAGAGGCAGAGAGAGAGAGAGAGAGAGAGAGAGAGAGAGAGAGAGAGAGAGAGAGAGAGAGAGAGAGAGAGAGAGAGAGAGAGAGAGAGAGAGAGAGAGAGAGGGTCAGATGACGTGCGGCACGTTCCGGCGCAGCACGCAGCCGCACGCACGTGCTGCGGGGCGCCACGTACCCTGGGCGTGGTCCGATGCGCCGTTAAACTGCATCGCATCACGAAACGCGTCACGATGACGGTCCGCTCGCCAAACAAAATGAACCCCCATCGGAATCGAGCCCGGATGAGCCCATGAAATTATTCGTTTTTGCAAAGCCACATAAGACCCAGAATGTTAATAATATGCGATGAAGACTGACTATTTAACTAAATATACGAAGACTAATTATTATAATGCGGTCCAATTCATTCCTGAAAGTTGTCCACCAGAAATAGGCTTCTGGCCCGGCCGGGCAGAGGTCGGTGACCCAGGGCACCCGCCAGACAGCCAGCACAGGACGTGGCCCGTTGGCCGTTCCGTGTCCGCTGACGACCAGCCGACAGTCGCAGGTCTGTCATTCCGTGTCCGCTGACGACCAGCCGACAGTCGCAGGTCTGTCATTCCGTGTCCGCTGACGACCAGCCGACAGTCGCAGGTCTGTCATTCCGTGTCCGCTGACGGCCAGCCGACAGTCGCAGGTCTGTCATTCCGTGTCCGCCGACGACCAGCCGACAGTCGCAGGTCTGTCATTCCGTGTCCGCTGACGACCAGCCGACAGTCGCAGGTCTGTCATTCCGTGTCCGCTGACGGCTGGATGGCACTCGCACCTGGCGGCCGGCGTTGTGAAGACGGCGCCGGACGGCCCGTCCAAGTCACGTTTTCCAATTACACCGTGTGACGACACGAGCGGCGTGCCCGTTCGGCGGTGGCGCGCGCCGGCGGCGGCTAATTGTTCTCCGCTCTACGCCTGGCGTGCTTTCGGTGCCATCGTCCAGCGGCCTGGCTGGGCGACGGCGGCGCCTGAAGCCGCCACGGGAGGAACGATGGCGACGTGCCTGCCGACGGCCCCGGACCGCCACGAGCGCGGCACCAACGGCCGGCCAGCAAACACCGCCGGAACCTGGCTGCGTATGGTGAAGCAAGGGTCTGAGCAGCGTTCATTGGTCACGCAAGTTCATTTACCAGCCCGATTATATGCCAGTTTGGGTTCTTCCCTCTATGCATAAACATTCCACCAATGTAAGTATCGATGAGACCCAGTCACTTGTGGTGCGTGTGCTCACATGGCGTGATTTGTAGGTGCTTAAGTTCGTAGTTTCCTTTTTATGAGACTGAGGCCAGGTCACGTTTGTTGAATAGCCGACTGAGCTTTCGGTCGGCCTGCAGCGTCCCCCCGTGACCCGCTCGCATGACCTTTTGCACCTGGAATGGGTGGGCTGCAACCACGGCCATGCGATAAGGGACAGGCCAGTTTGGCTTGTCCTGTTGTGGCCCGTGTCGGTCAGGCCGTCGGCGCCGGGTATACGTCCGCGGCCCAGCCCCGGAAGCCGGGCGGCGAGGGACCGGTCGTCCGGTCGACCTCGGTTCCCCCTCCGTCAGATGAGGTGCGATAGCCCTCAGCCAGGCGGCTTGACGGCCGACCATCCAGCCAAAGCTCGGCAGGGCTGCTGTGGCGCGGCTGTCGCAGCGTCGCATCAGCTTCTCGCTGCGCCGCAGCAGCTTCTCGCTGCGCCGCTCGAGCACATATGGTTGGGCGCCATGATGAAGCCGCACACGATCCCACGCCTACACACACCCGCCAGTTGCTCATATGCCAGGGTGGTCTTACAAGGCTGACTCGTCCTGGACAGACGAGAATCTAGGCCATGCAGAGCTCCCACATCCAGCGGCTACGCTGCTTTAATTACGTGTCCCACTGCTAAATTTGCTGCGATTTCGTGACGCCATTCTGTCAGTGGCGGCCTCAGGCGTCTGGCGACAGTCCTGTCGGCCTTGCTGTGATCCGACCGGCACCGGCAGCGCCGCGCTCCCCGATCTTTGGCCGGAGACGAGGCGGCCCGAGACGCGCACCAAACGAGACTTGGCCACGACGCCACACAAGTGGACCTGATGAGAGTGATCACTCTGACCATGTCTTAGTCGCCTAGACTCTGAACAAGCCAGAGTGGCGAGAAGCCCAGCGCACAGAGCAACTGCTATATGCACTGGACCGGGCTGGTATTCGCGTCAGTCGAAACTGGCGCTGCCCTGCCGTCCCGACGGCGTGGCAAAACAGCCGCAGCTCTCGAAAGGAACCAACAGTGACGTGCCGCCGGCACCGCGCGTCGCACGCCCGCGGCGACGTCGCCAGCAGTGTGGCCGGCCGCGCACCCCATCGGCGGCGTCGGTCGGCCCTCCAGGCGTGACCCCAGAGAGCCGGGTTGACGGCCACAGCCGGCTGGCTACTGTTCTCAGTTCGCCAGTGCAGCCCACACCCTGCCATGCCGCACTAGCATATGGCCGAGATGGTATCGCCAGCAGACAGCAGCCTGCGGCCACCGATTGCACATCCAAAGGCATATGGCCGAAAAATGAGCCGCCTTTGGTAGCCGTTCATATGGCAAAATCATTAGCCCAATTTCGCAACATCACATACAACAGCCGCCTGCGTCACTGGGACCGATAATGATTGGTACCGCCTAATTCTAATTGGTGTCGTGTCGTCACCTCACTGTATGGCATTCCGACTGGCCATTGCTTAAATAGTTGCCATTTCCAACTTAACTAGTAGCAAAGTCAAATTTCAAATATGTCATCAGATATAGCAGAAAGCTGGAGCATTTTGGAAGCCTTCAATTGTTTTGGAAAAGCATGCACGAGCAAGCAAGCAGTCTCAGCCTCCGGCCACAGGGTCGCTGACTGGCTTCAGCCTCCGGCCACAGGGTCGCTGACTGGTTTCAGCCTCCGGCCACAGGGTCGCTGACTGGTTTCAGCCTCCGGCCACAGGGTCGCTGACTGGTTTCAGCTTCCGGCCACAGGGTCGCTGACTGGTTTCAGCCTCCGGCCACAGGGTCGCTGACTGGTTTCAGCTTCCGGCCACAGGGTCGCTGACTGGTTTCAGCCTCCGGCCACAGGGTCACTGACTGGTTTCAGCCTCCGGCCACAGGGTCACTGACTGGTTTCAGCTTCCGGCCACAGGGTCGCTGACTGGTTTCAGCTTCCGGCCACAGGGTCGCTGACTGGTTTCAGCCTCCGGCCACAGGGTCGCTGACTGGTTTCAGCCTCCGGCCGCGCGGCGGCAGCTGTCACCAGCCGCCTGTGCAGGCTGCCATGGACCAGGCCCCGCGACCGTCCTGTCCCCAATGTAACGTGACCGACTGCCGCTCGCGCCGAGTAGAACGCACGCCACCCGCACGGAGTAGATTTGCCCTCCGAGCCGAAGGTGCTGCCTTCCTGGTAGAAGTTTGGATCTGGCTAGACATAGCCGGATTAGACGTGTCTGATCAGACCGTATAGCGAGTTGTCTGAAATGCTTCTTCAATAACCCAGAATTTCTACACAAAAATGTGTTTTTCATCAAATTATTCCATTACGCTCTTCACTTATCACTACTTAGGTTCAAATTAACGTTACCAATTATTTCGTTTTAACCATCTGCATCCAAAGAATTTGTTCAGCAGACTTCACGACAACTTTGTTCGTGACAAGTTAAATGACCATTTGCAATACCCTGCTTTGATAGAAATCCATTGATTAAAACATTCCAAGCCAGCTTCGGCTTTGGCTTCGGCGTATAGCCCCCTCAGCCGTTAGCAGCGCTAAAGCCACGCCGTCATCCATGCGACAGATTCCTCGCACCACTCAAACGGGTTGGCTCGCTGGACGGGGGTACACAGTCGCTGCTACACTAAAGGTGAACTAGTGCCGTTTACAGCTTTTGCTGTTGTTTCAGGCTTTGGATTTAATCTACATTAATTGCTAGTCGCATGCCTTGGCTGTCCCCGGTACAATTTGCAGTTACATGTTACGTGATTTTAGTTCTGCGCATTCACTGCGGTGTTTTTTCCATGTCTCTATGGGAAACATACGCTTTCTCTCTAAAGGAAGCAGGAAGGGAGCAGGAAGGGAGCAGGAAGGGAGCAGCATGCATATCGCACCGCCTGCAACAGCCGGGCCGCAATTTGCACGTGCGGAATGCCCGATCCCATGTCAGCTGCGCGGCGTGTTGCGGCCACGGCAGCGGTGCGGAATGCGGCACCTGCCGGCGGCGGCCAATTCGCTGCGGCCCCCGCCAGTGCGCCGGCGACCACAAACGGCCCGGCGCCCAGGCGCCGCGTGCGTCTGCACCTCAGCTGGCGTGACGGCTTGACGACACTTGAGGGTGTCGAGCCACACTGCCTAACCGATGGGCGGCCGTCGCTGCTGACGCGCACTCCCTAAAGCATCGGCAATGGTGATGCGCTGTGACAGTCTAAGCGGTCCGTGAACCCTTGATTGTTCGAGAAGTTAACAGGGACAGAAATACTGATTAACTACCGGTAGCTGGCATTTCTACAGACATGGGGCGTAATACGGGGTAGTGAGCATTTACCAGCAAAACAGGAGAATATAGCAAAAAGAAACAAACCAGAGGTCAAACGTTAGTGAAAATGCGTCTGCGGCTAACATGGTGCGATTCATTCAAATCTTAATTTTATGCAGATATGTCAAGTTTGACATGCAATTACACTTCGTCGGCATCATCACATCTATGAACAGTTGCAAGCAATATTATCGAAACTATTCTCGTTGCGAATGCATTTCGTGTGGTGTGCCAGTGATCAATTTTGATAATAAGCGTACTCTATTAGCTCATGTACGTGATTGCACTGTCTGGGACCTTCCACCACCACTTTGTTGACAAAGCTGATTCACAATATTGTCGGTGTGAAGGGAATGGGCGACACCGATTTCGATGGCCTCTGAAGCATCTCGTGTTGATTGTCCCTGCTTGACTGAAGAAATGTCCCACGGTGAGTGGTCCCGTTCCCAGTTCATGTTCGGCAACCGCAACCATAAAGTTCCATACCGTAGACGGTAGTTAGTAACTGCATCACTCTTATCACTGTCATTGCGGGGTAAACACGTCATTGCCGCACTGCATAGCAGCACGATTACGGTGATTGGATTAACTTCGACTTTTCATTTCATTGTAATCCAGATGACTTCCGGCAGACTGATGTTTCGGTGCCTGGCTCGGAAACGATTACATCAACAGCGCCTGAGGTCAGCCGTGGCGCGTCGCTGAGAATCGAATACCAATCAACCACAGTATGGTACGCTGGATAATCTCCACACTTGCAAGCACTCAGTGTTGTTAACAGCTTTGGTCGTTATTTTTTGTTTAAGGTGTTTTCAAACTTACTTGCTTATCTCATGCTTTCAGTGACCCAGCTACACTTTTTTCTACGATGGAGGAGAAAAATTTCTTGTCAACTCTCCTAGCGCATTCATTACGGAGAGTTTTTGTGATGGCCTCCAAAGATGGCTCTTGCGGCTAACACTGGTTTTGTATACAGATTTTATACGCATAACGTGACGTAAAATGACGTTGTCGGTATGCATTAAACACTTCAGTCTTTGTCAAAACAAACAGCATGGCTTCCAGACCGGCTACCGATGGCAGTCCGCTGCAGCTGGTGCGCTCACTAGCAGCGACAAATCACGGCGGGATTCCGTTACTACCGCTACGTGGCCGAAACAGCGAAGGCAAGTGTACTCACCTGGAATTGGCAGAGCGTGTGCTTGGGAGTAAATCGGCAGTACTGGTTCTGCGCTCGTGCCACCACCACAGCAGCCGCGCAGAAAACAACGCTCCAGCCGCACCTCATCGTGATCAGGATCTGGGCAAAAACGGCACGGAGAACGTTACCAACAGGTGGCTAGCGTGCTGCGACGGCAGAGCACCGAAAACAAGCTTTGATTCGTGACGAACGCACCCACTTAATACATACTGTTGGTTTTCTTAGGGGCAAAGCGAGCGCTTACTTTGCATGCCTGTTTCAGAGTTAGTTTTTAAGTTAGGCTTGTTAGTCAGGTTAATAGTTGGCAACTATTGGTCTTGACGTTGCTGAAGCGTGCGCCATGATGTTGTACACGTCGCAGTGATGCAGGCAGCCAGTGCCATGTTATTGCGGATTATTCGTATATCAAATTTAAGGCATGGTGGATGTTGCGTAAAAGGCAGAAGGGGTCAAGAGAACATAACGCAGATCTCATAGGGATACAGTGAGAGGACAATGTGCACAAGTGCGATTTTCATATGGATGAGGCTGATAACACATTTTTGGCATTCATCATACGCGGATGGGCAGGACAGTGTCATTTAAAGATCATTAGGCTAGTGAAGAATATCAGTTCTAAATTTCGGTATCACTTTCTCTTTCAGTACACGAAGCCATTTTTTTTACTGATAATTTTGGCTTCAGACTGGGGGTCGAGGGGAAGGAAAAATGGGGAAAGGAGCCAGGCATCCACGCACCGTATCTTGTCAACTTGCAATCGACGCGGGATATCGTGGCACTTACGGATTTGCATGGTGCGCGTTTCGAGCATTGTTTCAGCCACCCCGTATAAACGACTACAACGCTGACTATTTGTAAAGCTCGTAACTGCGATAAAATGTGTGGATAATTATACATTAAAATGCGTTGTGACTGTTTGAAGATTAAAGCTACAGTAAAATATCTGTTTTGACTAAATTCAATCGTAAGGCAATGATCTGTCGATGTAACAGCCGCTTATTGCGCTCGCCTGGCCGCGGTACTGGGCAAGGGCTCCGCTGGCGCCTGAGATCAACTGACAGCGGGAAACTCACTCAAGTCGTTTGGCCGGCCAGCGTGGTAACAGTCGGCGACCTCGACAGCGCGCTCTGGGTCAGGGATTAGAGCGGAGCCTGCCACTGGGCCAGGGGCGGCGCAAATGAGGGCTGGGCCATCCCCTGTCCAAAACTCGTGAAACCCCTGGCGGCAGCGGCGACCATATTGTTCAGCGATAGCACCTCCAAAATCCCTGACTTGCCCCCCCCCCCCCCCACCTTCCCACCCCCACCCAAATCACCAGTTTGGACTCCATCGATGACAGCCACTTTGCAAGTAGATCGGCCGCGGTAACAGAGAACAGAGCCCTTGCTTAGCTGAACGGCGGTCTTCATTACCTCAACTTCGGTCAAACGCGCCGCACGTTTGATGGAGAGAGACACCGCGCTATGTTAGCCGGTTTGGTTCGTTGTTAGCTTGTTTGGTTCAGCCGCACTAGTTCTGCAGAGTGATTTAGTACACGTGCGGGACATCACTCCATCACGCAGGTTTACAGGCCCCTTTTGCATTCAGACGAGCGCGGGTGTATAATTATGTCGGGGAGGTGGCCCGAACAACTACAGCAAATGGAAACCCACGTAATGTTTGCGCCTGCTGCCTAGGCTCGGGCGCTTCATTTTGCGGCGGAACATTAAAACGAAGGTAATTTACTTGGCCTTGTAGGCCACCATTGAAGGCCAAAGATGCGGAACGTCTCTGAACGATGACATTATCGGCGCGGCAGTGGCGCTGCGTGCGCGGGCGACCACCACTCCGCTCCGCCTCAAAACTCCGCGGGCGTCTAGGCCGGATCTGCATCGCTTCCGGTCCCGCGTCGCTGAACACGGCTGAACAGGCAGAACGAGTTCAGCAGAGCCGAACGAACAGTACACCATGCGCGGCGGGAAGCCGGCGTCGGGGACACGCTCCAGCACCAGCCGCTGCGTGCGGATCAGCGGCAGCACCACCCGCTGTGTGCGGATCAGCTCCAGTACCGCCCACTGCGAGCGGGTCAGCTCCAGTACCGCCCGCTGCGTGCGGATTAGCGCCAGGCTCGGCTGCAGCGCACAGATCATCTCCAGTATCGGTTTCCGTGTACAGATTGGTGTCCGCCACCAGAGATAGCTCGCCGCCAGACCTGTGACGCGGACCGGTGCTGGCCGCGGGGCTGGGGGGCGCCGCAGCGGCTGCTGAGCGGCCCGGGCCGGCGGAGCGGCCGCGCCACACCACACCGGCGGCGTGCCGATCAAGCCACGCTGGGTGCGGCCGAGCGGGCGCAGCGGCCGGCTGGCTCCAGTGCCCGGCATGCACCGCAGCCATAAAGCACACCATCTGATAGCTCGGCACTCTGTGGTCAAGCTGTGCAATGGGATCCGAGATCTGCCGCTGGTTTTGCCGTAAGTTTGTGTTCGTGACAATGCTTTGGTTGTCCGATTCGCGTGGCTCTGCGGCAATATTCCTGTTAGCATCATTAGCGTGTTATATATATATATATTTCAAAAACCGAGACCTAAGGCAACAATGTCTGTTATTTGGAACAGCGCAACCTTGTAGTGAGTGCATTTTTCTTCATCGAAAATCGCTACGAATTTTCGTAATTTCCTTGCACGAGACTCTGATTAGCTATCGCCTGCGTACTCGTTTCTAGCAGCCAAGCAGCATTAAAATCACAGTTCTTTGCCGGAAAAAGATGAACATATGCACCCAGTTAACTACTGTACGATTGGTTACGAATTATTAAAGTTTACTGAGCCTTTATTTTTGAAATCAATACCAGACTTCAAGACGTTTCTATACACACGTTTTAACTGAAATGCTCTTAGTTGGCCCTGATATTATTAGAGCTCGTCGTGGGTTGCCTCTATCAATGCCACTCAATGCATGATGCGCATCAGACACTGCAATAGCAGAAGTGTATGCAAGATGCAAAATGTAGGGACAGCTCAAAGGCTCCCACCAAACACTTAGTTTAACTCGTGGCGGAAAATGACACGGCATGCTCCTGATTTACTTATGTTATTCTCGGCCGAATCAACGCATGTCACAAATTTGATTAGGTCGCACCACGTGCCTTCAAGGCTACTACTGGCCACAAGTTTTTCAATCTTTGTCTTCCCAAGGCCTGAACATTTAACATCTAAATTTATGTCGATAATATGCCAACAGTCACGCCAACAAAGCGTAACGCGGAAGTGCAAAATTGTCACAGATGCGACAACAAAGAAAAAGTTTCTCGACATATATTGAACGAATGGTGTATATGAAATCACCGAGGTTTCAGCTTTCGGACAGAAGCGGCTTACTTCGTACCGGCTGTACATTACGGCCGCTTCCAGCGAACTGCAGCGGGCCACCGGCGCCGGCCGCGAGGCTGCGGTCTGAGCGCGAGCCGCCAGCCGGCACGCACTTGTGAGCCGGGGAGTCCGCGACGCGCCGAACCCGACAACCTCCGGCGGAGAGAGAGAGGGGGAGAGAGAAAGGGAGAGAGAAAGGGAGAGGGGGCGGGAGAAGTAGAAGGAGAGAGAAAGAGAGAGAGAGAGAGGGAGAGAGAGAGAGGGAGAGAGAGGGAGAGAGAGAGAGAGCGAGAGCGAGAGAGAGAGAGAGAGAGAGAGAGAGAGAGAGAGAGAGAGAGAGAGAGAGAGAGAGAGAGAGAGAGAGAGAGAGAGAGAGAGAGAGAGAGAGAGAGAGAGAGAGAGAGAGAGAGAAGGGGAGAGGGAGTGAAGGTGTCGGCAGAACTGGGCCCAGGAACAACCAGAGGCTGTTACAGCTACTGTGGTCTGTCGAGTAAATGGAATCACTCCAGTAAAAACTGGGCCACGCTCATGGGCCTCACTAGCGCGTACCTACTGACACTTCCGTCCCATTTGTGTTGAGCCGTGGTCCGAATTTGATTGATCCTTGAAGGGCATCTGTCACAACTGCCATCGACAAAAGGCATTCAGATGGCGACCATAACTGAATGGTTTCGGAGGCATGGACTACTCTGCTCTTCCGTTCCGTGGCGTCAAATATTGTCGTCGCGCCTGACGTGCCAACATGTACTCGAAGATTTTGGAAGTTTCTTTAACATTATAAAAAATATCTGCGCTCTTCCACGTTATTATCGTGGAAGAGCGCAGATATATTATCCACGTGCAAGTCTATATTGGTATATGGCGACGACTTGGGCCCTGCAGTGACACGGTGACATGTGACGCGTTTGACGACACGTTGGCACATTCGCAAGTGATTACAAACCATTGAGGTGGCGTAAAACCCCGCAATGCGATCGCTTGCTGATAAATGTCATCGTGCTGCATGATCTGCTTACAAATTAGTAGATACGACATGTCTTAGAGCTGTTACGGAGTCAGGTGTGTGTTTTTTAGTTGTGGAATACATGTATATGAATAAACACATCCATTCCAGACATGTACGCCTTCCCTCTTTCTCCCTCTGAACCAGTGAAATGCTGGAACAAACTGTTCAACTGTCTACCATAAAGTCAGACAGCATTTGAATGTAAGCTCGGTTCTTGCCCCTCACAAGTGCATTTCGGCACGCTGCTGCGCCGCGCAGTCCGCTCCCTCCCTTCTCTCTTGCCCTATGTTACCTGTCTGAACTGCCAGCTGCCACGGTTTGTTGGGCTGGCGCGTCTGACTGCCGTTGACAGCTAGATGCGGTCAGCTGGGGATATCGCCGACCTCACAGACCACGCGTGCGTGCAATTCAGACATACATGCGCGCAGCCCGCAGTGAAGGGATGGTTGACGCATACTAGTAACATCAGAAACATTAAATACTTCATAATGTCGGCAGGGTTGATCTCTTGGCAAAGGGCTTGTAGAAGCTTTTGGAATCCAATCCGATTCGAATGTCGCCCTAGCAAGCCAACTGTGGACCTATGAGCCCTTCGCAATGAGCCCGGGGGAATGCTGCGTTCATTTACGTTCACTCCACAAGCGCTGGCGTTTATCATAGCCCCTCCTGACTTTTCCCAGTGATCCGGTCCGCAGCATGAACTAGATTCGTCTTAAGGATTTAGATGATATCAACCTTGTCGGAACCACGCTAGAAGCGGAATAAATTCCATTACGGATGCGTTTTCTCGCATTTCCCCGATGGCAGTTCGCCGCGACTAGCGCGCTGATGTGTTGAGGGTTTGGAAATGTAGTACGGTTTTCAACATGAGACAAATCCCTTTTGGCCAAGTGATGGTGAGATCAGAAATTCGCTTGTAGCTGATGCACATTCACATCCATAGGCTAGCTGCATACACATTGGCATTAACTGATCGGAGCATGGGCCTCGAACTCAACAGGCACGGCTAAAGGCCAAAGTCTCAAGGTCCATGGAACTCGATAAAAGCGTAAATATCCTATGCAATGTCAAACAGCTTTGACATACAGAGCGGCTGATAAACGCGTTTGCTTAAGTGAAGTTGTCATGTCGGTGCATTGGCACACGGGTCCTTTGACGGACGCTGCGTCAATGCAATGCGCGCTTCCATGTTTTCACATCGCTCTCGCTTTAGTCGCAGAACCTGTCCCCAGAAACAAGGTCTCGGTAAAGCTGCATAACAGTTCTTACGCTCCATTGATCATTGTCGTGGTTTAATGACACACTTGGAGCCTTGCGTCATCTATCATCGCAATGTCGCGCACTTATCGCCACGGAAAAAGACGCTGCCGGCCGTTCGCTTGATTCCCCAAGACTTGAAGGGTATCCTGCTGGCAAAATAACTGGTGGAGGATAGATTCGCCTACTTCGTACACTTAATTTCATGTTAGGATCGCTGTGGCTCCTGAGATGTGGCGTGATGAGATGTGATGCTTACATGAAAAAACAATCCAAAATAACCAATTGGCTTCAATTCAAGTGGCGCGCGAGCGGCCGCATTTTAGGGTTCTCATAGGCACGAATGCAGTCTCCTCACAGTAAAATCATGCAGATTCTGCTGCACTGCTATCCTAGGCTACTATGATTGCAAATTTTCCATCCATGTTCTGCAGATTTGTTGGTGGACTGAAATTTTCAATTAATTTGTCATGCATGTCAACGTCGCAGGAAAACTATTCTGTATCAAACACCATGCATGCAAACGACTTGAAAATATTGCAACACAATTTTTAAAGAATAAATAGGTGGCGTGAAATGTGGATGCAGATGGAGCATATAGAGCAAATAGCAATGTTTCCAAAACGATTTATGGGTACTCGCCTTCATTCTGAGTTCACCTTCATTGCTGATTCTTGTTCTAAACTTTCCCAATCAATTGGCAAAGCGCCAGGATTGCAGTTCCAGAGGAATGCGCAAAAGCCCCGGTCTTAGTACACTGACCTCACATTTGATATTGGCACAAGTGCCAGAGCGATGGCGCATTGGCGGGACCTTAAAGATATATGGGTATGTAATACCTAATGGATATTTGAGGTGTGTACTTTTGTAGCCCTACGCCGATGTTACAGTCAGGTGGGTATGTCACCAGTGACGGGTTTTGAAAATCCGGCTAACAAGGTTTGCATAGATGTTGCGCCAGCCAGAAACGGTTTTTATAACAAGCAAATTAAGGCACAAGTAGAGGCTGATTTTGATCACAGTTGACGGCTTCATCGAAACTATATGATATACTTACATAGTCCAAAGCTAGAAAAGTGGTAACTTATCGTACATTATTGCACTATTGGAGCTAGATAAATCCATGTTTGCGTGCTTGTTGCGCTAAGTGCTGCGGGGCCCGTATGACGCTATACTTATGGGTCCAAACATACACTGTCAGCAAAGGGCAGATTCGGACTGGCACGGGCTGTCAAAGCTGTGACATTTTGTTAACTTAAAACTGCATGCCGCTGTAATGATGGGTACGAGCATACACTGCCATCAAAGGGCTTATTAGCGTCGGGTCGTACTGTCAAAGCTGCGACATTTCGTTGACCTTAAAACAGGCCAGGCCTACAGCCTGGTGGCTTGTAAGCACACCAGAAAGATATGACCAGATCCAGCCCAATCACTCTTTCAGGCAAAGAATTCCCTCCACACTTCTGAAAAGGTTGGCAAGCCGCTTAAGGCTTTGTTTGCGATATCATAATAAATTCTTGCTCCTCCTGTGTTTACCTACAGCGTTCCTGGAGCTTAGCTGGAGCTTCTAGAGTGTGTTCCATCGTTTATTACAACTCCGAGACACTTAACCGATCATAGCGGTCTTTTGTGACTGACGTAGCTTTGCAGGACACTTTTACAGTCGGGAGACTACCCACGCGTAAGGAAACAGCGAGACAAATAGAAGCGTAAACTTAAGAAAATGCCTGTAAACTGGCCCACAAAACCGGCGCCTGTTCACGACGCGTGCAGTGATGGCCGCTACTCACGGTATGCTCGTCGTGTGGCGACCGCGTGCTCCGACGTCCTCCGTTCTGCTCGTGACCGAGTCGGCTTGATGTCTACCCCGCTGCGGTGCCGCTCGCTGCGTCGCACGTGCGCCACTGACTGTCGTCCGCGCTATGTCGGCTGCCGGCCGGCGCCTGCGCTTATGTATGACGAGTGGCGACGCGGCGAGCCCGCGACGTCACTCCGATCCGGCGGGGGCGGGGCAGAGCCAGCCAGGCACCCCCGGGGGCGGAGGGCGATGAGCTGACCTGTTGAAGATGTGGTGGTGATGGGGTCTCTAAGTCGGAAGGGAAGCTGACCCGGGGATGGCCGCTGTGTGGGTCCCATGCGTCCCACGCGGGTCCACGCGTGGGGCTCTGTGATATGTGGTGTAAATTAGCGGCATTGAAATGTCTTGCTCGGCTGCGTACTCACGGGTTAATATAAACAAAATTGCTTCTCCAAAAATATATTAGCCATCGTGACAGTGTTACACGTCACTTCAATTGCTTAAAGTTGAGTTCATTTAATTCATCTGGCATTGAATTCACCCCAAGTTATTTCATTTTCTCGCAAAGAAGCTGACGCCCATTGTTATCTGACAACCTTGAACTGATGCAGATGCATGATGTTGGGTATTTATGCCGCAGTGTCTGGTTTGCATCCTCTTTACGCGGTGTGGCCCTTGGCATACCAGATCAGAACCAGCATAAGGAAAAGGTCAGACCAGGTCTCGCCGGAGCCAGCGCAATGCACGGGCTCATCAGGACTAGCGCAGCCCTGTCAGCTCTAGCGGAGCTGTAGAGCAGGACCCTCTCCTCTGGAGCCAATGTAGCGGCCAGTCTGATCAGAGCCGGCACAGCGATCTCCCCCACCAGAGCCAGCGGAGCTGTAGCGCAGGAGCCCCCTCCTCTAGAGCCAGTGTAGCGGCCAGTCTGATCAGAGCCGGCACAGCGATCTCCCCCACCAGAGCCAGCGGAGCTGTAGCGCAGGAGCCCCCTCCTCTAGAGCCAGTGTAGCGGCCAGTCTGATCAGAGCCGGCACAGCGATCTCTCCCACCAGAGCCAGCGGAGCTGTAGCGCAGGAGCCCCCTCCTCTAGAGCCAGTGTAGCGGCCAGTCTGATCAGAGCCGGCACAGCGATCCCTCCCACCAGAGCCAGCGGAGCTGTAGCTCAGGAGCCCCCTCCTCTAGAGCCAGTGTAACGGCCAGTCTGATCAGAGCCGGCACAGCGATCTCTCCCACCAGAGCCAGCGGAGCTGTAGCGCAGGAGCCCCCTCCTCTAGAGCCAGTGTAGCGGTCAGTCTGATCAGAGCCGGCACAGCGATCTCCCCCACCAGAGCCAGCGGAGCTGTAGCGCAGGAGCCCCCTCCTCTAGAGCTAGTGTAACGGCCAGTCTGATCAGAGCCGGCACAGCGATGCCTCCCACCAGAACCAGCGGAGTGTATGTAGCTTTTATATAAGGCATCGATTGATGCATTCTCGCCTCATGGCGTGGCATGCATCTTTTTAGGTTGCTTCAACTTATGTAGGCTGTTTTTCTTTTTGATTTAAGCTCCTAACAATTCATGAGTTTTTTAATGGTCTGTTCTAGTCAAGCTTCATGAAAGGGCTTTCGTAAACACCTTGAATCTCTATATTTTGCAAGAGCTGTGCTTAGTGTTTATCGTCAGAAGTGCATTTAAAAGCACAAGGCAGAATGGCCTATACTTGTGCGGGCTTATTCCATTGCCAGGCTAGAAACGTTGCACCCGTTGGCCCCGTAACGTGTGCATGAACGTAATTATATGTAAATACGACATCGAAAGTGATCGCAGTGCTTAATAAATGCACCTACCGACAATCCTATTTCGGTGATGTGTGCAAATCTGTATAACACTTCACTGATTTATTCTTTCTTTCTTTTTGTAGGGTTTTTCCTGTTTTCGTTGCAATAGTTATGTCAGGATTTGATTCCGCATGGTTACACCACTGAACATGGTGGCCAGTGTCACACAGTTGCTTTTCACCATGACGGAAAATTTGGCCGTAGGAGTAAAGCCGAAGAGAGAACTGAAAAATTTAAGCATTTTAAATTTTCAAGGTTTACTGGGGCTACGAATCCGTCTATTAGAGTGAAAACTGGGTGCTGAAAGAAAGAAAAGGTAATGGAAAAGGTTTGTCCAGTCCGTCTGAAGGGGTATCATCAGCTCGGCGGTGCGCTGCTTGTGCAGACATACAAGGCTATAAATAGGGTTTGTCCGATGGATAAATGATGGACATGGCATAAATGTCTTCTAATGGTAAGTGTTGCAGACAAAAGCCTTTACAATGCGATGCTGTCTATTTGTTTAAGTTTTAAATTTCTTCCAAGCTGAGATAGGATATAAATATGACACATAAGGATTAAAAGGAGATATTAATACCTTTGTTTTCCAGGCAACTGAGCCGCCAAGATTACCTTGGAAGCACGTATGTTTGAAGTGCCCTTCTTCCTATGTGAAGAGTCTTGCCCTTTATGTCCTGCCTGCTGAACTAAAGTCTTGCCCTTTATGTCCTGCCTGCTGAACTTAAGTCTTGCCCTTTATGTCCTGCCTGCTGAACTCAATATGAACCAAACATTCTCGGAAATCTTTCCTTTAAATGCTAGTGATGGCTATGAGCAAAGCCATCTGCAAGCATTGGGTGAATTGAATTTCCTCATGGTGATTTCTAGCATTTTAGAAGGAAATTGTGCTACATTAGAAGGTGACCTATTTTCACCATCATTTTTGCTCGTACTTATCAAGTGCTATGCCTGACAGCGTCTAGTTCCCACCCGTTTGCGGTATGACTATGCCTCACGCCGTTAGATATGATGCTTCTCTCATCAGTTTAACTTTAATCTGCGATACCCTCATGATATGTTTTCACTTTATACGTTCTCGGGTCTACTTGTGTTTACACACCTTTCGCCTTTCCATCGGTTCACCTTGCGCTTGCCAAATGCCTCCGACAGACCGATGCAGATTCTCTCTCGAGGGACAAAGATGATTTAAATTGGCAATTGAGGCTGCTGGGAGACGTACCTACGACGTTTTCCAATCTAGTTCAGCAGTCGCACGTATTTTAAAACCTGCGCACTCGTTTTTAAACTGGTTTACCAAATATAAAACAACTGCATTGAAACCCGGAGCCTCACCATTATCTGGCACTGCTCCAAGCACCTATGGTCAAATTTTACCAATTTATTCACTAAGAAAGCACTGACACTTCGATTCACTCATGGTGTGTTACGGAACCAGATGTGTGAATGAAGCAAAATCATATCATACTAGAATGTGTCTACGATCAAAATGTTGATGGTTGATGGCTAATCGTCACAAAAAACACACCAACTCGTGCTGAATTGGTTTTAAATTTGCATGTACTTCGTTTGAACACAGGTTCTTCACGGGAATATCTCTGCGAGTATATGACATTTTAACGCCACCACTGAACTGGAATGCACGCTTGCGAAATTCGATATCTCTACGCTGTTCAACATTGCTGTTTTGCTACATTCGGCTGAGGCAGTGTGAAAGTGAAAGCATTGGTTCTCAGGTGGGTGCGATAACGCCGAATAAGGGGTGGGGAAGAAGGCTGAGTTTTGTTCGCCATTTTAAAAAAGCAAGCGTGTGAGAGACCAGACTTTGTTATTTTAAAAATCGGATGTTCTCGCTGGTGACTTGCCTACGTGACGAGCTCGGTGGTTGCTGCTCGGTGGTTGCTGCTCGGTGGTTGCTGCTCGGTGGTTGCTACTCGGTGGTTGCTACTCGGTGGTTGCTGCTCGGTGCGTTGCTGACCCTGAGCATCCCAACACAAAATCAATGCACGTTTACTTGTCTGTGAGTGACCCTGGGAACACCGACCGATTCGAATCCGCCATGGCATGGGAATCCCGACGGGTCCACTTCTGCCACCCAGTCCCGGTCACAGCGACCACCTAGTGGAAGCGCAGGACATGAGGCGCCGAACCCTTGAGAGTCCTGGCAGCGTGCGCTCAGCATGTGTCACCGGTCGCCCAAAGAGTTGAGTTGGGCACCTCATTTTGTTCGCCGAGCCGGCACGCTCGACGGTGAAGGTTCGTGCCGATCGGCCCATTGATCTGAACACCGAGTGAGATAGGCCGGCACTGACACAATATTTCGACTTCCGACAGCCGGCCCGACAGCCGGCCCAGTAGTGATGCGACGTCAGTCTGTCAGTCAGAACCAGAGATGACCCTTTGTCAGTGATGAAGGCGTTTGGTGATGCGCTATGCGTATTTGACCCTCTGTCACCGGAAGTCATCAGACCCCGGTGACTCACCCCGACGGCTCCTTGTCTGTGTAAACACATCCGCAACGGGGCTGGCAAACTGTGATGCGCATAGCCGGCGGCGGTCCGCAAAATCGTGTCAAGGCTGATAGGCCAGCCCAGAAAATGACGGGCTCAGGTCGGTCTTTCCGATTGCCTGAGCGCGCGGCTGAGTCACAATATGACACAAATCGGTGGAGGACGTGATCGCGCTTGGACGCCTGCGATTGGCCTGGCTGAGATGCAATGACCACAGCCGGCATTACAGGCCGGGAAACACTGATGCACGCCCGTCTCCCGAACCATTGCCGACAAGGTCAAGTTTACAGGAACCGCACGCCTTGCCTAATGGGGCATCCCACGCGATCGTTCTGCGCTCATTATTGTCTTCACCGGACTGCTTTACGCACCGAGTTCTAGCCAGAAACGGAAATGGTATGCTGACAGGATAGGCCTGTGATTGCGAGGCACGCCAGAGGTGCATCAGGCGCAGCGGAGGAGTGGCACGGACATGAGGTCGATGAATTAGATTATGAGCTCAACGTCATGGAAGCATGAGCTATAGCTGTAGAACGTTGAGCCCTACAGAAGGGAACTCGCAGTCGTCTTATTACCTAACAGTTTTTTGTGGATGGGTGCTTTGTACCTTGCTGGACGAATACATGCGGTAGACGCTCGCACTCCAGACGGGGTCTGCACCTGCTCGGCCCGTCCGCACTCGCGTGCGAGGCAGAACTACCCGTCCTTTTTGTGGATGGGCAGGGGAGGAGGGGGAGCGGGGGGCGTACTCCACATGGAAAACTCAATGGTCTTCTTGGCGACTGTCCGTCCCAGCTGCGAAGAGTAACGTTCGTAGAGTATGACACAAGCAGACAGGCAACGGCAACGCCTTTGCAATCCAGCGCAAATTTGCAAATTTGCAAACAGCGTATTTCAGGGGAGAACGGTTCATGTCATGACAGACAGTCTAGGATAAGTCGGATGGCTATGGCTACCACTGATGTGGTCGTGAGTTTACTTTCGGCGGAGACTAAGCCTCGAGGTTAGATAAAGAAACTGCAGAAACTGATACATCTTTAAGCCGGTCTCAACAATGAAATCATTGCAGCCGTGTTTGTTCATGTCATTCAGAAATTCCTTGCTTTCCCGTACAAATGTATGTCATTCAAATTTTCACGCGCGAAGTCACGTTTTACGGTGCTCTTCGTTCGTTACTTGAGAAAACTTGCAGGTCTACCGCACTTTTTGTTTCCCAAGTGCGATACTGACCTTTTGCGAAAATTTTGCCCTTCATAAAATCTTAGATCAGACCGCAAGCTTCCGCTTTAGCCTTGCTGATCAAAACTAGCGTGCTGAATTCCAAGGTTTCAGATAGCCTGCATTGGCCCGCACATGGATTTCAGGTGAAATGTGTCGCATGAAGATAAGGTTACAGACCGAGCAGTTTTGCAAAATGGCTCCCCCGCTAGAGATCTGGGATAAAAAGTTGCCTTTAGTTAATAATGGTATCTGAAGAAATCAGGAGACTCAGGACGGTAATGAAGTGTAGAGAAGATCGAGATGTCTTGACCTGCAGCCGCCCCCAAGATGGTCAAAAGACCTTCGGCAAGGCCATTGACTTTCAGCGGAGTACTTGAGCTCCATTTAAAATCGTATAACTTGGCCTTCTGCGCTGCTGAAATGACGGGGTTTGGTTGTAGATGAGCGATCTACCTCAAAGCTAACTGGCTACTGGTTTCCACTAGCCAACCCCACATGTCATTTCACTGGGGAAGGGCGTGCGACCAGCGGCTTGCAGCAAGCCTAAGGAGACCGGAGAAAATCAAAAGACTCATTAAGAGCGCAAGGTTTAAAGCAAATTAAGCCTGGGTTCCAAAACAATCAGGACAATGACCAAAGGCTCAAAAAGTCCAGAAAGCCCTGCCTTGCACGATCAAATGGCACCCATACTGATGAAGATCCTAGGACGAGCCGAATAGGAAGGGGAGACCAAGCCTCGTTGTTACACGGATTAGGGTCTGTTAACACAGGCGTTGTACGGGCGATCGACGTGCGTGCATTATTTCAGACCGAATCCCGCTCATCTGCCTAGTTCATACTTTTACTGAATGTGTCAAACTTTTGGACAGCTACTGCGGCTGCTGACATGGCATGTGAAGAGGTATTCAAGAGCGCGTTGGGGCGGGCCCCGGGGCGAGTGCCTCTCCTAAAAATCTCAAAATTAATTTATACGCATGTGAAAGCATGTCTCCAGGAGTACAACCAAGGTATAGCCAAGTAAAGGGCAGTGGAATGAAAGCATACTATTTGTGGCGGCATATACGCCGTTGTGCGCGTCAACGGTGCGCTCAAGTGGTGGCTTCAAAACGGGTTCCAGAGCGCACAAAGTTTGGGGTGCTCCCCCTTATTGCAAAGATCCGCATATACCCCTCAGAATATGCTTGAACTTCCACGTCTGTCTGGTCACGCTTGTCATTTCCTACAGGAGTGGGTCCCTACCCTCACTTTACCAGGAGAGAGTCCCAACAAACTTTTATTCCCAATTTGAGTGTGCAGCAAGCGGCTTATTTTTGTCATATTTACGGATAACTGGCGGTGGTTTATCGATTAAGGCTCTGTTATACATCTGAATACCTAAGGCAGTTTGAGCGGACATTTTGGCCACACACATTACTTACATTGGGACAAGCAAGCCGTCTTCAATCCCGAGCTGAGTATTTTTGAGTCTGTATAAGACGTCCCTCTTTTCCTCATGACGAAATCTGATTTCGACGCGCGTGTAACGTGCGAGAAAATGCTTGAGTAAACAGGCAATTAGTTGTTAGTGCTGATGTCACAAACCTGTGAAATCGATTGACGGAAAATCGTAATCGTCCTTTGCGCAACCACACAATGAACATTTCATCCCAGTTTCTGGCAGGCGTCATAGCTACTGTTGCTATTTTTGTTAAAAAGGCCTGTTGGCACTCACAATAAATTCCCGGCATAAGCGTAACTGTTTCAGTGGTGCAGACCGCGAATAGCTGCTAATTAATACTAATCAAAACATCATTGAAACTTTAATGGATTTTGTATCGCTTGTTTTGGCTGATCTGGCTAATGGCAGGCATTTTTGTAGGAATTCGTGTTGGAAGGTGACATGAGAGGGTCGGGATCCGTTGCGGCGCAATTGTATAGGACTGCACAGGGATGCAATTCTTTTTTAAAAATTCCAGTCATATATGCACAAATGAGTAACAATGTGACTGCTGTTTGCACTGGAAGGAATAGATACGTACCGCCATGACGTGTGACAACACGTTCCTCAAAAATTACATATGCAAAACTTGCATCAATATTCTGCTTTTTTGCTCTCCTGCTCAGCAACCAGCTTGGGCACAAGCCTTACGAGACATAAACCGAACGGTGTCTATTCTTAAATCAGTGGGATCATTTACAAGACAATTACAGACACTACAAGCTACGTACCAGCCAGAAAATTGGCACGAAATACCCGAAGCGACCACGCAGATATGCTTGAGCCATGGTCGCATTTAAGGTGATATTTGGGACAATTTTGTGTTTTTGGTTATGGAACTGGGTTCGAAAGACCATATATCATGTGTACACCACACAAAGAAATAGCTCCTTCCTTAATTGATCACATATATGTCTACGAGAGCAGAGGTCACGCAAGCTGTAAGAGCTAGAACCGGTCATTCATATTGACAAAGTGGTCAGGCGCTCTGAGACAGTCCAATGGGTCCTCCTGAAAGGCAAGGAGCTCGAGATACCGCCATAGAGCCCCTTAAGAGACATAGTGCTAAGGAAAATCAGAGGAGCCAAACACGACTTGTGGTCAGGATTGCGGCCTCTTTGCATGCTTGAGGGAGAGGGGATCTTACCATCAACTCTACACTCGATTGTAGCAACTAAGGCACTGCATCCGGGCGGCTCAAAATCCATGCTTAAGCCCCACCAAGCTCCATTTTCAGAACATGTTTTTTATACCACCTTACGTTTAGAAAACCTGACAATTGCTTGGCTTTCCAATATGCCCGTCAGAGGGAATGATTGCCACTTTGTTAATCCATCCCACCGCGTACCCCAAGTTTTATGCATTCTAGAGCTTCTTTGGACAGCCAGCAAAATCATTAAGATAATAAAGCCATGATACCACAGTAAAGTGGCCTGAGATTGTCATAATCATTAAGATAGTCGCAAAATACAGCCCAGTACCCACTAACTGAATCTTCACGGCTACTCGTGATTGCCAAAAATAACAGACCGTTAATAGATTCGGAGACGGCAAAGCTATCTGTGAAAGACATGGTAAGCTGACGATTTCTGAAGTCATCTGACCATCCTGGAACCCATCCCAACAGGGGCAATGTCAAAGTTTGTCATGCGCCACTGGCAATGTCCGTGACATCTGTTAGGGCCAAAGCGCGTCCAGGGGGCCTAAACTCATAGTAGGAGTTTTGTGTTCCTGTCGTCTGTAGTTAACAGTAGAGCGGATAATCCACTACGAGGTCCCGGAAACAGACATCAGGTGAGGCGAATCACGAATGGATACTAGGCAGGCCATGAGATCTATAGTTCTCCGGAGGTGAAGTGGAAGCAGTCAAGACAGGCCATACATACCCTCTGAAAGATAAATTTTTCTCATGGAGTTTTCTGCAGGATACAACAAGAAAAGAGTGACCTACAGAAATAAATAGCCCCGACACATTACGAGCTGCGTAGCTGTAGCCAGTCTTCTGCACATTTAGAGGTGGAGTTAGTTACCAGATGCATTAGCCGCCAGTAGATGAAAGATCATCTCATTTTGGAAATTGGAGGAGGGCCGTGAAGCAGTTCAGGAGTTTCGGGGAGACTCAAGCGTTGCTGCATTTGCAGCCACCATATTACACAAAATGCGTTACAGGGGATTATTCCATGCATGGAATCAAATACTGCAAGTCATTTTAAACGCGATCTTTCCAGCCTGAGACACCATCCAGTTGCATGACCAGAAGAGTACTGTACAACTACAAAAAAGTCATCGACAAAAACCATGCGTTAAAAACATGTGAGGGTGTTGTCTTCTGTGGTGACTTGTGGCATGAGCGATTGAGTGGAATTAATTGGTATTTTCAGAGGAGTAGTTGCCATCCTACGCACAACTTGAGTTGTCACTGCATAATCTCGTTTTCATAAACTTTCCGCCCTCTTTGTCAAGGGTCACGTTGCTGGCATTCCTTTTAAACACATTATTTCTAGCATAACACGCATAGCGGAATACCAATAGATAGTCTGGGGTGGCATGGCATTGTGCCCTGAATGGCCAAGTGACATAACTAAGCTGATGATCTCATGCCAGGGTGTTCCGCGCTCACAAAAATACTGGCGAAAAGTTCTGTAGACCATCTGCGGCATGACCATCTAAATTTACCTTTAGCTCGTTCATTTGTGGACCAAATTTACCCTGTGGGAAAAATGGACACTACGGAAAGCTGGCCTTTAGATGTTCAAACAATGCTATATCGTTACCCGCCGCACACGAATGTCATCGAACAAAGAGAGCGTGGCTGGCCGGCGCAAGTCCGCCGCCCGAGGCGGGACCGCGGCGACCGCGCGACCCAAGGCCGTCCTCTGACCGCGCGGGGCCGGGCTTCACGCGACGCGCTCGTGGTTTCCGCGCGCCGCCACCCACGCGTTTCAGGCGCTGATTATGCGCGGCGCTCTCGGGAGGATATGCCGACCAGCAGCCTCTGCCCTGGCTCCTCCCCCGCCAACGGTGCCGAATCACGGCTGCCAGCCGCCCGGGGCTCCACTCCACCGACGGCCGGTAACCTATTTCAGGAGGAGCGTGTCAAGGACAGTGCAATTATGACTTCTGAAAGATGGTGACGCGTGACGTATGCAGGGTAATCGTGCGGTACGAGCGCGATATGTTGTCGGCTTCAAGTCAGCCCCTCGCAAAAACTGGGAGCGCATATGTGCAGGCTAATGGGTTCGGTGCTCGAAGTGTATTGAAGGCTTTGTGCAATATGTATATATATATATATATATATATATATATATATATATATATATATATATATGCATATATCGTCTTTCTCTCTCTCCCTCTCTTCTCCCTCTCTCACTCCCTCCCTCTCTCTCTCTCTCTCTCTTTCCCTCCCTTTATTTCTCTCTTTCTCTCTCTCTCCTCTCTCCTCTCTCTCTCTCTCTCCCTCTCTCTCCTCCTCTCTCATCTCTCTCTCTCTCTCTCTCTCTCTCTCTCTCTCTCTCTCTCTCTCTCTCTCTCTCTCTCTCTCTCTCTCTCTCTCTCTCTCTCTCTCTCTCTCTCTCTCTCTCTCTCTCTTTCGATGCTTGTCACCTGGCGACGTCATGGTGCGATGCGGATGAATAATTCTTGTTTGCAATGCTGGTTTTTGCCAACGCGCTTTTCGTTAAAGACTGTATAGACCTGACCAGCAGAAGAAGGCCTATGGCCCTTTTTCATCTGGTCTCATCGTGGGACCTGACATAAACGGAAAGACACCTATCGCCCTTCCTCCAAATATTTCTGGAATATCTTTCGAGTCACGGACAGAGTGCTGGCATTTTCACCAGGCACGTTTTGAACACGTCTTCATCTTTCATAACAATTTAAAGACCCTAACTTTTATGGTTCATAAGAGATGAACTTCCCTCTGATAGGTGTGCGTTCCGCGTTTCTTGCGTCGCATATAATTTTAGCTGATCGTACTTCGTCGTACCTTAAATGTTAGCAGCTCACTGTCCTGGATGCTGAGTATACACCTACCTTTCGTCTGATCTCATCTTGGGCCGCCACAGTACGGACAGTTTTGAAGACGCTGTTGAGGACTGATGTCACTAATGTTATCCCGATGGTGTGGTCTGTTCCATCAAAAGCCACTTGCACTTATCATCAACGGCTCGTCTTGGGACCGGCTTCGCGAACTTCCTGATGTAATTTTCCGTTTGCATGCAGCTTGTCCATTGTTCAGGATAGCGGCAAGACTATGGTGCAAGAGGCAGCAGGCCTTGTCCACCGAAAGTGGAAAGCGACCATCAGGTGGTGGTTAAAAATGTTTAAAGATAGTACAAGAGTGCTTAGGAAACCAGAAGAATGGTTTTACGAAAGGATTGAGACGAGAGGAATGACCAGAGATGGAATAATTGTTTGGACTATCGTCGTCGCCTAGTGTGCTAGTATGTACACGTTGTGTCAGTTAGCCCGCTGTTCGGCAGTCGCCAGGTGTTATGGAGCCCTAAGAAAGACTGGATGATGTATGTCTTTCATGCACGCGTCACAAAAGCCCTTTCCGGCTAGCTCGGTTGGTCGAGTACTGGAATTTCATCGCAAGACCCTGGTTCAAAAGTCCAGCCAATCCAAGGAGAGAATTCGTATTGTGACGCGGACATGCCTGAAAGTTAAACGTCATCTAGCCATTCCCAGGGCTCTATAACACTTAACAACCGCCGTAAAGTTAACTGACTGACAAAATATTGTTTACATGCGCAGCGGTTTGTGTTAAACATGCTTTACTATTCACTTTCACTTCGTTCAGCGGTCTCAGCACTGGCCATCTCGGGGCCCAGCAGTTGACTCCTACTGCCGCAGCCAATGGGTACGGATTGGCCGGCCTGCAGGCTGAACTTCACTTTAACCTGACCGTTGTAATCCCGACTCTCTCAATGCTCGCAAATATAGCAAATTTAGCCAGATTGTGCGGTATCCATCGTGTAATGCATGGCATAGCCAATTTGAAGAACTGGTTAAATGCATCATCATCAGTCGGCTTCATACACCGGACCAAAGCTTGGATGGGTGCCTGAGGTGTGGCACAATTCCGTAATCTGCGCTGAGGCGGGTATTACTGCTGCGATATTCAGTTTGAACACTGAGTCTTCGAAGCTACTTTTTAGAAAGCCATGGGTCTGACAGCTAAGTCTGTGGTTATAAAATGTCCCAAGTACAGCTAAAAGTGGCCCAACATTTTTTTGCAGGCATGCAACACAATAAATTCACCCGTAAAGAAGGACGAGTTGTGCGGCACACAAACTGCACACTGCACCATGAAAATATCGGGTTGTCCTTGTTTTACGATGTAGGCGAAGTTCTTGAGTTGTGGAAGCCAAATGGACGGGGAAATTTGTGACTAAAATGATAAATAGTTCATTTAAAAAAAAGCTTTTCCACCAACGTTTTGATACGCTTCTATGACCCTCGTTTCACTTCTTATCAACTGTTATAAATCACACAGTTGATGACATTTGTCCCGACCTGCACGCAGACGTAAATGTAGTAAGTCACTCTCCTATAACGAGATTCCAAGCAGAGATATGTGGCTGTGTAAGCTTCTGGTCAGTGTCCGTGCCCGTGTTCGTGTCCTTTTCCGCGCCCGTGCCACGACTTCTTATCGACTGATATGAATCCGATAGTTGATGACACTTGTCTCAACCTGCACGCAGATGACAATGTAGCAAGTCGGTCTTTCCTACAACGAGGTTCCTTATAGGGATATGTGTCTGTGTAAGCTTCTGGTCCCTGTCCACATCCGTGTCCGTGTTCGTGTCATAACTTCTTATTGACTGATGTAAATCACACGTTGTTGATGTCCTGACCTGGTTGATGGCATTTGTCCTGACCTTCACGCAAATAGAAATGTAGTACGTCAGACATTCCTATCACGAGGTTCCAAACAGAGATACGTGTTTGTGTAAGCTTTTGATCTGTGCCCGTGTCCGTGCCCGTGTCCATGTCCGTGTTTGTGTCTTTGTCTGTTTGGGTCCATATCAAGACGGTACGTGCGTCTGCGCCAGTGCCTGTGCCTTGTGTCTGTGCCGGTGGCTGTGTATGTGCCTGTGTCTGTGGAGCAAAGGTAACAACATGCACATAATTGGCGAAAGAGAGAGAGAGAGGGAGAGAGACGAAGAGAGAGAGGGAGAGAGAGAAAGAGAGAGAGGGAGAGAGAGAGAGAGAGAGAGAGAGAGAGAGAGAGGAGAGAGAGAGAGAGAGAGAGAGAGAGAGAGAGAGAGAGAGAGAGAGAGAGAGAGAGAGAGAGAGAGAGAGAGAGAGAGAGAGAGAGAGAGAGAGAGAGAGAGAGAGAGACAGAGAGAGAGAGAGAGAGAGAGAGCGACAGGGACAGTAACATAAAGATTATAGTCACAGTAGTTTGGTCCATATCTATGCTAGTTGTGCCTGCTTCATTTCGAGAGCAGTGACTTGTTCCCTGCCGTCCTGATTTGTGACGAAGATGATGAATCACCGTTTTCAAGTGATGACACGATACATCCTGTTAGTTCAGAGTTATTTTAAAATTTCATCGTCCGAACCACGGCCTATACAGGACGTAAAAATTCACGAGATGCTCATTTAGAAATTTATACGTCCCTCCCCCCCCCCCTCAAATGACAAGTGTGAAAAACAGTGTTGCTGGACAATTATGAGATTCTTGTACTCAATGCCTTGCGCTGTGAGAAATGACTGATACCATAAAATGTTAAACATGTTATGCGTTATATATAATTCAGTTAGATGTTGTAAACAAAATCTGATTTTGTTTTTCCTTTGCTTTTATTTGAAATGTGTATTGGATGTGACCAACTAATATGATGTGAACGAAGGTTAGTTTATGATGTACGCGCCGGGCAAACTTGAGTGCAGACCGCGCCCCAGAGCAAAACGCTGAGCTCTTGCCAAATTTCAATGTTGCCGCGCATTGCATTTCAAACAGGTGTAACTGCGCCTCGATACTTCAGGTCAATTCCGTATGTGGAGCCACTCTCGCAAATGCTGAAATCAGGCAGATGGACATATTTTACATCTTTTGGGAAGTGTGGCGATGCGCACTGCCATCATCGTGCTGTGGAAAACATCACGACCATTGGCATGTTTCTTCAAAGGCACCCAAAGGTGAAAAGAGAGGAGCTCTTACTGCTTTATTCCGAGTACGTGACTAAAAGCTTAATACGCGTCCGGGTGGCCGGTTGCATGCCCTTTGCTTGGATGGGGTCCATTTGACCCCCGTATAGCTCAAAAGTTAAGAAACCTAGAGACATCAAGGTCACAAGATGGGATGGCCTGTATGTAAACTCACTTGTATCAAAATTGGAAATACTTAGGCCATGACCTGCGGGTCAAACAAGATCGAGCTCCAGATTGATGTCCAAAGTGCCCCCAGACCTTTTTGTGCAACCACCTTGAACCTAGATACCTGTCTAAGCAAACGGCCGCCGCTGTATATTTAAGACAAGTGACCTTGTCTGACCCTCAGCAGGTCGTGGTGACCAACATCTTAAGGGACTGTTTTGATTTTACCATTTAGATAGGTGTGAAGGATTGCGCTAGGTGGTATGGTTCTAAAAAAAAACGCTGAACTGATTCATTTTAGGTCCATGACATACTCTGACTTTTAATATGTGCATTAAAGATGCCTGTTGTTGTCCGTGCTATTAATTAATTCGAAATGGCACCAGAAACGACCTCACATAGCAAGCTCTCCAGAAAAAAGCAGGTTAGCTGAGACCTCGGTCTGGCCTTCATGCCTGACCCTAAGTGAATGCAATGTTCTATTGTTTTAAAGTCGATTGTTTTATTTCTTAAGAAAGTTTCTCTCAGAGATGTATGGCCTCGTCAAGCCTCCGTCGTCGCATCATATTGAACGATTCCCTAGAAATCGTCTTCGCTGACAGCCACGGCCTGGTTTTGGCCTGCCATAGGTTAGCGACCTTGCAAGGTGAATATATGTCATACCAAAAGATCCGCAGTTCAGTTGCCTTTAGCTATGCAGAGTTTGTGCGGTTATGCTACGCCGTTCGGAAATCATTCTGTAAAAACCTTCGGCGGAGAGAGGGTAACTTGACCCTTACCCGAACGCGTTTTAACTAACACCAAGATAAAACACAAAACTGAATAAACTTGTTTGACAACAGTCCACGGCAACAAAGATATGACCCTCTAAGCGCCCCACATCTGCGTTTGGGATTGAAAATATAAATCGTCATGAAACGCGATGACATCGGTGTAAGTCGGATTACAGATGTTAGCGCTAGTTCACGTGTGAGCCGTCCAGCTGGGCAGCGGTTGGCTCCATCCATGTCTGATTACAGACGTTAGTATTTAGTTAACATGTGAGCCGTCCAGCTTGGCAGCGGTTGGTTTCAGTCACGTTTTTCTATTACCGGGCGAACGTGCACATTGTCCCATGTACAGGCTATTTACCAGCCGAGTTACGTGCCAGCTGCGTGTTACATTCTGCCCGCGTGCCATCGAGAGGCTTCGGTTAGTGACCCGGACATCGAGAGGTTTCGGTTAGTGACCCGGACAGGCCACATGAGCAGTGTAACGCTATCTGACGTCTGGATGCCAGAAGCCGGATGCCGGATGATGGGTGATGAGCAGATCGATTGCCTTTATTTTTGTCATCTGGTTTCTCTTTCCAGGCTCATTGTTAGCGTGTTGCGGCGCCAGCGGAGATGGGAAAATAAACTATCTGTCACATGTGCTACCTTAGTCTGTAATGCGAACTGCACGCTTTTTAGCCTCTGATGGCGATGATCGCAACTCAGTGTTTTCAGCGTTATCGATGTTCAGTTTGCGATTAATACTGCGGTTAGTGCTCGGTGGTTATCAGTCCTTCCGGCTGTAATGAAGTTGTATGAATGTGAAGGTGAAGTTCGATAGTAAAATGTCTGTGACGTTTCTCTGTTTTAGTTTGGACATGAAGATCATTCAATTGAGTCGCTAATTATTTAGTTCTTGACAGAGTTTCTCCGTGTTGTTGTAAGCCTATGGACTGGTTCCGCTTGAAAAAAAAACATTTGCATTTTGCAGCACGGTGAAATAATCCTTCGACAAAATCGCAGTGGAATGGCGCGGCGCCTACGCTGCATCCGGGGTCCACTCAGGTGTGCCAATATAAGTAATCTGCCACCACTGACTGCTACTCCTGCTAACTGAGCCATTCTCACTAGCCATCTCAGGTCAATGCCCGAGGCTTGAACTCAGCATCGTTTATTTCACTTGCCGTTCTGGAGCTTGTCACTGTGCGGCGCGTGGACGATCGTGAGCCGCGCCTGACGCCGGCCGATGCGGTGCACGCGGCGAACGTGTTGACAGCACGCGCCGCACGCTGAGGAAGCGCCGCCCCTTCAAGTTATTACTCACGGCCCATTACCGGCCGCGATCGGCGGAGCTCGACGCCGCGCCCTTGAAGTTGGGCCGTGTCCGGGAGGACAGGAACAACGCCTCGTCGCCCCGGGCGCCGAGTCACATTGCGTCCGGCCGGACTGCGCCGACGCTGACCGTGGGTGTACTCCGATGCACTCCAGTAGTACTCCAAGCTCGACGTCTGACCGGGACACGCGGACACTGGCCGTGGGTGTACTCCGATGCACTCCAGTAGTAATCCAAGCTCGACATCCGGCCGGGACACGCGGACGCTGGCCGTGGGTGTGATGATGCGCTCCAGAAGTATTCCAAGCTCGACGTCCGGCCGGGACACGCGGACACTGGCCGTGGGTGTACTCCGATGCACTCCAGTAGTGCTCCAAGCTCGACGTCCGGCCGGGACACGCGGACGCTGGCCGTGGGTGTGATGATACACGCCAATAACACTTCAGTCTTGATGCCCAGCCGGGATGCGGATATTTCCAACACTAAGTAAGATGACTTTTAGTTAGACAATCCGAGATTAGCTGCCTGCCGAGCCCGCCTTATGAAAACGTGGGTAAAAGAAGCACTTGCTTGCCGTTGACATGATGTTCACATGATGTTCCTGGCATCTGGAAGCTCCTGAAATGTTTCCACACAGCATGCAGTTTGCCTATCAACAAAATACGGGAATTGCTTGTCATGATAAGAAAGTATATCCAATGCATATCCATTTTTGTATTCTGAAGCTTATACGCTTCCAGCGGCACGCTTGGCATACAACACTTGGGTGTCATAGTTCTTCACATAGCCTAACTCTCGCCCTGATACACAAGGGTGGTCAATGCGACACGCCCTTAATGTTTTTTGACGACGCCTCTCCGGCATGGCGTGCAATCGCGCCCAAATTTTCAGCAGCTTGGTGCATCTATTGCACGTGTTTCGATATCAAGTGTGTACCTAGCTCTTCTGATTTCGCGACATCGTTATTTTTTTAGTGACACTGCACGGCGATCTGCGGCCTGTGCGGGCGGTGGGCAGCGACCAACGACGCCCCCGGGCGAGTGCGGTGGACTGACATTGTCACATTAGCGGAGCGACATATCATTCAGATATGTCAAAAAACATGAAAACGTGCACCGTTGCATTTATAACTTAACAAGAAACAAGCCTGCTTAGATTTTGTGTCGCCGCGAGACGTGGTCTTGTGTATATGATGATGTAAAGCTGAAAAGAGTGATTTTCTGCAAAACTTGAACTTTGACCCGGCATAATGGGGTCAGTTATTGAACTTATCACATCAAAACTGGCACCAATCGCGACATTTCGTTGGGAACAACCCACTGCTGCCTTCCGCTAAGCTCTCTTCATTTGTTAGGAAACGCTATGGGGGTTGACATCGATCCCCCTATCAGTCTGCGTTAGGAAAAGCGGCGAATCAGGACGGGGATGAATAGATATCAGTGAAAGACGTGTAGCCATGTCTATCTCCATCTTAAGTGACAAATTTCAGTAGAAAATGGCGTCAAATTTAAAAGCTGCCCTATGACGCACAACAACTGAATTGTTATTAAAAACACATGGCATGTCGCTAAAAGACATAAAGCCATATTTCATGTAGCGGAATAACATATTTTAGTGTTATGTATAGGTGCACCTTATTCTATACAGCGCCTCAAAATGCATGATTTATACATCAGTTTACATTCTTCTCGCGACGGCGGGTTGTGGAAGAAGAAGTACTATAGCGACCGTTGTCAGATACCAAATATACGGCAATGCGGAATTCTAGAGGATAAGTTGAGAATAGACAAGGCATGCGGCTCAAGACGCCAGTTTTAGGAGGTAAACGTTTATATCCTCCAGATCGGTCTCAATGCGTGTAAAGACTGGGAAAGAGCCGCGCAAACCCAGCCTGGACTGGACTGGACCGTATGGCACAGGCCTGGAACGGAAACAAAGACATGCGGTGTCGGATCGGATCGAACCAAGCAGACGAGAACAAAGCCCAGGCTTGATCAGCTGAACCACCGACAGAGACTTACAGCAAGAACAGGACAGGAACGGACATGACCGAACCGAACAACCACCGATAGAGGCTTACAGCAAGAACAGGACCGGAGCGGACAGGGCCGGACCGAACACAAGATTTTCGTGACAGGAAAAGGCAGGACAAGGCAAATAGGATAGATTGCGGGCACCAATCGTGGCTGGCATGGACGCCTACCTGCAGGGGGGTAGCTCAGGTCTAGGTTGTGGGAGAGGGTCCGGCCACGTCAGCGTCGAGCTCGACCGACCTCCTGTCAACGGCCCGGTCCAGTGGCGAAGCTGGCGCTGCAGTCCGTCAGCTGATCAGTGATCAGCGCGCGGGCCGGGCCGGGCCGGGTCGGCCGCTGCGTGCTCCGTGTCGGCCGCCGGCGCCGGATGCGCGGGCATGCGGACCGTGCGGTCACAGACGTCCCCGATCCAACGTGCCGTCACGGCAGTTCAAAAGAAACACTTCGGCGTCGTTTGAGTGATCTGCACTGGCAAGCACATTGCCGGCAACGAGCTCGACTTAATCCAGCAAGATTGACATCCTTACGTCGAGTTTGTCGTCGAGTTTGTCTCATCAGTCGCGACGGGAAATGCCTCCAGATAGAGTAATACCCATTTTTAGGTGGGTTACGTCCGGAACCCATTCCTGCGTGTTTGGAAAGTCCGCTGTGACCCAGGTGACGGGGCAGTGGCACTCCCTTGTCACTTTCCATTTCGAGCCGATCTGCTTACCATTCAGCGAAGGACCTCGGGCCAGGTGCTCTGTCCGGAAGATCCAACACTCGCCCTGCAACTTGGTGATCATACCGCTCAGTGGTTTTTATCTATGCACATGCATTTTTCCAGATGAAAAGAAAGGCACGGGATGATTGAACCGCAGCGGAATAAAAAATCACAAATTTCGGTTTCGTTGGTGGTCAGGTGACAAGCTGAGACGACAAATGAAACCTGTTAATCAACCAGAATGAAGATTTTCTTTTGAGATCCCGTAAGCGCGGGTCACACCTTAAACGACTTGTTTCAGCATACTGTAAAGACTTATTGTGCGACACCTGCGCTGGATCTGAAAGGTAAAAACATGCGGCTTTCCGCGGGCGACCTTGGCAGGAAATGCCTGAGCTCGTCCCAAAAAGAGCCGGTATCCAGCTCCGTCCTCTCCAGTAAGGTACGATAAACTGCCGCGTAGAAAACGATCACAAGGAACAGCAGATGTTCTGTGAAATCAAGAACATTCTGTGAAATCAACCCAACCATTGCAATCACCATCGTTCGTAGTAATAACAGACCTCCTCCCGAAGTTAGCTTGACATATGCATTGCATCTCAATATCCATATTGCTCTTCGTCCCCAGCCCGGCCTGTCCATTGTTTGCTCTTCGCATGGTTACTCAAGTATAGGGCTGAAGATCGATTTGCGTGAGTCCCGGGATCCTTGCACCTCGTTTATGTCGCAACGAGATGGTGCTGGGAACGCGGTCTGTGGCTAACAGACCAACTTGCCAAGATATTGGCGGACAATGATTTTTTCAATATGAAACGCTTGCGACCCCAGCAGGCGTCGCGAAAGCCTTAAATTTCTTGCTGAATTTCAATAACACAGCATAACACGTGATTGTCTGATAACAGAGACAGAACGTGAGTCTGGTGCTCCTCATCTGACCGCCGTGAACTCTGGCCACAGCTCGTCTACACCGGCTAATCCCTGCCGTGGCGACACCGGCAGACACGACGCCGGGTATTGCCAGCTTTTTGTGTGCCGTTGCTTGGAGACGCGGAGGCGCGCCAGCGGAGGGCAGTACAAGGATAATTTAAGCTCAGTGTAAAATGATGGGCTTTACAGTGTACTTTAACTTAACATGCGTTGACATCGGGGTCTTGGCGGCCAGTGGTCCACGATACTGCTGGCACACCGATCGAGGTAAGCTCGCCGGCGCCAGGCTTCAGAACAGCGGGTCTCAGCGTGGCAAAGGCTGCGGTCACATGTATCGTGCTGTAAGCATGGATTTCCGATGTGGTAGGCCACTTCAGCGGTGTGTGACGGCACCATAGAGTCTACCGAGCGTGATGATGATCCGCTGGCTTATGAGCGTACCCAATCAATCGTTGTTGAGTACTGTCCATCACTGTCTTGCAGAGTGTCGACGGGGACGGCGATCGCCTGCCTGCGGCACACTGGGTGCGGCAGTTGAGCCTGGTCATGCACACCTCGCTCCCGGAACGGGACATGGTCAGTCGCGTCCCACCCAATGATACACAGAATAGTGATCGATGCAGTCCCACGACGGACCGTACCGCACACATCGGACCGGACCAACCGCCGGTCGGCGCGGACCTTGTGTGAATCTGCGCTTTGCGGTGAATGCGGTGGGTACTGCGCTCGGCGGGAAATGCGGTGGGTACTGCGCTTGGCGGGAAACGCGGTGGGTACTCGATTTGAAATGGAGGTGCAATAGAGGCGACATGCACGCACAATTAATCATTTACAGTTTAGGTGGAATGTTCTTGTAGTAACGCACAGATGTACGTGCTACATCAGCTACGTTTCACACAAATAGCATGGTGAGCCCAGCTGGCCAGGGGTGGCAACCCCAATTTTGAGCTGGGAGGTGTAGGCAGGGTTTTCCAGGTGTATCGTGGGCAGTGTCATGCTGAAAGAGGTGGGGGCAAATGTGACCCCTTATCAATTGTGACATGTGTCAATATCCGTACAAGTAACTTGAGATCATCAAAAAATTTAGAGCAAGGGAATTTTTTGTACAGGAACTTTTTCGATTCCGCAAGGAGCCTCACTTTCACACAATGAAGCCTCCTTTTCCAGAAAAAAGGGCTTTTTGACCAATAAAGGGAACTACTAATCCAGAACAGGATAGTTATGATTCGCAAAGAGGCCTCTAGACCCAGCAAAGGGTTCGATAATCTCAAAGTGGGGCATTCTGCTTCGTAACTGTACCACAAATTATATGAAACACTCACTTACTTCCACATTCCTGTTTCAGAATAAGGACAATCTAAGGACAACCTATAAAGGACAACCAAGGCCCAAGAGCCGGAAAAGGGGCCTTCTAACACAACATAGGGCCTCATAATCAAGAGCATCAGGTACCAAATTCATAAAGGCAGTCTTATGAACTAGAAAACGGGTTTATTGATGCAGAGAACGGTCTTCTGAGTCCGATCTAGTTCCTTTTAGCTTAGCTGTGGAGACTTCCTTAGTCTGAATTTGGTAATCATGTGGAGCTGCGAAGCATTTAGGTAGGGTTAAAGAATCCTCACAAATTTTGAGCAGAAAAACATACTCATGCCCCCTGCCTGGCTGCAGGGAAGGGGAAGCTACCCCCTCCCCCTCCCTATCGCTTCACTAATGCCCTTCGCTTGAGTGGGGGTCAATTTGACACCTTGAGGTCTCCAAAATCAAGATGGCTGGGAACATCAAATTTTCAGCACGGGTCTACCTCTATGTGAACTCACTTGTGTCAGAATTATGCTTCCTAGATCATGACCTTGGAGTCAAATAAGGTCAACCTTGAAATTGGTGTCCAAAGTGCCTCCTGACCCTTTCATGCAACCAACGTGAATCTAGCTATATGTGCTAAGCAATAGGTCGGTGATGTTCATATAAGGCCTTGTTTGCCCCTTAAAAGGCTAAGGTTACCAAAAACCTACGAGATTGACGCTATTTTGTCATTCAAATAAGCGTCAGAAAATACACTAGGCGGTATGTTCTTGAAAACAAAATTTAACCTGAGCAATTTTGGGTCAGCAACGTATACTAACCTTTAAAAAGTCCATGAACCATGTATATTGCAGTCCCTGTCTTTAATCAATTCGATATGAGCACCGGAGACTATCCCACAAAGCAGGCTTTCGAGTAAAAAGGCAGATGAATTTTTTACTTCGGTCTCACCTTTATGCCTGACCCCGGGACAATAGAACTTGTTGCTATCTCAAATTGATTTGTCGTATCTCCTAAGCAATTCTCTCAGAAATGTGTGGTTTCGTGTAACACTTCAATGTCGTATCAGATTGAATGCTTTCCTAAAAGCTATCTTCGCTGACAGCCACGGTCTGACTTTGACCTGCGATAGGACAGGGACCTTGGAGATTGCATATGCTGTTTTATACCATAAGATCCGCTATGTAATTGCCTACAGCTATGAAAAGTGTAGCGCGGCTACACCGCGCCGTTTGGAGATCAATATGGAAAAGCTTTCGGCGGTCAAGTTGACCCCCACCCGGGCGCGTGTTAAGGAATGCATGTTCTGGGTGTCCACCTCCCTCCCACCCCTTTATCTAGCAAGCATTGATAATATTAACTGGGCCCAGTGAGTCACCTTGCTTCCACGGAACTCTTATTTGCTTACCACGCGACAGGAGCGGCTCATTTCACTACTCAGTAATTAATGTCAGCAAAGTAGGCCCACCCAATATTGATATATACGTAGCCTTGTGCACGTTTCGGCAGCGGCGTGGAACGCTGCGTGGAGGAATGGGGGAGGAGGCGGTCGTGTTGGGTGGCGATATCGTAGATGGGACTGTAGTTTGATTGGATGTGTTTGCGACGGGTTCTCAAAAATAGTTGTTGCAATTGATATATTTTTTAGCGTTGATTATGGGTCCCAAGCGGTTTGCCTTTCAGTGGGTTTTGTTATGTCTCCCCATCATATCATATGGTGGGCCCAGCCTGAAGGTTATGTATGCTGTCAATTGCGGAGGAGAAGCCCACACAGACTCTAACGGGTTTGTGTACAAGCGTGATCCACTTATGGGAAAGATAGGCACAGCATCAGACTATGGAAAGCAGCTGGATATCCAGCGTGCACCACTGTTGGACAAGCCATTGTATCAGACTGAGAGGTACCATCACAGCACCTTTGGCTATGATATTCCTGTCATTGAAGATGGTGATTATGTACTCATTCTGAAGTTCAGTGAAGTCTATTTTGATGCTCCAAACATGAAGGTAATTTTGGTTTCCATTGTGGATATTGTTTGGTTGTTGCAGTTGAACACTGGTTAACTGTGATACTGTATTGGGAGTGGCAGGCTGTCCCCAAAAATGCTAGCACACTTTATGTAAATGCATCTTCTATTCATCAAGAGTACAGATAAGTTGAGGGCCAATTCAAAATAAAAGATCAGTAAAGGCAGGTTTCAGAATGCTTCCTGTAATATAAATTGCCTCTGTAATATAAATTTGAGTTGGCATGTTCTCACATGATTGATACTTTGTTTTTGCTTCAGGCTATATCAGTAGTTATTCCAGTATTTTTTCTAGCAGGGATAGAGCTAGGAATATGTCTTAGGTTCTTGATGGTACTGCTCCAGGTGGTAGCCCTAGCCTTGAATTTGCTGAGAACAGGAGAATGGGTGCAACTGGGGGTATATATTGCTATGGTGATCTGGTCTGAAGGAAGTATTGACTGTTGATATTATGTTGCAACATTGACTTTTGTAATTCCAAATATAGTGATTCTATCAATTTTGATAACAGAAGTATGTCTACACCACACATAGAATGAGACTGGTCATCACATTTCCTTATAATGTAAGCTTGTTGTTGTCTTGAAGCACCATAAGAAAGCATACCAGCTTTCTGCTTTTGTACCTAAGTTATAAAAATGAGTACAGCATATAAAGGTTTAAAGCTGCACAGATAGCAATTAATGTAGCTGTCATGGAAGCCCATTGGGATGTCTCTGTCTGCACTATAACAGATTGTCATTTTTGTGATGTTCTGCTGATGACAGCTGCTAGTGATCTGGCATCCTCTCAGGGATTCCCTGGCTTCTGCAGGCAGCTAGATTCCACTCAGTTTTGGAAGCAAATCACCTACACTCACCATCAATGGCCCTGACATCAGGTGCACAATGTTTGTTTCCAGTTCTGAGCTTCCAAAAGCACTTGCTCAGAAGGGAGATGAATTGGAATATTACAGTAATTTAGGTGTTACAAGGGGTGAACAATTTTTGTGTTTTATTTATCCTTCTGCAGCAGCCTTGTTCAACCTAAGTAGAGTGATCTACACATATTTATGCCTGGGCCATTATTTTGGAAGACAGGGAAAGGTTCATAGTGATAAATCCCATGAATTCCAACAGTGATGTCAAGTATTGTGTTGGCATGCCCCATGGTAGTCCTTGCTTGCTAGTGACATTGCAATGAACTGTGTGAGGATTCCTAGGTTTGTCTCCCTGTGTACCTGCCTCATAAACTGTCTGTCCGCTCTAGCTTCATAAACAGTCCAATTTCAGTGCATTCCCAGTGCTTGCCATTCTGAGCTGGCACTTGAGCTGATGCTGTCCAGTGTCATTGCCTGTCCAATTCTTCTGAGTTGACACTGAAGCTGGCACTGCTCAATATCAGTGTTTTCCCCTCTGAGCTCACATTGGAGTTGAAAGCACAGTATTAGCAGGCAGCACAGTGTCAGTGCTTGCCCAGCCATTCCTAGCTGACACTGCTCAGTGTCAGTGCTTGCCCAGCCCTCCTGCACTAACACTGGAACTGAGCCTACCCAGCATCAGTGTTTGGCCAGCCCTTCTGAGCTGACACTGGAACTGATACTGCCCAGTGTCAGTCCTTGCCTAGCCATTGTGACTTGGCACTTGAGCTGACATTGCCCAAAGTCATCGCCTACCCAGTGCTTGCCCTTCTGAACTGACACTAAAGCAGGCACTTCTCAGCCCATTGGCACCCCTCTGCAGCATTGGACTGGAAGGATTGGCTTTGGAAGTTTAGGGGCATTTCCCTGTGTGTCTGTGTCTTCAGCAAATGCATTTGGGTAGCTTTCTATAACACATGGATATTCATTGCTGAATATGAGATGAAAAGCCTGACCTAGCTCAAGTCTCCCTGGAGTGCTACTGCACACTGGAGGCCAGCCTGAATGATTTGTTTCCCTCACCATACACTTCTTATGGTGATTCAGAGTGTTGCAATCTAACAAAGTACTGACTTCAGCATCATACACCTGTAGCTGACCAGCATGATGTGATTGAAGATGTTAGATATTCTTCAGAAGTTGGGATGGGTAATGTCTGTAGGATTGAGTTTTGTTCATGTCCGTTAAGCATCCAAATGATAAGATAATTGGACATGGTAATAGCATATTCACCACTCATTGTGTACCACCCAGTTAATGTTGAGTTTATTGCTGTTACTTTATATCAACTCTAGCTTCCATAATAAGTGCAACAAGTGCTTGCCAAAGCTCAGTACATTTTGAGGAATGGTTGTAATGTCTGGCTATATGGGCATGCATGTTCATTTTCTGATCGCCACCTGGACAAATAACCAGTGATTATGTCTCTTTTCCAGGTGTTTGATGTCGTGCTGAATGGCGACCATACGGTGGTGCAAGACTTAGACATCTACCAGCGAGTGGGGAGGGGAGTGGCACATGATGAGGTGGTGCCACTGTCCATACAGAATGGGCGCCTCAGCTATCGTGGTGATGAGTCTGACATCCAGGGAGGAAAAATTCGGATTGAGTTCATCAAGGTACATGTTGCATTTTCAAAGGTTGTGAAAACCAATAATACCTGTTGTTTGGCAAGCAGTGGTGGAAAACCATGTGTTATGCTTTTTATCTTATTATCGTTCTGGTCCTTAGATATCATTTGACATTTACCATAGTGCACTGTCCAAATCAAAGCTTATGTTGCAGCATTAATTCAGTATGATTGTATTCATTTGTTTAAATTTCTAACTGGGAAATTCATGGGTGTGGTTACTGCGTGAATCATGTAATGCCTGTACTCCGGCTGTAAGGGACCGCAGTGAATAGCCGTGTTGGTAGGTAGATAATGCTGTTCATCTGGTGGCACGGAAAAGGCGGATGTCACTTCATGGAATCGAACGCCGGACCTTGGTTCACGTGTTGGGTGCTGTATCGTTGATTAATGAACACCTGACATGGTGTGCAAGGCATTATTTCATCATTGGACTATAGAGATAGCATAATATGCAATTTACTACCACAATAGCTGATCATGCCCTTGATTTTATTCATCTTTTGATCAGTTTGTTTCATTGCAGTGTCTGTTTTTTAGTTTACTTTCAGCCATATTCGGACAAAGCACCTGCACCTTGCAAGCACCTGCTTCCCTTGATTTTAAATGTCTTCACAGGGATTCCGAGACAACCCGAAGGTGAATGCCATTGTTCTGTTGAAAGGAAACCTGGAAGGTAAGATGCTATGCATAATTATGCGCAAGTATTCTCAAAATCTGCATGATTTGGCAAAGCAAGTTGATATGTTGCTGCTCATACAAGGTGTTAATTGATGGTCATCGGGTATGTCCTTCATATGTCTTAGAATGGACTACAGAGGTGGCTCATTCTGTGAGTTTCAAATGGATGGAAAATGAAAGGACAATAGGACATGCGAACATAAGTTATGGGATCACTCTGTCAAGATGGTATCTTATGCGAAACTAACGCCAGAAATAGATTGTTGTGGTCTCTGTGATCTTGGGAAACCATTCCGCATCAGTGCCACCGGGTGAGAGTCCCGGGGCCGGTGCACTGTTCGGCTTGGTTGGCACGGGATGGTCGATATGAAGCTGACCAGAGCATCAATCTGGCCCGGGGTGGCCTTGTTGTACAACAGGGAGGACCCCGCAGTTGTATCGGGCAAGGGCGCCGGAGGCAAAGTTTTTATGTAATCGCTGATGATGTGACCGATGATCGCCCTATTCTGTGTGATAAGAATAGGCCACACTTCACCAGTTTTGCGTAACAAGCGCTCTGAACCGGAGGCCTCCCTCCGTGAAACTACTCGACAAATGGGGAATGAATGGTTGCATCCTTTTGGAAACCTGGTTTAAACTAGTGCAGTGTGCATGTTTTCTTTTCAGGTATTTAGAGGCATGCATAAATTTACCGTTTTCTAAATCCGTAGGCTTTTAACCCCTGACAACAGTTAGGTACACTGAAGCTTTCTTTTGATTTCATGTGGTCTTATTGTATTACCTTCTGAAATCTCCGAATTTATCGGACTGCCTATGACGGACTTGGTCTCGAGCAAAACCTGCGATCTGGACGGACTTTTACGTCATGAAAAAAAATACATCAACAGCGCACTCGGGAGAGAAGTGGAGAATAGATTTGGGCTTTCTGTTGGATTTAACCATAGCGATAAAATCTCATCCATTCTTTCGTATCGCTGTGTTGAGACTGACGATCACTAATCTACATATACACGACATTTTTAGAGCAGCGACAGATTCAGGATTTCCAAAAATGGGCTTTTAGCAATGGAGGATCGCAATGCTTAAATGTAGCACAAATGTCATAGGAAAGCGTTGCATGTTTTCAATTTATGTAGTCCTAATATTTTCGTTCAACGGATGTATTGGAGCAGCGTTCACTGTAAGCAATGTTTGTTGCGTGAGCTCTGGCCATTTTATGTATTTGATGAAGTCTGGTCAGCGGTATAATTTTGCGTCGAAAGCTGAATTTGCCTCAATGCCCGGCACGGGCCATCCTGCACGGTGACGTCCTCTGACCTTAAAGATGGCTGCTGTCACCGATCGTAGGCAATACCAGCCAGGGAAAACAGCGAGCTGCTAAGGTGACTCTAACCCACCCGCCACGTGTGGGTTAGTGAGAAGGCGAACGACCCAGCCAATCGATTTATGGGGACGGGCAGTGCAAAGAGGAGCGTTCGACTATCTTCTTCATCTTGCGATGCCTGTATCCATCATCGACCATGTCGGCCGGCAAAATGCATGTTTCGTACAGCGTTGACACGCATGCAAATATTAGTAGTATTCATTACGCCTCGTGTTCTGGTAGCTGGTGTCGGCCCTGGCATGGTACATGACACTGTGCACCATCTGAGCTGTGTTGTATTGTGGCCACATTGTTATCAGTAAGCAGCCCTTGGGAAATCGCGCAAATTCAAATCTGAGCTATATACTACCAGCACCTTTTGCTGGACCTGCACCGTCGTTATCTCTATCCGCCTCTGCAATATTTGGGCATTTGTCATTGAGGACATATTCTACAGTAGGCTAGCATGCATCAGGTATAGAATGGGACATGTATGACGTTAACACAACTTGGTTCAAGTGATTGGACAGAATACTTGTAGCAATGTTAGGTACCATCAAACGGTAAAGTGATCCTGTCTCTGGCAGTTTGCAATTCAGTGCGTATGTACCAGGGAGCAGTTCTGGGCCCTTGCGGCAGGTATGCAAAACATAGGAGGTGATACACACGGGAGATACGCAAGGCATAGGGGACGACATACAGTTTCTGGCGTGCAGAATAGGAGCTCGCTGTCACGTTTAAATATCGCATTGACGGCGGGTTAGGTATCCGTCCCCCGTCCCCCCCCCTTTGACCTTTGCAGGAATAAAGGCCAGATCATGTCTGGCTGGTGATCGGGGCCAGACTTGGTATAAGCATGTTAGACTTAACGAGGAGGAACTTCTAGTATTGTGTCACTGCATTGTAATATGGTCTTCCTATGGTCCCCACAGTTTGTTCACCGAATGCTATCACTCATGACCTTTGATGGCATATCGTCATCATAGACTACTGACACAATTAGACCACAAGCTTTTGTCCATAGCAGCATCTACTCTACGGGCGTAATTTATCGGATTTGTGGGCTCCTCATCCGATAGCATCGCCTCTCCAGCGGCGAGGGGCATCTTTACCTCAGAAGTTGTAGGCCACTGACATAACTTGACGTGGAGGTCCGCATTTTAAGACGTTGCACATCATTGCCGGTGCTGCTTGGTCCCATTTGCCCCTATGACTCCATGCGGTCACTCACATACGCCTACTGACATTTCGACCGTTTGAAGCTGGAGTCTGACAGTTGCTGTCTTTTTGCCGTTTTTGTATAGTCAAAACCGACAAATAGATATTTTTGCTCCATACAGCATTCTCGCAACGTCCCGTTTACTCTGGGTGAGCTACATCCACTAACCATGACTAGGCTTAAAGGTATGTTCCACATTTGTATGGGCTTTTAACTGAAATCGCCATCTTGAATACCTTTCGGTGCTGTTCACAATACTGTCCTTTTTAAGAAACCTAAGCCTCTAGCTTCTGAGCTACACGCCCGCGGAAATAGGGAAAGGTGTATCGGGAGAATATGTCTAAGCCACCTATGCATTCGTAGGGTCATAATAACGTCATTCCAATCCTGCCGTTCCATAAGCCATGCGGCGATGAAGGCCAAGCAAATACAATTGCCGAGGCATTCGCATCTGTGGTTGATGAGCGCGATCTCCAGATAAAACGGCCGTCAATTGGCCCTCAATCAATCTTGTGCAAGGTACGATGACGTAATCAACCCGTGGCGCGTTGGGGAACACATTTACTGAACAGAGCATTGTGCTGTCTGGGGCAGTCTTTTCCACTTAAAGAGTGTACCAATAGTTAGAGGTGAGCTTGTTTCATCATATCTGATGCTTGCTTCAGTATCTTCAAACGTGAAACATTCCCTTTAGGTGCCTACTGATGACGGCTGTCCGAGCACCTAGCGTACAGCCCGTATGGGGTCCCCGTGCGGGCTAATTGTCGTCGAAAAACCCAGGTGTATGTATTTTTTCCCAATGATGTTCAGTTTCCTTGATCCTCTAACATTGGAGTGGTCAACGTTTGCCGAAAAGGCTAATCGAAAAGAAAGAAATACGATCACTTATGTTATCACATGTTAGCATGGTCAGTGCTTTCTATCCAGTCAAAAGACCAGTAGCAGCACGCTAGCATTACAATAGCGTGACCAAAATATGTGTCAGTTTTGTGATGATCGGTGCGAAAAGGTGCCTCTTAATAGTCTTTTCAAAAATTGTATCTGAACCAGCACACTAGCGGCTGAAGTAATTGGCATGGCTTGTACCCACAGCTGACCGTAACATAACGCTATCCAGCCGTTAAAAACCTGCTAGCGGAGCTGTTCCTGTCGTTGCCTGTCATCTCTAAGTGATAACGAATATCCTACCATGATATATTAGTGTGGCACGTCTGGGATCTGACATTCCTTGAGATCAGGTACGTGTCCAAAGCATGTGGCATGCCTTGAGGTCCAACTTATGGTTATTACTGTCTTTTTCAACTTCCAACCCAGCGCACTCCTAGGAGTAGCACCGCGTTCTTACCTAGCAAGTGTACGGCGACTTGGGTCAACGTAGGTCCCCCACCCAGGCTTAAGCTGAAATTGACGTTTTGTTAAACTCGGTTGTCGCACTATCCACTGTTGTTGTCAGTCAGAAATGCTACGAGAATACAGCAAGTGACCTCGATCACCTACACTGAGCTGTGACAAACACCTCTGGTTTATACAAGACGGGAAGATTGGGTTCTTGTAACATCATTGATTGATAAATTCACTCCCAGGTAAGCTCATGTGGTCTCCGGCGAAAACGCGATCAAATGGAGCAAATGTCGTTTTTGCCCGAGGTTATCTGACTTCCGTCCTCGGGCACCAAAATAATCCCGTAAGTTTCGTTAGGCTTTGCATGGGCTTTCGAATGACGTTTCGTTCTTTTTCCTATTCCTTTCCAATGTAGCAATGTCAGGGATAGGTACCTAACACCTCCCTCCCCCGATAGGTACCTACCACCTTCTCCCTCCCCCGATAGGTACCTACCACCTTCTCCCTCCCCGATAGGTACCTATCACCCTCTCCCTCCCCGGTAGGTACCTAACACCTTCCCCTCCCCCGATGGGCACCTAACACCTTCTCCCTCCCCCGATAGGTACCTAACACCTTTTCCCTTCCCCGATAGCGTTAATTGACCGACTTGGTTTGGCGTACAAATTACGTAAGTTGCTCAGTGGATTAACCATGAACATTATTGACATAGATAAAACAGTAGTATTAACCTTATTCCTCGGAGGAAAACCAGGAGAATGGGGATATATTTGGGTTGATATTTCGGCAACATGCCTTCATCGAAACAATAGTTACAGTGCATTCACTTCTGCTGTTGTTTCGGCAATGCATGTTGCCGAAATATCAACCCAAATATATCTCCATTCTCCGGGTTTTTCTCCGAGGAGTAAGGCTACTACTGCTGTCTTATCGACTTTGGTTTTAAATTCGGCTAATAACTAGTTTTCCAGCAGTACGACCTAAACAACCCAAACGCAGCTCGTCATTTTGGCATCAGCACATATCAGTCCTCGTCTGCAGCTGATCCCAAATAATGTCGCTCTGGAAACAATCAAGGGGGTGCCGGTAGTGTAGTGGTTAACGTGTCTGCGTCAGGCACTGCACGTCTGAGAAACCAGAGGTACGGGGTTCGATTCCCCGCGGTGCGCGCCCTTCCTGCCAGGGTGAGAGGCAGGCGACGCCATATAGCCTCAGCAGCTGAGTGCGTCGTAAAGCCCCAATGACATGACACATGACATGGAGATAAATGTGTAATTCAAGCGTCACAATTGCCTGACACTTCGCTTTCGGTCACATCTTGGCCGCGTAGCGGCCTTGGTGTATGGGGATGCATGGTGTGAAACATGCAGTGACAGAGTGGTTGCTGACCATACAAACATGATCGCATCAGTGACAGCTGCCGTTCTCTTCAGCAACTCCATTGGGAGATAATGGAGTCGAGTCTCAGTGCTCCAGTTGGTTTTGGCGCCTGCCTTCTGATTCATCCAACCATGGCGGCTTGGGTTCCAGTCACTGACGTTCGCTTTGTTCCCCTGACAGTGATTGCCTGCCGTGGGTGGCAGCGGTCGCGCTAAATGTCAGGTGGCGTCAGGACAGGACGGGAAGTGCCGAGCATTGCGGCACGATGAGCCCTCGCCGAAAAATTCATTGTTTTGACCCGGTATCATGCCATCGAAAGGTGGGGTCAGTGTTCGCGCAACAAGCAACGCCTAGCGTTGGCGCTGATCTCAGAAATCCATGTAATGAAAAGGTTCCGGCTAGAATCTTTTAATTTTAAGGATGTCTCTTCACCGTATTGTCGTACGCGTAATGCGCTCTTGCACGGTTCAAGGAAGGCACTATCACCAGGCAGCCACGGTTCTTGACGTGCAAAACTACGGTTCACGTAGAAAGGCACTCGTGCAGCGCGGGAAATTCGCAGGTCACCCATGATCAACACGCAAGTCGGCAAACGAATGCTAAGCTTACTGAGCACCACCCGTGTAAGATTCACTGCAACTTTATGTGCGCGGGGCGTCGGATGGTGGGTTGAAGCGTATGTTGGGTGGAAATGTTAACGGCTGGCTTTGTCACCTAAGACTGTGCCGTGGAACGGTTGTTATCAGCATCTGGAAGATGAATTGACGATGACTGGAGTTTTAGGGCGCGCCGCTGTGGAAAGATGAGGTGGTCCGCCCAGTGCCCGGCCGATCTTCCGTGGAGCCGACCAGCATGCGACCCGCTGACCCCTCCTGTTTAATGGTCTTGTGAACAACAGTCGGTGGCAAACCACAGCCCCGTCTGTTCTGCCGACGTGGATAATACTAGTGGCGGGGATGCAGGGTCTTAGCCGGTTCGAGGGGTGCAGACCTTCCGACTTGCAGCAGCTGAACACTTTCAACCTTGAGACATCATGCTCGTGTTAACTTCCAAGAAATACAAGCAGCAAAGAAACTAGTGCTGAAAAAGCTCAAGGCTATAGCCGGGGTATACTTATATTTCTTGTTAATGTATGATCTCAATGTCTCTTGCCTTTTGTCCACGCTTCGCAAGTCGTCTTTCTCTCAGGCCATTGCATAGTTGGGGCCCAGAAGTTATGGTCTTTAGCTTCAAACTCAGGAACGAAAAGCACGAGCCACGAAGCTATGTGCAACCAGCGGCGGGTCAGTCCGTGGGTGCTGAGTAAGACGTCAAAATAAAACAGACAGGACAGCCCAATTTTTAGCTGATGGGCGTCATTTGGTCTAAATGGCAAAAAGGCTTAAATCCAGGGCAACATCTTGTGGGGGCCCAGCGCATCGGCCCTGGGTTGAGGCGCCCCCAAGTGATGCAAAACTGCCTCCTTGTTTCGGCAGTCAAACGTGTCTCGATAGAATGAGTGTTGCGACTTGGGCCTGCACTGTGATTGGGCCAGCGGCGGCGCTGTATGTGTATGAGGGGCCAGTATCGACTGGGAGCATGGATCCGAGAAAGATCGGCGGCTGTGCTGAAAGCCCGGAGGCGAGAGCGACCAGTGTTGGTGTCGGCAGACGGTGACCCGAGAACGACTGGCGGCGGCGGCAGACCTGTCGCGTCTGAGAGCTCTAAATGTGGATGGCAATGTGCTGCTCTGCGTTTCCATGTGACGACGTGATTTTTGGAGGAGCTGACCTGCCAAGTCGGGGAGGGGTTTAGTTGCACGTTGCTAAGGCTACAGCACCAACCAAACTATATAGTCATTCGCCCCTGCCTGCCACCAGCGACGCGTCGTATTTTCGTGCGCTGACCGTATGATAGCCGATATTATGTTCACTCGCAGAGGTGCCGCTGCTACCGCCGCTGCCGGACGTCGGCGCTGGTCCGACCGCTGAGGATGAGCCGCTGGCCGAGGAGCCCACCCCACCAAGGCCATCCAAGTCGTCCAGCCGGCCCAGCGGCCCGCGCACGCCCGACCCCTACTCCAGCGACGAGTCATCCACTATGCTGCCAGTGTTCGTGGCAATTGGCGCCTTCATACCCGTCCTGTTCTGCCTGTGCAAACTCTGAGGCGCCGCTCGGTCGCCGCTGTGGCAGTGAGCGGGGCGCGTCCTCACCGTGGCGTGCGTGCTCGGCGCGAGCGCTCCGGGCGCGGTTCGGGGCGGCTCAGCCTGGTTGTGATGCTTCTCGTGAAGCGTGCCATTAGCGGGCGCGGGGACGTGCTGCCACGCCCGTCCGGCCCACAAGCATCGCACGTGTGCTGTGTGAGTAAGAGTGTATTTTCAATGAACAGAAATTAGAATAGAGTGTATTGCGCACCGCAGTTCACTTGTCTTCGGAGTTAGTCTGCTGTGTCGTGTCCATCGTGGGTCAGCGATTGCCGACTCCCCGACACCCGACATTCTTGCCAGGATAAGTGATTAACCAAACTGTAAGCCGCGCTACGACGTTCATATCGACAGCCGGCAACTGCCCACCAACTTAAATGGCAGCGCGTCAGCGCGGTTCCTTTGGGCATGCATGCGAAAAACATCCAGTTGTTTTGTTGCCATTTGGCAGGTGTCCAAGCGAGTGTTTTAGTCATGTGGCTGGGGTTTGTTTGCGTTGGGTTTGTCAGCACTCCACCACTTACTCCATGTTGTCACGCACATAGGGGCGGCTGGCTGGCTGGATGCCATTGCACAGGATGCCACCCTGCTTGGGAACGCGTTGTGAGGAGGCATCGGATTTCCTGGAAGTGATATCCGCACCAGCGCGGGGGCCCGGGCTCCGCGCAGCAACGGTGGACGTTTTTTCATCATATGATTGGGACTTAAGGGCGCGCTTAGTGCATGAAAATTTCAACTCGATAACTTGTTCAAATTATCTATCGAGATCCCAGAACTCTACGAGCAAATAGACCAACTGGGTTATGTGAATTGATGCGGGCTGTTGTTATCAGGATTGGGCGTTCCGTTCAGGCCGCCGTTCTTGATCTCGTAATTTGTTCGCCGTTGTGAATTACGAAGTGTTGTTTGTTCCTGAAATGAATAAACAAACCCATCTCCGCGGGCATGACAGACCATTGACTAGAGGAGCTAGAAAGCGTATGTCTAGTTACTACTTGGGTCATCTTTAGTCGCCGCGCACATACACGAGATCAGTCTGGGTTTTTCATAAACTGTCGGCACAGCCGGGCCGGATATCCCTCAGGATAGCTGAATGAGATTATAGCCTGTCCACGCCTTAGTCCACTAACCGAGGGGCTACGACGACGACGCGGCCTGGCAGATTATGTCCCTGAAACCAGTGATGCCGCAAGACGGCCGCGTATTGCGGTTAGGTACTTCCGTACATTGTGCAATGAAAGCTATCTTACGGTACCAACTGTTAATTCGGAACTGCCTCCCGCTCTGCTCTTCGGGGTCACCACATTTGCGAGTCCCAATGCACATTGCTCTAAACTCATAATTTCTGTTCAGAGTCGCAGCGTTTGAGGTTCTGAACACAGGCGCGCTCTGGCGTACTCTCATGCACATACACTGCCAATTTCTGCGTACTGGCGCGTGTCTGCATGCGTTCTGAACTGAACTGGCTTCATGACGGTCCATAGCCCGTTGCGGGGAGACCCTACAAACTTACACCAGTGTTCCAAACCAGGGCAGCGTGGATTTGAGTGAGTTGGCCAGAGTTGTGTCCGACTGTAGCTGAAGCGTAAGCTGGCTCAAGAGCCGACCATTTCGTGAAAAGTCGTGACCTGAGGGGGTTCCTTACAAAAATGCTGCTTGAGCGATGAGCTGAATCACGTTTTTCGTAAATCCCACGAGCTAAATCGCAAACCGCTGCTGTGTAAAATATGGCTTAAATTAAAATAGTAACATGAGAAAACAGCACGCTCAAATCGATCGTTATTTTAGTGTTAAAATGAACGGCATGTGGCATTTGTTACGCCTTTTCCAAAATCAGCGCTAAGTTCGTTATTGTAATTTCAGTCCAGCAAGCACAATTTTGGTGATCCTGATCTGGTTCGCCAAATATCAGCCAGCAACCGACGGGAGTCCACGGTACAAACATCCTATATTCCTATACCTCGTTCTGTATCAGTAGAAGGTAGTCCGCCACCCACTCGTTCAAACCACAAACCTGCTTTATCTACATATCGATATCAACATCGAGTCATATTGCTGACGACGGATAGAGCAGCGAGCCAGGACTGAACTGGACCTTCGATTTTGCACCTGGTGAGTCACAGCGCACAGCTCGACGTCAACTCTCAGCGTAGACCAGTCCGACTCACCAGCCAAGAAGCAGCCGCCGGATGGTGGAAATCCCGCATTTAAGCGTGAAGTTAATTACAGTCAGTAATTACGGGACACCACTGATTGCATCCGGATGCTAGATTGATGGCTGCACGACAGCCGAAGAAGGCAGAGTGTAACAGAACCCGCAACCCTTTTTGACTGCGTAAAAACGGCAACGATGGTACTTCGTTTCTCTGACGTTGAACCTTTGCCTTAAACTCCTGTCTTTCATCTACCATCCATAACCGACTGGCCGGTACAGAAGGACGCCGACAACTAAAGCAATAGTTGATTATCAGGCAAGACAGCTGGCGCCATGTACGCAACGCTATGCTGCAAAGCCCTGTGTGTCAGTTTTAAGTCAGCCATATCTGGTGCAAAGGCTTAAAAGCTTTGAAGTTTAAAAAAACTGCGATTGAGGGTTACGAAACCGGGATTGCATATGACGGTAACATTCCCCCACGAGAGTGGCAAATGGAAAATCGTCATGCAAGCTGGCAAGAAGGATATTCCGACTACAAAAAGACAGCAACCACACTGTCATTGGGCAGGAAAATGAAGCATTGCAGTCTGCTTCCGTTTCCTGCCTTTACGGCTTTTAAGACGCGTTCGCATTGTAGGGAGAGGGGAAGGCCAAACATGTTGTTTTCACCAGTTGGTCCGGCCCTTGCGATTGGATGAATTTATGGAATCAGCACCCAGCCGATCTATGGAATCAGCACCCAGCCGATCTATGGAATCAGCACCCAGCCAATCTATGGAATCAGCACCCAGCCGATCTATGGAATCAGCACCCAGCCGATCTATGGAATCAGCACCCAGCCGATCTATGGAATCAGCACCCAGCCGATCTATGAAATCAGCACCCAGCCGATCTATGGAATCAGCACCCAGCCGATCCCGCCAGCCTTCCTCTGATAGCTCCATTGTCGAAAGCTTCACAGTAGTAGTCACGGCCCGTCCTGCCCTCTGACGCCATCCTCTCCTTTAGCGCGGCCACTGGCACCGACTGCAAGCCACGCCAGTAAAGGATATTGCAGTAGTCGGCGCGCCCTACAACTCCAATCAACAACAACAAAGGATATTGCGAGCGCCAAGTCGACTCAATTCACCCATCCCGCCACGGGTGAGTGAATCGGAACGCATTCAGCTAAACTGAGCTATCGTGACGGACGGGAGGTCCTTCGAAGCGAAGGAAACAACAATAGTGAGGCTCGGCCTCGCCGCAAATAAACCGGGCTCGGTGCTGATCAGATAACTCTTTTATCACATGCCATACGCCATAAAGGGGCGATAATGAATTGGAATGGACGCACCGTGGCACAACTTCGCGGGAGAAACTCAGAGCTGGATCGGACAACGTCGGGTCGTTCGCTTCGACTTGAATGTACACTCTCGGGCAGTCTTACGCAATATTTTACTCATGTCTCCAACTGCTCTGGTTCCCACGATCACCACCGACCGCGGCACTTTTCATTACTGTAGTGGCGCAGAGCGCCACGATTACCTGACAATGACATATATTCTCACCAGGACGGGTGTGTCAACTGGAGTCACCTAAAAAATCGATAACATCCTACAAACTCAAAAGACTATGTTTGGCAAGATATCACAGAACGAGTGTCGATTCATTGTACTTGATGTATCACAGATTGCCCGGACCATTCACGGGCAGCCCAAGAACGTCGTCTTCATGTTGGCTGCACTCCGTGCCCAACAGCAACGTCGGGATGACCTGCAAACATGACAGAATTAGCCACGCAAAGTAGCCCAGATAATCCGGGCATGGAAGCGGTTCGGCCACATTGTTTTTTGCAAACTGTACAAAGTGCCACTCATAATGTCGTTCTCCGCCACGTGGACTAACCGCTTCCAACGCCAGGCAACATGCGTGCAGTATGAACATGCTTTCATCGTACCTAAGAACCGCGACTGACAAACCCACACACGGACCGACAACAGGGCAGCCATAGTCGTCTCATATTTGGACCAATATGCGTCCATCGGTTTATCTGATGCTCTGAATCCAGCTGTATAATTGCCATGTTGGTAAAAGTAGCGCTAACCGACTGATAGCCACGTGCCAAATGCCAAATAACCTGGCGATGCGCAACCTCAAACCGTGAAGCCCACGGCGCATGGGGAACATTTCACCCATCAAGCTCGCGGTTTACGAAATCGGTCATGCCAAGTACTTCGCCAATGAGGCTCGCTTTCAGCAACAAATTATGGTGGCGTGAAGGTGACATCACTCAATAGTACCAACGAACTTACTGCCTCAGTTACATGTCTAGAGGCTTCAAGACATTCAGTAACAGGCACATTCGTAAGCTTCGTGGATATCGGTGCTGCCCTATATATGCCCCGTACGAAACCAATGATATTACGAAATTACCAGCTCGAACTTGCAATGAAGCGGTGGGCATTTACAACCTTTGATGGGTTTGAGCTTGAGCCACGCGCCTTTATATACAGCGCAACGTAGCATACTCTACGTGCAGTCCGCCGGCCATCACACTACTGTTTCAGCTTAGGACAGACTATCCCAAATATCGTTCGATGAGGAGAAATTACATGGGCTCCTGCTAACACCAACTTCAAAGCACGGTCGTGACCTTTTTGGAATGTGTCATAACGGGAATATTGTGCCGCTTTCTTCCATCTGTCCCTTGCATTACGTGCTCAAAGATCCCATAACAACGTGGTATTTCACATGAAATGACAAAATCCGCATTTGTGAAAGAACGGAGGCAATCACTCCATTCAGGCAAATAGTAAGGACGAGGCAAAACAACTTGAATGGAAAAATAGCAATGAACCAATTACGTATGAGCATCCATCATGGGCTAGTTAAAACTCTTACAGCCCATTTTCCCACTTCAGGTTTTCGACTTCTCTTGTCAAGATCAGTTTCTCAAGCTGGATACAAGATTATCTTGAAGACTATATATAAGTGGATGTATCACACTACATTGCCCACGGTGCTGGCTTGCGTTGTCAGGCCAAGTGGCAAGTTGTCAGACGCACATGTTGCATTTAAGGCCATAGTCCAAACCGATCAGCGACTAAGTCATGAATTGGCGAAAGGAGCCCTCCATGAATCGCTGCCAGCTAGTGGGTCGCATGAGACTACAGTATCAAAATGAGGAATGATAAAGTGAAACGTCAGGTTTGAGCTGCATCTTTCTGAGTGCTGATTAAGCATACACGTTTTTTATTTTGCCAATCAGATTGTTCGGTGCTGCCCACAGGCCACACCATTCAGTACATCCAAATTGCACAAATGTCCACGGTTGTTGGCTTATTTTGCTCGCAGATTTAAAACTGGGTGCTTGGTGGAAAAAGGAACGCCCTCATGCTCATGTTGTATGGCACCGGTCACCCAGTGGTGGGCACTCAAAAGCAGGTCGTGGTCACACTGCGATTAAACTTTTTAGAAGCAGCCCACCCAGGGTTCTGTCACATGAATACTGTACAATAATTTCGCACAATAATTGTACAATATTGTAAATAATTGCACTGAAAGTCGCACATTCTTACTGCCCTTGGTACGTACCACATTAAATGATCTTAGGTTGCGAGTTCAAAAACAGCAAACACGATAAAGACAGGTGCGGAAGTAACAAATGGTTTAAATTAATTTGTGTCCACGGCTGTGTACTACTTCGGCAGTTTCCTACGACATACAGACTAGTGAAGGGAGTCATGCAGTGTGACCTGGACGAGGTGTCGACGTCACAGTTCGATGGCCGTTGCTGCGAGCAAGCCTAACTACAAGCCCAATAATTGTAATAAATTTTACAGATATATCCAAGGCATCAGATAACCCGAGAACGACTTGTGGAATCCTGAGAGAAAGGCGATGGGCACCGGTCGATCTGTTGTGGGATGCCCCAGACAGGGTTTGCGGTCTCTAGGATTTACACCATGACGCACTACACTATAAAGCCAAATCACCGCCAATGCATCACTGTGGTCAAATCATTACCAAGCCGACAACATTGGAGCATGGCGTTCTTCGTCGGGACCACCGGTGCGGAAGGCACAAGGAACATAACAAAAAACAAAAAACAGTTCGTCCACCTACCCAGCCTACCGACACATGTCTAGAAGAACTTATTCCTCCTAGAAGCTGCCTGCCTGTTCTATGATGTCCTGCTTCAGCCTATTACAGATGATATCTTCTACAGAGCCTTCCACTAGCCCTAGCTGGACTAGCCCGTTCCTGCCTGGTACATCTGAACAGCCATACCAAATTCACACGGATTGCGGACACCATTCCAGAAGTATACGGACAGTTCTGAGTGGATTTATTTATCATTTGTACAAGATGAATGCATGTGTCTGCGAGCGGATGAGGTGGCCCGTTCCTCGGCTAGCATCCAGCATCCACCTCATCGACGACGATGACCAGCGGTACACGCGGCCGCCGAGGAGGGCGTGCCGCAAGCTCGCCTCAAGGGTCAGATGCGGCGTCCGTGTGGCGGTGACACGGGCACAGCGGCTCGTAAACCGCGTCACAGCGGCGCTCCATACGGTTAGGTGCGCGCGAGTGTCCGTGACATTGTACACAAACGCGCGCGTTGGGGGCGCGATCCCACTCGCGTTTTAAGACTGGCTGAGCGCACGGAATGTGTGCCAAGACCGTAGGTCCCGTGGCGTTCACCTTGACGGCGAGCATCAAGCACATCGTCCGCCTTTCGGAGAGGTGGATTGCGAGCACTTCTCGGTCTCCCTTACGCAGCCCTACCTAGGGTTCATAGTCCGACCAGCCAACCTACGCAAAACTAAAACTCGCCTAAAACAGACAGGGCGCAGGCGTTACACAGCGATACGGAGCATGACGGTCGAGAGTGCGAACGTGTACCGGAACGTGAGCCTTCTAAGCACAAGTTTCAAAGTGCGGCTCATGCACACAAAACATAATAAATTGAACACATCTCACACAATATGTGAAATGACCCTACATTTTATGTTTCAGAGGGCAGGGAGGTCCGAGAATGCCTTCATGGTACATGCGCAGCAACCATCATACCAATGGTCGACGCGTTTGGACTTACACATAAGGGCCGAGTGAGAAGAACCAGGCTTAGAACTTGTTGTAACCTCCACCTGAAATACAAACAGAAACATCAGACGTGTGCTACCCGCGACCTCCACACATAGTCGCTCATTCGGTCACGGATCTAGCGCAGTCCGCCCCAAAATGAACCACGCTCTCACGATGTAGCCACCGTCACCCAAAGTTTACGAACCTGGGAGTGACAAGGATGTCTACAATATGCCATGCTACTGAAACCCGAAACGGGGCTCACTGTTCCCCTCCCTCAGTAATGACCACATCCGCAACGTGCCGGACGGCGGTCCGCTCAGCTACCTTGTTTACATGGGCAGCTGTGATTCGAATTGAGCCGAGACCCGTCCTCGATCCGAACTATCCGGCCCATGTATACACTCACGCGCCGTTTCGCTGATTCGAATCGTGCGCCGGAGGAAATCCCTCCCCGTGAGAGGATCATCCGTTCAGGAAGGGATTTCGTCCGAATTATCGGCCGTCAGCTGGCTAAACAAAAAAAAAAGAAAGAAAAATGCCTGACGCACGCAGTTCTGTTCATGGCCATTTCAGCTTTGTTTGGTGTTGCCGCTTTTCCACGGGTTTGTAGCTATTGCTCGAGACGGTTCAAGTCCAAGATGGTAAAGGAAAAGAGAAAGAAGGTGAAGTTGACACCATGCTGCTAAAACTACTCTTATTATTGAGGGCCTTGAGTGGCTAGCAGCACAGAAATGCTCACGTAATTTAACCTTGTTAGGCGCTTGATCTATGCAGACGGCAGGCGTCGGCGGTGCTTGGTGTTATCTTTCCGCCTAAAGGTTAGATTAATTTACATCTGGGGCAGGCTCCATGCTTCCAAACGCCAGAAGGAGGTAATATGGTCATTTTATATAGCTTTGACTTGTTCTCACTTTAATTTTTGGATTGCTCAAAATTCTTGCAGAGTGCCTCCAAGTTTCTTTCATTAAGTTAATACCTAAAGGCCCCAGGAGTGTTTTTGCAGATGTTCCTTAAATTAGGATGCTGGCTGCTTGTCAGTTTAATTTGTGAGAAAAGTAGCTTAAAAATTGCTGCATGATATGACAGATGAACAAATATAGATCATTGCAGTCAGCTCGGAATGTGAACTTTTTTAATGGTAGGACCGAAATTGCCCAATGACGGGGTCAAAACAGCAAGAAAGCAAATGTGAACACTGGATGAAAATAGTTGTCATCATTACTCTGCTAAATTCAAGTTTGTGTGTTCCATGTGCAGGAAAACAGTGCATAAACTAACACCTAGCACGATGGCACATGCTGCATGGAGAACATGTCTGTGTTGCACATCATCACCTGTTTTTGTACTGGTGATTAAACATGTCACCTTGGTGCTCCACCAGCTAAACACCCTCACCTTGTGATGGGTGTCTTTGCAGGCCATGAGGTAGGTAATTCAACTGTTCAACAATTCTTGCAGGGAGTACCAATAGTTTCTTTCATTAAGTGAATACGTAAATGCCCCAGGATTGATTTTGCAGACATTCCTCCTGTGACTGGAACATTCGGTTGACCACCTATTGGCAGGAGGGATGTGCTGGATATTGGTGACTGGCTCGTCAAGGAAATATGAAGTCACGTCACACTGGTAGACAAACTGGCAAGGATGCGGGGGCTGGAAAATTTGTTTTTGATGCAATTAGGCTGTTTGTTGCTTGCCGGTTTAATGTGTGTGAGATAGGTAGCTCAATAATTCCTGCATGATGCAAAGGATCAATAAATATAGGCAGTAGATCGTTGCAGTCAGCGCGGAATGTGAACTTTTTTTAATGATGGGACCAAAATTGCCCAGTGATGGTTCCAAAATGTCAAGAAAGCAAATGTGAGCCCTGGATGAAAATAGCTGTTATCAGTACTCTGTCAAATCCCGGTTTGTGCATTTCATGTGGAAGAAAACAGTGCATAAATTACGTAAACCTAACCTAATGCCACATGATGTGCAGAGAACATCTGTGGCGCACATCATTACCTGTTTTTTTTTACTGGTGAGTAAATATGCTACCTTGGTGCTTTTGTGTGACATGTATCTTTGCAAACCATGAGGTGGATAATTGAGCTGTTGTTATAATTAATCATTTGTTATGAATTTTGAGCCCAGATTGCTTTTGTCATGACAGCTCTAGGGCTGGTTCACATGTTATGATCTTTGGACTGTGCGAACACAGCTGTTTGTGCCACCTAGCCATCAGTCCATATCAGCCATTGCTGTTGACTGCAAGGATATCAAAGCAGTATTTCAACCCTAGTATGTCAAGAAAGCAAATAGCTGCATTCTGACTTGCCAGTCCATGCCAAGTCTAAATGGCAATGCTGCCCTCAGGTACTGATGATGCATTGGATGGGGAAAGACAACATAGATACACAATTTTTGCCACTAAGTATGTAGCATTCATGAGTCATTTCTGTAGCTTAGCTCACTGTTGCAGGCTGCTCATAAATGCATTAGTGTGGGAGTAGGTAATGTGTTTCTTGGGCTGCGCAAAGTAGATGACATGATGCTGGGTGGCATACTGATACGAGTGTGGTAAGTTTGTGAGTGTCATTGGCCAATACAAAAAAATACTGATTTCCTGCTAGCCAAATTTTCCCGCTAGTAAAAATTTGCATATAACACTGCTTATGTGACAGATTTGGCAGTGCTGACTGTGCAACTCTTGTGTTTCAAGTGCTATGGCTTGTGCTGTAGCTATAAAGCCTATGAGTCCCGCACAGATCATTTTTCCAACGGAGTCCAACTTCCTCCTCGCCCTCAAAGCTGTCTCGCGCCCACCGTGGCCCGTGACATTCGCCATCCATACGCAGCATATCGGCTTTTTTTCTTCTTGTTTTGTTCAGTTCGCCTCAAAAGCGCAGTTTTCGCCCATAATCCGTTCCTTGATTCGAACTCAGCGGGATCGAACTATCGACCGTTAATCCGACGTAAAGCCGGTTTCGCTCATGTAAACGCCCCTCGCCGGGAGGGTTAACGTCGCATGATCCGTTCCGATCTTAATTCGAATTATCCTCGGCTGCCCATGTAAACCGGGTAAACGTCGCATGATCCGTTCCGATCTTAATTCGAATTATCCTCGGCTGCCCATGTAAACCGGGTAACTACCTCGGCGCATTGGACTTGACTAATCGGGCAGACAAGCCAGAAAGTCGAAATTCGGGGTTAAAGGGCAACGGCTTAGTAGCCACCGAAACGTTGCGCGGGCAGAAGCAGAAGCATCGTAACAGCCAGGAGTCTGGGAGCATGACGTTACATTTACACCACTGACATCCCTATTGGGAGAAATTTTGACTCTTGTGCAAGTGTTCGTCGTAAACGGAGGGGAGGGAGAGGCTCATGTCGGGCCTGACCACGTGCAGCCACTAAGAAGCGAACACGAGATTGGTGCTATTTGAAACAGTTATGGCAGATAATTGCGGATGTCGCACATTTTGAAAGCCTTGCCGATTTGCTTACGTAAATTTAATGCTCTTTTTATTTTAAGATGTCTTTGCCCTTGTCCTTTAATTCAATACTGCCTTGGCGGACACCATGACAGATAATACAGCAAATTAACACCGCATCATGGCCCATCCCGTACGCGATTGACGGAACTTTTGCCTCCAGGAGTGGTCATAAATGTCGGGTGTCTGACATGAGGCGGCAACATAATAAATAGTGGCATTTATAGAACGGAGCACAGTGGTAACAGTTCGTAGCCCACAATACGTAACTAGCTGCGTAAACCATTTACGGTACCACGCATTGATTACGAGCGTCATATTGCGAGTCCTTTAACATATACAGCCGCGGGTTCCATCGCGATATAGATGGCGCATTACTACTTGAACTTATCCAGGAACGTCGTTTCCAGTTCTTTTCAGGATGTCCTACTGGCCATTGCATTACCATTAACTGTTGCACTGTTCAAGCAAGGCTAAACTGGCCTGAAGCATTTTCAATATGCCAAGCTATGAAATATCCAACTTACTCTTTCATAACCCTACAGCTTCTGACGAAACTAAGATGGCCAGTTTACGGACTGAAACTATGTAGGAGTGCCTAGAGCTGTCTGTGGTGACTACACCAAACCAATGTTATTGTCATTGACGGTGTACCGATGGTGAAATGCTTAAGCTGCGCTAGAAAGAAATGCGGAGAAACAGTAATACCAGTGCGCCCACGTTAACATCAGTATGGATTTACCTCCGCGCTGGGAGCTGTACGGCGCAGACCGGGCCGACTGGCTGTATGCGCGGACTGGGCCGCCTCCTCCATATGACTGGTTGTTGTAACTGCCCAGATTGCCGCCTCCCCCGCCAGACGCAGCTTGGCCGCCACTCCAGCTGCTTTGGCCACCTGCAACAAGGTGAACGAAAATTATTCACTTCCAGTCTCATATACCACGATTAAAATGTCCGTCAATGACGATCTGAGGGTTTAGGTGCACCGACTCAGCTTTCATACACACGATCACAGAGTGACATCCTCCTACATAGTATGCGGGCATACATGGCCACCACCATACAGGTACGAAAATGCACAAGCGTGAGTAAGCCAGGGTAAGCAACACTGTGATCTCCACAATCTGAAAACGACAAAGCATCGCGATGAGGTACCACTAGATCTAATCATCAATAACTACAGACATTTTGCTAAAGACTAATGTCGAATGTAGCATAAAGCTCATGGTGGTGCATATGTCTAGTGAGGGGACCTTGGTTATGTGATTTTTGCTGTGATGCATCAGGCTCTTACCTCCATTATAGTCATAACCTCCACCTCCTCCTCCACTCTGCTGTCCGTAGCCCCCCTGGCTGTAGCCACCTTGCTGACCGTAGCTGCCGTTTTGCTGGCCGTACCCTCCGCCCTGGTGACCATATCCGCTGCTCTGCTGGCCATAGCTGCCGCCTTGCTGACCATAGCCTCCACCCTGATTATAGCCACCACTGTGGTAACCACCACTGCCGCCGCCGCCGCCGCCGCCGTAACCACCATGACCCTGACTCCACTGGCTGCCATTGTCCCACGGCTGCTGATGTCCATAGCCGCCGCCGCCGCCACCGCCGCCCCAACGGCCGCCGCCGCCAGAGCGGCCACCCTCACCCCAGGGGCCGGCCCGACCGCCGCCGCCACCGTCGCGACCTCCGCGGAATCCGCCGACGCCGCCGCCACGGCCACCGCCACGGCCTCCAAAGCCACCACCTCCCATGTCAGCCATCTCGGCCTTACTCAGGGCTTTCTTCACGTCTATGAACTTGCCATTCACCTCGTGGTTTTTCTTCACTGAAAACAGCACAGATCGCCATTAAAACCGCGACGCACGAAGCTTGGTGCGTGGGGTCTCAAATGTCAGTTTGGCAGAAACTGATAATGCAACCGGAACTTTCGGTCACGCCGAACGGTGCTGTAAAAGCTACTTGATTAGTTATTGAGCTTCGCGAATACAGCTTGGCAGCATCAATTGGACAAAAGCCACAAATGACAACAGATCATGTCTCGTGGTCCCCCACCGTCGCCAATTCTACCCACAGCTGCGCGTCACCTAGGGCGTGCGGCAAACAGCCCAACTAAAACAAAACATGCCCACTGGTTTGCTAATTAAGCTTCACCCTGAGCCTCTACTACATATTAGGCTGAGAATGAAACAGGATACTTACAGACAATCTTATCCACAGAGTCATAATCCTGAAACTCAATGAAGGCAAATCCACGCATCTTGCCAGTGATCTTGTCAAATGGTACATTAACAGAAGCAATTTGGCCGTAATCCTGCAATAGAAAAAAAATGATAAAGACAAGCAATGACACCTTGTCTGTGGACAGATGGCTCACTTGTCGCCCGTCGGCATGGCGCAAAAAAAGTCGGCATGGCGCAAAAAAAAAGTTTTACTGATAAAAACTTGCATTCAAACTTCTGATTCTGTGCCGGTGCCTCAAACACTGGCAAAAAATGGACAGACATGGATTCTATTCAGTAAAAATATGGGCATAAAAAGGATTATGGCATATATAACCGTGGCCTACTACGTTTTGCACAAAACATTGGAATCAAACATTTATCTTGTGGTTGCACATGGACTCTAGTGTTTGAATAGCATAGCAAAGTTCTAGTGTTTAAAAATCATCATAAAAACATGAGGCATGCTGATTGCGGGATGGTGAGATACCAGAGCCACTAACCCCAAAGTACTTGCGCAGATCGTCCTCCTGGACGTCATCCTTAATGCCACCAATGAAGATTTTCTTGACGGTGACATTGTTGGCCGACTTGCCAACATCTTCACGTGGTACAGCCCGTTTGGCCTCAACTTCCCTTCCATCGACCACATGAGGCCTGTTCTCCATCGCCTCATCGACCATGGCTGGCTCGGCATACGTGACGAAACCGAAGCCGCGGGACCTACAAACAAAAACATCGCGCTGGGGCCTATAACAAAGAACATTTTGGCAAACAGAGGAACAAATCACGATATAGGGAGCAACTGAGCCCAACAAAAAATTTGTTTAAATCTAATATGTACCCTACAAGCACTTCACGGACTAGACCCATCCACAGGCTGTGGATCAATCTACAGGTCAGATTGGATCAAATCAGATAATTCCACAAAATATGGATAGGACCCAACCAGATTTTCAAATTTACCAACTGACACAATCCATGGATTGAGAACTGATCAAGTGGGAATTATCACTAACCAGTTCCTGAAATGCTCATAAAGACATTGACTCAAAAGACAGTCTTTTCAATTCCAAGCAATGTACAAACAGGCTACATAAAACGCAACTCAGCCACATATTCCGCAAACATTTTCTGATTAACAGTTTGTGTATGCTGGCATGGGGAAATAGTGTTCCACTTCTTTCAAGTAACTCCAATATGTGATGATCTAACACTCCATCTTTTTGTTACATAGCTACCATTTTTCCTGACTGTCAGAAATCCCATTTAACACAAGATGGCGCTGCATTTCTGAGTTGAAAAACAGGACGGGAGCAAGTTTTGTTAGTGGAATGCAAACCAGTTTGGAAATACAAGCACCTGCCTGAGAAAATTAGAAAAAAGACAACTTCATGTAACAGCATAGTTTCCGCCCACCTATTCCGCCAAATTGGAGTTTAGCACCAGCTTTAACTTAAGTGCGCTAGTACAACTGATCCATTTTCAGTTGCCTGCTGGAATAGACTATTATTTGTTTCATTTGCATGCTCAAAATTATTTGCTTACCAAGTTTCATACTCAAAACAAAGATTTGGAGTAGCTTGTGTGATCATGCGAGCCACTGGCAGGTGGCTATTGTTATATGAGATGCCAAAGTGCCACCAGTCATAACAGATCTTGGATGATGGGTTACAGGTAACAGACTTGCACCACTGTTTGTGAATGTGGGAGGATTCTTGGAATGTGGGAGGATTTGTGTCTTAAGCAATCCTAGTGCATGACATGAGTTACATGGTGACTAAAATGTTGTGCCATGTAATTATGTATTCATCATAGCTTTCTTAAGGTGTCCAAAACAAAATGATGGATAGCCACATATTACTCTGCATGCACGGAAAACTGTCTTTTTTATTCATGCAGCTGTGCAATGCACAAGTACAAATAGAAGAAGTTTTTGTATTTTTCCAGTATGAACAAGAGGAAAATGTGGTTGGATCTGGCATTTTCGCACAAAGATTCACAAAAGGCATAACCTGCATTTCTCTGAAAGAACGAGCAAGTGACAAGAGCAGTCAACAGTAGTACCTGTGGATTGTAATGCTCACACAGGCATTAATCTAACCAATGAAATAATGGTTGCAGGTGAGGTTGTTTCACTGGCTGATGGGTCCTGAGAATGGATACACACCTGAAATATCATATATGATGTGAGAGGTCACTTTAGTTTTACAGAAGGATTACCAGGTGAGCATCATCCTATGCCTGTGAACTGGGTGCTGCTAAAAAGGTCAGATGGCATACCCATACTTTAAGGATATTGAAACCAGAAGCAGCTTTGGAGTGGTACTTTTGCCAAAATTACAGCAAAATTATTTGCCAAAATAATTGTGACATGACCAGTGGTATGATGAATTGTTTGTTCTGAAACCAAAATGTTTCTTGTTCCTGACAATAAAAATGTAGCTTGTTTAATCTGAAACAAAAAACTTTTTGTTCATGGAACATTGCATTTCTAACCAGCAACTATCTGTGTTGAGCATGCTAGCAATCACTGGTTTACAGCAATTTTTTGTACACATTTCCCAAACAAATCAACCCAATTCTTAACTTTCAGATACTGAGATTAGCCAAACTTACTGTTAAAATATAAAACATAAATAATGTGGAACCATATTGACATATTCATTCCTTTTTTTTGATAAGGTAGACCAGACTGGAATGCTGTGTGTCATTGGGGCTTTATGACACACTCAGCTGCTGAGGCTATATGGTGTTGCCTGCCTCTCACCCTGGCAGGAAGGGTGGGCACCATTGGAAATCAAACCCTGTAACACTGGTTTCCCAGATGCACAGCAACTAACGCAGACGCGGAAACCACTACATCACCAGCACCCTGACTAAAATGGGTTGAGAAATCTGAGAAAAGTGTATTGACAGGTTAGAAAAGTGGACCCAGACTAGGCTAGTTGGGCTGGACAGGATCTAAAAAATTCAGTCTTGTGAAGTGCTCTTATGCACACAGAAAAGTCGACAAGTGATTCAATGTCCATATTTATTTGGTACCTTTTGGCAGTTCCCCTTCATTTTAATGCCTTCAGTTATGAAGCTAACATGAGCCATTACGGACACTCTAGCATGGGCCAGCTTTCCAGAGCCAAGCAACAATGTTTCTGGCTGATTTGCTGTCCACTATGCAAGAGTGGGGGTAAAAGGAGTATAAGTGCTGTACATAAAAGCAGAGGGTTGGGTGAGGTGAGTGTATGCACCAGTGTGGGGTCCAGCCAGACGGCGGGTGTTGACCCCGCCTTCATTAAAGTTACTGACCAAAACTTCCTGATCAAGCTTTTCACTGCGACATGACACACACCTGAAAATATGATCTATGAGAACAAGGTTCATGACTTTTTCAACAATTTTGAGACACATGCCACCTCATGTCTTTGGTGACCCTTTCCAAAATGGAAACACCAAGGATATAAGGGCATAAAGAAAAACCCCACATTTGGATTTACAACAGGCATGAAAACATGCCCCTAACATTACATACACACTGCATGTTTCTTAATTAGGCATGCTGTACCTCTTTGTTCTCGGATCTTTCATGACAATAACATCCACAATTGAGCCCCATTGTTCATAGAATGCCTTTAGGCTGTCGTCGGTGGTACGGTAGTCCAGTCCACCTATGAAGAGCTTCCTCTGCTGTTCAGCATCTTTGCCCTGAAAAAGAAGCAAAAGTACATGACAGCACCATAATTTATGCCCACACAGAGCATATCTGGCTGGTGACAGATGTGCCACTTAGTCTCCTGAATACTGTGTCTGTGATGACTCTGCCACACCTATTGACCACAGCTTTTGAAATTACTTAAATGGGATGGTGGTGCAAAAGCCATGCATGAAGGGCATGTTGTATTTTACACCATGTAACGTGTCATTGTGGCCTTATGATGCCTTCCACTGCTGAGCTTACATGACATCACCCACCTCTCACCCTGGCAGAAAGGGCGGGCACAGCAAAAAGCTCGGAATAGCCATCAAAACCTGACTTGAACATTCAGCCTCCCCATCATGTCACATGACTGACCTGTCGTAACTTTGTTTTCAAAACTTGATGGCAAGACGTGAAAAAATGAGTGGTTTGCAACATTTTATCATGCAAATAATCCTTGCTGGGGTGGCATCAACTACCACTTGCTTCAGATCTGATTCCACAATTCAATACACATTGTGATCAGCAGTTCACACCCCAAAGCAGCTTTTTCATGGTGTTAACCACAACAATATTTTAGGACTATGGCTGAGCCAAACTGTGCTGAGATTTAACTGTTTTGAGTAGGGAAAATTTTCTGAGTGCGGAACAGCCAGGCGAAATCCCTCCCTTTACATGAGCTCTTTGATTATAACCCAAATTGTTTCACCCAACAACTGCCACCAATAACAAAAGCCTGCATATTGTACCATCTTACCTTTAAAATATAGTGATTATGATACCAGCAGACATCAATATAACATGTAACAGATGCAAGGTCATCCATACAGACCAAGGCCAGCCTTTGCCTTTTCAAGGTGGACCTTTTACATGCCAATTGTTGAATGGTTGACAACAGCAGCAATTTTGTCTATAACATATGGACTGCTGAGGATTAATAAGATGTACTAAAAGGGTGAAATAATCACCAAATCACAGACATAAGAGCAACCAAGAGAAAGATCCTAGTTTTTCACATTCATGTCTGAAGTTTTTCAAGTTATGGAACTTGAATTGACATTTCCAAATGGACAACACATGCAAAGAGCCGACAATATTGGTTGAGTTAAAGCACTTCCGGCAATCCTAGGCAGGGTGCACCTTGTACACGAGTAGGATAACATAACCCACACTTATTAGATTTAAACACATCGTGCCGACAACGTCGATTGGGCTACAACACATCGGTTCAATGAACATGACTCATGCATCATCATGAGATGTTGCCATCATGTCGTGCGGACCACCCATAGTAGCACCCTCTGAAAGAAGTGCACCTCTTGTAAAATTAAAGTGGGTGGGACCCAGTGTGGGAAAAACCTCTGTTTTCTGGTGGATGTGGCACCAGGAAATTTTGTACTCCAGGCTCTTGACTGGTAAGAATGACAATTGTTGTACTCCAGACAAATGCTGCAGTCGCCCCACAAAGCAGACACCATTGCAAATGTATGAGCCTGAGTATAAGTACCAAGGCAGACAGTTTTGCTTTCTTGATAGCCAGGAGGGTGCATGAACTTTGCTTTCATAAAGTGAGTTATAACTTTTATTCGATTTCCAGGGACCAAACATATGGAGCACCAAGAAATGGAAACAAGCATCTGCAATCCTGCAGGAGCTGGCCAATCCAGGGTGTTCATGTCAATGTCCTTCATCATTGTATTACATGGGTTAGATGCACTTGTACGAGCCTATGCAACTCCTGAATGGTGATGACAACTCATGTGAATTACTTCTGTGGGAATGAAATAAACTGAAACATGAAATGTGCTTGTTTTAAGTACCTACCGCTGGCACATACCTCGCATGTCACTACCTGTGGGGAAAATATATGGCGCACCTGAGTAAGACCGCATTCTCCACGACGCACACACCTACCGATACCTTTCAAGAAACGGACAAACATATCACGGCTCTGGCTCCCACCACGCGACGAACCCATCGCCTCCCGTACCCGAAACCAACGGCATCCCGGCCTCCTGCAACTGACGAGTGCATTTTCGAGCAGTGAAGGTCCGCGTCGCAACAGACACCTACAACAATATTCGTTCGACCAGAAAACCACTAGCAGCACCAAAATCATCGATGGCACATCTTTTTCAACTAGGTCATTCAAAGACTCGCCGAGCAAGAAGTCCAGCATGCCAACTATGCTCTTAACTCACCTCATATTAAGATAACATGTTAGCGATTTTACCAAAGGACGTGCATCTTGCAAACAGTGGTGGAAAAATTCCAAAGATTGCAGCATTGCACATCCTTTTCAAAGTGCCTGTTTCATTCCTGCTCCTGCCATATGAACCACCAATCACCATCCAACTTGCAATTAAACTAAAAATCATAGCATTCAAACACACCACATATCGGCACTTTTGAGATAGAATCATGACATAAAATGGCACCCAAATATCACTTTGTGGGTGGCACTTTTGGTGGTAACAGCTTCTTTTGGGTTCTTAAACGTCATCGGGAATTACGTTCCCAAAATGGCAGTTTGTGGCATGCAGCATTCCAAAACTTATTACTTTTGTATAAATGATAGCACGTCAACCACTTTTTCAGGATTCGGTAAATGCCGGTCTTTGAAGATTCGAGGATATCTTACTTATTGAACAACGGTATCATGTCTCCAGGCTCGACCAGTACCTATACTTGTAAGATAGAGACGGTCCATAACCCAGTGGGAAAAAATCGCAGTACTTGGTTGCCCTTCTCACAATGGGGCCTATGGGGAGACCCCGGGAGAACAAGCCAGAGTACAAGCCGGAGAACAGCAAGTTTTTAGCAAAGTTAGCCAAATTTAATTGAAAAATTTGCATGTTTTGGTATCGCCCAGATACGGGTCTTCCTCAGAGGGTGTTGAAATGGCATGATATGCCATTTGTCTAACAATTTGTGTTGGTGCAACTGCATAAATGGCTTTTCTTAGACTATTCATCACAGCCTGTCATTTCAGGACCAACCCGTGGTACTTGTCCTTGGTTGCCCCATTGACGAGTGCTAGAATGCCATCACAATGTCTGTGAATGCGCCCGAACTCCTGTGCATGGTTTGGTTGTTTGTCTTGATGTGGTGGGAGTGAGGAGGGTGGAGGGTGAGTGAAGCTGCTTGGGATTATGGGCATCGTAGTTGCGGGTTTGAGGTATTCAGTGAGGCAAAGTGGAATTGGTTGTCTTCAATTTTCACACAGCATGCATCCACACTTCTAAACACTTTCTAAAGTTACTCGGGATTTAGCTTTGGACCGCTATTAAGTCAGTCCAAAAAAGGTAAATAAATACCGGAGGACTGATCTATAAATGTTTACCGCTGCAGGCTGGTACAGAATCACCTTGGTATAACATGCTCCACCTACAGCATGGTGGGTAGGTATGTAGGTACTAAGATCTATATACAACATTAATGCTAGGCTTGGGTTTCACATGTGGGATCAAATATGAGGCTGGCCTCTTTTCAGCCTGTGGTTATAATTGCTGTAACCTGACAGGTGGCAATGCTGCCATGTTCCTTGCTGTCCGGCATAAGGTCTTGCAGTGACACTATCAAAATTGTCCCTACGTAGGATTATAGGGAACTTGGAGAAGAGGAGAGGGATAACAGGAGGTGCAGGAAGAGAGGAGGAGCAGAAGTGGAGAAGGAGTGGAAGGAGAAGAGTGACAGAAAGAGAAGGTGAGGAACTGACAGAGGAGAAGAGCAGAAAGAGAAGGATAGGAAGAGGAACACTTTTGGTATGTTTATATTAATTATGTAAAGGCCAAAAGGACAGCACATTAGTGATGTCACATACATAAGGCTTTCATTGTCAGTTGCATCTGCCTAAGACTCATTAAAAAACCAGGGTGTGATGCACAGTGGTTGTCCGCAATTCAGTTTGTCAGTAAACAGAGGATGCACCTGATTTATCATTTTGATATTGTGTAAGTTTGCATGTAGATAGGTAATGATAAGTAACTGAGCTTTGTATGATGCACCTGTGAATGCATATGTATAAAGTTTTGTTGTTAACCTCTCAACTGTATATTTCTTATTAACATGTACCATTACTCAATCTTTGCATGTATAGGTGAGCTAGTAGCACTACAGGGATATGGATGGGATCAGTGTGGCACCCTCACTCACAAGAAGTGCTCTGTTCCACTGAAATGCAAAATTGCATGCTGACACTAATTTTTGCCAGAAAAATGTTGGGAAAATGTTGACCCATTAAAGGCAGCATGTGATGAACTCCAAGCAAGGCCCATTGTGCAGACACTCATTCCACATTAGAGACCTTTGCTTGCAGGCAAGTTTGTACTCCGACCACAAAAAAATTGTACTCCACCACCAGCAAAAAAAACTAAATTTCCCACCCTGGTGGGACCCGAAAATCTTCCAGACATCCAAAGACACTCTCTACCAACATAATACAGTAACAGCAATCCTAAGGAAATGAGCTAAGCCTAGGGAACCCAAGACCAAAGCAAAGCCAACATTTCTGGTATGGTACATAGACATGTACTGGCCCAGCGCACCTCAGACACAAGTCTGGATAATGTGAATCACACTTATTAGAAATACAAACATTGTGCCAACAATGTGGATTGAGCTACAACACATCAGTTCAATGAACATGACTCATGCATCATCATGAGATGTTGCCATTATGTTGTGCCGACAGACCGTAGTAGCACCCTCCTAAAGAAGTGTACCTCCTGCATTATTCTAACTGCACAGGCTGAAAACCACTCTGGCACCCAAATACATTCTCTGCGGAGACAGTACTCTCGCGTTTGAGGTGCCTGGCGCCAATATGCATATATGTGCTGTACCAAAAATGCTGGCTTTGCCTTGATCTTCAGTTTCCAGGCATGGCTCACTTCCTTAGGAATTTGTTGTTAGCACATAATGTACTGTTGTTAGCATATTATCTCGAGAAGATGTATTTGGAGGTCAGAGTGGTTTCCATGTCTCACCAATTGGAATTATACAAGTGGTGCACAACTTAAGCAGGGTGCTTCTACAATCCACCTGCATGACAGTGACATTATGGCAGCATTTATCGACAACACAAGCCATATCCATTGAAAGGAAGCATTATAGCTCAATCCACATTACTGGCACCATGTTTGTATTTCTAATAAGTGTGAATCACATTATCCAGACTCACACATGAGGTGCACTGCACCAATAAATGTGTATGTAGCCCTACTGCAAATGGTGGCTTTCATCCTGTCTTGTTTTGGGGGCTTGGCTTCTCTTTGGGATTGCTGTTGGCTTTTATCTTGGTAGAGTATGTCTTTGGATGCCAGACTGGTTTTCAGGTCTGGCCAATTGGAATTATACAAGAGGTGCACTTCTAGAGGGTACTACTATAGTCAGTCCGCACATGACAACATCTCATGGCAATGCATGAATCATAACCATTGAACTAAAGTGTTGCAGCTCAACCAACATTGTCAGCACATGTTTACATCTTACAAATGTGAATCACAAGGGAAGTAGTGTATGAGGTGCACCGCACCAATAAATGTATGCGCACGTGCTGCAAACGTGGGCTGTCAGTTAAATCTTATGGCTGGAAATAATGTAGGAGGTGCAATATGTGTAAAGATAAGGTAACAGGGTACGTGCCTTTTATGTCGTTGTGCAATGGACCATATGCCAAACTACATCTACAAACCACTGCATTTCACAAGCAAAAAAATTATGCAATGAATGTGATAAACTGGGATCTTTCTCTTGGTTGCCCTTATATCTGTGATTTGATTATTATTTTGCCCTTTTAGTATGTCTCATTAATTTTCTGCTGTATGCTGCAGGTGAAAATGATGCTTTCTTGCCAGACTCATGTCATACAGTAAGTTAGTGACAACAATAAGCAATCTTTCATACCACCATTGCAAGCAGCAATGGCCAACACCCTAAAATTGCTGATAATAGTTGCCCCTCTTATCATTTTTGGTGCTTAAGACATCATTTGGGTTCTATGATTTCAAAGTTGGGCAATTTTGCTAATGCGAGCTGAATGTGTCCACTACAAACTGCATGTAATTGCCCAGTGTAGATTTTTCTCCTTAAAAGGTGACCTACTTGAAGAACACCTTCAATTCTACATAGCTGGACTGTAATTTGCATCACCCCAATGCATTTTTCTTGCTCCCAATTATCAGTAATTGCCAATCACCTCCATTGAGAATAAGATTGCCTACTTACAATTGAAACAGGCCTCTCATACTTCAACTGTCAATAAACAACAGCTCCCTTATACGAACATAAAACGAACACTTAATCAACAAAATCTATGGCATACATGCCCTGTAATATTTTCTTCAATGCCACCATTGCTGGATATATTCAACGTAGCTGCATTTAGCGATCTGGCAAGTACATCAAGATTTGCATTGATATAACATACTACCACCACGATACTACCTGCTTCACCTAGCCAAATCAGACGCTCAACATCACCCTCAACACGCTAAACCATGCTTCACCAAGTAACTTTATGGCTTCCAGCGCCAACTGAATAGACACGTCGCAGACCAGGAGGCCTACCACGTCGAATGCAGCTGATCTTACCACTTCAATCGAACATTTGGACTCTTACCGGCATGTTGGTTCGAGAAGCTGTCAGATGACGATGACACACGTCCGAAAATGTTGTAACAAGAATTATGCGAACCGGCCGGCCCCTATCCGCCTCCGACCTCCCAAAGATGGACGACGACGGCCGAGTTCCGGAAGGGAGTATAGAAGTGGCGATAATTTAAATGGTTTAAAGTTTGAGGAGCATCTTGATGTTGATGTCTGAGCCAGATTTGTTTTACTTTCGAAATCAGAACTTAAATTAAAGGGAGCGTGTATATCGACTCATGAGTCGATTTACTGAAAACGGCCCTTCTGTGTAAATCATGTCGGATCCGAGTCGATTTACACACAGCTGCACCACTGTGTAAATCGAGTCAGCTTCATGACGTCACGTTTGCGCATGCGCACTCGCCTGCGTTTGCGACCGTGTCCGCACCGACGCGCGGTTTTGAACGCCGGGCGTGCCGGGGTGCGGGTGGGGGTGGGATGTGGTGCACCACAAGTGGGGATTGAAGGTATGTGCATATTGTGCGTGCATAAAGGTATGTGCATATCGAATCGAGTCACAGATCAATGAAAGTGATTTCATTAAGTAGGTACACTTGGCCAGGGACGAGGTGTAGGTCAAAATCAGGGCACTTTCAACCAGGGACGACGCAGCAACGGCATAGGGGCTGTCCCCGCCCCCCCCCCCCCCCTCTCCCATTGCCGGCAGACGGGTAGATGGCAGCAGTTCCAAATCAGGATTTCCTCAAACTTTGAAGACCCCTTTTGTGGATTGGAAGTATGCCGTTCTTGGTGACAAAGCCCTTTCACGTGCCAGGAGGCCATGTTGTATGGTACCAATGCCCTTTGTTGCAAAATTATAAGGTCCTGTTTGTTTTATTGTCAACATCTGTTTACGTGGATATAATGCTTATAACAGTTTGGTAAAAGAACATATGCCTGCAATTTTCCTTTCCCTTCAACTTTCGAGACAACATTGCCCATGGGGCCCCCTGTGAGGCAGCCCCATGTTGCTTAGGAGGCCCCTTGGATATCCTCCCCCCCCAAACCAAAAATCCATGGTGCCATTCCCTCTGTCAGCATCAGCAGGCTGGACTGATTTTCCCGCACTTGTTTCTACTTCGTATTTTTCATTTTCATTTTTTTTCATTTTCATATAATTCACTAAAAGTAGCACATACTTTGTACCTATACATTTTGTCACAAATGGGAGCAGGTTTTGTCAGCTGATTGAATGTTACAGTGCTTATGTATAAGATAATGGTGATCTTCAGCTGATTCTTTGAATGCCTGTCTTCTGGTTTGAGATGGAATTGGCCCATCCTGGCTGAAAGCAAGACTGGGTAGGTGTTTTCATCAAAATCTGTTGATTTTGTTGATATGCTGAAAAGTATTTTACATCAGGTGGTGTGAATTTAAGAAAAGATTTGACCAGTACATATGTGCTTCTAACAAAATGTATTGAAAGCTGTAAAGTAACAGCTGGGAATGATAAAGTTTTTTTCTCAAAATCTAGCATTGACAAGGAGATATCTTGTGAGCGAGGTATGCAATTGTAACAAAACGAGTGGACAAAAACAGGTATTTATCAATTTTAAAAACTTTGGAAAAACAGCAGCTGTGTTTGAAAAGCAAATTTGGATCTGGTGAGGCAAGGAAAGATGTTACTGGAGATCTTAGATTCATCAACATGCATTTTAGGACCCACTAAGGTTAGAATGCAAACAATAAACATGATTGTTGTTGTTTACAACTGTTCACATACTCTTTGCATGTATGCAAACTTATTTAAAAGCAGTGTTTAGATTATATATATATATATATATATATATATATATATATATATGTGTGTGTGTGTGTAAGAAAGCTGTTGGTGTGGCTGACTGACAAGGATCACGCTGAGAAGTTGCTCATCACAGAGGTCTTCCCAGACTGTAACCAGTTTCTATGCAGCTTCCATATGCTAGCAAACATGCTGGCTTTTTCAGTTTGTTTTCATAACCTATCAAGGTTGCAGATTGGATTGACTCCTCATTGCCCTTGTTTGGCTAATATTATTACTTAATGGCTTGATCATCCTCTGCAGTGGTAAAAAAGCTGAATGTGTGCTGAGTGATCCCTGCATTATACATCAGTTGTTGAGCCAAACTAGGCTTTAAACATTTTATGTGGTATACAGCCTTGATAAATTTTTCATATAGCACTAATGGTCTGGCTCTTGTCTCTGCTCCTGATAGTCTAATGTAGTACTCCTGCCATCTGGCACCCTGGCCCCTGATGTTCTAGATCAGAAGGCCCAATGTTGTGTTATGGTGAGCCTTTGCTGGCTTGGCAGGCTGTGTTACAAGCCAGGAAGCCCTGTACTGGATTAAGAGGCACTCTCTATTCAAGAGGCCCCTTTGATGCATCAGATAGCAGTTCAAGGTCGGGGCTTCCCGACCTGATATCAGGGTGGGAAATTTAGTTTTTTTTGCTGGTGGCGGAGTACAAATTTTTTGTGTGGTCGGAGTACAAACTTGCCTGAAAGCAAAGGTCTGTCTAATGTGGAATGAGTGTCTGCACAATGGGCCTTGCTTGGAGTACATCACATACTGCCTTTAATGGGTCAACATTTTCCCAACATTTTTCTGGCAAAAATTAGTGTCAGCATGCAATTTTGCATTTCAGCGGAACAGAGCACTTCTTGTGAGTGAGGGTACCACACTGATCCCATCCATATCCCTGTAGTGCTACTAGCTCACCTACACATGCAAAGATCGAGTAATGGTACATGTTAATAAGAAATATACAGTTAAAGAGGTTAACAACAAAACTTTATACATATGCATTCACAGGTGCACCATACAAAGCTTAGTTTCTTATCATTACCTATCTACATGCAAACTTACACAATATCAAAATGATAAATCAGGTGCATCCTCTGCTTACTGACAAACTGAATTGCAGACAATTACTGTGCATCACACCCTGGTTTTTTAATGAGTCTTAGGCAGCTGCAACTGACTATGAAAGCCTTATGTATGTGACATCACTAACATGTTGTTGTTTTGGCCTTTACATAATTAATATAAATATACCAAAAGTGTTCCTCTTCCTATCCTCTTTCTGCTCCTCTCCTCTTTCAGTTCCTCACCTTCTCTTTCTGTCACTCTTCTCCTTCCACTCCTTCTCCATTTCTGCTCCTCCTCTCTTCCTGCACCTCCTGTTATCCCTCTCCTCTTCTCCAAGTTCCCTATAATCCTATGTAGGGACAATTTTAATAGTGTCACTGCAAGACCTTATGCCTGACAGCAAGGAACATGGCAGCATTGCCACCTGTCAGGTTACAGCAATTATAACCACAGGCTGAAAAGAGGCCAGCCTCATATTAGATCCCAAATGGAAAACCCAAGCCTAGCATTAATGTTGTATATAGATCTTAGTACCTATGTACCTACCCACCATGCTGTAGGTAGAGCAGGTTATACCAAGGTGATTCTGTACCAGCCTGCAGTGGTGAACATTTATAGATCAGTCCTCCGGTATTTCTTTACCTTTTTTGGAATGACTTAATAGCGGTTCAAAGCTAAATCCCAAGTAACTTTAGAAGTGTGGATGCATGCTGTGTGAAAATCGAAGACAATCAATTCCACTTTGCCTCACTGAATACCTCAAACCCGCAACTACGATGCACATAATCCCAAGCAGCTTCACTCATCCTCCACCCTCCTCACTCCCACCACATCAAGACGAACAACCAAACCATGCACAGGAGTTCTGGCGCATTCACAGACATTGTGATGGCATTTTAGCACTCGTCAATGGGGCAACCAGGTACAAGTACCACGGGTCGGTCCTGAAATGACAGGCTGTGATGAATAGTCTAAGAAAAGCCATTTATGCAGTTGCACCAACACAAATTGTTAAGTTTGTGGTAGAAAAATCATAGAGCTTTACAGTCATGCATTTCAAGTTGCTATTTTCCACGTACAAATATATATTATCTTCTGGTGGCGCAAGACAACGCCGAGATAATGCAGTACCTGTACTACAAATCTATAGATATTTCTCATTCTAAGGCATATCATGCCATTTCAACACCCTCTGAGGAAGGCCCGTATCTGGGCGATACCAAAACACGTAAATTTTTTCAATTCAATTTGGCTAACTTTGCTAAAAACTTGCTGTTCTCCGCCTTGTACTCCGGCTTGTTCTCCCCGGGTCTCCCCATAGGCCCCATTGTGAGAAGGGCAACCAAGTACTGCGATTTTTTCCCACTGGGTTATGGACCATCTCTATCTTACAAGTATAGACATGATACCGTTGTTCAATAAGTAAGATATCCTCGAATCTTCAAAGACCGGCATTTACTGATTCCTGAAAAAGTGGTTGACGTACTATCATTTATACAAAAGTAATAAGTTTTGGAATGCTGCATGCCACAAACTCCCATTTTGGGAACGTAATTCCCGATGACATTTAAGAACCCAAAAGAAGCCGTTGCCACCAAAAGTGCCGCCCACAAAGTGATATTTGGGTGCCATTTCATGTCATGATTGTATCTCAAAAGTGCCGATATGTGGTGTGTTTGAATGCTATGATTTTTAGTTTAATTGCAAGTTGGATGGTGATTGGTGGCTCGTATGGCAGGAGCAGGAATGAAACAGGCGCTTTGAAAAGGATGTGCAATGCTGCAATCTTTGGAATTTTCCACCACTGTTCGCAAGATGCACGTCCTTTGGTAAAATCGCTAACATGTTATCTTAATATGAGGTAAGTTAAGAGCATAGTTGGCATGCTGGACTTCTTGCTCGGCGAGTCTTTGAATGATCTAGTTGAAAAAGATGTGCCATCGATGATTTTGGTGCTGCTAGTGGTTTTCTGATGGAACGAATATTGTTGTAGTTGTCTTGCGACGCGGACCTTCACTGCTCGAAAATGCACTCGTCAGTTGCAGGAGGCTGGGATGCCGTTGGTTTCGGGTACGGGAGGCGATGGGTTCGTCGCGTGGTGGGAGCCAGAGCCGTGATATGTTTGTCCGTTTCTTGAAAGGTATCGGTAGGTGTGTGCGTCGTGGAGAATGCGGTCTTACTTACTCAGGTGCGCCATATATTTTCCCCACAGGTAGTGACATGCGAGGTATGTGGTAGCGGTAGGTACTTAAAGCAAGCACATTTCATATTTCAGTTTATTTCATTCCCACAGAAGTAATTCACATGAGTTGTCATCACCATTCAGGAGTTGCATAGGCTTGTACAAGTGCATATAACCCATGTAATACAATGATGAAGGACATTGACATGAACGCCCTGGATTGGCCAGATCCTGCAGGATTGCAGATGCTTGTTTCCATTTCTTGGTGCTCCATATGTTTGGTCCCTGGAAATCAAATAAAAGTTATAACTCACTTTATGAAAGCAAAGTTCATGCACCCTCCTGGCTATCAAGAAAGCAAAACTGTCTGCCTTGGTACTTATACTCAGGCTCATACATTTGCAATGGTGTCTGCTTTGTGGGGCGACTGCAGCGTTTGTCTGGAGTACAAAAATTGTCATTCTTACCAGTCAAGAGCCTGGAGTACAAAATTTCCTGGTGCCACATCCACCAGAAAACGGAGGTTTTTCCCACACTGCCTGATATTACTGCCCTTGAGAGTCTGGCGAGGTACTCCTACCTCCTGGTACTCTGGCCCCTGGTGGCCAGACCTGGCACTCCTGCCCCCCATGGTCTGACCTGGTACTACTTCCTCCTGGTGGCCTTACCTGATACCACAACTTGATGGTGTGCATTGGTACCAGTGCTCCTGGTAGCATAATACTGCTGTCTCATGGTGATCTGATGTGGTACTTGTGCCACATGGTAGAAGGACTTGATATCGCTGCCCCTGATGGTCTTATCTGGTACCCCTGTGCTTAGTGGTCGGGCCTGGTATTCCTGCCACCTGATAGGGTACCCCCACTATTGATGGTCTGACCTGGCACTGCTGCTGCCAGCTGGTCTGACCTGGTACCCATGCCCCCTGCTTGTTTGGCTTGGTGCCTTGTGCCTGATGGTCTGACCTGGTGCTACTGATGATTAGACCATCAGTGTGTGGGGTCACCAGATCAGACTACTGGAGTTAGAATTACCAGGTCAGGCCACCAGGAGGTGGGTACCAGATCTACCCCTGATGATCTGACCTGGTACCCTGATGATTTGACCTGGTACCATGATGATTTGACCTGGTACCCCTGATGATCTGACCTCTTACCCCTGATGATCTGATCTGGTACCCCTGATGATCTGACCTGGCACCCCTGATGATCTGACCTGTGACTCCTGATGATCTGACCTGTGAATCCTGATGATCTGACCTGTGACTCCTCATGATCTGACCTGTGACTCCTCATGATCTGACCTGGAATCCCTGCTGGTCTGACCTAATATTCCTGCCTCCTTGTGGTTCTTGGTGTGCCAGCTGGCAAACTAGCTGGTTGTGCTTTGTGCATAATGTCTGTGGACATTACTGGGCAGAGCATTTAGCTAACATACTTCGCTATGTTTCAGACGTATAGCGTCTCAACAAAAGATAGAAGATGCCTGTGTTGAGGAAAGGTGACTGTTTTCATTCCTTTGATGAGCTAGATGCCCATATCCGTGAATTGGAGGCCGAGACGAATGTGAAGTTTTTCAAGTCGAGCTCTGTCACTCTTGGTAAATTTCTTCAGACAAATCCTGGGCACTTCATTTCAAAGTTGGTCGCTGACCGTGCTGACAAGGAGGCGCTTTTGCAGCAGAAAAAGTACCGTCTCGTTAAATTTTCATGCACTCATGGTGGGCGCCAGTACGAAAGCAAAGCTGGTGATCGTCGTGTCCGAAACACGAGAACCAAAAAAGTCGGCTGTCCCGTAAGCATCCTAGTGTTTCTGGAAACGTCATTGCGTTTAGAGATTAGGGACATCTCACTGGAGCATTCCCACCCGGTGTCGGAGGCAAGCTTTCCGCTGCAGCCAGAAAATCGTCGCATGCCTGCGTCCTAAAGGCAGCGGCACCACAGTCGTGCGATCAGCAAAGAAATAAGGTGAGCTTGCTTGTTGTGAATTGATACGACCTTTCATTGACAATTGTAAGTAAAACCACGTCTCGAACAGTAATGAGTCGGGAAATATGACCGGCTCATATGCGGTGCGTTTCCGGTCATGACTAACTTGTATCGATCAATAACACATGGTACGGCGTTAAACTAGGTCATAATGTTTCTGCTCAGTGCGTACCATGTCTTGATGTAAGTTTTTCTTAACGTGTTCCTTTTTTTCTTCAGAGTACTGAACAGCAGCGGTGGATGGTGGGAGCGCTGGATTACACCGTCCACGTACTCGGCTTTAAACCCGCCATCATCATGCACCGCGTGGTCACGGTGTTCCATGAATTTGACATAACTTCGTTCATCAGAAACGCCTCGACTTCCCGGATACCTGTAGAGCTCTTAGGCTTCTTCTATTGTAGAGAACAGGCTCGATATCTATATTCGTTTGCACGTCATGATGTGAAGTAGCTAGTTTGCCAAGATACATCTTCATGTACATATGAGTATTGCAAGCCCATCCAGAGACTCTGAAAGGCTGAAAGCGTTTCCGACTATCTGTGTTGATTGTTTCCAAACTGGATAAGCTTTGTTAAATAGCACCGCTCACCAAGCAATGGGCGCTTACGTCCAACCTGCTGCGTCCCTGGATGTCCTTGCACTATCTCCTCACTAGTCGAGATGAACGTTGAGCGAGCTTAGATCTGTCGTGTACCTGAACTATGTAGCTGAAGTGAACTAAGTAGCCTCGTCAAATGTCTGATGCGTTCTTCGTCGACAGTTCCACATATGTGAGAACTGACTGGGTAATTAAATACTTGCTCCATGCGAGGAAGACGCATACAAATGTATGTGCAATTTTGTTTTGTGCTAGTTTAACCAGTGACCGCTAAGGAGAATGTGTTTTTAAAAATACCAACATGAGAGCATTGCTTTGGCTACTTATTCAGTGTGTCGGGCCGCTGTTATATAATTGCTTAGTGCGTTCAACAATTCTCAGCCATGGTTGTTATTGATGTTTTTTGACACTGGTTGTGCTCGCACGCTTTGAATCTAGTCAAGAAGAGCGTTGATGATTGTGCGTAGTGGTGGGTTTCCATGCATCTCAGCACTCAGGGTGTGCCTTTGTTAGTGTACGGGATTTAGTGGCATGTGAGAAAGTTTTCCTGACATAACGCGGCATGTCTGGCCGCTCCAATGCGGTAAAATACCTGCGCTGTTGTGACATGGTTGCTACTTCTCATTGCATGCATCTGTGACAAGCTCGTACGGCTGCGTGCCCAGAACTGCATGTCGTGTGCCTTCCAAGGCTGTGGTTATCCCAGAGAGGTCATTGACCTCAATACTTTAATACATTTAAAGCTGACCAACTCTGCTGAAGTGATTATAGCGCGTTGTGAAAATGCCACGTATCCACAAATACGCCTGAGGAAATCCATCAAATGTCTTGTGAGTTTCATCGGTATGCGCAAGACCACTGGCAGCTCTAATGACACCTCTCATTGCGAATGCGTGGCTGGGTCATGTCCACGCTCATTTCAATCACAAATTATTCAGACAGCTGGGTTGTTTTACTCTGTACGATTGCAACAGTAGTATCGGTGCAATATTTTATAGATAAAAAAACGGCGCGACCAGATTCGCACGATATCAATCGTCCCTTCGTTCTAACAACTTGGCCAACAATAAATTATGTATCAAAGTTTAAGCCGTCAGAATATGTCGCGAAGCGGCAAACAAGCAATGATTACACAACGGGGCAGTCTACATCGCTCAGACTGACGCAAAACACATTGTAGGCGTAAGAGGTGGTGGTGGTCGGCGGCAGCGGGATGAGGCCGCGTAAATACGAAAAGACCTGCGTGCTGTCGATAGGTGAGGGCTGGCAGACCCAGGGGGCCCATCGCTGCCGCGCGGGTGACACACGCGTAAAGCTGTACGTGTGAACAGGGACCGAATCTCCAAAGGAACCCATGAGTCATTAAGGGCCCTGAACACAGCGATGCTGCCACGGGGAATGACTAGGTCACCGCGCCAGCCAAGCGCTTGAACGGTCGCCGCCATTGGATCTTGCTGAGGAGCATCGGTGACGACCCTGGCCCCACGGTTAATCACCCCTTGCACTCTATTTAGGTGATGCGCTGCAGCCACACCCCAGACCGAGAGGCAGTACAGATGAGAACATGGGACTGGATGATAGATTTACGAACCTCGGGTGACGAATCTGTTGATTGTGGTTTGTGGTGGAATTTGTTCATTGTGATTCGTCACAAACAGCCAATATGGTTGGTTGTGGAGGATTTTATGCAAGCGGAAAAGGATGGGGCTGCGCATTTTGACATAGGATGTGAGCATCTCCCAAGAAAAGGTACCTGCAATAGGACCCCCAGCACCTTCATGGGCGACGAAGGGCTCAATTGGTGTCACGCACTGCCCAGGTGAAAATATAAGGTTTCCTTTCAGGATTGTGGAGTGCCGGGAAGAATAGCTCTTTTGGTCGGCTTCATTTTAAGAGAGTTAGATGTGAAGAAGGAATTAACTACTTGAATGGTTTCCTCCTGTCGTGATTTCAAAACGGATGGTTGGTCTGGATGTGTAGAGTCCAGCAGTTGGGTGTGGTCGGCACAGGATACTAGATTTTCGTGAAGGAGGTAAGATAGAGATTCATTCGTAAAAATACTGAAGAGGATAGGGTCAGCCAAGGATCGCTGAGGGACACCGTAAATCGACAGAAGAGAAAGATTCCGCTTCTCACCATCCACTTTCGACCAGCAAGGTAGCTCCCAAACCAATTCGGATCAATACAAGATCACTGCAGCTTTATCGGATCTACGCCATGGTTAATACATTAAAGGCACGGCTGAAGTTTACGAAGGTGACGGCCACAACGTGCTTAACCCCAATCCGAGTACATCTCACTCAGCAGCATCGTCCAGGGCGTTTTCGGTTGAGTGACCGAGGATCATGGGCACCGAGGTTGGACGACAGCTGCATGCACACAACTTTATCGTGTGTTTTTTACAAAGCAGGCAAAGCTGATGTGCCTACGAAAATGCTAGCGATTTCACGGAAGACATATTTGTGAAGAGCCGAAGGTAGAAGATAGAAGAGCGAAGAGAATATTTATCGCATTTTATTATTGGCGGTACCCTGATTAGGTACCGCCAATGACTGTCTTTAACCGTGAGGTTCTTTCGGCACAGACGTCTGCAAGTGACCTAAACCTAAAAAGCGTTTCCCATAACGTTACGCAGAAGTGAAGTTCTTGGTTTTAAGTTAGCACCAAGTTGAGCGACTTCGAATTTACAGACGAAAGACTGATCTGGATGTCAAACACACCCATATTGGTACCGCGTGTGAATCAGTTGAGTAGCTTCAGTTGGGTTACTTCACAGTACTAGGTTCAGTGAAGGTACCGAATTGCATTCAGAATGTAGGTTGCATAGGCATGAACGTACGTACGGCCCAAGTTTGGGTTTGCCGATTTCGGTTCCAATTTGTTTTTGTTTTTTGAGTGAGGACTTAACGAAGTCTTCCATACATTTCTCCAGTTTACCTACCGCGCTATTCAACGTTCAATCATTGCGATTTTCCCGCCCAGGGGAGCGCTACTTAACTTAAGTCTGTTTTTCCAAAGATGACTTCAAGTAGTCCCATTCGAAAATATAATGGCTAGGGTCGGCATTTTTGGCCATTGCCCCTTGAATGCTCGGTACTATTACAGATGTTAATTACAAGACCCTAGGTTCACCGGAAGTGACCTAACTAGACCTCTGAAATCGAGGATACACTTGCCACATAGAAACTCTGGGCGAAGATGCATTACTGCATGAGGAGATGTAATCACAGCATTGGATTAGGCTTCTAAGACTTGAAGTGCGTATCCTAAACACTGTTACATAAGTTGCATCACTAATAAATTCTGACAGAGCGTTTAACATCCCTAGGCGAACATGTGTTAGCCAAGGTGAAAACATTGCTGACCCCATTTCCATCTACACTCAACGTGCATGGGGTCATAAATATCTCTGCAGAGCTCAGAACAAAAGCTTGGCAAAGCTCTAAGGTTGCATAGAACCAGCTTAACAATTTAAAAGGAATAACACCGATGCCTTATTTTGTATGTCATCTAACATCACCTCTCTTCTGTTAATTATTGCCTGCAACAAAATACAGACAGCAAATTGCTTTCCAGTACCTTTCATGGCTTCCTGCCCCAGTGCAGAAAGTTAGAAATGCATAAAACACGCACAAAATCATGCCGGTGGAAATGCATTGGCCAAAGCTGACGAATTTGTGTGTATGAGAGGGGGGGGGGGCGTTTCACCATCAAGGAGCCCCTTTAGGAGCCCTCCGCACGCCTCACCCGTTACCAAGACTGGATACGAGCCGCACACTGCAAAGCACCGTGTGGCAAGCATGCGATGCTGCATGGCGTGCCTTGTAAGCAATATGACAAGTTCAGCATCTACCTTTCCTGGTACGTACACGCGCAAACGCACGCATGCTATATTGTATATATATATATATATATATATATATATATATATATATATATATATATTCGCTTCTCTGGACGATATGTTCTCAATAAAGTACGCAGATGTGTAGCTTCAGTGATGCAAAAATGAGCTGTGCATGGGCAAATGCATATTTTCAGCTTTTGTACGCGTGTTTGATTGCTGAAATCACACCTTTTCCTTATTCGGTAAGTCATAGATCGGTTCGCCAGTTCGCTGCGTTCAATACGCTCTGTCGCCTGCGCAGATCACATCGCGATGTAATTCACAGATGTGTGTATCCATCATGAGCGCATCTACACAGAACACCTTCTCTGCTTAAATCCACTCGCGAGTGGAATTACACAGAATGGCGCTTCTGTGTATGTCACGTCATGAGTGGATCTACACAGAACACCTTCTCTGCTTAAATCCACTCCGGAGTGTATATACACAGAACGGCGCTCCCGTGTAAATCCACTCAGATCTGAGTCGATTTACTCCTGAAGCCACACTTGTGTAGATCTACTCACAAGTGGATTTACACAACAGTGCGTTTATGTGTAGATCAACTCGGATCTGAGTCGATTTACACAGGGGTGGCATCCTGTGTAAATCCACTTCGTAGTGGACTTAAGCAGAGGAGCTGTTCTGTGTAGATGCACTCCTGAGTCGATTTACACGCGTCCTAAATTAAAAAATGATGATTATCCCGGCGCACTTTCCCATTTTGATCAGACATCTAGCATGTAGAGAAAAAATATTTTAATATTTCCGACTAGGAGGCCAAAACAGGGCCAAAAACGAAAGGACGCGTGCAAATCGACTCATGAGTACATCTACACAAAACAGTTCCTCTGCTTAAATCCGCTACGAAGTGGATTTACACAGAATGCCACTCCTGTGTAGATCGACTGAGATCCGAGTTGATCTACACATAAACGCACTGTTGTGTAAATCCACTTGTGAGTAGATCTACACAAGTGTGGCTTCAGGAGTAAATCGACTCAGATCTGAGTGGATTTACACGGGAGCGCCGTTCTGTGTATATACACTCCGGAGTGGATTTAAGCAGAGAAGGTGTTCTGTGTAGATTCACTCATGACGTGATGTAAGCAGAAGCGCCATTCTGTGTAATTCCACTCGCGAGTGGGTTTAAGCAGAGAAGATGTTCTGCGTAGATTCACTCATGACGTGATATAAGCAGAAGCGCCATTCTGTGTAATTCCACTCGCGAGTGGATTTAAGGAGAGAAGGTGTTCTGTGTAGATGCACTCAACACGTGGTATACGCAGAAGCGCCATTCCATGTAATTCCACTCGCGAGCGGATTTAAGCAGAGGTGTTCTGTGTAGATACACTCATGATGGATACACACACCTGTGAATTACATCGCGATGTGATCTGCGCAGGCGACAGAGCGTATTGAACGCAGCGAACTGGCGAACTGATCTATGACTTACCGAATAAGGAAAAGGTGTGATTTCAGCAATCAAACACGCGTACAAAAGCTGAAAATATGCATTTGCCCATGCATAGCTCATTTTTGCATCACTGAAGCTACACATCGGCGTACTTTATTGAGAACATACTGTCCAGAGATACGAATATATACATACATGTATATATATATGTATATATATATATGCATATATATATATATATATATGTATACATATATAGTATGCGTGCGTTTGCGCGTGTACGTGTGTATGTACCAGGAAAGGTAGATGCCGAACTTGTCATATTGCTTACAAGGCACGCCATGCAGCATCGCACGCTTGTCGCCCGGTGGTTCGCGGTGTGCGGCTTTTATCCAGTCTTGGTAACGGGTGAGAGGTGTGGAGTGCTCCCAAAGGGACTCCTTGATGGTGAAACGCCCCTCCCCCCCCCCCCCTCTCATGCACACAAATTCGTCAGCTTTGGTCGATGGATTTCCACCGGCCTGATTTTGTGCGTGTTTTACGTATTTCTAACTTTCTTTACTGGGGCAAGAAGCCATGAAGGTACTGGAAAGCAATTTGTCGTCTGTATTTTATTGCAGGCAATAATTAGCAGACGGGAAGTGATGCTAGATGACATACAAAATAACGCACCGGTGTTATTCCTTTTAGATTGTTAAGCTGGTTCTATCCAAAGGGATAGACCTCAGAGCTTTGCCAAGTTTTTGTTCTGATCTCTGCAAAGGTATTCATGATCCCGTGCACGTTGAGTGTAGATGGAAATGGGGTCAGCAATTTTTTCACCTTGGCTAACCCATGTTCGTCTGGGGATGTTAAGCGTTCTGTCAGAACTTATTTGTGATGCAGCTTATGTAACAGTGTTTAGGATACGCACTTCAAGTCTTAGAAGCCTGACCCAATGTCGTGGTTACAGCTCCTCATGCAGTAATGCATCCTCGCCCAGAGTTTCTGTGCGGCAGGTGTATCCTCGATTTTAGAGGTCATGTTAGGTCACTTCCGGTGAACCTAGGTCCTTTTAAGTAGCATCTGTAATAGGACCGAACATTCAAAACGCAATGGTAAGAATTGTCCGACCCTAGCCCTTATATTTTCGAGTGAGATTATCTTAAGTCATCTTTGGAAAAGCAGACTTAATATAAGTAGCGTTCCCCTGGGCTGGAAAGTCGCAATGATTGAACGTTGGATAACGCGGTAGGCAACATGGATAAATGCATGGAAGACTTCGCAAAGTCCTCACTCAAAATTGAAAAAAATTGGAACCGAAATCGGCAAACCCAAACGTGGGTTGCACCTACGTTCATACCTATGCAACCTACATTCTGAATGCAGTTCGGTACCTTAACTGAACCTATTACTGTGAAGTAACCTAACTGAAGCTATCCAACTGATTCACACGCGGTACCAATATCGGTGTGTTTGGCATTCAGACCGTTCTTTCGTCTGTAAATTTGAAGTCGCTCAACTTGGGGCTAGCTTAAAACCAAGAACTTCACTTTTGCGTAACGCTATGGGAAACGCTTTTTAAGTTTAGGACACTTGCAGACGTCTGTGCCGAAAGAATCTCACAGTCAAAGACAAACATTGGCGGTACCTAATGAGGGTACCGCCAGTAATGAAATGCGGTAGATATTCTTTTCACTCTTCTATTTTCTACCTCCGGCTCTTCACAAATATGTCTTCCGTGATATCGCTACCATTTTCGTGCGCACATCAACTTTTCCTGTCTTGACAAAGCCACACGAAAAAGTTGTGTGCATGCAGCTGTCGTCCGACCTAGGTACCCATGATCTTTTAGCTACATCCCAGTACGCGTGCAGATCTTGTCACTCAACCGAAAACGCCCTGGACGATGCCGTTGAGTGAACTGTTCTCCGATTGGGGTTAAGCACATCGTGGCCGTCACTTTCGTAAACTTCAGCCGTGCCTGTAATTGTATCGACCACGGCGTCGTTCTGATAAAGCTGCAGTGATATTGTATTGATCCGAAATGGTTTGGGAGCTACCTTGCTCGTGGAAGGTAGACGGTGAGAAGCAGAATCTTTCTCTTCTGTCGATTCACGGTGTCCCTCAGTGATCCTTGGTTGACCCTATCCTCTGCAATATTTTTAAGAGTGAATCTCTATCTTGCCTCCTTCACAAATATCTAGTATCCTGTGCCGACCACACCCAACTGCTGGACTCTACTCATCCAGACCAACCATCCGTTTTGAAATCACGACAGGAGGAAACCATTCAAGTGATTAGTTCCTACTTCACATCTAACTTCCTTAAAATGAAGCCAACCAAAAGAGCTCTTCTTCCCGGCACTCCACAATCCTGAAATGAAGCCTTATCTTTTCACCTGGACAGTGCGGGACACTACTTAGGTCCTTCGTCGCCTAGTGCTGGGGGGGGGGGGGGGGGGTCCTATTGCAGGTAACTTTATTATATGTTATATTATGTTATATATATATATATTACATTATATATATTATTGCAGGTAACAGGGAGATGCTCATATCCTATGTTAAAATGCGCAGCTCCATCCTTTTAGGCTTGCATAAAATCCGCCACAACCAACAATTTTGGCTGTATGTGACAAATCACAATGAACAAATTCCACCACAATCAAACCACAATCAACAAATTCGTCGCCCGAGGTTCGCAAATCTATCATCCAGTCCCATATTCTCATCTTCTGTACTGCCTCTCGGTCTGGGATGTGGCTGCAGCGTGTCACCTAAATAGAGTGCAAGGGATGATTAATCGTGGGGCCAAGATCGTCACCGATGCTCCTCAGCAAGATCCAATGGCGGTGACTGTTCAAGCGCTGGGCTGGCGCGGTGACCTAGTCATCCCCGTTGCAGCCTCGCTGTGTTCAGGGCCCTTAATGACTCGTGGGTTCCTTTGCAGATTCGGTCTCTGTTCACCACACGCACAGCTTTACGCCAGCTTATCACCCGCGCGGCAGCGATGGGCGTCCTGGGTCTGCCAGCCCTCACCTATCGACAGCACGCAGGTCTTTTCGTATTTACGCGCCGACCACCACAACCTCTTACACCTACAATGTGTTTTGCGCCAGTGTGGGCGATGTAGACTGCCCTGTTGTGTAATCATTGCTTGTTTGCCGCTTTGTAACATATTCTGACGGCTTAAATTTTGGTACATGATTTATTGTTGGCCAAGTTGTTAGAACGAAGGGACGATTGATAACGTGCGAATCTAGTCGCGCCGTTGTTTTAATATTGCACCCACACTAGTTTTGTAATTGTACCGAGTACAACCCAGCTGTCGGAATAATTCGTGATTGGTGTCACTGGAGCTGCCAGTGGTCTTACGCATACCGATGAAACTCACAAGACAATTGTTGGGCTTCATCAGACGTATTTGTGGATACGTGGGATTTTCACAACGCCCAATAGTCACTTCAGCAGAGTTGGTCAGCTTTAAATATATTAAAGCATTGAGGTCAATGAACTCTCCGGGATAACCACAGCCTTGGGAGGTACACGACATACAGTTCCGGGCAGGCAACCGTACGAGCTTACCACAGATGCAAGCCATAAGTAGCAACCATGTCAACAGCGCAGGTCTATTACCGCGTTGGAGCGGCCAGACATGCCTCGCTATGTCAGGAAGACTTTCCCACACGCCAATAAATCCCGTACACTAACAAAGGCACACCCTGAGTGCTGAGATGCATGGAAATCTACCGCTAGGCACAATCATCAACGTTCTTCTTGACTAGATCGAAAGCGTGCGAGCACAACCAGTGTCAAAAAACATCATCAATAACAACCATGGCTGAAAAGTGTTGAACACACTTAGCAATTATATAACAGTAGCACGACATATTGAATAAATAGCCAAAGCATTGCTCTCACGTTGGTATTTTTAAAAGCACATTCGCCTCAGGGGTCACTGGTTAAACTAGCACAAAGCAAAATTGTACATACATTTGTACATACATTGCGCCTTCTTCGCATGGGGCAAATATATAATTACCCAGTCAGTTCTCGCATATGTAGAACTGTCGACTATGCACGCATCAAATACATTTGACGAGGCTTCTTAGTTCACGTCTGCTACTTAGTTCAGGTACACGACAGATGTAAGCTCGCTCAATGTTCTTCTCAACCAGTAAGGAGATAATGCAAGCACATCCAGGGACGCAACAGGTTGGACGTAAGTAACCATTGCTTGGTGAGCGGCGCTATTTTACAACGCTTATCTAGTTTGAAACCAACCAACACAGTTAGTCGGAAACGCTTTCAGTCTTTCAGAGTCTCTGGATGGGCTTGCAATACTGATATATGTACATGAAGGTGTGTCTTGGCAAACTAGCTATTCACATCATGACATGCAAACGAATATAGATATCGAGCATGTTCTCTACAATAGAACAAGTCTAAGAGCCCTACAGGTATCCGGGAGAAGTCAAGGCATTTCCGATGAACGAAGTTATGTCCAACTTATGGAACGGCGTGATCATGCGGTGCATGATGATGACGGTTTTAAAGCCGAGTACGTGGATGGTGTAATCCAGCGCTTCCACCATCCACCACTGCTGTTCAGTACTCTGAATAAAAAATAATAAGTTAATAAAAACACACATCAAGACATGGCACTAACAGAGCAGAAACATTATGAACTAGTTTTATGTCGTCCCATGTGTTATTCATCGATACACGTTAGTCAAGACCGGAAACGCACCACATATGAGCGTGTCATATTTGCCGACTCACTTCTGTTCGAGATGTAGTTTTACTAACAATTGTCAGTGGAAGTTCTTATCAATTCACAAGCAAACTTACCTTATTCCTTTGCTGATGCCACGACTGTGTTGACGCTGCCTTTAGCACGACCGCGGTTTTTCGTTACTCGCGGAGGCATCATAAGGTGGTGCAGAGAAGCGCCTACATCTCGCCGGGTCAACTAAGGAGCACCGCTGGTAGATGAGTCTGCAAAAGGAGCACGCCTGACGGTCAGATCATCAGGGGTACCACGTCAACTATCAGGCATTTGACATCAGATCTGATACCCACCTCCTGGCGGCCTGACCTGGTAATTCTGACCCCAGTAGTCTGATCTGGTAACCCCACACACTGGTGGTCTGATCGTCAGGGGCACCAGATCAGACCACCAGGCACAAGGCACCAAGCCAAACAAGCAGGGGGCATGGGTGCCAGGTCAGACCAGCTGGCAGCAGCAGCGCCAGGTCAGACCATCAGCGATGGGGGTACCCTATCAGGTGGCAGGAATACCAGCCCAGATCACTAGGCACAGGGGTATCGGGTGAGACCATCAGGAGCAGAGGTATCAAGTCCTTCTACTATGTGGCACAAATACCAGGTCAGATCACCATGAGACAGCAGTACTATTCTACCAGGAGCACTGGTATCAATTCACACTATCAAGTGGTGGTACAGTAGTGCAGTCGTGTGTAATTCGACTCGGATCCGACGTGACTTACACAGGTTTTCAGCATGTCGACTCATGAGTCGAAATACACGCTCCCAAAATGAAATACTAAAAAGCACAAACCGGCTCCAGGTGTCGGGCTTGGACAGTGCAAATCATATCCCCATTTGTTACAACGTGTTAATGTCAAAAGGTGTCGAGAGCAGAGAGTGTTTCAATACTCTGACCTAATGAATCGCCACTTTTACCAGGGGTGGTTAGGTGCTGGAGTCGCTGACGAAACCGGCATTCCTCATATAAATATATTCATTGGATCGATGGAGCCATGCATATCAAATGCCGGATATCTATGGTCAGTCGCGCAGCCAAAGCCTTGACCAAGGGTTCGGGGGGGGGGGGGGGTGCAAGAAATAGCCCCCTGATGGTGAAAGCCCCCAAGAGGCCGGAGATGGCCCATTTCTTGACAAGAGCATATTATTCCTTGATCTTTTGTCCCCATGACTGCAATAGAAGCTAGAAGCCACCACCAGTTCAGTTTTATCTGGGTTTTGTGGTTAATGAACGGAAGAAATCATGCATGAAAGGACTAGTGTTTCAAAGTGGTGTCACCTTGGGTCACAATGTTTTTCAGAGCAGAGGAGTGTCTACATTGTGTGTGGTTATTGCAGACCTTGTACGCGCATGCTCTCGGCAACCCTGAAATTTCATTGGTAACACATGCAGTTCAGTTAATGTGAAGCAAAGCATACACAACTTTCCACGCATTATTTGAGAAAAAGGTCCTCAATCTTTCCCAAAATCCGCTCAGGCAACTGCCCGCTTGTTATGATGCTCGTTCTTGCCCAATTCAATAAACACGAATCGCGAGCTCGCTGTTGTTCTGGGAGACACGGTTCCAACCTGTTGTGTCCCTGGGCGGAAACCGTTCCTCACCCGGCTCAGTTGGAGCGTGTGGCAAACGAAACGCCTGTCATGTCAGCGATTATACTTACGTGCGCATGTCACACCCCCGATGCTCAATGCGCTCGACCACGCTCAGCCAGACTAACTTCCTCCGAAGGGCACTGACGATAATTGTGCTTCCGAATGTTTATAATAGCTCCGCATCTGTATCACAAGGGCAGTAGTTTCCATTTCTTTGCACATGATGATGGCTATGAGGCAAGAGCCTCGGTGGATAAGTCCTCAAGATATGAAGCATTACCCACCGAAAACGGAAAAAGGGATTGTCAGATGTGGGCTCTTTTTTTCTTTTGTTTGGAAGTGATCCAAGTATGTTTAAGAATCAAAGCAGTAGTTCTACGGAAGGAATGAAAGGAGGTATTCGTATCACGGGTATTGGGACTATGGTCCTCGTCTATTGTCTTAGTATGCTCGCAACATTTTGACCAATTAGCTCTCCGGCCGTCGTCAGGTCCTAGGAAGGACTGCATGATGTTTGGCTTTGAGCTATGTCCGTGTAATATTCTGAATTCTCTCCTTGGAATTGCCGCAAATCGTGTTTTCTGGTTCGCTTGCTTGGTAGATCATTGCGCTACAATCAGACCCTTGTTCGAATCCCAACACCTATAAAAAGAAAATTCGAGTTGTGGCACACACATGGCTGATGGCCAAGCATCATCCAGCCCTCTTCAGGACTCGACCATAACACTTGATCGCGGGAGAGTTAACTGGCTGATGCGCTGTGTACATTAGGGTGTGTCATCGAGTGGGTGAATCTCTTGGAATCAGCTGAGACAAAGTTTTTCCTTGGCACACGGATTAATGATTAACATTCAGGTCTGTCGCACCTCACCAATGTTGATATTCGTGGGTCGCGAGTAGTTTTTCTTTCATAGACCAAGAAACCGTATTCGATACTAGCGCCACCTATTTTACGCACTGGGGTCATCATCCAATACGCCTCAAAGCTGTCACTTTCCACACTACTGGAACTTGGTGGATTAAGCATGAAATAGATGTCATGGAAGGCACCAGCAAAGCATGGCCAAACAGCTTTTGAGCTGACTTTTTAGTAAGAAACAACTTATTTTAGGTAAAACCCAAAGCTGCGCAGTTATGAGAATGCTGTAGCAGACCGGGTTAGGTTCAAGTTTGTTATTGCTAGCGCATCATTGTGATGTTGATTTGCAATTTGTGTGCTTTTTGCGTGTAAGATATAGGTTTATTAGTTTAGCTTTGCCGGTGCTGAAACGTTTCTTTCGAACAATTACTTGCATAAGCATGCCGAAGGCTAAACGGTCGCGCAGAAAACATTTTTGGATAGGCGACCCGGCTCCACTGTCTCACCACCAACTGCCGGCTACGTGAAAGCCTGGAGCTACATGAGGTGGCTGAGCGAATCGAAAAGGAATCCCACTGATACCATCTTCAAGACCGCAACGGTAGAAACCAGGGAACTGTGGACCAACGAAGCGATCCCTGTTCATTATCTAAAATGCGTGACAAAGTTGATCGAAAGGGATTGATATCATCCCAACAGAGCTATCAGCAAAAATCAAAGAAAGAAAGATAGTTTCACAGCAACGCCGCCACCGCGAAGTTCAACAAGCTTCTTGATGTCGCGGAATTCAAGTGCAAGCTTCAGTGCAGCTTTCCATGCCCAGTTGCCTGCACAGTGTATCAGGAGGAGGTTGCCATGAGGGACCAGTGCAGGCACCGGAAGCTTACCCTGGGGTCATATGACCGGGATACGATTGTGACTAGGGAGGCCCGCGAGGTGCGGAGAATGGCCAGACAACTTCATGGGTGTCGTGACTCGGCCGCCAGTGAGGCGGTGTCTGCTGCTGAACCTGAGTCGCCTTCCCCGCCGGCTGCTGAGCCGGAACCGCTTGCTGAGCCAGCGCTAGCTGTTAGTGCTGACCCCGAGCCTGCTCCGGGACCAAGTGGTCTTAGCGCTGGTGAGTCAGCCGAGATTCTTACACGGTTCCGTACATGCTAGAAGGTGGCGACGACACCGATTGTTCGTTCCGGTTGAGACCACTGCCAATGTAGATTATAGCGTTAACGATCTGACTTACACCACTCTGGCTGTTGACAGCTGCGGTGGCTCGAACCGGGCCGCTGCTGCTATCATCAGCGTCTTTCAACAAGACAGCAGAGACGGACTGGCTACTTGAAATCAAATATCGTAGATCCTAAGAAGATCTGCTGCGCAAGAGACAAAGCGAGAAGAGAGACGGCTCGTCAAAATTTTGAGGCAATCCATGAGTCAGGTTTGACCATCCTCTACTCCGATGGCCGTGAAGACAGGAACGACATGAGCCACACGGAACCAGACGAATGCCGGCGAAAAACACGTGGTTGTCATCACTGAGCCAGGCAGCCGCCACGCGACTCATTTTACGTCCGAGTTCGGCCGCGCCCTGCACTTGTTCAGCTGCACAGCGGCAACGGCCGCTGCTTGCTCCACGGCAACGAGCTGAACCTCCTCCATCTGCCGCTGAGCCTGGATGGTACGACCACGGGATCGAAATTTTTCTGGACCCATCGGCAAGGCCTGTGCTGGAGAGGTCTGAGAGAGAGACGTTGTGGCATTCAAGCCTAGGTCGGGGCCATTGCCAAACTTGCTGGTCGACCTGATTCAGCAGCTGAGCACCAGCCAGCAGCTCCTGTACCTTTTGGCCTCCGACATTCAAAATTGCTCTGTCTGAAATCTGGCGGCCCAGCGGTGACTGGGACCATCGAACCATGTCAAGTGGATATGGAAGCGCATCATCCTTTAAGTTATAGCAATCGGTGTTTAAAGTTCATCAAGTATCATTTGATATTTCGTATGCTCACTGTTGAGTATTTACTTATTATCATTCCTTGTGCCGTGTTATGTCGCATCATTTGCTGGTTAGTTCATGCTTGCTAACATGTTTTTTATATGTCTTCTGTCACATTTAAGGATTCTGGAATAATTACATACACTAAAGGGGCACACTAATTTTGCATGATCTAATGTTCAGTTCGTAGCAAAAAGTTCTAATAAATTCGCTTTTGTTTTCAGATGGTTGATACTGGCCGCTCGCCTGCTCCTAGTTAACATCTCTACCGAGACCTCCAGCAGCGCTCTCAAGGACGTCGTCCAGTGCGTGGTCGGCCACTATGTGCCGGTATGGTCCGCCATCCGGCAAAACAAAGGCTGCGACTTTGGCTTACGCAGCTTGTTCCGGAGCATCGCGGTGCCCCGCGACCTGCTGCGGCACACATAGTCCTCCAGCAAAACGGGTACGTCCGTCCGGAACAGCTGCTGCTGGGCATGGTGTGGCATGAGAACCGCATGGTCCGCGAACAGGCGGTTCCGATCGTCGCGCCGCTCATGAGCAACAAACCGAGGGCCTTCTTCAGGCCAGTGTTTTCGCCATCTCAGCGGTAAAACTCGAGGTCGTGGGTACACCGAACTGATTCCCTGGCACGGACCAGTCACATAGCCTCTACTGCGAGACCTCAGCGACTGCGAGCTGCGGGACAAAGTGCAGGCACGCTTACCATCTTGCCTATCTGGTTCACACTAGGAGTGCGACGCAGCACTGCACTGCCGAGGACGTCTGCGGCTGGAGCTAGAGCTTCGGCAATACGTGAAGCCCAGCTGCGACGGTATTTCTGCTACCGTGTGATCCCTGCCAACACGCGTTTTGGGTTTCCTGTCTGTGAGCAATTACTGCTTGGACCGGTGCGTCGAATACACAGGCTCAGCAAAGAGCAAGATGCGCATGGGGTCACCCTACAGCCCCCCCCCCCCCCTCTACCTTCGTGGTACAGGTTGCAGAATTTGTTGTATGCATTAAGTTGTACATCAGACAATATATTTTGAGCCATATGCTATGCATAGTTTTGTTTGCACCACGTGAGCTGTCTTAGAGAAGTGAAAGTCTAAAGCAATACTAGCCAACATACACGTACAACGAGTTCATACTCAACAGCACATAAAGTGTCGGCCAAATGGCGATCAATCGGGCAATGTCTGATCCGCATATTACATCTTAGACCGGGGCATTCTCGTACGACGGCTTACGGAGCGGTCAGTAGCGTCATTTCTATACGTAAAGGTATTTTGTGTCGCTTGCCGCCCACGGGTTGGTATTACCTACGGCGGTGGACGACGCCCAGCATCGGGTGACTGCAACGCCGGGCGCTGGTTTACGGCGATATTTCGATCGACCCGCGCATCACGAATTTAAGTTTTTGGGAAGAACTTTTGCTATCCCGTGTACCTGTGGGTTCTTGCGCCAAATAATTTCTTTGTCTCACTTGGTTTTGTTACTGATGACACACCCCAGTGTACATACTAGCGCAACAGACGATGATTATAATCCGAACAATCATTCCGTCCGCGGGAGCTTTATGACTGATTTCGAAAACTATGGTTGTGCGCCTCGTGCAAATTTAAACTTATGCAGCTATCATTATAGGTGATACTGGAAGGTCACGCAACGGCATGAGATGACATTTCAGAAGGAACCTTCTGCCATGACATTTCATTCACTGGAAGAATGTTGGCGCGAAAAGCTTGACTAGGAGGAAAACGGTCTTGCGCTAATTTCCGGTCCGAAGATGTCAATAAATATCACAGGTATTTTTTTAACATTACGTACTTTTAGGTTAATAATACATGGACAGACACAAAGTAACAGTAATAATACAATAATACAGACACAAGCAGGGGAAAACCGTTAGGGCTCCTGCGACCTGATGGGTGGCAAGTTTATCGACGGCTTCGGAGGCAATTTACAGAGGTAACTTTGAGAGTTTTCTTATGCAGTCCAAGTGCATAAAGCTGATGCATAGATAATTTGTTTGTGAAGGTTTAGATAGATGCGCCACCGGTTGCCTAAAAACCTCGATAGCTCTTGCTCTATGGCCTGACCAAGGGGATCGAAAGAGTTGTTTTTCTCTTACTGGATATGTTAACACAAAAACGGTGGCCTCACTGCAGACAGATTTGGAAAAGCTGCAAACAAACTGATATCTAGATTGTCAAACACACTTTGTTAACTGACACGTTTTAGCCGTAATTCCAAAACTCGCTAGCAATACATACAGATTTTTATCAAAGCGGGGGCAATTTTTTGGGGGGATGACCACATCGATCGATTATGGATCATTGCATGGCAATGTTACCAAAATAATTCGGCGTCAACTAAAAAATACAGGGAGCATGATGCGACCGACAGTTGGCTGTTCGTAACAATACTTCAGAAACATCAAAGAGCATCCGAAAAGATCATGCCTCCATCCGCCCATGGACGCTGCGATTCCCCACATGAGCCACAGTCAGGGGTCGCCGGAGCTGACCTCGCGTGGGAAGCGGGAGCGTGGGAGGGGGCGGATCCCCGTGCCGCTTCAGTGGACACGGACGTAAACTGCGGGCAGAGGAGTCCCTATAGGCAGAACCGTAGATACGCATGCCGCCCACACACGCTCGACAGCGCCACTGCAGCCCAGCGTGTACATGCCAGTACCGACTCGCTGGCGGCTGGCCTAAAGCTCGATATACAGAGGAAGAAAGTTGGCTCCCTGACCCGACAAGCGTGGCAATGACAGGCGATGAACACGCAGACTCAATGCGTGTTCTTTATTTGGTCAATACACCAGGCAAGCTCCGGTAGAAACCAGATGCGAACTTCGGTGTTTTTCCTTATGTTGCAACGAAAGCAGAAGGCACAGCTTGTGACAGAACTTTTTCAAGGTTGGTGTCTACGCACAGAGCTGGTGTCTGTGAGGTTGGTGTCTATGCACAGAGCATTTTGAAAAGAACAAGCGAAATGTGGGCGACGGCGGACGTCCAAAGCGCGCGGCTCGAAAATGAAAAATGAACTTAATGGCGCGGCGGGCGGAAAACGGTATTTCACGCGCAGGTGCGTTGCGCCCAGGATGAAGACAGATGAGTGTCAACCCCTGTGTCCAAGTGGATCGGTACGTACCTACATGCGGTCGGACCTACATACGGTCGTACCTCTGTGTCCAGGTGGATCGGTACGTACCTACATGCGGTCGGACCTACATACGGTCGTACCTCTGTGTCCAGGTGGATCGGTACGTACCTACATGCGGTCGGACCTACATACGGTCGTACCTCTGTGTCCAGGTGGATCGGTACGTACCTACATGCGGTCGGAATGCGTCCATGGTGATTACCTCGCCACTCTCGGAAAGTGATCCGAGTCCGGCGACAGCATGACTACTTGTGTATGTATTCCCAAATACCATAGCCGCATGACCTCGTGGTTCCCCATAGAACCGCCGCAGCTCGATGTCCCAACGCAGCCATAATGGCCCATATTTGTGTTGCGAGCTTAGCTTGCAAATCCGCCTCTACATTCATGCTGTCAGCAAAACGATTATGCTCCCTTCCTCGTCTCATATGTATCCCACAAAATCAAACGCGCGTACCAAAGCCACGCGCCGTCTGACCTTGCTGCGGCAGTCGTCAAGTGGCAAAATGTAAGATTCAGGACATATTAAGGCGATAACCATTTGCGGGGCAGTGTTCACGAACGAAGGATCAAGATGCTACTCTGCAATCGCTTTCACTTTAAAAACATCCGCAATGAAACAGAAAGGAGTCGAAGCTTTTATCCTCAGTGTTATCCAAACGGAAATTGGTCACAAACTACAAAAAATGCGAATTTGACATTTCAGTACTCATTTCACGCAGGGCATTTAGGAAAAGCCCACAGGACGCGAAGTGCTTTTCTTCTTCGCAGTCTTTATTCTGCGAGCCGACATCAACAGGAGATATTCAGAGCGTGCATGTGCGCTGAGCCGCTGGGCTGAGGTGTTTTTGGCTCGGCGAAGCGCCGCCGGCGCACGGGCTGGGGAGCGGACCGGCCGACCCAGGCGAGTTTTGCTTGGTGCCGACGCCGCAGTGGATTGAAAAACAGCCACGCAGCGCGATTACCGTGTTACTGCGCTCAGGTATTCATAACGCAGCGAGCGTGGTAGGGCTCCGGCGAGGCAGAGTCTTTTAACGATGGGACGCAGCTCCAGAGCATGGTGAACGGCTGGCGACGAAGGACTGGCGAGCGACGCTAGCATCGCCAGCGGACGCGGAGAGGACACCGAGCACACACGGGACGCACGCGGAGAGGACGTCGAGCGGACATGAACGGGCACGGAGAGGTCACCGAGCGGACACAGGACGGACGCGGAGAGGACACCGAGCGGACACGGGACGAACGCCGAGAGGACATCGAGTGGACACGGGACGAACACCGAGAGGACACCGAGAGGACACGGGACGGGCGCGGAGTAGACAAGGCAAAAACACCTCCGAGGAAGACGGGGAGCGGACACGGGCACTACCTAGAGCAAGCAAGAAAAGACCACAGGAGAACACGTAAACATCAGGACTGCCTGAAAGTCTAATGGAGCTCCCCACCACATCACCCCACCCGTATTGCCACGGCCTAACAGTTAGCAGCCCAATATCGCCACAAGGACCTGAGCCACCCCACTTCGGTGTGGTACTAAAACCACCAAGCCCTAGCCATCTAATTCCAGTGCATCATAACATCACTCAGGTAAAAAGACCCTGGATCCATTCCTGCAAACCCGTCTCATTACGGGAAAGGCCGTAGCTGAACGAGTCTTACTTTCGGATACGATGAAACAGCCCACTTGAGCGGTCTAGCCCGGCACGGTTGTCACACTTTCTGGAAGCTGATATATTTATAATCTTTGATCGAAATCTCATGCAGTTTTCAACACCACACGGTGCAATTCTAGCTGTGTTGTGCAAAGTTTAGACATTTGCATGCAAGAGGTTCGATCACGGGTTATTGCGGCGTATCATTACAATTGTAGCCAACTTATCATCCCATGTTGGATCTAAGTGGGGACGGATGTTTTCTTTTTCTTTTCTGACGGCGGAATCACCTATTCATCTGTGCGGCCTGCGGGGAAGCATCATCGTTTTCATTTCATCTCTTTTTTGTTAGGTGCATTCATGTGGTGGGTGTTCCGTGCCCAGCTGTACAAGAAAAACATACATAGCACACGCAAAGATACGCATATGCGTGCAGGTCAAAGCAGTTGTAGTCAAAGAGTTAACGATTTTAAAACAGTCAAGAATGCCCGGCGCGAGGGGGCGCAGACGGCCGCCGCGGGCAGCCGGTTCGAGGCTTGATACAGATGCTGCCGCTGGATGGCGGTCAGTCGGACGTGCGGCAGAGGTGGCGAGTCGACGCAGCCGGAAACAGCCCGAGTTTGACGTTGGGAAGACTCGGCGCGGCGCGCGTCACGAATAGAGCACGAAGTGCACTGGGAGATTCACGGACGTACAGGGCCGTCCACACACCCAGTCAGTCCGCTGTGAGTAGTGCTCTTGATCCGCGACGCCATGCCAGCCTGGTGTTTCCAAAATTGGTGAAATGTGGTCGCTGCGGCGGACACTACTCACTAGCCTGGCTGCGAAGAGCATCAATGCTCGGCCGCTGCTGCCCAGGTGAGGAAACAATGGAGTATGTAAGGCAATACATGATTTGGACGAAGAGGTTTAGAACCTCAGAAGTAAGGTGGTATCTCATTTTGTACAAGAATACGAGGATTGCATTGCAGCGCCGAACCAGTAAGAAAATGGCGGTTTTCCAGGTGGGGTGGGGGCCGAAAAGTACATCCAGTTCCCTCACTAAAGCTTATAAATGTCTGTGCAAGAGATGGTAAGGTGGAAGTTGCCGGGCTTTTTAGAGGGCTTGATGCCGATGAACATCAAGTCTGTCTGTTTGGGGTCCATTTTATGGCTGTTTGACTAAACCTTGTTTTGAAGGTATAGGATGAACTCGTGGACACGGGTTTTCACACCGGACAGGCCGTCGACATCGCGAATGGCGGAGTCAAGGAGATGGGAGTCATCAGCGTAGGATATTAGGTGGCGGTGAGGTAGGAAGTATAGGATAAGCCGTTCATAAACGTGAGGGACATGGTGATGTCGACAAGGGATTCCTCAGCAACCCTTTGGAAAAGGGATAGAGGAACCGAGCCACCACTGACCACCCGCTTCCGACCGCTCATTCCGAGGACATCCCGCACCACTACCAAGCTGTTGCTTGGGAAGGCGCCGTCGAGGAAAGTTATCGAATGATTATCTCAAGGTGCTCACAACATCTGACATAAGAACCCTCTTGAAAACAATTCAAAATTGAAAGCTGATGAAAGCAGTAAAGGACACGTGGATGTACATGTGTGAGCATTTTGGTGTACCAAACCTAAACGGTTGGGCCCATAGGCGTAGGAACGTTTCAAAAAATGGGGGGCCAAGCTCACAGTGTACTTCATGAATTTCTCTGGAAAGCGAGCCCGATGACCAGGGGGGGGGGGGGGATGGAGATTGTTATCGCTCTTTATTCAAGCATCATGGCTGCTATGCTGGCTATGCATCTAGAGCTGTTTATCACTGGTGCACAATCTTACCTATTCGACTCATCTGTCATTTGGCAAATAAGGCTATCCAGCTTCCCTAGACTATTCGTCCATTTTAACATTGTCTTTCCTGGGAAGACGAAATTCCGCGAGCGGGTAGGCATTTTGGGTCATTAAGAAAGTATTTGCCTCCACAGTGAAGATGCCAAAATACGGCATGGATACAGGTTGGTGAGAATTTTGAAAGTGAATCGATGGCTCACAGTGCGCCAGGTTTTTCATGCACCTTCATTTCGCTGGCTGCTTTTCAAGAGATAAGACTTGTCGCAGCATTTTAGGTGGAAACAAATTCGGGAGCTTGAAACTGCTAGAAACAATGTGACAAAATCCATAAAACTGGAGATTCTCTTTTAAGAATCAAGCCACATAATAAGGCCCACCTGTCATATGTTCCTTATCTGGGCCCTGCTCCTGTCCGCCGTCGGTGGACACTGCCCTGCCCTGGATGTCTCCCGCATGACTGACTGCGAGCTGATCGTGTGGCTACTTTGTTGCTTACTTTTGGATCGGTGTTTTTTCTACATGGTGTATGCAACATATGTGTGGGACATCTGCAACAGTATTTTTCCCGAATAATCTTCCCTTATACCACACCATCGCAGAAAAAAAGCCTCCGGGAAGGTGTCTGCCTTAGGTATGGATTAGCCCAACGGACACTTCATTGCCCATCACGTAACGTACGCGACTTGATCTGCTTTTGTGTGTAGGCAGGGGCGTAGCCAAAGCCTTGCCAAGGGAGAACACAGGGCTGACAAAAGCCCATGCTATGGTGACCCCCCCCCAAAAAAAAACCGGATATGGCTTACTTGTTAACAAGTGACACCGTTTTCTTCGTTTCATTGTTACTTTTACCTTGTAACCAGAACAGAAATCAGGAGCTACCGTGAGTTCAATTCTGTTTGCATTTTGAGGTCAATAAGCTGCAGAAATCAAGCGTTGAACGACTGCATGGAAGAAATCACCGGCGCTCTTAATTTACAATGGTTAGCTGACTCTTTCTAAACCGCTAAAATTCAGAAGCTTTGTCAGTTTTTATCTGGTTCTACAGACATTGAGGGCATGGCGAAGCTAGATTGTAGATCGATATGTTTGATACAAATTTGAAGACGAAAACTTGATTGCAAATCGAGCGGTCAACAATGTGTATTAACATGGCCAAGCCATGTTTGTCTGAAAATGTTCACCATTCAGTCAGAATCGATTAGTGATACAATTCATGTAGCGTGTTTTTAACATGCTCGCTCGCAAATCTCAGCAACAAAAAACTCGGCACCAGGCGTTGCAGTCTCCATAGTTGGCGGAGCGTTAGTCCAGTAGCTAACATTTAGCCGTGGCCCACCGGTGGACGAAAATGATGACGCTTCTGAACTGATTACCTTTAAACACTTAAATGAACTAGTTATGCAAGTCATGTAGCATAATTTTGAGCATGCGCACTCGAAAATTTTGGAAAAACCCACGCCTTGACCCCAGGCGTTGCAGTCTCCGTAGGCCGCGCAGCGTCGGCCTAGCAGCTAATACTAAGTTGTGACCAACGTGTGGACGAAAATGACGACGTTTCTGAGAAAGTATCCTTGGACGCTTCATGGCATCAGATCTTACATTTATAAGACAGTCTGAGCGCATATTTCACGTGTGCAGTTTTTAGACTGATGAAAAGAACGAATTGGCCCCTAAAGCACCGCGAAGTGGGGCTGGATCTGGTGACTGAACTGGAAGAGTGAAGGTAAAATCTCTATTTTTCGTGTTTTCGCACATATTTATTCGTCCAGAACACATATTAACACAGCACACGCCGTCTGGTGGCACTTGCAGTGGCCGAAACTTATCGGTTTTACAGAAGTTGCAACCCAGACCATCCTTGGTTGCGGGCGAGCATGTTCAAGCCTTTTGATATAATTTGTTTGAATAATACGTTCTGAAAGAAATGAACGTTCGTAGGCAAACATTGCAGGACCTTGCTCATTTCTTAATTAATTTCGAACCGTGCTTTTCAACAATAATGAGAGCCCCACTCTACGCAACAATAATGAGACCGCATATTCCCTTCCGGGCAACGGGCCTCTTGAGTAGGACACCAGGGGTACATTACCGTTTCCGGTCAAGGGCTGAAGAGCTATTCTATCCCATCGCGAAGTGTCTTCTGGCTATCATTCTGGTGGCACGGGGCGGGATCTCCTGGTCGATCCGGAGATCATTAGAAGGATTCATCATATCACATTGTTCGCATCCCTGACACGGCATGCCTTCTGATCCGTGCAGTTAGCCCCGGATCAGCACAGGGACCCTCACTGACGCAACAACATCCCTGATCTTCGCAGGCAGTTCGATAGTTTTCACATAGACTCCAGTTCCATGTTTTTCTGTGTTCTTCGGAGATATTGAGTTCTCCCTGACTGTAGATTGCAGATAAAATGGGGTTCGTAATTTGTATTAACCCATGTTCGTCTTATAATGCCTAAGATCCTGTCAGAGCTGATTACTGATAAGAAAACTACATAACATGGTGATGAACATGCGTGCTCGCATGTCATGGCAACAACAGCCTCGACGCCCGGCGTTGCAGTCTCCAGACCGTGCGGGGTCGGTCTTGCGGTTGTAACACTAAGTGATGGCCAATGAGCAAATGAAAAAATGACGCGTCTTAAGGGAGATGGCTGGTGAACTAGGTAAATCGGCATGCATGTTTAATACAGTTCAAAAGTAAACCAAATGCAACCTTAATCTGAAAGGGGGGGGGGGGGGCGGCGGCCAGTTAACATTGCTGGCCCCACCACCTTGAAAAGTGTGTGGAGGCTATGGTCCGCCTTTCCCCCCCCCCCCCCCCCCTGTTCCTACGCCCATGGTTGGGCCCAAGGCTATAGAAACCATCAACAAAGCGGTCGTCACCAAACGTGGACCGTTAGGTGAGAATGTTCGACGGACGGGTCGTGGTAGCTGATCGGCGCCGGGCGGCTCCTGGCGTGCCCCGATCTGGTGTCAGTGGCCATCATACCCCGGCAATATATATATATATATATATATATACATATATATATATATATATATATATATATATATATATATATATGTGTGTGTGTGTGTGTGTGTGTGTGTGTGTGTGTGTGTGTGTGTGTGTGTGTGTGTGTGTGTGTGTGTGTGTGTACATATGTATGCACAGCTTTTCCAAGTACGCAAACACATGCGTGGACACACCATTTTTTGGGATAATATGTCCGGTTATGTTTCTTGTATTTTGTAGGTTGGCGCTGAACTATTTATAATTATTATTCTTGAACTGTTTTGAATTTGTTGTGCAGAGGTCTATAACTGACCGCTGTGGCAATCTCTCTGCCAAATTCCCTCTCGCTCAAATAAAAGGTCTGTCTGCATTCTTCACGAGCTTTCGAATTATAGCTAAGTCAAGTTTGTTACCCTAGTGTAGTTGGAAGTCTAGATATAGCTTTGTGCATGACACGGCACGGCTTTCCCACATCCACCTGTGATGGGCCATCGCTGTTGTGGTCTTAACCATATATCCAGTGGGAGAAAACAACGTTTTATTCGATCCCCTCAGTCAGGCCAAGGAGCATGAGTCATCGAGTTTTTAGGCAACCCCGTAACACATCTGTAACTATCACGAACACGTTATCCATGCATAAACTTCATTCACACTTGGACCCACAAGAAAACACCCAAAGTTTTTAATCTTAATTGTCTCCGAATCTGTCAATAAACTTGCCACCCCCCCCCCCCCCCACCCCCCCCCCCCCCCCCCCCCACCCCCTGGTCGCAAGAACCGCAACGCTTTTCCCCGCTCGTTTCCGCAATATTTGTTATTGAACTGAAAGTACATAGTGCAGAAAATATCTGTGAGGTTTATTTATATTTTCAGGCTAGATTTTAGCACTAGACCGCTTTACTCCTAGTCAAGCATGCCACTTCCCAGATGTTCATCATCAGGTGTTATGCAGCCCTTCCCAGGACTGCATAACACCTGATGACGGCCGGAGAGTTCACTGGTCAAAAAGCCAGGCACCATGCACCCCTTCCCAGGACTGCATGACGCCTGATGACGGCCGGAGAGTTCACTGGTCAAAAAGCCAGGCACCATGCACCCCTTCCCAGGACTGCATGACGCCTGATGACGGCCGGAGAGTTCACTGGTCAAAAAGCCAGGCACCATGCACCCCTTCCCAGGACTGCATAACGCCTGATGACGGCCGGAGAGTTCACTGGCCAAAAAGCCGGGTACCATGCACACCTTCCCAGGACTGCATAACACCTGATGACGGCCGGAGAGTTCACTGGCCAAAAAGTTGCGAGCATACTTACGCACCAGACGAACACTTAAGTACGCATATCCGTGAAAATATTACATAAGTTGTTCAGTACATTAGCGAGAAGCATTAGTCACATGGATAAGACAGTAGTATTAGCCTTATTCCTCGGAAAAAAACGGGAGAATAGAGATATAATTACGTTGATATTTCGGCAACATGCCTTTCTCGAAACAATAGCAAAGGTCCTCAAGTGCCCGAACCATTCAAGGTGCCCTGACGCCAAGCCAAATGTTTCGGGACGTGTCATAATGGACGCTTCAGAGGGCATGAATACCGTGCAGGTGCCAAAATTGGATGACCAACTGAATGCTTCTGCTATTGTTTCGAGAAAGACATGTTGCCGAAGTATCAATCCAGCGATATCGTTAATCTTCTGTTTTTTTTCCGAGGAATAAGGCTAAGACTACTGTCTTATCTGTGAAAACATCCTTGCATCATTTAGAAACATTTTCAAGCCCTCATCTGAGGTCGCTCATTCCGCTTTTGGCCTTCTCCATCGAAATATCTCGCCTCATAGCCATCATGACGTGCAAACTCATGGAAACTACTGCCCTGTGACAGTCTGTCCATCCCTTGGCTAGCCTTGCCGGTTGGATATGCTCGACAAGCCAAATGACACGCCCAGCATATGTAACGTGAATTCGTGCAGCCCGCTATAAAAAAGAGCGTGAGTCTGGCATTCAAAGAGCTGAACTTCGGGGACGTGCACCTGGTGGGACCACACAGCCCATGGGGCGTAGTCCTACATGCCTTAGAATATAACACAGAGCTTCGGAATCGGAGGGGGCACGCTCTCCTCTGGTGTCATTGACCATTGACCATTGACCATTAATATTGATGGCCATGGAAGGTCTACCATTCCAAGGCCTTCGTTAGTCTAATAATAGCGACAAGTGGACATTCATCCTGGTCCAGCTTGGGGCTGAGGAGCTGTGTTGTTCACACCACATGCCATTCACATTCATTTTTCTGGTAGCCGTAGGGCTCACGTGTCGCAGGCGTGTGAGTGGCATTTTTCTGGTAGCCGTAGGGCTCACGTGTCGCAGGCGTGTGAGTGACATTTTTCTGGTAGCCGTAGGGCTCACGTGTCGCAGGCGTGTGAGTGGCATTTGTCTGGTAGCCGTAGGGCTCACGTGTCGCAGGCGTGTGAGTGACATTTTTCTGGTAGCCGTAGGGCTCATGTGTCGCAGGCGTGTGAGTGACATTTTTCTGGTAGCCGTAGGGCTCACGTGTCGCAGGCGTGTGAGTGGCCTATGACCACGATATTGCCATGACTTGTAAAATGGTGCTGTCCTAAAGCTGAAATTTGCTTCATCGAAGATATTTTGTAAATCCCACTTGTTGGTGTGTTGGCACACAATGCAGTCAAATCAGTGCTAGATGATAGGCCCTGTACATTTCAGAGATCACAAAAGATTCGTCAATCATTTAAGTCTTCTTACCATTCAGGATCCGTCGTGCACTGTGTTATGTCTAGCCACAGTCAGTGCTGTTAAACAGCCGGACAGCACCGGCGCCAGGGAGCGAGCCAGCTGGCGGGCCCCGATGCGGCGGTAGCTGCGGGAGGAAGCTGCTGCTGGCTGTCAGACGGTCTGATCGTTGAAGGAGCAGCCCACGCGCGCCACTCGCAACCGATCGGCCACGGCGCTGGCAGCGATCTCACAAAATCTGAGAGGATTTTGTGCTTTAACCAGCGGCCCGACCCAAACCGGTTCAATCTTGCCCAACGCTTTGGAAGGATTACACCTCCGCAGCCCACCACCGTAGAAGGACGACACTTTAAGTAGAAGACAGTCCCATCTTTCAAAAGATACTCAAGAGCCAGCGTTGTGTGATGTGCGATTCGTTTGAAGATGTGATTTCATTTTAGAGCATGCACGGCATGAACAGCTAAAACTAGTGTTATCGCTACCACTACCGCTAGAACCGCTGGAGCTTTGCATGATTCACTCACTTGACTTTTTTTACTTGGGACCAACGTAGCTATGTTCTGTTTTGAATCGTCTATCTCGAAATTCTCAAAGTCGATGAGGGCACATGCTGCATTAGCCGATTCATGTAGAGCTCTCTCGACGGGGCGTGGTCAGGTGGACACCAGACCAGAAATGTGTACCAACACAATTATGCGCTGTTGTCTCAATTGCATTGTTTTGGTGCCACGTCGCCACGGTCTCGGGCTGCCGAACTTCCTCTCACACGTGGAAGCATCCGTTGTGCGGAGATGTGATGTGCACGATATGTGAGAGCATTAGCCAACCCTACTATTGCAGTCGACAGCACGTGGTCAGCCGCATACAAAAGCGTATTTGAATGTCAGTGTGATTGCAATATATTGTCTCACCAGAATCCTTTTCGTCAAAAGTTTGTCACATTTAGCTAGCGCGCTCAGTAACACGCCCGAATATCCGCCGCATAAAGAGCCGCCAGTACATACTTGCGGCTGCAGTGCCATTACGTAGGCGGCGAGGAGGAAGCCTGTGGAATGAGCGGAGTATGTTGCATGGACAAAAACGGACAAACTGCCTCGGCGGATGCTTGAAGCAACTGCGACCAAGGCATTGCGAAATCCGGAAAAACGGCCTGAACATCATGCATGCTAACTTTGAACCTCATAACGACGGTGACGAGTACGTGGCTGTGGGTGGTCTGTCTGATTAACCATGCGGGTGGCCTGGGCCGATATCTGAGGCATATCCAGCGATGTAGTTTGCTATTCGGTTGGAGTTTCAGACCCCACAAAACAATATTCATGAAACCACGCACCTGGTTATGCCGTCATAGAAACAAAACGCACGATGCAGCGATGTCCCACGCGCAAGCTTAGATCAGAGAAACTAGCCTACAGACGAGTGGGTGTTGAGAAGCTGACCTCATTTGGCCTGGGATGACCTAACCTCGGTCACCTACGACTTATGACATGTAAATGTATCGCAAATACCGCCCATACCTGGCCAAAATCGGCGGAATGCGTCTGTGAAGGAAAGAGCATAAGCACCGTTATCCACGCGTGTGTTTTATGGATGGTTTGGTTCATTGCATTACGTTAAATGCTGGTCCAGTTGGGAACGTTGCATTAAATGCTGCGCACCAGGCAACGGACTTCTCGTTGCTTACCTGTCGGCCTGGCCGTCAGCACCTGTTGAGACGGAAATCGATATTGGGAGGCGCTAGCACGCCGACCATGCGCAGTGGCGTAGACTCGCAGGCCGGCGACCGATCAAGCCGGCCGGCGCCCATTCACTCCGTACTGTTCATTGGGGGAGCTCCCGCCTCCGGCATCCGCTGCGTGTCGGGCGGCGTCTCGCGCACCTTTCCTTCTGTCTCTTGAGCGTCGCGACTCGCACCGGTGCCGTCATCTGCCTCGCCTTCGCTCTCCTCTGTCACGCTGGAGGTATCAACCAGTCTGGAAATGGTGAGTCGGCGTGTTCGGCATGCGGCGGTGCGCCGACGACCTGGCGTGGCCGGCTATGCAGTCCCGCCCGGACACGAGTCCGTCTCTGTACCGCCGACCGCGTGTCGCCGTGACCTGATCAATACTGCACGGGCCCACGATGGTCGGCCGCGGCCGACGACCCGCACGGCCAGCTGGTCACGTGACCCGGCTGGGCCGGCGCGTTTTGTCTGCGGCCGCCGCCGCCGGCGGCATGTGCGGCGGTGCCGACGCGCGCCCCGCGGTCCCCGGACAAGACGGTGCGCCTTCCAGCCCCTTCTCAGTCCCGCTGCCGCCCTGATGCGGCGCTGCCGCGATATCGCGCGGGCCGGTGTGTTCGTGCCTGGCCGGTTGAAAGCGCGTCCGTGGCGCTTGTATTGTCTGGAAGTGAGCGTCCACTCCGGCGCTGTCCCCTGCCTGCCCGGCCGTCCACCGCCGCCTTCTCCATTGTATCTGCCCCACCGGGCCGGAACATTCCAGGAGGGGGGGGGGGGGGGGGAGGGGACGGTTTGCCGTGCGGGCAGCGAAATAACAGACTTTACTGTTGTCATTGGACGGGATGCCACTTGGGCTGGGATAAAGCGGACTTTCTGACAGGGGACGACACTGCGGTCACAGAACCCAGAAACCGGCTTTCCGCGGTCATATTGAATAACACTACTTCTGCCCTTCTGACGCCACCCATCGCTTCATGCCGCCCCGTTGTGATGTTTGACGTGGAATGAGCTTAGGTGGGGTGCGTTACGGGACGACCTTGATTCCAGGGAGCTCGTGTTTTCCTTCTCTGGACATTGCCATGTATAGTAGGAGTTGTGCTCAGTCGCTGACATTTGAAACCTTTTCTTAAAGACGCACAGTTAGCACATATTTACATCGAACAACGATGGCAAAGTAAATATGCGTTCATTTATATTTGCACTCTTTATGGTATCAAAACGGATTTTACAATTTGCTATTCACCATTTGCAGAGGATTGTGTTGGCATTGTTCCGAGCTACTGTGCACATCTCTGTACCACATATCGACGAAAATATGTAAGCTGTTAAGCGTAATCGTTGTCCAAATGTTGCGACCGATCAAAAAAACAATTATTCTGCTAAAAGTCGCATTCATTACCGACCATAAAAGACACATTTTATAGACCATTCCCTTATGCGGCATAATTTTCTGCCGACAGTTGTTCATGAATTACTTATTTGGTACAGTGTTGTTAAAGGGAGTATCCCCCTTTTTGTACTTTTCACTTATCAAAGCGGATGTGCGTGATTTGATCGGTACTACCAGTTTTCTCGAAATCCTGAATAGCTCAGAATTTTTATCTAAAGTGGTCGACCATGTGGGAGAAATTTAACTCATTTGGTGCCTTGCTCACCACGATGAAACCAGTACATTTTACTTGCCTTGCTTTTTGCAACGTCTGCGTTCTGTAATGTTTGCCGCACCCTTATGTGTTAAACTGTATGTGTAATAAATGCTACGAAACCTTGAGACACTTCGTTTAGACAAAGTAAATAAGCGAACATGTAGCTGTTATCCAGCGAATTCAACGAAACGTTTTACTATGGCTTTGGGAATGGGTGTTTCACATGATCCGTGTGACTGGTTCAAACTTTAACCAACATGCTCCTCAGTAACAGGCCGTGGCCCGCTGGGCCTATCACGACCGTTCTTTTATTCGCACAAGTAAAGGTGCGCACAGTTGTCATGACGACGGTGGTTGCGACCGCAGTAAAGAAGTGAAGTGATTTGACAAAGCGTTGACAGCGTAATTTGGACTAAGAAATGTTTAAAATTGATGATGGACGCCAAGTGAGTTCAGAAGTCGGCTCGCCCTAAAATCCCAGTCATCATCGTCATCCTTATTATGTCTTGACGGCACTGCAACGGCACTACCCAGTGCTACTACTACACCCAACTACTCCTGACGTTTCACTGAATTATGTTTTTAAAATAAGCTCCAAAGGTGGGACAGTTTCTTGAAGAAGCCCGTAAAGGTTACGGGGGAAGGGGCTGAAAACATAAGTAAAACACGGGATTAAATTGACAACGAATGGTTCAGCAATGTTCGAAATGTGAGATGATTTGAAGAAAGTGGCTTGATCCTCATGATAGCTTCTTGTGCGGACCTAATGTCACTGCTTATCAGCTTTGTACGGCCCTGGTCACGCAGCACCAGATAGCTCCGGTGGAAAATTCCAAAAGCGGTGTCCGGGGGGGCCCCCCTACCAGCGTCGGTGCGATCCCGTGATGGCATGTAGGGTGGTCTCGCTCGCAAAGGTCCCATCCCCCAGAGAAGAAACAGATGTACAACACTAGTCGCATGCCGATCCTGCTCTGACAATCGCTCTTAGCATTCGACCATGTATGATGGTAACTTCGATTGTGCACATGTGGAAAGGCCGCAATAGGTCGATGTGGCCGAGCCACCGGAATGGCCATCGTGGCTTTACAAATGTTATAATCATCTCCTTTTGAAGGGCAGTGTGCGCCGCCACGCCCGTCATGCCGGATTTCCCAACAATGGTTTAGTGTCAGCTGACTATCTTAGACCCACCGTACTGGTCCTGGGCTCTGAGCGCCCACAACGCACAAATGCATGCGTCATACTTGGGTTCAACATAGATAGTCACAGTCAACATAGGTAGCAGAGATGACACCCACTCAGCATCCAATTAAAATATAAGGTGGCGGAAAAGTGTGCACCGATAGGATACGGAAAATAGTCATTCAGGTAACTGATCATTCATTGAACTGTCTATATGGTCATGCCAATGACATTTTCTCCGTCGTTTCTGGCTTACCGCACTGGAGGCACACATCAGCCCCCTGTCAGTGTCGGACTGCTTGGTCAGTTGGAATCTCTCCCACACTGGTAGTTTCCAAAGGGGTGGGGGGGGGGGGGGGTGTCACGCCCATTTAGCCATCGGCATCGCTCGCGCTTCCAGACAGGAGCTGAGCGCTCCGGGGCTTCAGGCAAGCCGACGGAGCGCAGCGGCGGTGCTTCAGCCGTTTTTCCTTCGGCCTGGGAATCAGCCCGCCAGCTTCTCACCGCACTGGGCTGGGGGAAAACGGTTTTGACCGTTTTTAAGGCGGTGACCTGCGAACGGGTGGCCCGGAAACGTCCGGTTGCTGTCAAGAGCATTCACAAGATTATCCCCGCAGGACGTGATGCTGAATTTCACTTTCGGTTTAAAAAATGTTCGCTTACTCCGGTCTCGTCGCAGGCCAGCCACAGGTCACGAGTCAGGTCGACAGGTCACTGATAACACTCTGACCAGTCACCGGAAAGGTTCAGTGTAGCCAGCTGTCATTGCCTCTCCCTCGCCGGGGCGCAGGATCCAACAACAGCACAGCAATGTGACCAACTGCCGAAGCCAGTGGACAGCGAGGGATAGCCTCGTCGCACATGAAGCGAATGTTATGAAAGTGCCGGTACGGAAGGGCTCTGATTTTGACGGGGACGCTCGTCCAAGCGGACCGGACGTGACGCCAATTGGCAACAGAGCTCAGTCAACTGCCGACTCGGATCGCGCTCGCTGAGTGTAGCATCGCGCGTGTGACTGGTGGGGTGAAGAGGGCTTAATGAGGTAAAATGACTTATCGGGGAGCAAATTAATGTCCGTACGTACCAGACCCGAACACTCAGCATTGTAACGGCCGAAACGACTGGCTCGAATTCGCTGCCGACAGAAGCGTGTTCAACTAAGTTTGAGTGCTGGAGATTGTGATGACGTTAGTGATCGGCAAGGCCAAGTCAATTGTGTCAATTAAACCCATAAGATAGAGCGAAAGCCGGACCATTGGTTAACAAAACTAGTAAAGCGAATATTCCCCATTTGAAGGTATTAAAGCAAACACCAGATATGATGAAATAATGGAAAATATTGCTCTAAACAAAACTTCCTTTGTTAAGTAATATGCTGCTTAATACCTCATCATTTGAATACGTCATACAATGTCATTGGCATTGCACGGCATTGATTGAGGGCCATTTCACGGTCGTTACATCTGCAAATTGTGCCCCCGAACCCCTGATGTAAACGGTCGACGATTATCGTTTTCTTGGCCTTGGTCACCATATGATTAATGGAATGACAAGCTTTGTACAACTTCACGGATGCCTGGATGACCTTGAAATAGTCTCCTCGAAATAGCTCGCACATCTTCGCAGACGTGTAGCTTAGAAACTAGGGTTTTTTTATTTTAAGAAGGACAGGGCTGTGAACTCCAACGAATGATCTTCGAGACGACTCAGTTAAAAAAACCCATACCGATATGGAACACTGCCTTTAACTCTCCAAGTTACTAGCGAAACAGAAACTATCGGTACTTCGACCGCTGCGTCTGTGGTATAGCGCAGAGTGAAAAGAGGTAGTCACCAATTATGTAGAAGTGCCAACAAACTCACAGGGACCTGGAAAAGAACAGTGGCGTAGCCAGGATTTCGTCCAGGGAAGGGCGAAATCAAAGGATAAGGAGTCCTTTCAACCAGAGAAGTCTTACTTTGTTGTGATAGGAACCCTATTTGGGACCCGGGGGGCGTTTTTAGGCTTATCATCCCGTTTTGATTGATTGGAGGGGTATGACCCCAAAGGCTTCACGTCCTCACTTGGCTCTAGTCACTCCAAACTGACGAGCTTTCTGAAAAGTTGTTGGACATCGCCTGGTGGGGTCAGCGTGATCTAGCTACCCACTGCCGCCGACGCTGCTCAGCCAGAGTTTAGTGCTCTTTAGGATGAAATGGTCCAAGATTTGTGGTGGCCGGAGCGCATCCAGACATTGCCATTAAAACCAAAGCAATTTTGTGCATGCCAATAATAATTTTATGGACTATTTAGCATGATCAAAAGGAGTAACGAAGTTGTAGCCTTAGGCCATCAACGGGCTGGCACACTGGAATATTTTAATATATAAAAACAGCCCGTTAATGGTCTGTGTCGGCCAGTCTTTGTATCCTGTGATCATTTCTTCACATGAAATGTGATAATTATGCGTCCGATCCTTAGCATTCAAATCACAGTCGCCAAGATCAACTATTCCGGGCGATGTGGTCAGCAAAGAGACGCCCAGATGGCCGCTTACTGCAGCCGCGGCATGAACGCGGCGATGCTTCTAGAGGTACTGCGTCCACTTAAACACTTGCCAGTTGCCTCACATTGCTCAGAACTTTTCACGCACCTGGCCTCAGGCTTAGACCCGAAAGAGCAACACACCCACACGTTTTATAACCGCGCTGTGGCGCAATACGGCGCACATGCTTGACAACATGGCGCAACATGACGTAAACGCCCCGCAGCGTAGCGCAATATGGTGTTAACGCCTTGCACGCCACGTCAAATCGACACGTCTTGTTCTTGACTTGATAGATCAAACTGAGGTCAGGAAAAGTATCGTCATAACATAAAATGAAATTTGCGAACCGTCTGGGCGTCGGAGAGCGCTACCTGATATCCAACAGTGTGCTCGCACTCGCGGCTTATTTTCGGTGCGGATGGATGACAAACAATGGGCGGAACGTCTTGTCTCTTTGCAGGGGCCACGCCCCCTCCCCGGCGTTGAGCTGCTCCATCCCATGTCGGGCTGAGTCTGCAACGTTGAATTTGGCACCCAAAATTCTGTTGTTTTTGCAAACATTAAAACGTCAAATTTGCCCCCAGAGCGACTGAAAACTCGGTTTCACGTGTGCAGCGCTGCACAATACCTGTGCAGTTTGTGTCATATTTTATGCATGCACGACTTTGCATCCCAAAAATATGGCATAAGGTGTTCGGTGAATTATTTTGTAAAAGCTTTGTGTACTTAGATGGTGAAATGCGACGTAAACACCATTCATCAGACAGCTGTGAGTTTGAGCGCGTCTTGCAGTCATTGTGCCTGTCAGGTCCCACATTTGTTGAATCCGTTATACTGTTATGATCTTGTCTGCAACATCAGTCACGCATCGTCTGTGCTGCGCAGGTCTCTGGCCAGGGATATGGACACGCTCTGGGCACACCAGGGCTATGGATGCCGCCAAAAAAGCGCTCGATAGTTTTGTATCATGTGCACCTCAGACAGGTAAAATTAAGTGAATTTCGGCAAATGTCAGGCGTAATAGCGTGGGGCCAGACCCATGCCGTCTTTCATCTGATCAACCAGGCGTGGGGCCCGACCCATGTCGTCTTTCATCTGATCAACCAGACGTGGATCCCGACCCATGCCGTTTTTCATCTGATCAACCAGGCAGCCCATTAAGAATCCATAAGCACACTGATAGCCTATTAAGTTGAAGTTTTAGTTTTGAAGACTTATAATACTTATCACTGAAAACCGTATTTATTTGTTATCCTGTAACATATGAGTCGCACAAACACCTGAATTTGATAAGTTCCTGCTTCCACCTCAACTTTTAACCACCTGCTTATTATAACAAATATCGAAACGGCGTAATATTACAGTGCAGGCATTCAGCCAGCAAGGAAAACGCAAACTCAACTCTGGAGACAAAATTAGAGTTTTGAACACAATTGTGTCCCAGAGTCGCATTCTGGTAAAACTTATTAGGTAGACATTTCATTCATATAGTTGCTTCCCCACATTCAGCGGCATTTTCCTTAAGACGTGTTTAACGCCAACTGAATTCATGCAGTTTTTCGCCCATGTTTCACCACGTGCGCTGCGTTGAAATGCTAAGCACCCTCATAATATATACTGATAAATATCGCGCTAATTGCTATTTGAGAGTCAGTACCTCCCAGTACATTCAAGAGAGGGGTTTCCAAGGAATAAACTAAAATATCCTTGTAAGTATAGGTCATTGTCATCTCCAGCGAAGTATGCTTGTGGCTTCTGACGCCGATTCTGATTGAGGTCGAATTTGAGAGGCAAAAAGCAGTATCCGGAATGCTATGTAAAACATGTTTAAGATTGCTGTTCCTCCCTGCGCGCCTTACCAGCTGATCGCTTCCACGGTTGCAAGTTGGAATGAGAGCAGGAGCGTTCCGGGGTCCCTGGCTGTTTTTGATGAAATTTCAGATAAGCGTCACACTGCAGAATGCCTCCGTTGGTATAGCAACCCAGTCGCACGCAAGAAGGTAGTGTCATTTGATGCACGTTTCGAAGGCATGGTCAGGTGTGCGATATTTTGGTCGCATCAGCATGCACAACATAACCCATTGATATTTCTTTCGGCGCAGCAAAATCGCGCTTTATACCAACACATCGCATAACATCCCACAGTGAATGTATTACCGGTGTGGCGGTCGTTCGCTAGCAAGCCAGCCATCGTTTAGAAGTGGAAAAAACGCGTGCATTGGCTGCATGCCAGGACAGACAATTCACTGCAAACATGGAATATTGTGTGGATGTGAGGGTGCTGCGGCGGCCCTCTTTGCCTGCCACTGATGGAGGGCGTGCAGAGCTGCCAGTAGTCCAGTGCGGGTCGCCGTCGAGGGGTTGACAGCCGGTCCCACCTGCGGGTCGGCTTCCGCCACAATTTGCCAACTGTATGCGCCGCCGCTGCCCGCTCTCGCGTTCCGCCCGCATGTGATATGCGAGCCTGGTTTTCGTGTTATGCGTCCCCCCCCCCTCAGCTAGGGTGTTGGTTTCACACGTCTCCTCTCCCTTTTCCTTGTGCTTCGCCTTTGCCCCTGTTTCCTTCCCTTTACTGCGTTGGGCAAGCCAGTCGGTCCCCTTCCTGTTTCCCGTATCGCACATCTGTCTGTCCTCCCTACTTCCTCACGTTTCGCGTTTGTCTGCCTCCCCTTCCCGCTATTTCGCACGGTTGTCAACCCCATCCAGTCCGTCTCCCTAATGTTTCGCGCGTCTGTCCGTCCCCTTCCTTTCCCGCATATTGCTCGCACACACGTCTGTCCCCTCCCTTTCTCCCGTCTGTCTGTTCGTCCCCTTTCTTTCCCGTATATTGCTCGCACACACGTCCGTCTCCTCCCATTCTCCCGTCTGTCTGTCTGTCCCCTTCCTTTCCCGTATATTGCTCTCACGCACGTCTATCTCCCCCTTTTCTCCCGCTGTGCATGTCTGTCTGTTTCTCCCTTTCCTTTCCCTGTGTTTTGCAAGTTCGTCGGCCCCCTTTCACCTGCGTCCTGGGAAGGGGAAATCAGTTCAAATAATTAGGCATGGAAAATAACTTGCAATCTAACGATCGGGCTGTTACTTAGTTTTGACCGCGCCAGGTGAGAGACCAGCCTGCCTTTATCGGTATGGTGTCTTGCTGATTTCGGCGTCGGCGTTGGGTTGTAAGCCTCAGGAGGGCGGCCAGCAGCCCTGGGCTGCGCTCGCCGCTATGGCCGCCGCCGCTGACGCCGCCCGTCCGGCCCTGCTTGCAGAGAGGGTCGGAGGAGATGATGACCACCGATGGCGCCGTCTCCACCAACGGCGCCGTCACGCTCACCGACAACAACAACGATGCCAAGAAGGTGAGTCTGGTTCGGGCGAGACTGCTGAATCGAGTCACCCGGGGTAAGGGCAGATCGGGCAGTGAATCACACCGTGGAAGGGCAGATCGGCAGCCGAATCACACGGCGTGATGGCAGATCGGGCAGTGAATCACGCTGTGCGAGGGCAGGCCGGCAGCCGGATCACGCGGCGTGAGGGCAGATCGGCAGCCGAGTCGCGCGGCGTGAGGGCAGATCGGGCAGTGAATCACGCCGTGGAAGGGCAGATCGACAGCCGAGTCACGCGGCGTGAGGGCAGGTCGGTAGTCGAGTCACGCGGCGTGAAGGCAGGTCAGCAGTCGAGTCACGTGGCGTGAGGGCAGATCGGTCACCAAGTCCCACGCTCTCGAGATCGTAGTCAAGTCAGTCAACATTCACACAGTGCGATAGTAGACTGGCTGTCGAGTCACCAGACATGCAAGCCACATTTTGCAAGCCTCACTTTTTCGGACGTTTGCGTTCCGACGTGTACTGAGTCAAAATGTTTGCGTAATTCATGCCACGAAAGCTTGAAGCATTATGCTCAGACAGGAGGAATCTGCGAACATGAAGTTATTTTCCCGTGAATTCAGCGAAACGCTATATTGTGGCTTTGATCGCTCCCCAGTTTATATACACTATGACGTTTACCACAGTGACTCTATACGAGGCGCGCTTGGGCTCTGGGAATGGCTGTATCCAAACCCCGCACTGCTGCATTCTGGGTAGCGATGCTGTGACGTCTTCATGGGACCAAGTCATATGGCACTAACGCTATGGCGGCGTTCTTTGCAGGCTGGTTTAAACACACATATGTCCAAAAACCGAATCGTTGTCTGCCTAGTGCATTCAATGCAATATTTTAAGCTGGAAAATAGCGTTGGTTAGCAACAGAGACACAAAATCATTGCTGAAATGCGATTCCAGCCTGCCCTGACAGACAGATGGGGTTACCCATTAACCAGTGATTCGCCCCGAAGAGCTCTGGCCTTAGAAAAGCGCTTAGAGTGCTTAGAAACAGCATGTGTAAAAGAGTGCAACATGCCACAGCAACATATAGTGGAAATGAGACGCGCCCCAGGACGCGCATTGAGAAGTTGGAATGCACATCCTGCAGCCTTAGTGGGAGCGTTGTCAGGGTGGATGCAGGGTTGGTCTGCCCGTATGGGGTTACTGAGTGATGAAATCCAGGGGCTTAGATACAGCACGTTCAAGATAGCATTATTTTTTTCATTGTAAAATAGACCGATTTCTGGCAAGTTTTGCACTTTATGCGAGTCAAAGAGTCGAGGCCCATGTCTCAGTTCAGAAAAAGTCTAGGAGGGATATGTTAGCGTGGTGAGGGTGTTATTTTCTGCGCAACATTTTTATCTGTCCTATCCATCATTATAGATCCGCAAGTTAACCAGCACCTAGGAAGATCACAGCACAGCAACAGTAAAATTCTTGGCACCTACCTTCCTCACATAACCTTATTTTCACATTTCCACTCCATGTAGGTACTGCAGTGTAAAAATAGATTGGATATTCACGCGCGTTCGCCCCAACGAATATGGCACGAGTGCTACAACTAGAAAACGTGGTTTAGTAGGGTTTGTTTTTACGGTCAGATCCTGGTATAGAGTTGTCTTTAGAAGGGCTGGAATGCAAAATTATTATATCTATTCATATGATATTAAAATGAAGGTGTAGAGCAGTGTTTCCATCCAGTTCAATGGCGAAATCACCGATTTTCATCACGTGACTAGTGTCTTCTGACCTTTTCGTAGTATCAACCAAAAATCACATTTCACGCTACCAAACTTTAGTCCATGGTGACATCACGTCTGTGTAGCCTTCTCCAGTAGCCTTGGCTGTATCACATCTTCCACGTGACGCTCTGGTTTAAACTTCAACGAATGTGCTCCTCGGTAACAAGTCCTTGCCCACTGGGCCAATCTCAAACGTTCTTTTATTCACACCAGCAGGGGTGCCCACGATGATTTTCACGACAACGGTGGTCGCGGATACAGGGAAGAAGTGTAGTGCTGCTGCGAAGCGTCGACAGCGTAATTCGGACTCGAAAATAATTAGAATTGATACTGGACGGAAAGTGAGTTCAGAAGTCGGCTCGCCCTAAAACCCCAATCATCATCATCATCCTTATTGTGTCTTGACGGTGCTGCAGCAGCACTACCCAGTGCTACTATTAAACCCAACTATTCCTGACGTTTCACTTAAGTGTGTTTTTGGGAGTACTGACGGCGTAATTTGGACTCGAAGATGCTTAAAATTGATATCCGTATTATGTCTTGACCGTGCTGCAGTGACACTAACTGGTGCTGTTATTAGAATAACTAGTCCCGAGGTTTCGAGAGCATGTTTTTGAAACATGCCCCAAAGGTGGAACACTTCCTTAAATGCACCGGGATTATCTGTACAAACGGCTCTGGCTATGTGCTGCGTCATCACACATCAGCAGTTGCGCTGACATAGGGTAGACGTCATCCCCAGCCTCAGTTGATCTGTCGAGCGCTTTTGTCAGCTTGCGTCACCCTGTGCGCTTGAAAAGCACTGGTGGTGCGGTATCGACCCCACGCGTTACGCGATAAATGCGTTATTTTCAGTTTCAACAACTCCCGCAAATCTTAAACTGAGCCGTCCGATTAGTGACAGGATGTTAAAAACATCACTCTTGTATTGAGAGTTGAAGGAGCTCAGCTGGTGGTCTGTAAATAACGTCATTGTATTTTGCGCGGCGACTTCATGCTCAATGCAACGTCCAATGTAATGTCCATTGCTACATATAGTGTTTCACCGCCCTTCATCGCCCTCCCCTCCCCCCCCCCCCCCCCCTTCGGTGTCCGACTTTCTCTCTACGCCGAAATCAGAAATGAGCCTGGGCCAGAGACAAACCAGAGCCAAAGGGAACGCAGTGAGCCATCTTGCAGTCTGAGCAGAGCTTATCTGGTCGAGCGTTCTGCGCGACACCGAGCCACTACCGTCTGAAACAGCCCAGGGAGTCCACCTAAATCCCCCTCAGTTGGTTTGGTCCAAGAATGGCTACTGCTTTCGCGCGGCCATTGGGGTAACAAGGGAGATCTGCAAGGGTTTATGAAAACTGAATTTTAAGACCTGGCAATTAACGAAATCAGCCAGTGAATAACATGGTTGGATGGACGATTGTTTTCTTTTTGTTAGTTACTTAAACCCACATCTTAAGAACTCAACGATAGCCTGAAATCTTAATTGAAGCAAATTATTGATATTGAAAACAGAATGATAACGCAGATGAACGGACGTCCGGTAATCCTGCGATACCCGAGCTACGATTGAGCAAGATCCATGTGCTCTGCAATCGCCTCGCAAGTCCATTTGGAAGCCTGCGATAGCACGGACTTCCATGCCAGATTAACCATTCGCAATTTACAAGGAGCAGTCCAAAAGAAGTGACCACTATATTTTAGAACTGCTAATGAGCGGATGTTGTTTATTAGACATTATTCTCGATTATTTGCACACATTGACTATCATTGAAAACAATAATAACCCTGTACTGTCACCGGTCAAGGCATCATCGTCCGCTAAATTTGGCCGTTTATTTCGCAGGACTGTGTTGAAAAATGAGGCCTGTTTCCGCCCTCTGCATTAGCAAATACACTTTTGGAATGAAACGATTGTTTCGTTTGGATTGCACTTGCATTTTCATAATCGATAGCAAGTTGCGCATCCTTCGTAAAACCTCTCGAACAGCTAACGAAGCGGACCAACCATTTTCAGGGCAAACGTGGAACAACTTAACCCCCCCCCCCCACCACCCTGAACAGCACCTGAACGTCATAGCAACCCACAATATATTTCCAACGGCGAGATGCCCAACAAGCCGTGTGCCGGGTTTTGGTCGGCAACACTGTTTCTTTGTTTTGCGTTCATTCTGCGTTTTTAGTTTTAATCTTCCGCTTTGACATTTTGTTTGTTTGAACGTCTCCGTCTTCTGTTCGACTTCTTTGTCCCAGAGTGCCGTTTGAACAATGCTATGCCATATCCGCCAATCACCAATCACCAAAACGTATGTCTCGATACCCCGAAACCGTTGCTCGCTCGTGACTGGAAGGACGGCTTTCGCATTTGCGGAATCCCCGGCTACCCAGCGATTTTTGTGCTGGTGTTACGGATAAAATAATTTGGGCCCACTGGGCTTACGAAACCAATGGCACGGAACAGCTGAACCTCTCCTGTTGTGTTCAATCCCACATGATGTCTGATTTCCCCGCCAGCTATCGGATGCACGTGTGTTTATCTCGAGGTCAGAGATGCACGTGCGCCCAATGCAAGCTCTTCCTCCTCTGTTATCTTTCCCCAAACGGTATCGCTGCCTACGCCAAAGATTGCGAAGCTGCTAGTCAGTCTGCCATGGCTCGTATGGGCAAACAACGGGCGAGCGTGAGCCGTACCTGCAGGCTGCCCAACACGCTGACGCGGAGGCGCCCGCCCAGCGACTTGCCTGACCCGGACTGCCGCCAGTGCCGCGCGCTGACCCGGACCGTCGCCAGGGCCGTGCCTGACCCGGACTGTCGCCAGGGCCGTGCCTGACCCGGACTGTCGCCAGGGCCGTGCCTGACCCGGACTGTCGCCAGGGCCGTGCCTTACCCGGACTGTCGCCAGGACCGTGTCCCACCCGGACTGTCGCCAGGGCAGTGCCTGACCCGGACCGTCGCCCGGGCTGTGCCTCACCCGGACTGCCGCCAGTGCCGCGCGCTGACCCGGACCGTCGCCGGTGCCGTGCGCTGACCCGGACCGTCGCCGGTGCCGCGCCTCACCCGGACCGTTGCCGGTGCCGCGCGCTGACCCGGACTGGCGTCAGCGTTGTGCCTGACCAGGACCGTCGTCAGCGCCGGCCGTGCCTGACCAGGACCGTCGTCAGCGCCGGCCGTAGCTCCACCGCGGCGAAGACGCCTGGGCCGGCTCTGCGGCCGCGCTGTGCGGACAATGACATGTCGTTTTGTGGCGGTCCGGCCAAACGCGGCGGCACATGCCCGTCACACGGGTCATCAGCCCGCCTCTCCACCAGGCCCGGTAGTTTTTATCAGTTTGAACTTTCGTTTTTAGTCTCTTGGGTCTCTCGTTTGCGGTTGGACTGAGAATGTGCGGTCTAAAATTAGCCTTGTTCACCGCAACATTTTGTGGGCATGAGCGTAACATTGGGAATATTTTGTAACATGCCGGTATGAACGGAAGGCTTGTTATTGCACGACATTGGAGATACCTGTCGAAAAGTTTGATATAAGCAATACTGGAATAGATCAGATTCTGGCAACAAAATCTTTCGACAGTTTGCTGACAGTGAGCTGCATTAGGACACAGATATTGGTTGATACTGAAACACGTCCGTGCATTTATTAAGATAAAAACTACAGCAAACGGTCAAGCACCGGGCTTCCTCTGTGCATACAATAAAATGAAACGATAAAAAACACCAACAGTCAACCCTGTCAAAAGCGTAAGACAGTGACCAGAGGACAGGGAAGTGACGTACCAACTCCAGACAAGGCTTGTTGCGAAGACCCAGACTCCCACCACTCCAAAAGGGTGAATCCATTACACTGGACAACTGATTTTTGCCGAAAGGTTATAGCCTGCTATACAATGTCATGTCGTGCCCGACCTGTTACAGCCTGCGTCGTTTGGACAGTTGAAAATTGACAGTCCAAGATAAGTCACATGAGTTTTGGATGCGGAGGCCCAGGAACGACAAGGAGTCGTGGCCTTTCTTTTTTGCGGGAACAGAATATCAACCCTAAAGTCCCCCGATTCAGAAATAGCTCCCCAGGGGTTTGCCGCCAACATGGCATGACGCTGTACGCGTATCTCGCAGTCCGCTTGTTACGTATTTTTTCTATGTTACAAAGTACCTAGTAGAATTCGGCCGCTGATTTCGTTCCATCCGCTCTGCCCGTTCACATCTGGTTGGAACTGAAAGTGTCCGGCTGCTCGGCTGCTGCATCTAGTGCTCAGTGCCGGGAGGTGTGTTGAACCCCGTGCCGAGATGCAGCTGCGATTCGAGCGGAGCTTGCGAGTGGTCGGGTCGCCTCGGGCCGTGCTGGCGGTGACGCCCGGCTCACGGGGGCGCGCCGGGCCACCTCCGGACCGTGCTGGCGGTGACGCCCGGCTCACGGGGGCACGCCGGGTCACCTCCGGACCGCGCTGGCAGTTACGCCCGGCTCACGGGGGCGCGCCGGGCCACCTCCGGACCGTGCTGGCAGTGACGCCCGGCTCACGGGGGCACGCCGGGCCACCTCCGGACCGTGCCGGCAGTGACGCCCGGCCAGGGAGCTAGAATCGCCTTTGAACTGGGGTGGGAGTGAAAAATACCGTCGCAAAAAGACCGTGCGGGAGTGAAGAAATCAATTCACAAGAGATGAAGCTTATGAGCTCGTGACTGATGCTTCAGCAAACAAAAACATTTATTTGAAGTTGGCTTGGACGTGTATCAGTATATGCACGTATATGACATGGACGTAATATCAGAAACCTGACAAAACTGTCTTGTTTTTTAACATCTTAGGCCATTGAAGTGAAACAGAATACATTAAAGCATAGTAATTTCATGACAATATAGTGAGTATAAAAACATTAACCCCAATAATGTGATGCTGTACTTTGCACTTCCCTTTCACGGTACTTTTAACACAAAACAAAGCAAAGGAATCCAATAACAATATAACAACAGAAAATTCAACAAGCCTAAAAAGCTCAAGTAAAAACAACTTTCGACTCCTACACATCAGCCCATCCCCAAGTCAAACACAACAGACATACCTCTGGCTTCTGTTAAGATGGGGTCAGGGAAAACAAACACTTTGTCACTGTTTCTTACAAAACACCAATGCTTATTGCCCTGAAAGTAGCCTAACTGCGCCTAACCTAAAGAGGCTTTATTTCATCTCATTCCGTCTAACCTGTTTGTATCACAGCAGCATTTGTGGGTTGCTGATCTAGTACAATTCCTGTTGGCACTTGCCATGCACTTAACCAACTTAACCTAACTAAGAGTAGCCCGTATGTTGAACATCATCTTAACCCACCTATCTGTTGACAGCACCACTTGTAATAAAAACATGATAAAGCTACTTTTCGGCTGGTTTCAACTTGCATTTTTATTCTGTTCATTTCTGTATGCTTGCTGACATCAGACAAAGTTGATGACACACAAATCGAAAGCACCTTCAATCACTTTGAACAACTTATTTTGATTGCTATGGTTAACCTATGTCAAGGGTAATAATGGGTATGCTCCACAAAACAATCCCTGTTCTTCAAAAGTAACATAACTTTTGGATGACCATGCCAGTATTGCTGCTTGCCTTTTCAGCTGCAGCAAATGCATCTATCTAGGCTTGTTGATTCATATTTAATGACAAAGTTTGAGATGTTGGCTTCACATTTTAAATGAGATGGTCCGACTTTTTATTACATACAAATGTTTAACTCATTTTATAATTGCTATGCAGCTTAGAGTATCCCTGTGTTAAAAATATAGTGCATTTGTACAGTAAAGTCATTTGCCAGTCAGCAAACCATGACAACTATAGAAAACATCTGGTTAAAGCAGCCATGAGGGACCACTTCAAGAAATTTGGTACAAGTTATCAAGAATATCGAACAAAATAAGTCCATTGCATGTCTTATGACATGATTTGTCTTACGACAAAACTCAAGTGAATCAAAACAGAACATGGCTAACTCTGGTTACCAATCATGTGTTGGAGGCAGGTAAGGTAAGCAATTACTTGGTTCATAAAAGACTTACTGGCTTCTTCCTGCTCCCTCAAAGTAAAAAGTCAGTACCTTTTGCATGGTATGCGGGCAGACAGAGTCATCACACTCACCCCCCCCCCCAAATACAAATAAAATCTTGCCCATCAACCAACGAAATTAAAATGCAAAACAAGTAAGAGGTGTGCATGATAAACATCTCCTGTGGGCAGAATTTCGCCATCAAACACTTCTGTATTCGCTGCATGAGGTCTGTCCCAAAGCTGTGTATGACAGCATTAGGATAGCCCTGTCAGGTAGCTTGGTGAGTTAGACGCTCGAAAGGCTTAGATTTATTATTACTAAGCACCGCCGTGAACCAAGAAAACGGTTAACCGAGGGATTTAACAGGGCAAAAATGGCGGCAAAAATAAGTTCCATGCTTCAGATTGTCTCCTTCATTCCCTGTGAACTGTTCACTGTTGGGTGCAAATCAAGCATGTTTGGGCGGCCGGCGAATTAATCCAATTTATGTGTGAAATACGTGCAAGTTTGCAGTTGGAGCATCTTGCAGAGGAAATGGTCAACACTTTAAGCAACAGGTGGTACCTCTAAAGGCAAGCGAAAAGGAAGGAAAAATTAAGTGGCATCACACTGGTATGGATACCAAGAAAAACAAAAGTAGTTATATAAATATACAGACTAATCCTGTTCTGGCAAAATTTTGTAATCAGCTGATTTGACTTCAAATCTGTTAACAAAAGGGCTCAAATGGTGATACTCATCTTGTAAATCTAATTCAGAAGACATTTCTTGAATTCTTCACTCCTGCATTTCGGAAGTGATGCAATTTAGCGGTCAAGTTTCCCCGGGAAAAAAAGAGATGCGTTGAGTTAAATTCTCTACCAGGTCTTGCTGGTGTTTGCGCCAAGCTCTGTTTTCGTGGTGTGGTGGTGAGACCAAAAAATAGGGGATGTGTGAAAACCTTGCGTTTGGCACACAGCTGCCGATTGTGATGCATTTTGTAAACAAACCAAACTTAATGCGTGCAAGCGCTGGAGTTGCTGGGGTTCTTGGGCTTGGAGGTACCTGGCGCCCTTGCTCTGTGCATACATAGACATGATTGAGATGTAGGTGAGGCAGGACATAGCCCTAGGTGTCCAGATTCTGTGGAGCCTCGTTTATGCTTGGTGGTTTCAAGTGAGCTCGATTTTGGATAACATCTGAAAAGCTCAGAAAGCGAAGTAGGGGTTTGGCATGTGCGATTGGACAATGTCAGGAAGGAGTGAAAAAAATCACATAAAATATGGGGAAAAGGAGTGAAAAATTCCTCCTCATAAGGTGTTGCTTTACACCCAAAGTCGGCAATTCTAGGACACTGCGCCCGGCTCACGGAGGCACACCGAGCCGCTTCCGGACCGCCTCCGGACCGTGCTGGCAGTAACGCCCGGCTCACGGAGGCATGCCCGCCCGTCATGCCCGCCTCCGGAAAGGTCGGCTCATCCAGTCGTCCGCCGGCAGGTGGGAGGTTGTTTCACGGTACTGCGTCAGGCACGACACAACAGGCACGGGGGATAACGGCCCCGGTGGTATTCCCGGTACGACACGACCGGTATCGGGGACAGCGGCCACGACATTACCCGCCGCACGACACGGCTGGTAGCGGCGGTCTCCTGCAGTCACCCGTCGCTGGCCGGGGATGCCAACCTCCAAGTACCATTTCTGGGTTGATGGAAAAATGGTAAATGGCAGTGTTATGCAGTTAAGCGTAGATAATGGTGCATTCATCGCACATGTTTTGTGAACATATCATCCCACTTTTGCGAGCAAATTGTCCCAGTCACGTGAAGACTCATGGCTATGATGTCAACTCTGAAGGCTTTCTGATCCATTTTTACGACGTTTAACTTTTTTGCTGCTTGTTAGCAATGAATGGTGAGTTGGGTGTAAAGTGACAGTCCTGAAGCACACAAGTGTCAGTCTGGGTTTGGCAATGGCCTGCTCATGGCCAAAAGCTAGCATCATTTCATCCCTGCTCCCCAAACCATAATTATTCGACTCTTTGTTCACGGACGTTGCAGGAACTTTTACATGCACCGGCTATTTAACGACCTTAGCAGCTCAGATCGGACGCCATGAAATTCCTTCGACGACAGGTGAACAACCGATTTTTGTTTCGTGGCTCTAACGCAGTTAGGGGTCAAATGGCCAATGGTTGCCAAAACTAACCCGTGGTGCGCGGGTTCCCTGTACCCCGTGGCGCTGCCGTTCGATGAGGCTAACGCATCGCCCGCCTGTGCTGTCTGGCCTTGTTTGCGCCTCTCGGTCGGCTGGTGGCTTCTTCCTGTCCTCACCCAGCGCATGTGCTGTCTGGCCTTGTCTGCGCCTCTCGGTCGGCTGGTGGCTCCTCCCTGTCCTCATCCAGCGACGACTCCGACTTTGGCAGCGGGCCAGCACCCCCTCCCCTCCCCTCCCCTCCCTCACCGACCGGTCGTGTTTGTGTTCGACGATGCGGGCCGCCGCTCTCCCTCTCATGGCGGCGGCAGACGCGTCCGAACCTCCCCCCCCCCCCCCTCTCCTCCGGGAGCGGAGCCACGGCCATCACTCTCCCTCCTCCACCCATGGCGGCGAGAGGCACGGACACCACTCTCCCTCCTCCACCCATGGCGGCGAGAGGTACGGACACCACTCTCCCTCCTCCACCCATGGCGGCGAGAGGTACGGACACCACTCTCCCTCCTCCACCCATGGCGGCGAGAGGCACGGACACCACTCTCCCTCCTCCACCCATGGCGGCGAGAGGCACGGACACCTCTCTCCCTCCTCCACCCATGGCGGCGAGAGGCACGGACACCACTCTCCTTCTTCCACCCATGGCGGTGCCACTGATGGCGGTGAGAGATACGGTCACCACTCCCCCTCCTCTACTCCTGGTGGTGAGAGGTACGGCCACAGCTCCTCCCCCTACCCCACGCCTCCCACGTCGGTGGGAGACACGGCCACCATTCCCCCATCTCATGGGAGCGCAAGGCAGAGGCTCCCTGCCCGCTCTCAGGGCGGTGGCAGGCCTGGCCTCCCTCTCGCTCTTTGTCCGGCAGCCGGCAATCGATTAAATCAGTGGCGCCGTGGCTGCCGAGCTCATTTGGGCGTCGGCCGGCCGGCGGTGACAGCTCCACACCGGCTTTGATCTCATTCCAGATAACCAATCATACGAGCGGGCCGTCGGTCGCCGGTCGGTGGCCCAACTGCCGGCTCAAATCACAGACCAATTCTGCTCCAGCCGGTCACCGCCGTCGCCGCCGACGCCGTGCCCCTCCCCTCTCGTCCCCGGAAGGGCTGGCCTGAGCGGCTTGGCCTGGTCGGTTGGCAGTAGGAGTCGCCGCCGGCGCCGGAGGGGCCTGAGGCACCGGCCGCTGCGGCGGATGGGCCGGGCTACAGCCCAGGCTCCCGTGATAAGCCCGCACGCGGCGACTGGCTGCTGCGCTCCGCTGTGGCACGGGCGGGCAGGTACCGGCGACTGGAACCGGTGCCGCTGTGGCACGGGCGGGCAGGTACCGGCGACTGGAACCGGTACCGCTGTGGCACGGGCGGGCAGGTACCGGCGGCTGGAACCGGTACCGCTGTGGCATGGGCGGGCAGGCACCGGCGACTGGAACCGGTACCGCTGTGGCACGGGCGGGCAGGTACCGGCGGCTGGAACCGGTACCGCTGTGGCACGGGCGGGTGCTGTGCAAGCGTCGGCAACCGGAGCCGAGCTGGCTGGTAACCTTGGGTGGGCGGCTGACGCTACCATGTGTTGACATAGAGGTTTATCGGTATTTATAGCCCCTTCGCTGCTGACCCGTCTGGCAGGCATTTGGAGGTTTCGGGTGCACCTAAGTATCATTGCTTGCAGCCTTTCCGTCGCCTCCGTCAGCTCCTGGCGTCCCGTTGGGAAGATCTGGCCTCGGCGTCGGATGGCGACTGGCATGGAAATGGAATCTACTGTGGCTGATCGGATGGTGGGGATGTCGGGTCGGAGAATGGCTGGTGTGTCGAGTTTGCTATCGGCAATCGGCCAGCCAGACTCGAGGTCGTGGCTGGTTATGCCCCAGTTCGACCGCACGACCCAGTTGCGCCGCTGCCATCGCTAGTTGCCCCCCAGTCGAGTTACTGACATCGCTTTTCACGCTGCAGTTCGACCGCTGGCATCACTGATCGCGTCTCAGTCGGGCCGCTGCCATCACTGATCGCGTCTCAGTTGGGCCGCTGCCATCACCGATCGCGCCTCGCCCGGGCCGCTGCCGTCACTGATCGCACCTCGGCCGGGACGCTGCTGTCACTGATCACGCCTCGGTCCGGCCGCCGCCGTCGCTGGCGATGCCGTAGTCGGGCCGCTGCCGTCGCTGGCAACTCCGTAGTCGGGCCACCGCCGTCGCTGATCGCGCGTTGCCTGGGCCGCTGCTGCCGCATTTGGGCCGCTGTCATCGCTGGCGACTCCGTAGTCGGGCCACCGCCGTCGCTGATCGCGCCTTGCCTAGGCCGCTGCTGCCGCATTTGGGCCGCTGTCATCGCTGCATTGTTGACGCCCGGTGCGGGCCGGCTTGGGACCTGTTGATTGGGTCCGGCCCGGGCTGGACTCGATCCTCCGTCGTCAGCCAGATTGCGTGCCGTCCTCCGGGAGCGATGCGGCTTGGCCGAACGCCTCCCTCTGGCTCGGTCACGTGGTCGCCGCTGCCGACGCAACGCCGTCCGGCGGAGAACGGTGCGGGGGCGGGTCTCGCGGAAGCCGAGTGGCCATTCTCGCCGCGGCGGCCGCTGGGCGCGACGGACGTGATGTAGAGGGTGCGGCGGCCACCGGCACCGCTCCAATATGCGGCCGTCGGCGGTCCCGTTCGTCTGTGATAAATGGCTTGGTTTTAACCAATACCATGTCGCAGACGGTGGGACGACGCTAACGATGCGTATGCCGGTGACCCCACCATTTCACGAGGCTCGTGAGCGTGAGTACCGCTCGCTGACGCCGCTCCGTCAGGCCTTTTTGCAAACCGGGCGGGAGTGGTGTTCTCCTTCAGAGTTCTGTGTAGAAATGGTGCGCCCCGACAGCGACTCCTGTGGAGTTTGGTCGCCATGCGGCACCACCTGCAGGCAGCACGTATCGTTGCAGGCTACCGGAACATGGGGGGAGAGTCGCAGCCCCTCACGCTTGGCCCACGCCCCACCTCTGTTGCCGGCTCCGGTGACAATTAATGCCGTCGGCGCTCCCTATCTGATATACGGTATCGGCGCCGCTAATATGATGGGAGCTGTACACTAGCTGTATCGCCTGTCCACGCGGGCCACCTGCGGTCGAGGCTGGCGTCCTGCAGGCCGGCCACCTGCTGTCGAGGCTGGCGTCCTGAGGCCGGCCACCTGTGGTCGAGGTTGGTGTCCTGCAGGCCGGCCACCTGCGGTCGAGGCTGGTGTCCTGCAGGCCGGCCACCTGCTGTCGAGGCTGGCGTCCTGAGGCCGGCCACCTGCGGTCGAGGTTGGTGTCCCGCAGGCCGGCCACCTGCGGTCGAGGCTGGTGTCCTGCAGGCCGGCCACCTGTGGTCGAGGCTGGTGTCCTGCAGGCCGGCCACCTGTGGTCGAGGCTGGTGTCCTGCAGGCCGGCCACCTGCGGTCGAGGTTGGTGTCCTGCAGGCCGGCCACCTGTGGTCGAGGCTGGCGTCCTGCAGGCCGGCCACCTGCGGTAGAGGCTGGCGTCCTGCAGGCCGGCCACCTGTGGTCGAGGATGGTGCAGGCTGGTGCAGGCTGGTGCAGGCTGGTGCCTGCAAGCCGACCGGTGCCGATCTGATCCAGGGGCCGGAACAGGGCGGCCTCTGGGGACCTCAAGGAGCCTATCTGGATACGCGGTAGGCTGGGCTGTTAGCAGTCGGCCGGGCCAACTGGACACTGCTCTGAGGAACTCTACCCCGCTAGCCAGATCGCCCAGGGGGGAAGACCAGCAAACCCGCGGTGGCAGCGACCCGCAGCGACCCGCAGCGACCCGCTGCCACCTGCAGCTCTGTGGGTCGTTGTTTCGGTGGCGGAGCCGACTGGATAGCTCTGGTGTGAGTGCCGTCACTGATGGACTGCTCCTATCGGCGAACAGGATTTCTGAGCCGCATCAGTGTCCAGATCAGCTGGGTGGCCCGAAGCCAGCGCTGTCCAACAGCGGCCCGGCACGTCTGAACAGCGCCCCCTTGTGGGGGAGCAGCGCCCCCTTGTGGGGGACCCCAGGTCTGGCTGGCCTGTGTACCGCCAACAGAAACACACTCTCAGCCTTGTCTAATCTCCATCCTTCTGTCAGTTTCTTGGCGCGTTAGCTATGAGAATGTTTTGTATGCAGAATGGTCTTGACTGGAAATTTTTACGTATTTGGAAGCTTTAAGGCTAACCGTGACTTAAGATTGGAAAGCTGGACGACATTCACCCTTTCTCTGACACTTGCCATGTTCCGACAGCAAGGCACGTCAAGTCCAGGCCTTGGTCAAGCCTGTCCAAGTCTATCGTCATGGATATTCTCATATAATGTCTTCATTTCTTTGAGTGATCACTTGCATCCACTTTTTGTTGTCCGGCCCCTCCGCTTTCATCCCACCGAGCTGGGAAAGGGTGAACGTTGTCCAGTTTCCCATCGACGTTGGTCCGGTTTGAGGCTAGACAAACCAGCAATGCTTTCCCAACCAGCACTTCCTCTGCCTTGAAAGTCCGGACGATAAACTGGCTGGGTCAGGAGAGGGGCCACGCCGTGCCTGAAGGCTGCCGGCTGTGCTCGATGGCTGGTGAGGCGGCTGTCCAAACTGGCGACCAAGCCAGACCGGGCTGAAACGGCGAATCGACGAGGGCCTTTCGCTGCAGCACACGACACCGCGGCTCATCTCAGCACACTACACCGCACCGCACCGCACCGCACCGCACCGCACCGCACCGCACCGCACCGCACCGCACTGCACCGCACCGCACCGCACCGCACCGCACCGCACCGCACCGCACCGCACCGCACCGCACCGCACCACGCCGCAGCGCCGCGGCTGCCTGGCCGCACACCGACAGTCAATACAGCAGCCGCGTCGCCTTCGCCGTGGCAGTGGCAGCAACGACGTCTCACGGCTGGTGTCGACGCTGTCGGTACGGCCGCGCCCCGCCGTTGCGCCAAGTGACGGACGCCAGTGAACCACGACATGACCGGCCGAGCTTCGCTGAATGGCCTTAGCCCGATCGATCTCAGCCTCAGCGGCTTGAGGCTGGACCCATTCGGCTACGACGCGTCGCGGCGAGGTCTCTAGTGCCGCGGCCGGTCGGCCGCCTGCGGCCGTCCCATCCGACGCGACCGCCGCTGCAGACTCGGGGCGTTCGAGGGGCCGGAGCGTGCTCCGAAGACCGACGCGACGGCCGCTGCAGACTCGGAGCGTTCGCGGGGCCGGAGCGCGCTCCGAAGACGCATCGCTCACGGAGGGCCGCGTCTTGGACCGGGCTGACAGCGGTACAGCGGTGGGATGGCGCGCCGCCGTTTGCTCCGCGTGTGGCCCGCTCTGCTCATGGCAGTCTGCGTAATGTGCCGGGCCGGCCGCCAGCCGGGCTCTCCGTGAAACAGGCGTGCCTCAGCGTAACACAGAACCTCAGCGCTCGAGTCAGTTTTCGGGCGTTGGCATGACGCCTGGTGCACTCTGCGGGAGCAGGTTTTAGGTGCCGCGTCGGCGCCTCACGCGCAGCGTCGCGGCTCACACATCTCGCTTGTGATGGCGGAGGGTTGGCGGCCCTGTCGCACATTTGAACAGCCGCCACACGGCGGAGGGGGTGATGCGCGGCACTTCCACTTGCAGAGCTTATGACGGCGCGCAGCTGGCGAACCGGGCTGGCCCGGTTTGTCAGGAGGGGCGGTCGCCGGCTGTGCTCCTTGCTTCTCGGTCTAGAACGTCAACACCGCGATACGCGCCACCTATCTCAGACTAGCTGTCGGCACCCGTGGAGTGCGCCACGACAAGCCAAGTAAGGCACGGCCTCAGATCACCGACGGCTGGCGCCACCGACGTCTGGGCTGTGGAGCAGTGTGTTTGGACTGCACTCAGTACTTGCACAAACAGGAAACTTAGGTGAGGTTATTTGCTCGCAACGTGGGCCGCAGGTATGTAAATGAACCGCCACATGATTAGTGTGCGGATGTGTACTGTGCCAATGAGAACTTAGGAAAACGTTTGAAAGGATAAGATTTGCTCGTGCACTGCAGTAAAATTAATCCAGCCGATCGAAGATCAGATGTCAGGCCGAAGAAACACTGACAGGCGAGCCAAAATGCAAGCGCGCGGGCGGACAGGTCACATAACGGCACCTGTGGTGAGCCGCCGGCCAGCGTCCCGTACCGCTGTCTGGGGGCGGGCGTGGCGGGCAGAGCGGCCGGGTCGGGACGGCCGTGACTCGGCAGCCGCCGACGCGCCGACGGCTCCCACGGGCCGGAAGGCGATGGGTTTGCGCCGTGCTGACAGCCGTCTGACACGCACGACCGTCGCCGTCTGCCGGCCGTCGAGCGGGCGGTGCTGCGCCAGCCGGGTGGCGTCTCCGCGCCGGTCGCCGCCGCCGTCGCCGCCGCCGCCGCCGCCGCCGCCGCCGCCGCCGCCGCCGCCGCCCTGCCGCGTCCGGGTCGCTCCAGGTGGCGTGACGCCCGGCCGAACGGTCGGCCGCCGCGCCGGCGGGTCGCGCCGCGGGACGGCCCTGTTGTCATTGGATTTTGGCCGGCTTACATTGGCGGCGCCTGACGCCGGGCGTCGGAGCCGCCTCGCTGTCGTCTGCGGCCGGCGGCGGCCGGATCGATCCCCGGCCTACCCTCCGCTCGGCTGCGACGGCTCGGGACCGCCGCCGGCGTGTTGACAGAGCTGTCGGTCCGTCGCCGGCGTCCCGCTGCCGGTCTGGTGCCTAGAGGACTGTCAACGCCGGCGGCGGTGCCGAGCCGCCGCGCGCACGCCGCGCATTCCTATGCCAGTGGAATCGACGAGCCCGGTGTGTCACCTAGCGCGGATTTGCCCCGACTGGATTATACGCAAACTGTGAGAATCCAATCGGCTAACTGCCAAAGACGGCGCTCGTGGTCCATCGGCGGCGATGTTTCCCTTAGAGCGACAACAATCTGTGTTCCACGCCCATAGTACGCGATGTCCCGCATCATGATGAGTTTACAAGCCTTGAAGTGTCAAAACAAGATACCGCACCTGAATTAGCCGGTCGCATTGTTTGGTGCTACTGGTTCGACAAGCGGCTATTGCAGCGTGCTGGGGGACAGAGTTCGCCACACACTGCTATTGCTTTTTTCGCTTGCCGTGCGCACACCAGAGCTGAGCGACCGCTTCATCCGCCTGGTGCCGCGGGGACGCAGAGCAGTCGGCAGCGGGTGCGACGGGTTGGCCGAGCGGCGCCGGCCATGGCCGGGGCGCACCCCGTGTCGCTGGGTCGGTCGTGACCGTGACCGGTGCGCGGCGGCGGTGCGGCCACCCGCCGCCGCCCGGCGCCCGGTGCGTCGCCGCGTGGTCGCGGCCGGCCGCCCGTGACAACGCCTGCGCCGTCGGGGTGGTCCGGCGCACCGCCGTCGGGGTGGTCCGGCGCACCGCCGTCGGGGTGGTCCGGCGCACCGTCGGGGTGGTCCGGCGCACCGTCGGGGTGGTCCGGCGCACCGCCGTCGGGGTGGTCCGGCGCACCGCCGTCGGGGTGGTCCGGCGCACCGCCGTCGGGGTGGTCCGGCGCACCGTCGGGGTGGTCCGGCGCACCGCCGTCGGGGTGGCCCGGCGCACCGCCGTCGGGGTGGTCCGGCGCACCGTCGGGGTGGTCCGGCGCACCGTCGGGGTGGTCCGGCGCACCGTCGGGGTGGTCCGGCGCACCGTCGGGGTGGTCCGGCGCACCGCCGTCGGGGTGGTCCGGCGCACCGCCGTCGGGGTGGTCCGGCGCACCGCCGTCGGGGTGGTCCGGCGCACCGTCGGGGTGGTCCGGCGCACCGTCGGGGTGGTCCGGCGCACCGCCGAGACAGACCGCCGGGACAGACCGGCGCACCGCCGGGACGGGTCCGCGCACCGCCGGGACAGGCCGGCGCACCGCCGGGACGGGTCGGCGCACCGTCGGGACGGGTCGGCGAACCGCGCCGACCCCCGGCCGCGGTCGCCTTCGTAATGGTTCGAGGGACGATTATCTTTGGCCGTCATCGATCATGGGGACGAGTCCGGCGGCGCTTTCCGGTGCGCGAAACTCGTGCCGCCGTCCGGCCGGCCGTTCGCAGCCGGAACAAAGCGTCGTCTCGCCGCCACCGGCGCCGGCCGGTGTCTCAGGCTGGCGGTAGACGCCCTCACCAGTGACGTACGCCTCTGTTGGCCGGAGGCGGCGTGCTTTGCGGCCGTTGATTTGCGAGCTCTGGGGTGCGGGCAGCTGGCGCCGGCTCTGGTGGAGCCGCGGTGGAATGTGGGCTGAATAGGCCGGCGCGGCCGGCTGTGTTGACCTGGCCGTGCCCGACCGCCAATGCCCGCCGCCTGCCGTGGCGGGGCGCTCGCACGGTCCCAGTGTACTGTCTGCATCCGCACACCACCCGCCATAGCATTTTGTGCTATCGCCCTGTTCAGTGTAACTCGCCATCGACAACGCCACTTTACGGTATACCCTTTTCCACATCATGCCTGCGACGTTACTCAGCCAGCGTAGCTTACATCCTATTCTCCTCTCTCCACCCGTGCCAACTCAGCCGCCAGGCTCCCGTCTCCCGTCCTCCCCACCGACTCTTCCGGCCATGCATTTGGCCTCTGTTTTTTATGGTTCTACCCTTGCCCTTTCCCCGCCCCCCCCCCCTCCCCTCCCCCACCGCCCGTCTCTCCCGCGGCTGTGCCGGCTCCGGGCCATTTGCCGGTCGGCCGGGCGACGGCAGCTCCCAGCGGCGCCACGTCCGGGAACATGTGGGAGTGGCGCGGCGCCGTCTGCCGCGATCGCCGCGTGCACGTCCGCGCCGCCTGGTAACGGCCGGCCGCCGGCGGCTGGGCCTTGGCCGAGGGTGTTGCACTTGGCCGCCGCCGGCCGTCGGTCACAGGGAGGGGCGTCGGCGCCACGCTCGCCCTAGGTGCGTGACGGCGCCGCCGGCCGGCCCGTCCGTCCGGCGCGGGTGCGGCCCGGCTGCCGGCGGCCCGCGCGCTCCCAGGCCGGCCCGGCTGCGGCCGCCCGCCGCCAGGCGGCCGGCCGGCCTGCCAGCCTTGACATTGGCGCGGCTGGCGGGCTGACGTGGCGGCAGCCAGTTGCCACAGCGCCGTCCCGCTGAGTGCCGTGCCGCCGCTGCTCCGTGCGTTGCCGTGTTCGGTCTCTTCTCCTCTATCCACCTCTCTGTCGCTTTCTCTCTCTTTCTCGCGTTCTCCTCCGCCTCTGTCATGCATCTGAATATGGACGTGGACTCCACTGTCTCCGCCGCCGCCGTCTCCGCAGCCGCCGCCGCCGCAGCCGCCGCCGACGCCGGCGCCGCTCGGTCGACCCTTGTGAGTGTCGCTGCGCTCTTGAGCTGTGCGTGCGTGCGTGCGTGCGTGCGTGCGTGTGTGCGTGCGTGCGTGCGTGTGTGTGTGTGTGTGTGTGTGTGTGTGTGTGTGTGTGTGTGTGTGTGTGTGTGTGTGTGTGTGTGTGTGGTGTGTGTGTGTGGGTGGTGTGTGTGTGTGTGGTGTGTGTGTGTGTGTGTGTGTGTGTGTGTGTGTGTGTGTGTGTGTGTGTGTGTGGTGTGTGTGTGTGTGTGTGTGTGTGTGTGTGTGTGTGTGTGTGTGTGTGTGTGTGTGTGTGTGTGTGTGTGTGTGTGTGTGTGTGTGTGTGTGTGTGTGTGTGTGTGTGTGTGTTGTGTGTGTGTGTGTGTGTGTGTGTGTGTGTGTCTTCGGCATATGCGGGATGTGTTGCCGCCGACCCGTGCTGTGTGACAGACATGGGACTTTGACCCTGGCGCCCCCGCGCCAGCGCTATGCCCCCACATGGATCCGTCCGGCACACAAGGCCAGCTGCACTGCGTCCCTCAGCCTCGCCCTGCCCTCGCCACCCCACATACAGGCGTCGTCGGAGCCCACACGGCTCGTCGAGTTCGGGCTGCCATGTCATGCCGCACTGCGCCAACTGTGACATGGTCACGGATATGCCATGCATACGCATATGTCGCGTCATACGACTACCGGCTTGATGATGTCAGTAGGCGCAAAGGTGGCCTTTCAGTCAATCTTGGCGCAGATGGAGGAACGTCTCGCAAAGTGGGAGTGCCGACACGAAATTTGGATTCGATTCTCTCCACGCGAACCCATTAGGGTTAATGTTCAGTATTCACTGAAAGTTCGGATGGCAGGACACCTTAAGACATACGCCCACGCCTATGCCGATGACTCCTGGCTTATCACACGGCTATACCTATTTGGTATTCCATGCTCCCTTTTCTCACGTGCATGTGTTGTGCATGTTTAGAATCCTTACCCAGGATCTTCCTTGTTGCAGGTGAAACTGGACAACAAACCAAGTCGCGTGGTGCACATCCGCAACATCCCAAATGACGTCAGCGAAACCGAGGTTATCCACCTGGGTATGCCCTTCGGCAAGGTCACCAATGTCCTCGTTCTCAAGGGCAAAAACCAGGTAATAGTGCTGGGCCGTGTTATCGCCCACGCCAGGCGTGTGACATGCGGAGAATCTCCGCTCTTCCTGTTGGTGGTGAGGGATAGCGACCGATGAAAGGATGGGAGGGGAGGGCTGAGGGCGTTGGTAATGTCGAACTGGCTTAGATTCGGTGGTCTTCGTAGAGCTGTCACTTTTTTGAAAGTCCACCTCGGCCCGGTGCCCAGACGTGAAGAGCAAAAGCTCAGCATAGCAATTTTCTGGGGAGATAACTGCTGAGACCGGCGAGGAAAGTGGCGATGAAAATTTTATGGCTGCTATGCTAGATATACAACTAGAGCTGTTTCTCACTGGTGCACAATCTCGCCTGTTCGACTCATCTGTCATTCGGCAAATAAGGCCATCCAGCTCCCCAAGATTTTTTGTCCATTCCTACAGTGTTTCCTGGGGAGGCGAAATTCCACCTGCGGCTGTTAGCATTTTGGGTCATTGAGGAGACATCTGCTTCTACAGCGTAGATTACAGTATCGGCCTGCACACACGCTGGTGAAATTTTTGAAAGTGAATCGATAGCTCACAGAGGAACAAATTTTCCACGCGCCTTCCTTTCGCTGGCTGCTTTTCAAGAGATAAGATATGTCGCGACATTTTAGATGGAAACAAAGTCCACAGCTTGAAAATGTCAAAAACAATCTGACAAAAACCATAAATCTGAAGATCCTCTTTAACAAGCCAAGCCACAGAATGAAGGCCCTTCTGTCATATATTCCTTATCTGGGCCCTGCTGCCGTCCACCGTCTTGCCAAGAGCGTTGCCAAGGGAACACAAAGTTAACAAAAGCTCCTCCTATCGTGCCTCCCCCCAAAACATCTCTGGACATAGCTTTCTTGTTAACAAGGGCATGGCTTCCTTCGTTTTATTGTTATTTTTACCTTGTAATCACAACAGAAACCAGAAGCTAGAGTGAGACGAATTCTCTTTGCATTTTTAAGTCATTAATGTGTAGAAATCAGATGTCGAATAACCGCACGTAGGTGGGTTGTAGATCGATAGGCTTGACGCAAAATTGAAGGTGAAAATTTGATCGTATATGGAGTGGTCAGTAATGTGTATGAACATGGCCAAACCATGTTTGTCTGGAAATGTTCAACGTTGAGGCAGAATCGATAAGTGATACAACTTATGCAGCGTTCTTTTTTAACACGCGCGCTCGCAAATCTTAGCAATAAAAACCTCGACACCAGGCGTTGCAGTCTCCGTAGTCCGCTGAGCTACGATGGGTCATGGCCAAGAGTTAGCCCAGCGGCTAACTCTTAGCCATGACCCGTCGTTGCACAAAAATGATGACGATTTCTGAAATAATTACCTTGAAGCACTTCAATCGATTCGCGATATAAATTATGCGACCTAGTTTTGAGCATGCGCACTGGCAGATCGTAGTAACATAAACCTCGACGCAATGCGTTGAAGTCTCCGTAGGCCGCACGGCGTCGGCCCAGCAGCTAATACTGAGCCGTGGCCAACGTGTGGACAAAAATGATGACGTTTCGGAACGAAGTACCTTTGAACGCTTCAGGACATTAAATCTTACGGTCAGAAGGCAGTCTGGGCGCATGTTTCATGTGTGCGATTTTTAGACTGATGATAAGAACGGATTAACTCTTAAAACGCCGCGAAGTGGTGGTGGAATCTGGTGGTAGAACTGAAAGAGTAAAGGTAGAATCTTTCTTTTTCGTATTTCTGAACTTTTCATCTGTCTAGAAGACAGATTAACACGGCGCCCACCGTATGGTGGCACTTGCAGTGGCCGACCCCGTTCGGTTTGACTGAAGATGCAACCCAGGCCATCGCTTTCCTTGCTCTCAAGGTTGCGGGCGGTCACGTTCAAACCTTTTGCTGCCATTTGTTTTACTAATCCATTCTGAAAATGAGCGTTCTCAGGCAAACATGGGATGGCTTTTTTGGCTTTTTATACTCACTTCGGCCCACTCTGTTCCACAATAATGAGATTACCACTACACTCAACAATACTTGAGACCCCTTATTTCCTTCCGGGTAAGGGGGCC